>NC_088243.1:19729443-20329443 GCF_036934945.1 Oncorhynchus masou masou
TTTATTTCTTTCATTAAATTCCCTTGTTATGGCCTTGGGTGTTGGTGGATGTAGAGCAGCACTTAAACACATCCGAAATGCTACAGTTCATGTCTGTTGACCGATGACCTTTCAGAAAAGACCCACTCTAATTACTCATAAAAAACTCTGACAAGGATGGCACAAAATCAGATCGCATCGATTTTTCTGAGAGATACTAGACAGAGAGAATAAGGCAGCTTGTCAGCTGTGAACTGACAATGGGTGAATGATTGGAGAGAGAGGGCTCACAGGCCATAATGGATGTCTTACCAGCAGGACTGAAAGCCTGTTAAAAGCAAACAAAAGCACTCTCCAACCGAGAGGCTGGCCTGTCAGAAGTGAACTGTCAGAATGCCCTCAGGAGGATAGGAGGCCTCAGTAGCCGTGTCATCCATCTTTAATCCTGTTTGGGTTTACCTGCATACAGTGGGGAGAACAACTATTTCATACACTGCCAATTTTGCAGGTTTTCCTACTTACAAAGCATGTAGAGGTCTGTCATTTTTTTATCATGGGTACACTTCAACTGTGAGAGACGGAATCTAAAAAACAAATCCAGAAAATCACATTGTTTGATTTTTAAGTAATTAATTTGCATTTTATTGCGCGACATAAGTATTTGATCACCTACCAACCAGTAAGACTTCCGGCTCTCACAGACCTGTTAGTTTTTCTTTAAGAAGCCCTCCTGTTCTCCACTCATTACAAGTATTAACTAAACCTGTTTGAACTCGTTACCTGTATAAAAGACACCTGTCCACACCCTCAATCAAACAGACTCCAACCTCTCCACAATGGCCAAGACCAGAGAGCTGTGTAAGGACATCGTGGATGAAATTGTAGACCTGCACAAGGCTCGGATGGGCTACAGGACAATAGGCAAGCGGCTTGGTGAGAAGGCAACAACTGGCGCAATTATTAGAAACTGGATGAAGTTCAAGATGACGGTCAATCACCCTCGGTCTGGGGCTCCATGCAAGATCTCACCTCGTGGGGCATCAATGATCATGAGGAAGGTGAGGGATCAGCCCAGAAATACATGGCAGGACCTGGCCAATGACCTGAAGAGTGCTGGGACCACAGTCTCAAAGAAAACAACAATTAGTAACACACACTGTCATGGATTAAAATCCTGCAGCGCACACAAGGTCCCCCTGCTCAAGCCAGCGCATGTCCAGGGCCGTCTGAAGTTTGCCATTGACCATCTGGATGATCCAGAGGAGGAATGCGAGAAGGTCATATGGTCTGATGAGACAAAAATTGAGCTTTTTGGTCTAAAATCCACTCGCCGTGTTTGGAGGAAGAAGATGGATGAGTACAACCCCAAGACACCATCCCAACCGTGAAGCATGGAGGTGGAAACATCATTCTTTGGGGATGCAAAGGGGACAGGACGACTGCACCGCCTTGAGGGGAGGATGGATGGGGCCATGTATCGCGAGATCTTGGCCAACAACCTCCTTCCCTCAGTAAGAGCATTGAAGATGGGTCGTGGCTGGGTCTTCCAGCATGACAACGACCCAAAACACACAGCTAGGGCATCTAAGGAGTGGCTCCGTAAGAAGCATCTCAAGGTCCTGGAGTGGCCTAGCCAGTCTCCAGACCTGAACCCAGGATCTGGAGAAGGTCTGTATGGAGGAGTGGGCCAAAATCCCTGCTGCAGTGTGTGCAAACCTGGTCAAGAACTACAGGAAACGTATGATCTCTGTAATTGCAAACAAAGGTTTCAATACCAAATATTAAGTTCTGCTTTTCTGATGTATGGAATACTTATGTCATGCAATAAAATGCAAATTAACTACTTAAAAATCATACAATGTGATTTTCTGGATTTTTTAGATTCCGTCTCTCACAGTTGAAGTGTACCTATGATAAAAATGACAGGCCTCTACATGCTTTGTAAGTAGGAAAACCTGCGAAATCGGCAGTGTATCAAATACTTGTACTCCCCACTGTACATTAATGGTACAATCTGTAATATTTACGGCTGTTCAAGGTCAATTCACTTAATGATACATAACATACCAATTGATACTTTAATAATATAACTTGCAAATAAATGCAAATTAGAAAACAAATGACAGATTGTGTCTTTCATGTAAACCTAGACTCTGCTTCCTTATTGCAATATACTAGCTTATAGCCTGGGTACAGACTATGTTGTGGACCATCAACTAGATTCAGCCAAGGGCCAATTTTTTTCTTGAGCGGATGGTCAGAGGGCTGGAACAATGAAAAAAAAAATTAGACTGCAAATTGACAGCAAGAAGCCTAAACAGAAAGAATATTTGACTAAAAAAGAATCATTTCAAACCTTGATTACATTTGGGAACATTGTCCTGCGTAGGGTCCAGTCTATCGGATGAGACGTTAAAACGGTGTCCTGACTCTCTGTGGTCATTATCCCATGGCGCTTATTGTAGGAGTGTTCACCCCGGTGTCATGGCTAAATTCCCAACATGGCCACATTCCATCATAGACACCTAATCATCCCCCTCATTCCCAATTGGCAAATATCACTCCTCACCTCTCCACCTGATAGCTGATGTGTGGTGAGCGTTCTGGCACATAAATGGTCGCCGTTCTTCACCCAGGTGGGTGCTACACATTTCCCCCTACTGTGTAAAGTGCTTTGAGTACCTCAGTTGGTAGAAAAGTGTTTTATAAATCCAATAGATTATTATTATTATTTGAATACGATCACGTCTCTCTGTTATGTGTGGGAATACTTCCAAAATTAAAATAATTTGGAGCTGATTTCAATTGAGACATGGATTGTGTATATGTGCCATTCATAGGGTGAATGGGAAAGACAAAAGATTTAAGTGTCTTTGAACAGGGTATGGTATTAGGTGCCAGGTGCACGGGTTTGTGTCAAGAACTGCAACGTTGCTGGGTAATTCACGCTCAACAGTTTCCCGTGTGTATCAAGAATGGTCCACCACCCAAAAGACATCCAGCCAACTTGACACAACTGTGGAAAGCATTGGAGTCAACATGGGCCAGCATCCCTGTGGAACGCTTTTGAAACATTGTAGAGTCCATGCCCCGACAAATTGAGGCTGTTCTTAATGTTTGGTATGCTCAGTGTACATTGATATTGGCTACTGTTTGGTTAAAAAAATGATAAAGGATTGTGGCTTTAATGCAAACCTGGACACTGCTTATTGGTTGTACCAGCTAATTATATAGCCTCTGTACGTCACAGTTGGCCTAGAGAGGACGTGAGAGAGACAACAGAACAGGAGTCGGTAGAACAGCAGGGTGTGTGAAGTGTCCTTCCTGTAGCATGTTACCAGATGTCTCGGTTCTGATGCGAGCCTCCACTCGCTATTCAATTATCATTGAAAACAGTCTATAGTCTCCACACTATGTTATTTATCATTCCCTGCTCTCTAAAAAAACGGTCTGAATACAGAACAACAGTAGATTAAATGTTTCCACTAGGCTGTGTTTTTGAAATACTAGGCATTGTATGTTTCTGAAATACTACACTTCCTTGTAGGTATTGTACATTCTCAGCATAATACTTTGGAGTTGGCCTGGTTTTGTTTTAAAAACAGTTGTGTCACTTTTATCTTAAACAATTTATATTCAGAGATTGATTGGTTAGGAATCCCAATCAAGAAACACCATAGATATTGAATGGACGTGTTTACATAGAAGGATATGGAGAATGTATATAACATTTTGGGTTTGACCATAAAAATGAATATATAATTTACCCATCACTCATCACAACACCACCTTTGATAGCAACGATACCTGAAATATTATTTGGTAACAAAAAGTAAATGGGAATATTACTGTTTAGAGAACAACCTCTTTGTCTGATTCCTATCAGACAGATCACATTGAGCATAGATACTGTTGTCCAGAACACATCCCTTAGCATAGGTTGGAGCACATCTCTAGTTAAACATCTTAGATCAATGGAATTCTTTGAGGTTGAGTATAAATATGTTTCGACACATGGAATCCTTGATGCTATTGTTCCATTTTGTTCCAAAATATTGATTTGTACAGCTCTAATTACATTGGTAACCAGTTTATAACAGCAATAAGGCACCTCTGGGGTTTGTGGTATATGGCCAATATAACACGGCTAAGGGCTGTATCCATGCACTCCGCTATGCATCGTGCCTAGGAACAGCCCTTAGTGGTGGTATATTGGCCATATACCACACCCCCTCAGGCCTTATTTCTTAAATATACTGATTATATAATAAGACTTTTTGACATAAATCCCCTGCAGTGCACTTCAAGAAAGATGAGCCTCTGGTAAGCAATGGATACGTCCCAAATGGCACCGTATTCTCTATAGTCCACTACTTTTGACCAGAGCTATATGGTGCACTATAATGGGAATAGGGCGCCATTTGAGAAACATCCAATGTATTCTGTGTTCACTGGATTCATCAAAATTATTAATATTTTCATACATGTTATATACCTGTGATAAATATAATCTCTTTGTGCATTCAGGACACGTAGTGTTTGCAGTTGTGTCATAATTTTGTTGTTACTGTTTGTATTACATTGCCTTTTATGTAAACCATTCCCTGACAGATGTCTGTCAGGCTGTAGATCTTGTTAGGACTTTCTGGTTGTGCCAGCTAGTGACTACCCTGAAGAGCTGCCTCTAGTACATGACTCAACCCAATAAATCCCAACCTGCACTTGATGTGGTCCTTGACAGAGATAACAACATAGCAGACAGAATGCTACCAGGAATCTAGACCAGGAAACATACCTATTAAGTTTCAACTGAGTTAAATAGAACACACATCTTTATGAGTTACCATTTCTCACATGATACCATTAGCGCCATGGTATTTTTGTTGTCGATGCTGTGGGCAGCGTGTGTGTGTACGCACACACATGCTTGTGTGACAGTAATAAGTACTGAGGGTCGGGACATGCTCTCTTTAAATGTACCAAAACATCCTTTCTACTTACTGCCTATCTGCTGAAGTAATCTGAAGTCTGAGTCCATTTCTTTCCACGTACATTTGTGACACGTCCTGACATTGTCTCTGATAGACATTGAGGACTACTGATCAGAGGCCTGGCTGCAGCTTCTAGCTTTCAAATCTTTCATCCGAATCTAAGGTAGTTGAGAACCAAAGTGCTTCTAGTCTCTATGCCACAGGGCCTTAATTTGTTTCAAGCTACCCTGGTCGGTGGCACCATCTTGCGCTAACAAAAAAGTCAGGCGCTCTACAGAGATCCATTTCTCCCAGAAAAATATGCGCTCCTCTGTTTACCCAGAGATAACAATCTTATTTACAATGGTGCCCTGGGTACTAACTGGCAAGCTAACGCTCCACTTTCCCAATTGGATTTAAAACACTTAAATGAAAATAGTTTTTTCATCTCAGTGCCGAAAAACGAGAGAATACTCCTGCTGTTTTGAAAATGCCTTACATTTCACTGTGAACTGATAAATGCCACTCAGAAACCAAGCCGGGAATGAAAATGGTCTAATTTATGATAAGAAAAGTCTGTCTTGGAAAATAGTCTCATTTGACTGTATTTCTTATGTATTGTTGCAGTAAGACGGAAGCATTTGCATTTTGTTTGGCAGAAAGGCACAGACAAACAGTATTGTTGTGATTGCAGTCTAATGTGTCCAGATTTAACAGGAGGCACAGATCCACATGCCTCTCCCCCACCTGTAATAAAACAATCATCAACACACATGGCATTTATAGCTATAGTCTAAGAATAGCAATGATGTCAAAGAAGCCATATACATATACCTTCCCATTTCAGGACCATTAGAATGAATAGAATATTCTGAAAATAACTTTCTAAACAGAATGTTGAGGGGGAAAACATTCTGATTTATACCACCAGGTGGCAGAAAACGATTGGAAGAATAGTCTGGTCAATGCATGGGGCATAAGAGACCATGCTCGTCGAGATAGAGGTGATGGAGACCATTCAGGACTAGCTTGATACTGGAAGAACAGGTGGTGTTGGCTTATATTATATGAAAAGCCTCTCTCTGTCATGGTATTCTCCTTGGAATGTGGATGATTCAAGTTTCAAAGTTTATTTATCTTACCTTGAGAGCTCTTTCCCAACAATTTAGATAATAATAGAACATTGATTTAAAAAAATACCACACAAGAACTACGATGTGAATTAAAAAAACACAAAAACACAAGTAGGGCCTATATACAGTACCTGGCATGGTTCTGCCAGAACCTTATTCAATGTGCAGGGGTACTGGAGTGGTTGAGGTGGGTTTATAATTAAAAAGTGATAGTAGGATATACATGTAAACAGGGCTGAAATGTATAAATATTTATGGTAATATACTAATGGTAATATAGACATGAAAACAGGAGCAATAGTGACCAGTAGCAGGATAAATACTAATGGTAATGGCAATCAATAATCAATGGTACAGCAGCGTAATGGAGTAAAACTTCTAACCAATAATATGTTTTGCAAAGGTTGCGTAGGTTGTGCCTGAGAGGGTAGAGACCTGTAGATGGTCATAGTCTGTGGATAGTCTGTGGGAGAGGGAGAGCAGTAGTTGTTAGCCATTTAACAGTCTTATGGCCAGGGGATAGAAGCTGTTTAGGAGTCTGTTGGTCTGAGCCTTTATGCACCGGTACCGCCTGCCGGACTGGAGCATGGAAAAAAAGTCTGTGTCTGTTTCTTTTGGGGTTCCTTTGTAGGATGTGTAGTTGGTTGATTGAAGCTGCACTGCATCTGACATTTTTTACATTTATTTACGCCAGTCAGGAGCAGAACATATTTTCCAAATATACTTTTGTGGAGAAACATTGTGTTCTTTTCAACTTAAGCCTGTGTAGAGTTTGATATATTTATGTTTAATTTTCACATACATTGGATAGGTAGAGGGAAATGTGTTATTTTACAGGGTCAGCCTTAGTAGTATGGCAAATTAGGGTTAAGTGCCGCTCAAGGGCACATCAGCAGATTTTTTTACCTTGTGGGCTTGGGTATTCGAACCAAAAACCTTTTGGTTACCTACCGGCCAAACACTCTAGTGCTGCGTTTAGACAAGGGAAGCAAAAAACGTCATACCTGTCGGCATAGCGGGATAAGAAAGCAAGACAGAAGGTGATGGCAAAAGCAAGCCAGCACGATGTTATGGGTTGCTATGGAGATTTTAGTTTAGAAGCAGTGCAAATCAACATCTGGTAGAAGCAACACTACAGCAGATGGCAAAAGTTAAAAATATTGGAACTTTGGAGGCAAGACCTACCTTGGCATCTGTCGGCACTCACCGCCAGCCTCAATAGCATTTACCTTCATGCTCTCATTGAAAACAAAGACATCCGGGTTGCCGTCTCCCGTCTACCTCGTACCATGCAAACGCATTATAAATGCATTATAACGCATTATAAATTATAAATACCATGTAAACAAATTATAAATTATAAATGCGAGGCTACCTGCCGCCACAGTGAGTCTGACTATCACAAAATGGAGTTCAAACTATAATTGCTATTGGAATGGATCCTCATGCTAGCTAGTGGATTCAGACTTTGACACATGCAAAGATTCCTTGACCCATGAAATTACAACCCAGTGGTATTAGCATGTTGCATTCTGTGTAATGTACATACAGCATCGGATCACCACACCAAACAAGTCCTTTTGCTTAATTCAGATGAATGTTTTGTAAATATGTATTATTCCACAAATAAAACAAATTAAAAGACATTATCCCATAGTACTTTACCCTAATGCATAATGCATCCATTTTGTACACAGTGGTGTTTGCATGCATACATTAAGTCATTACAAGCTCAACTGAACCCTAAGTTACTTGAATGAATAGTCTGATTTCTGTTGTAATATACTGTATGTGAGACAAAGAGGAACTTGCTCTTTTGTACTTGCTGCCACATCTTCTCTCCATGCTCCATTTAGCAAACACCCCTTGTCTGAAAAATAGGCTTCAGAAGAAGCTGCCTGCAAACTCGGAAATAGAAGTGCCTACCTTGCAGGGTGTCTATAACTCAGACAAGACCTCTCCACAGAGAGACAAACATTGTCCAAATAATAAAACTGTTCACTTTCCCGCTGAATGGGAAAGAGGTAAACAAACGTATTACATAACGCTAGAGACATAGCACAGCCAGGCATTATCCTAACCATAATAGTTTGATTATGTTCAACAATGTACCATAACGGATGATGTCCCGATGTGAATACAATCGTTAAGACATAGGAGCCAACAGCAGAGCTGTCGTCGTAATGTCTGCACTACTTTTCCGTGGCATCATTTCTTTTACAACTACTGTAAAGAAAGTGGGTTTCTCTGCCCATCAAGTCGGCAGTTTTTACACTTTATATTTATTTATCATAGAGCGATATTCTAGCTGTTGTTTCATTGCTGCCCAATGAAAGTGCAGATCTGTATCCTCATATTGCCTTATTCATTCATTGCTTTTATCAGTGGTCCATGGTATAATTATTGTGTTAGTATGTGTCTGTATGTTCATTGTTATGTATGAATTTCCCCTTTGCAAATGAATGAAGTACTATCTTATCCGATCTTATCTTATTCTCTGCATTTCGACGTGTATAGCTGGAGGGTTTGTGGTTTGTGCCGACACCATTTGGGAGAGGTTGGTTGTTAGATTATACAATCTATCAGAAACCATTCAGTGACCCTGTTCTTCCTCCTCCTCCTCCTCCTCCTCCTCCTCCTCCTCCTCCTCACCTGGCAGGGTTCTCCAGCTGTGTCTTGTGTTGTTGGCCACGTCACCTTGGATGAAAGCATCAGCCGGCTAAGATGAATAATGAATGGTGGATCAGCTGTGCTCCCTGTCACTGAACACCTGTGTGCTGTCTGTGTTCTGTGATGGCACTGTCACTCTGAGAGAGATAGATACTGGCTCCCTCTCTGATCAGCTCTTACTGTGGTAAGGAGGGGGTAAAAGAGGCATCCGATGGGTCTGGCTGGGTGGCGGGATGTGTGTGTGCCTGCATTGCATGCATACGTGTGTGTTGGTGTGTGTGTGTGCAGCAAGTCTGTCACTACTCAGTAGAATGAAGGGATAACAGTAACCTTTACTCAGGCTTTGACAGTTTTTTAGTCCTGCCAACACTGTATTTTGCATTCTGATTGTAATACATTTGAATTCACATAGAAATCATTTGTATTTGATGCACTGTTCTGCACTTTCACAATGGATAAATAGTAGGCTGTTGTGCAGTCTTTTTGTTGGTATTTTAATTGTTGCATTCCTCCATCCACGCCCAGAGAAACAAACAACAAAGTTATATAGTAATGGAGAAGCAGTGTGCGAGGACTATGGTGTCTCTAGACAACATGGTGAGCCTGTTAGCTTGATAACACTTAATGGATTTCTCCTGACCAACCATGTCTCAAATTACCACTCTTTTCAAGTGGAGGGGTTCCTCTCCTGCAGCGGTTTGAGTTTTTAACAATGCAGCCTGCTGACCAAATGGCACTAATTTCTGCGCTGCTCCCCATGATGAATTAAGATGTTCAGAAATTATTAAAGGGATACAGGATTTTTGTGTCCAATATGTAGGAAGTTAGAGGTAGTTTTGCCAGCCAATGCTAACTAGCGTTAGCGCAATGACTCGAAGTCTATGGTAGATTTCCAGTTATTGTGCTAACGCTAGTTAGCAACTTGCTTCAAACTGCACGCAGAGACATAAAAATGGTATCCACGAGTTCATCTGACTCCGGGGAAGTAGATAAAGAGCTGACCCTTTATTGTCAAAATCATGAAGCATCCATTTAAGGGCTTGCTAATGTCCTCTCTGAATGATATCACATATTTGAGTATTCAGTCTGTTGCCTCACAATGGTCTGCTTTTCTCGAGAAACACAGACTGACAGATGCTTATAGCATCCCAGATGTCATCACAAACAATTTGACAATCATTATGACATGATTGTAACCACTGGGAACAAACAGGAGCTTATGGTAATACCTATGAATTGATTACAATCCAAATGGGCCTGATAGAAGTTGTCTGCTGACTGTTTTTTTCTTACTGTTTATGATGAGTGCATTTAGTTGATGACAAGAAGCATAGAATCACACTCCTCGCTGGATATTTACTGTCTCTAATAAAATGTAACATATATTTTCATCTGAAAGTAAACGCCCACAATGAATGGGGTTTATGTGTGCACGTACGATGGTAGCGCCTCTCTACTTAAGGAGATTTTATAACCACTTAAAGGCTGAGTCTGTGGAAGAGAGCGGTGTAGTATTTTTTGATATGTTGGGGATTTTATTAGGATCCCCATTAGCTCTTGAGAAAGCAGCAGCTACTCTTCCTGGGGTCCACACAAAACATGAAACATGACATAATACAGGACATGTCACACCCTGGCCATAGAGAGGCTTTTATTCTCTATTTTGGTTAGGCCAGCGTGCGACTAGGGTGGGCATTCTATGTTCATTTTCTATGTTTTGGATTTCTGTGTTGTTTGACCGGGTGTGGTTCTCAATCAGAGGCAGCTGTCTATCGTTGTCTCTGATTGAGAACCATACTTAGGTAGCCTTTTCCCACCTGTGTGCTGTGGGTAGTTATTTTCTATTTAGTGTGTTTTGCACCTGACGGAGCTGTTTCGGTTGTTCTTTTGTTACTTGTTGTTGTATTTAGTGTTCAGTTTAATAAATAACATGAACACGTACCACGTTACATTTAACATTTACATTTACATTTAAGTCATTTGGCAGACGCTCTTATCCAGAGCGACTTAAAAATTGGTGAATTCAATTCTTATGACATCCAGTGGAACAGCCACTTTACAATAGTGCATCTAAATCATTTAAGGGGGGGTGAGAAGGATTACTTTATCCTATCCTAGGTATTCCTTAAAGAGGTGGGGTTTCAGGTGTCTCCGGAAGGTGGTGATTGACTCCGCTGTCCTGGCGTCGTGAGGGAGTTTGTTCCACCATTGGGGGGCCAGAGCAGCGAACAGTTTTGACTGGGCTGAGCGGGAACTGTACTTCCTCAGTGGTAGGGAGGCGAGCAGGCCAGAGGTGGATGAACGCAGTGCCCTTGTTTGGGTGTAGGGCCTGATCAGAGCCTGGAGGTACTGCGGTGCCGTTCCCCTCACAGCTCCGTAGGCAAGCACCATGGTCTTGTAGCGGATGCGAGCTTCAACTGGAAGCCAGTGGAGAGAGCGGAGGAGCGGGGTGACGTGAGAGAACTTGGGAAGGTTGAACACCAGACGGGCTGCGCGTTCTGGATGAGTTGTAGGGGTTTAATGGCACAGGCAGGGAGCCCAGCCAACAGCGAGTTGCAGTAATCCAGGCGGGAGATGACAAGTGCCTGGATTGCGCTTTGGTCCTCACCTTCTTCCACCAACAGCCGTTACAGGACATTAATAGACAAGAACAACTCAAGGACAGAACTGCATCCATTTAAAAAAGGCACACGTAGCCTACATATCAATACATACACAAAAATATCTATGTCAAGTAGGGGAGAGGCGTTGTGCCGTGAGTGGTTGCTTTATCTGTTTTTTTAAACAGGTTTGCTGTTCATTTGAGCAATATGAGATGGATAGGAGTTCTATACATGGCTCTATACAATACTGTATGCTGTCTTGAATTTGTTCTGTATTTGGGGACTGTGAAATTATTATTATTAGCCCTGTGATGACAATGAATAGCAAGATGTATCGCTCTCTTCTGGGCCAGCTGCCGCTTAGGTGTTTCCTTGCAGCACTCGACTAAACGACTGGACAATAATCAAGATAAGACAAAACTAGAGCCTCCAGGACTTGCTTTTTGGTGTGGTGTCAAAAAAGCAGAGCATGTCTTTATTACAGACAGACCTCTCCCCATCTTTATAACCATTGAATCTATATGTTTTGACCATGATAGTTTACATTCTAAGGTAACACCAAGTAATTTAGTCTCCTCAACTTGTTTAAAAGCCAAGACCATATTCAATGGGTGTTGAGCGTTTGTAAATTTATTCTGAGCGAATTTACCAGAAATGTCTATCAACAGTTAGTACTGGATAGTATTGGAGAAAAGTTGAAAAAAACCGGACTGTCACGCCCTGGTCTAAGTATTTTGTGTTTTTCTTCATTTATTTGGTCAGGCCAGGGTGTGGCATGGGTTTTTGTATGTGGTGTGTTTTGCATCGGGATTGTAGCTTAGTGGGGTGTTCTAGATAAGTCTATGGCTGTCTGAAGTGGTTCTCAATCAGAGGCAGGTGTTTATCGTTGTCTCTGATTGGGAACCATATTTAGGCAGCCATATTCTTTGAGTGTTTCGTGGGTGATTGTCCTTAGTGTCCTTATGTCCTTTTGTCTGTCGTGTATTAGTTTGCACCAGTATTAGGCTGTTTCGGTTTTCGTTACGTTCATTGTTTTTGTAGTGTTTGTATATTGATGCATGTTTCTTCAGTTTATTAAACATGGATCGTAATCTACACGCCGCATTTTGGTCCGACTCTCCTTCACACCTAGAAAACCGTAACAGAATCACCCACCACAACAGGACCAAGCGGCGTGTAGACCAATAAGGATTTCTGGACTTGGGAGGAAATCCTAGACGGAGAAGGATCACAGCCTGGAGAATATTGCCGCCCCAAGGAAGAACTGGAGGCGGTAAAAGTGGAGAGGCGCTGGTATGAGGAGGCAGCACGGCGACGTGGATGGAAGCCCGAGAGTCAGCCCCAAAAATGTATTGGAGGGGGCTCACAGGGAGTATGGCAACGCTAGGTAGGAGACCTACGCCAACTTCATGTGGTTACCGGAGGGCTAGAGAGATCGGGCAGGCACCGTGTTATGCTGTGGTGCGCACGGTGTTCCCAGTGCGGGTGCATAGCCCGGTGCGGTATATTCCAGCTCCACGTATCGGCCGGGCTAGATTGAGCGTCGAGCAAAATGCCATGAAGCCGGCTCTACACATCTGGTCCCCAGTGCGTCTCCTTGGGCCGGCTTACATGGCTCAAGCCTTGCGCACGGTGTCCCCGGTTCGCCTGCATAGCCCAGTGCGGGCTATTCCACCTCGCCGCACTGGCAGAGCGACCTGGAGTATTCAACCAGGTAAGGTTGGGCAGGCTCGGTGCTCAAGAGCTCCAGTGCACCTGCACGGTCCGGTCTACCCAGTACCACCTCCACGCACCAGCCCTCTGATGGCAGCTCCCCGCACCAGGCTTCCTGTGCGTGTCCTCGGCCCAGTACCACCAGTGCCAGCACCACGCATCAGGCCCAGGGTGCACCTCACCTCTCCAGCGCTGCCAGAGCCTTCCTCCGCTCCTGCGCTGCCGGAGTCTCCCGCCTGTTTAGCGCTGCCAGAGCCTTCCTCCTCTACAGCGCTGCCGGAGTCTCCCGCCTGGCCAGAGCTGCCAGCCTGCATGGAGCAGCCAGAGATGCCAGTCTGCATGGAGCAGCCAGAACTGCCGGTCTGCATGGAGCAGCCAGAGCTGCCAGTCTGCATGGAGCTGCCAGAGCTGTCAGTCTGCATGGAGCTGCCAGAGCTGCCAGTCTGCAAGAAGCCGCAAGAGCTGCCAGTCTGCAAGAAGCCGCCAGAGCTGCCAGTCTGCATGGAGCAGCCAGAGCCGTCAGTCAGTATGGAGCAGCCAGAGCCACCAGTCAGCATGGAGCAGCCAGAGCCGCCAGTCAGCATGGAGCAGCCAGAGCCGCCAGTCAGCATGGAGCAGCCAGAGCCGCCAGTCAGCATGGAGCAGCCAGAGCCGCCAGTCAGCAGGGAGCAGCCAGAGCTGCCAGTCAGCATGGAGCAGCCAGAGCCGTCAGTCTGCCAGGATCCGCCAGTCAGCCAGATTCTTCTAGATACGTCAGTCAGCCAGACTCTGCTAGAACCGCCAGCCAGCCAAGATCTGCCAGAGCCAACTACCTGCCTGAGCTTCCTCTCAGTGCTGAGCTTCCTCTCAGTGCTGAGCTTCCCCTCAGTCCCGAGCTTCCCCTCAGTCCCGAGCTTCCCCTCAGTCCCGAGCTTCCCCTCAGTCCCGAGCTTCCCCTCAGTCCAGTGGGGTCCTGGGTGATGACTACTAGGCCATGGTCGGCGGCGAGGGTGGACTATCTAAGGACGCGAGGAAGAGGGACTAAGGCTTTGATATAGTGGGGTCCACGTCCCGCGCCGGAGCCGCCACCGTGGACAGACGTCCACCCGGACCCTCCCCTATGGGTTTTGGTGTGCGGCCGGGAGTCCGCACCTTGGGGGGGGGGGGTTTCTATCACGCCCTGGTCTAAGTATTTTGTGTTTTTATTCATTTATTTGGTCAGGCCAGGGTGTGGCATAGGTTTTTGTATGTGATGTGTTTTGTATTGGGATTGTAGCTTAGTGGGGTGTTCTAGATAAGTCTATGGCTGTCTGAAGTGGTTCTCAATCAGAGGCAGGTGTTTATCGTTGTCTCTGATTGGGAACCATATTTAGGCAGCCATATTCTTTGAGTGTTTCGTGGGTGATTGTCCTTAGTGTCCTTATGCCCTTTTGTCTGTCGTGTATTAGTTTGCACCAGTATTAGGCTGTTTCGGTTTTCGTTACGTTCATTGTTTTTGTAGTGTTTGTATGTTGATTCGTGTTTCTTCAGTTCATTAAACATGGATCATAATCTACACGCCGCATTTTGGTCCGACTCTCCTTCACACCTAGAAAACCGTAACACTGACACTGTAAATTAAATTGTGACGTATCATGACGTAACGTATAGCACGCATTGTGCAACTCATTCTGTGTCATACAGCCTCTCTCCACCAGGTGTAGCGCTTCTCTCGCAGAGTAAAAACAAGAAAAGGGCAGGGACAGGGTAAGGGGGGATACCTAGTCAATTGTACAACTGAATGCATTCATTATTTGTCAACACTGTAAGCCACCATGACTCTCAGAAGCCGTGACAGTCGCTGTCTACTTCCGATGATCACTTTAGCGCCGCCCTAAAAACCCAATTCAAATTCGACCCAATCCTTAAAATAGGTATGTAATAACACATGATATAAATTCTTTATAGTGTTTTATTTCCATTTCAGAGGTGATAAGTTGGACAGATCAGGTCAAAAAATATGTTTCCCCACACGGCTTATCTCCCCCTTTCACTATGACACAGTAGGTTTCACTTCCCCACCTGCCATTTAAAAAAAAACCCTGACGGAGCTCCTTGCCATCTTCAGTCATGCAGAAACAGGCAGCATGAAGGTCTCGTCATTGATTTTGCTGGAAAGGGGAGAAGTTATGCTTTATAATAGTATTCATATTACAGTTGACCTGGAAGTATTACGTTTGTGGTGTTGCTGTTTGTTGAGAAGGATACTTGAAGCAATGTTGAGGGAATTATGTGGATGCCAACAGCTAGGACAAGGGGATAAGAGGGAGGAGGGGAGGGATGCAGAGAAGGATGAAAACCCGCCTCACAATGAGGAGGAAGAAACTTCAGTCAACTCACAGGGAGAAGAGGGTGACCTTTAAAAAATGGCAACACTTTTAGATTCAGTGCTGAAATCATATCCTCCTCTTCTTGAAGTGCCCTCTTCCTCCCGAATCCCCAACTTTCGTACCATAATCTCTGTCCAACAGCTTCAGTTAGTTTTCAACTCCCAACATTTCCTTTAGTTTCCCTGATAGCCCTACTTCCCTAAAGGGAGAAAACTGTCCTTATAGTAAAGTGCACTGGGCTGCTAGTTAATTAAATAACGAGTTCTCTGGAGACCAAGTCAGAAGAAAGGCTAACTATTGTTTTTCATCTGGAGGTACAATGGGAGAATGTCTCGGGCTCCCCAGCCATACAGTAATTGATAACCTTATCTGATTGCCTTTTGATGGATGTCTTTTTCAAGGGAAACCTCCTGGGGACATATAGCACAATATAGATCCAGGATGGCTCATTGTGTAAGGGGCTGTGCCATGTCGTTCTGCCCCTGCTGTTCCCAGAGTCTAATCCCCTCAGTGCCATTACAGTACAGTACTCCTGGACAACACAGCACAGAGCCAACTCAGAATCAAAGCCTTTTAGCCCTCCAGGCATCTCAGCACAGGGAACAGGAAACTCATACTTCATGCCCCAAAATGTCTTCCTTCTCCTAACATTAACCACTTTGTCAAGAGACTGAAGCAGTAGTGTTGAGTGTTCCTTTAACACCCCTAGTTATATATGTGTGTTAAACGTGTACGTTTTCTAACGGCTGACTAATTGTAGATTTAGAGTGGGTTGCACCAATATGGTTTAAATTAATCTAGGATTAGAGCAAATCTAGGTTTTGTAAATCTAGGTTTATAATTAATCAGAGATGTGCTGCACCACTTAATTTGAAATCTGGATCAGTAAATCTATGATTAATGGTTTTAAACTATGAGTAGTGACATTTTTTGTGAGTTGAAACAAAGTAGTTAGCCTACTTGACAAATTAGGCCACAAAGTTGCTGTTCCTTGCTAAAATAATAACAATGTAACCTCAGAACTACTTCAACTCCATCGTGAAAGGTTCTCATGGGTTGGCTGATTTGAAATAACATCCATTATTTTCCAGTACTTGTCATGTCTGCTCCAGCTCTTCCCCCCTGGCACTTGAGGGCGCCAGGCTGCCCTGCATCACACACTCCTACCATCATCAATTACGCACACCTGCCTTCCCTCGTCACGCACATCAGCGATATCAGATTCACCTGGACTCACTCATCACCTGTTTATTACCTCCACTATATTTGTCAGTTCCCCTGCTCTGTACACTGATGATGCATTAGTTGTTTTTGTCTTTGTTACTTGTGCTGACGCTGTTCCTGTCTCGTTCCATGTCCGTTCCTTATTAAATGTTTGATCGTACCTGCTTCGTCTCTCCAGCATCAATTCATGTGACAGTACTAGACAGAAAACTAATTTGTGAGCTAACGTTAGCTTCTGTAGCTAGCTTGTTTATAAGCAAAGCTAGCTCGGATATAATATTATTTATTATTGTCATTACTTAACATTATTTAGGCATTTTATTATTTGTCCGCGAGCCACCCGATCAAAGAAATTCACATTTCTCTGCTCATAAAAAAAAACTATTGTCAGAGCTGATGGAGGAATTTAGTAACGTACTGAAGGATAAAATGACAGACAACATGACTGTCAAAAAGAAGGAAGACATCTGGGCCATTTATGCGACAAATGTAATGGATCGACACAGATTAAAGAGAAGAGGGATGAATGGATGAAAGCTTGCTGGAATAAAAGAAGAAGAAGCGAAAGCCAAAAAGGATGTGGCTGTCATGTCCTGACCTTAGGTCCTTTTTTATGTCTCTGTTTTAGTTTCGTCAGGGTGTGAGTTGGGGTGGGCTTTCTACGTTGTGTCTTCTAGGTTTTGTATTTCTGTGTTTCTGTGCATGGTTCCCAATCAGAGGCAGCTGTCAATCGTTGTCTCTGATTGAGAACCATACTTAGGCAGCCTGTTTTCCCACTATGGGTTGTGGGTAGTTGTTTTCTGTGTCTGTGTTTTACCATACAGAACTGTTTCGGTTTTCATTTATTTCTCTTGGTCTTTTGTATTCTGTGTTCGGTTATACAGTATTACATTAAAATATGGACACTTACCACGCTGCGCATTGGTCCGATTTTTCCTACTCCTCCGTTAAAACCGTTACAGCGCAGAAGAGAGGCGGGGGCTATTTCAGACCGGAGCTGCGGGGGGGCGCCTCCATCCAAGGGAATAGATCCTGTCACCCAGAAGATATGCGAGACTATTCCCCAGCAGTTTGCCCCTCTCCATAACTCCTATGATGACGACAGACAACTTGACCCACCAATATTTAGTAAGCATAAATAACTGTTAAATATCAATGCCTATAATGCACGTTAAAACTAACGTTAATGCTTCTTCACTACAATGTCACCGTTATCAGGCCCGTTACAGCATGTTGTAACGTTACAACATCTTCATTCGTACCAAGGCTGGGCATATCATAAGCTCCAATTCAATTGTTGTACAACATGGGCATGTAAATTGCCTACTAATAATGATTTAAGTATTATAAAACTCAACAGGATTCAACCTGTCTCTAATTATTTTCTGAGGAACACCTTTTGGTCAATCAACAGTAGATATGCTGCCATTTGATCAGTTAAACCACCTCAAGTGGCAGTTTAGAATGAATCTCCAGTCTAAGTTGATTTATATATTTTTTAATTCATTGAGCAACAGGCTTAAAATTAATATATTTAAGTCTATCTATTTAAATATATTTAATTTAAGTAGGATGAATTTAAAACTAGGTTTAACATTTGGTGCATCAAGATTAATAGATAAACCATAATTTAACCCAGTTTAAGAGTTAATCCATGTTGGTGCAACTCACCGTTAATGCGGAATTTATTCGTTAGTGCAACTTCCTGCTCCCTTCCTTCCTGGCGGATTAATGATTGATACGTTACTCATGCGTAAACATAACTATATAAACACTTTACACCCACACACCTTACGTACCTTATGGCTTTACAGTAAAAGCTGTATACCTAGGTTCTGGAATGAAGTGCTTTGTAATTCTTCTGAGTAATCACTCTCTCTATTCATTTGTTTTCTTTAATGGAAGATTCTCTAATGTCAAACATGTAAAGTGTGGTTTACCTCAGGGCAGCTCTCTATGCCCTCTACTCTTTTCTATTTTTACCAATGAATTGCCACTGGCATTAAACAAAGCATGTGTGTCCATGTATGCTGATGATTCAACCATATACGCATCAGCAACCACAGCTGATGAAGTCACTGAAACCCTTAACAAAGAGTTGCAGTCTGTTTTGGAATGGGTGGCCAGTAATAAACTTGTCCTGAACATCACTAAAACTAAGAGCATTGTATTTGGTACAAATCATTCCCTAAGTTCTAGACCTCAGATAAATCTGGTAATGAATGGTGTGGCTGTTGAACAAGTCGAGGAGACTAAATTACTTGGTGTTAACTTAGATTTAAGCTGTTGTGGTCAAAATAAATTGACCATGAGAGTTTAGATTCAATGGTTGTAAAGATGGGGAGAGATCTGTTCGTAATACAGAGATGCTCTGCACCACACTGCACAAAGCAAGTCCTGCAGGCTCTAGTTTTATCTTATCAGGATTATTTTCCAGTTATATGGTCAAATGCTGCAAAGAAAGACCGAGCTCAGCTGCAGCTGGTCCAGAACAAAGCGACACGTCTTACTCTTCATTGTAATCAGAGGGCTAGTAATAATACTATGCTTGCCAGTCTCTCTTGGCTAATAGTTGAGGGAAAACTGACTGTGTCACTTCTTGTTTTTATAAGAAACATTAATGTTTTGGAAATTCCAAATTGTTTGCATAGTCAACTTACACACATCATTGGCACACACTTACCCCTCGAGACATGCCAAAAGACATGCCAAAAGGGGTCTTTTCACTGTTCCCAGGTACAGATCAAATCCAAGGAAACGTACAGTATTATACAGAGCCATGAGTGCATGGAACTCCCTTCCATCTCATATAGCACAAGTGAACTGCAAACCTGGTTTCAAAAACAAATAAAACAACACCTCTACCCCATGTGGCCTACTTGTTGTGTGCATGTACTGACATGTATGTGTAACTGATAGATGCATACACACACAAGATGTTAATGTTTTTAAATGTGTGTAAATTGTAAAGTCTTTTGTCTGTAATGTCTTTTTCGTTATATGTCGGACCCCAGTAAGACTAGCTGTCACCATTTAAATTCCCGCTTAGCATTGAACCAGAGTCTTCAGTAATCAGCAGAAATATACTAATATATATCCTATTTACTATTATATAGACAGAGGTGATATTTACAGTTCTTACAGGACAGTTATGACTCACACATACAGTATATCTCTAGATGATATTTGGAATTCTTGAAATCACCATTGGTGAATGCTTAGCAGTGGAGGCAGATAAGAGGAGTATGACTCACAATAATGGCTGGAATGGAGCCAATGGAATGGGGGAGGCAGGGTAGCCTAGTGGTTAGAGCATTGGACTAGTAATCATTAAGGTTGCAAGTTCAAATCCCCAAGCTGACAAGGTACAAATCTGTCATTCTGCCCTTGAATAGGCAGTTAACCCACTGTTCCTAGGCCATCATTGAAAATAAGAATTAGTTCTTAACTGACTTGCCTAGTAGTAAATTAAATTAACAGCAAATATGTGGTTTCCATGTGGTTGATACCTCTCCACTGACTCCATTCCAGCCATAGTTTTTTTGGAAAATGGCACTGGAGAGGAGGGCTGCCGTTTTATCGGCTTTTAACCAACCATGCTATTTTTTTAAACATATTTTCAGTTGTTCGTAACTTGTTTTGTACATAATGTTGCTTCTACCATCTCTTATGACCGAAAAGAGCTTCTGGACATCAGAACTTGGATTACTCACCTCAAATTGGACGAAGAGTTCTTCATTGATTCGGATGGGAGGGATATATTACTACAGACACCCAACCGGGCCCAGATCCCCGTGATATGCTGGAAAAGGAAACAAAGATTTCGCAGAAAGAGATCAGGGTGCCTTTGAAGGATCAACAATTGTTTACAGACAGATTATTTCACTTATAATTCACTGTATCACAATTCAAGTGGGTCAGAAGTTTACATACACTAAGTTGACTGTGACTTTAAACAGCTTGGAAAATTCCATAAAATTATGTCATGGCTTTAGAAGCTTCTGATAGGCTAATTGACATCATTTTAGCCAATTGGAGGTGTACCTGTGGATGTATTTCAATGCCTACCGTCAAACCCTGTGCCTCTTTGCTTGACATCATGAGGAAATCAAAAGAAATCAGCCAAGACCTCAGAAAATAAATTCTAGACCTCCACAAGTCTGGTTCATCTTTGGGAGGAATTTCCAAATGCCTGAAGGTACCACGTTTATCTGTACAAGCAATAGTATGCAAGTATAAACACTATGGGACCACGCATCCCTCATACCGCTCAGGAAGAAGACGCGTTCTGTTGCCTTGAGATCAAATCAAATTTATTTGTCACATACACATGGTTAGCAGATGTTAATGCGAGTGTAGCGAAATGCTTGATGAACGTACTTTGGTGCGTAAAGTGAAAATCAATTCCAGAACAACAGCAAATGACCTTGTGAAGATGCTGGAGGAAACAGGTGCAAAAGTATCTATATCCACAGTGAAACGAGTCCTATATCGACATAACCTGAAAGGCCGCTCAGCAAGGAAGAAGCCACTGCTCCAAAACCGCCATAAAAAAGACAGACTACGGTTTGCAACTGCACATGGGGACAAAGATTGTACTTTTTGGAGAAATTTCCTCTGGTCTGATGAAACAAAAATAGAACTCTTTGACCATAATGACCATCATTATGTTTGGAGGAAAAAGGGGGGGGGGCTTGCAAACCAAAGAACACCATTCCAACTGTGAAGCAATTGGGTGGCAGCATCACGTTGTGGGGGTGCTTTGCTGCAGGAGGGACTGGTGCACTTCACAAAATAGATGGCATCATGAGGGAGGAAAATGATGTGGATATATTGAAGCAACATCTCAAGACATCAGTCAGGAAGTTAAAGCTTGGTCGCAAATGGGTCTTCCAAATGGACAATGACCGCAAGCATACTTCTAAAGTTGTGGCAAAATGGCTTAAGGACAACAACGTCAGGGTATTGGAGTGGCAATCACAAAGCCCTGACCTCAATCCTATAGAAAATGTGTGGGCAGAACTGAAAAGTGTGTGCGAGCAAGGAGGCCTACAAACCTGACTCAGTTACACCGGCTCTGTCAGGAGGAATGGGCCAAAATTCTTACCACTTATTGTGGGAAGCTTGTGGAAGGCTACCCAAAATGTTTGACCCAATTAAACAATGTAAAGACAATGCTACCAAACACTAATTGAGTGTATGTAAACTTCTGACCCACTGGGAATGTGATGAAAGAATTAAAAGCTTAAATAGATAATTCTCTCTACTATTATTCTGACATTTCACGTTCATCAAATAAAGTGGTGATCCTAACTGACCCAAGACAGGGAATTTTTACTAGGATTAAATGTCAGGAGTTTTGAAAAACTGAGTTTAAATGTATTTGGCTAAGGTGTATGTAAACTTCCGACTTCAACTGTATATCCTACGAATAGAACTTTAAAAACTGTAATATCTTATGTTTCACCGAGTCGGGGCTGAAAGACGATGTTAAGAACATACAGCTGGTGGGTTATACACTCTATTGGCAGGACAGAACATTAGCCTCTGGTAAGACACAGGGTGAGGGGCTTTTGCTTATTTTTAAACCATAGCTGGTGCACGATATCTAAGGAAGTCTCAAGGTTTTGCTCGCCGGAGGTAGAGTATATGTGATAAGCTGTAGACCACCCTATCTACATAGGGAGTTTTCATCTGTATTTTTCATACCTGTCTACATACCACAACAGACCGGGCCTGGCACTAAATCCAAACTCAATGAGCTGTATTCTGCCATAAGCAAACAGGAAAACGCTAATCCAGAGGCGGCGCTCCTAGTGTCTGGGAACTTTAATGCAGGGAAACTTAAATCAGTTTTACCTCATTTCTATCAGCAAGGAAGAAGCCAATGTGCAACCATAGGAAAAAAAATATAGACCACCTTTACTCCACACACAGAGATGTGAACAAAGCTCTCCCTCACCCTCCATTTGACAAATCTGACCGTAGCTCTATCCTCCTAATTCCTGCATACAAGCAAAAATGTAAGCAGGAAGCACCAGTGACTCAGTCTATAAAAAAGTGGTCAGATAAAGCAGATGCTAAACTACAGGACTGTTTTGCTAGCACAGACTGGAATATGTTCCGGGATTCTTCTGATGGCATTGAGGAGTACACCACATCGGTCACTGGCTTTATCAATGAGTGCGTCGAGGACGTCATCTCCACAGTGACTGCACGTACATACCCAAACCAGAAGCCATGGATTACAGACAACATTCACACTGAGCTAAAGGGTAGAACTGCCGCTTTCAAGAAGCGGGATTCTAACCTGGAAGCTTGTAATAAATCCTATACCCTCTGACGAACTATCAAACAGGCAAAGCATCAATACAGGACTAAGATCGAATCATACTACACCGGCTCCGACACTTGTTGGAAGTGGCAGGGCTTGCAAACTATTACAGACTACAAAGGGAAGCACATCCGAGAGCTGACACGAGCCCACCAGATGAGCTAAATAACTTCTAAGTTCACTTCAAGGCAAGTAAAACTGAAACGTGCATGAGAGCATCAGCTGTTCCGGATGACTGTGTGATCACGCTCTCCACTGCCACTGTGAGTAAGACCTTTAAACAGTTCAACATTCACAAGGCCGCTGGGCCAGACGGATTACCAGAACGTGTACTCCGAGCATGAGCTGACCAACTGGCAAGTGTCGTCACTGACATTTACAATATTCCTGACAGGCCATCCCCAGGTGGTAAGGGTACGTAACAACACATCCGCCACGCTGATCCTCAACACGGGGGATCCTCAGGGGTGCGTGCTCAGTCCCCTCCTGTACTCCATGTTCACTCATGACTGGATGCCCAACTCCAACACCATCATTAAGTTTGCTGCTGACACAACAGTAGGAGACCTGATCACCCACGATGATGAGACAGCCTACAGGGAGGAGGTCAGAGACTTGACTGTGTAGTGCAAGGACAACAACCTCTCCCTCAACGTGATCAAGACAAAGGAGATGATTGTGGACTACAGGAAAAGGAGGACCAAGCACTCCCCCATTCTCATCGACGGGGCTGAAGTGGAGCAGGTTGATAGCTTCAAGTTCCCTGGCATCCACATCAACAACAACTAACATGGTCCAAGCACACCAAGACAGTTGACAAAACCTATTCCCCCTCAGGAGATTTGGCATGGGTCCTCAGATCCTGAAAAGGTTTTACAGCTGCACCATCGAGAGCATCCTGACTGGTTGCATCGCTGCTTGGTATGGCAACTGCTCGACCTCCGACCGCAAGGCACTACAGAGGGTAGTGCGTACGGCCCAGTACATCACTGGGCCAAGCTTCCTGCTATCCAGGACCTCTATACCAGGCGGTGTCAGAGGAAGGCCTTAAAAAATGTCAAAGACTCTAGCATGCTGCTACTCTCTGTTATTGTCTGTGCATTGTCACTTTAATAACTCTATCTACATGTACATATTACCTCAATTACCTCGACACAAGTGCCCCCGCACATTGACTCTGTACCGGTACCCCCTGTATATATTGCCCCGCTATTGTTATTTACTGCTGCTCTTGAATTTTTTGTTATTCTTCTCTTACTTTATTTTTTTTAGGTATTTTAGGTATTAAGCATTTCACTGTAAGGTTTACACCTGTTGTATTTAGAGCTGTAATGCGATGCTACTGGCGGCAGAGAAGTCAGGCACAGGAGAGCGGAAACTGATTTACAACGATTGTGTTTAATAACCATAAACCACTGTCAACAGAATAATATAATAAATGGGTCAAACAAAACCCGGTAAATACCAGCATACCGTTGCACAAGCACCACAACAAACAATTACGGACAAGGACATGGGGGGGGGGGGGGGCAGAGGGTTAAATACACAACATGTAATTGATGGAATTGGAACCAGGTGTGATGGAAGACAAGACAAAACCAATGGAAAATGAAAAGTGGATCGCCGATGGCTAGAAGGTCCGAACTCCGCCCAAACAAGGAGAGGGACCAACTTCGGCGGAAGTCGTGACAGGAGCATGTGACAAATAAGATAAGATTTAATTTATTATGAGCCCTCCTCCCCTCAGCAGCCTCCACTGATTCTTAGTCTACTCTACAGTATGTGTAGTGCTATGCTGTTAAGGTAAAACATGTTTCTCCCATAGCCTTCCAGGTGTCTCTGTATGCTGTGTGTGGGCAGCATGTCTTTTGAGCCACGATATAAAATGATTGATATTTGTCAATGTGGGTTTCGGTACGACACCAATGCCGAAACCACATAGAACAATCTTATGGCACATACTATGTGGAACAAAACCCATTGTCCACACGCCATAGTGAACAAAGCTGAGATGAGATTCACGCTGGGCTGGGACTGGCTCTACTCAGTGCTTTGAGAAACACCTCTGCAACTTCTTGTCAAGAAGACTGTGAGGGAGACGATGGGGACAAACACACATTGTAATGGGGCCATGTTGAACCTAATGTGCTAATTGGCCTAATGAAGTTATGGTAGGAATAAATATGTGAAAGTTGGCTCGTTCAGAAATCTCTCCCTTGCCAGAGCAGAACAGCATCCATCCACTCCTCCTGAGAGATACATTTACAAACAACAACAGTACCCTTCAATACAAATAGCAAGCCACGCTTTGTCCCTATTGCCAATTGTGTTTCAACAATGTATAAAATCCTCAAATTACCTTGGCATCTATGCAGTAAATTTCACAATACAATATGTATATGTTATTGTGGCAGTGTATATATTAACATTTTCACCTCTAAGAAGGGTTATAAAGACTTGTCTGTTTAGTATGCAGCCGCACATACCTATTAGGGCAACCTCTATCGCTTTGCTCATCTACATAGCCCTTTATCCATTGATTGACTAAGCTGCTCATCACCATTATTGGAGCTATAATTATGGGTGCTATAAGAGAGAGAAATTGAGTCAAGGGTTTCGTCCCAAATTACACACTATTCCCTATATAGTGCACTGCTTTTCACCAGAGCCATGTAGGCACTGGTCAAAAGTAGTAGATAATAGGCATTCACAGTGCCAATCTACTGCTACATTACCTAGCTACTGCCTGCCAGATCCCCCTGCATTCATTTGCAAATCAAGTCAACAGAAAGAGGAGAAAGAGCAAAACATGATTTAAAATAAAAAAAATGGAGGCCGAACCCATTTGACTGATGTGGGCGTTGGGGGAGGGGAGAGGAGGAAAGGAGAGAAGGAGGGGAGGAGAGGAGAGGAGGAAAAGAGAGGAGAATGGGAGGGGAGGAGAGGAGGAAAGGAGAGGAGGAAAGGAGAGGAGAAGGGGGGTGGAGGAAAGGAGAAGGGGAGGATTGGAGAAAAGGAGAGGAGAAAGGGAGGGGAGGAGAGGAGGAAAGGAGAGGAGGGGGAGGAGAGGAGGAGGGGAGGAGAGGAGGAAAGGAGAAGGGGAGGAGAGGATGAAAGGTAAAGGGCAGGGGAGGTGAGGAGGAAAGGAGAGGAGAAGGGGAGGGCGAAAGCAGCATCTGATGCATATAGATGATGAATAAGCAAATGCATAAATGGATTAAATTATCCTCTCATTCCCTTCATGAAGTCTGTCGTAAAGCCATCATTTAGGATTTGTGTCGGCATAAACAACCTGTCTCTGCTTTTTTACTGCGGGCCAGGGTAACTGAGATGGAGAGTTAGAGCGAGTGAGAGAGAGAGAAAGAAAAAGAGAGAGCAGAAGCAGCGTTATGCAGAGGGTCCTCAGCCTGCCGTATCCCTCTCAGTGATCCTACACAACAGGACCAGGACTTACATCCAAACACAGACACTGTGGGGATAAGTGCACTGACTGAGAGAGGGAGAGAACCGTATTGCAGAGAGAGACGGAGGCGGTTTTGTGGGTGACCTTTAGTTTAGTGGCTGCCAATTTATCCCGAGGAGGAGAAAAAAGTTAGTGCAAATGTACACTGACATGGGCAGTTCTCAGAGCAGCTCAGAATGTGTTTAGGTCATTTAGTTGAAGTAGCTGTTTCAGGTTATTACTGATAGACTGACCCCTTTCTACCTCCCCACGTCAAACTGCTGCTCTTCAGTACCACATTACGACTCGACATCAGGTTGGCCAGGCTAAAACACTGAGGGTAGCTTGCAGCCAGACTGGAGGAGAAAAGACAGAAGGAAAATAATAGAACAACCCTGCAATGTTAAAGTATTCTCCTCCAGTCTGTCTGTAAAGTAAAATATGTTTTTTAGCTGACGGATGGAGGCGCCAGAAAATATTGGTTTTACAAGACCTGGCTTCAACAGCTCCAGAAGCCGCACATCTCATAGGATACCTCCCAAATGGCACTATATTCTCTATACAGTGCAGTAATTTTTATGGGCCCTGGTAAAGAGTAATGAACTAAATAGGGAATATGGTGCTATTTGGTACACAGTCATAGTTGTTGTGTGAGAGCACTGGACTGGTGGTGCATTAACTATATAGTTTATAAAAGTTAAACCAGGAAGGCTGGTCTGATGCTCGTTTAACTTAATCCAGTAAGCATACCATAATTCACTTTTGTTTTCTATTGTATGGGCATAGTGGGAATGTATCCTCATCTAGTCTGTCTAGTTCCTTCTCCTCTTTCCATGTGCGGAATGTCACCTATTACCTTATAGCCTATGACCACTGCACAATAATGCACATTCCTCAGTCTTGCTGTTTAACCTATGGGCTCACTTTTCCAACTGACAACCATCCACCTCCCCGCCACCACCAGCTATAACAACCTTAAAGTGGCAAGGGAGCGGTAGAAACAATAACAAAGCATTTCCCCGGCTCTGTTTCAGTAAAAGGCTGAGGGACAGGGCTTTAGAAATAGAACCACACTCAAATTCATAGACAGAGCTATGGATGCAAGGACTGACCATCCATGATAACAAAATTATAATTTGAACCATGTTTTGAGGCCATATAGCGTTTCTTTACATTTGCTTTGTTTACAAACAATTAGAGTAAAATAAGCTTATATTTTGAGTTCTGATGGGGTGCGACAGTTGAACAAAGCTCATGAGGCATTTAGAAGTTATATTTTTCCGGAATCAATGGGTACATATCATTAATTTATAAGTAAAAAAATGGATGCTGCAGCTGCTGATTGCCCCTTTAAGACTTGTCATTGGAACTCCTTTCCCCAGCAGGTGTTGATGCCAGCAGCCCCGCATAGGGCTCACTGTCATCACGTCATCTGGCTCTGAGGATCTTCCCTCTGAGACAAGGCCATTCCACAAACTATTTAATAATATTTCATATTGCATTCTGTCTTTGTTTTTTATTCAGTTAAGCCTGTCCTCGATTGAAGTAAGATTGGCTGCTTGTCCTGATAAAGCCTCCCTTCTCCATGGCTGACATTATGACTAGACAGACGGTTATAGAACTCTAGGTGGGTCACGGGGAGGATCTGGAGTTATGAAGGGCATAAAACAGGTCTTGTCAGAAGCAGGCGGAGCCAGACAGACCAAATGAACACTGGGTCCTTGAGGCTGAGAAATGACCAAGCAGAGTTGAAGAAATGTCAGGCCAGACTTATGACATGATCAAAGGGGGCTTTGCTTGTGTAACCAAGGTGTCCTTAGAACTTTAAGACTCAGCATTGTTGTTGTTTACTGAAGGCTTAGATTAGAATGTCCTGTACACCTATGGATTGAAGACACCTTAGACCAGTGGTATTCAAACTTTTTCAGCAGAACACTCTAACCGCTAGGCTACCTGCCACCCTTACACAGTAACTATCTGTAGTAACTATCTGTAGTATGCGACTGTAATATAGCAATGATATCCGGTGATACCGCTTTCACGTCATTTCCGGTCACAACTTGTAGACTTGTTTACATGCTGCTGTGCGTTTTGTTGCTAACCTTATTTTGCTACCTGACAACTTTACAGTTTGTACATTTTAATTACGTTTATATTTTTTGTTTTTCCCTCACTCAATTGTTTTTCATTCAACTTTTTCACTCCAGACGCTTTATCTGGACGTGGTTCGTCAGGACCTCGACCAGCCGAAGCTAAGTAGTAACATTAACATGATGCCTTCTAATTGCAGTTGCTGTACTCATAATATACAGGAGAATGATCGCCTTACAGCGAGGATAGCTGTGCTGCAGGCCCAGCTTCAGACGTAATCGTTAGGCAAGGGTACTTTAAGTGTAGGAAAGGATGAAACAGCGTCTGTGCCACAAGTAAGTACACATAGTGATATAAATCCCCTGGCACAGTCCCCGCAGTCGGACAACTTTCTCATGGCTTCTGGAGGGAAACTCTGTAGGAATGCTGTTCGCCAGCCTGCCAGCTTAGTGGAGTCTGCCACTAGCACAGTCAGTGTCGTCAGCTCAGCTATCCCCATTGAGACCGTGTCTGTGCCTCGACCGAGGTTGGGCAAAACTAAACATAGCGGGTGTTTGCCTTTGCAATCTCACTGGAATAAAGACCTCCTCCATTCCTGCCATTATTGAAAGATATTATGATACCTCACATTTCAAAATAGGGCTACTTAATGTTAGATCCCTCACTTCCAAGGCAGCAATAGTCAATGAACTAATCACTGATCAAAATCTTGATGTGATTGGCCTGACTGAAACATGGCTTAAGCCTGATAAATTTACTGTGTTAAACTAGTTCTCACCTCCTGGTTACACAAGTGACCATATCCCCCGCACATCCCGCAAAGGCTGTGTTGCTAACATTTATGAATGCAAATTTCAATTTACAAAAAAACCCCAGACGTTTTCGTCTTTTGAGCTTCTCATCTTGAAATCTATGCAGCCTACTCAATCACTTTTGGCCTCCTGGGTCACATACAGCATTTCTCACAGAGTTCCCTGAATTCCTATCGGACCTTGTAGTCATGGTGACTTTCACATTTTTGGTGACTTTAATATTCACATGGAAAAGTCTACAGACCCACTCCAAAAGTATTTAGGAGTTATGAACTTCTTTGAGGAAAATATCATGGTCATTAGAAAGCAAATTACGGACTCTTCTTTAAATCTGCGTAATCCTCCAAAGCTCAGTTGTCCTGAGTCTGCACAACTCTGCCAGGACCTAGGATCAAGAGAGACACTCAAGTGTTTTAGTACTATGTCTCTTGACACAATGATGAAAATAATCATGGACTCTAAACCTTCAAGCTGCATACTGGACCCTATTCCAACTAAACTCATGAAAGAGCTGCTTCTTGTGCTTGGCCCTCCTATGTTGAACATAATAAACAGCTCTTTATCCACCGGATGTGTACCAAACTCACTAAAAGTTGCAGTAATAAAGCCTATCTTGAAAAAGCCAAACCTTGAACCAGAAAATATAAAAAACTATCAGCCTATATCAAATCTTCCATTCCTCTCAAACATTTTAGAAAAAGCTGTTGCGCAGCAACTCAATGCCTTCCTGAAGACAAACAATGTATACGAAAAGCTTCAGTCTGGTTTTAGACCCCATTATAGCACTGAGACTGCACTTGTTAAATAAGGTGGTAAATGACCTTTTAATGGCGTCAGACCGAGGCTCTGTATCTGTCCTCGTGCTCCTAGACCTTAGTGCTGCTTTTGATACCATCGATCACCACATTCTTTTGGAGAGATTAGAAACACAAATTGGTCTACACGGACAAGTTCTGGCCTGGTTTAGATCTTATCTGTCAGAAAGATATCAGTTTGTCTCTGTGGATGGTTTGTCCTCTGACAAATCAACTGTAAATTTCGGTGTTCCTCAAGGTTCTGTTTTAGGAACACTATTGTTTTCACTATATATTTTACCTCTTGGTGAAGTCTTTCAGAAAAATAATGTTAACTTTCACTGCTATGTGGATGACACACAGCTGTACATTTCGATGAAACATGGTGAAGCCCCAAGGCCTCCCGGGTGGAGCTTTGCTCTAAGACACTGCATCGTAGTGCTAGCTGTACCACCAGAGACTCTGGGTTCGAGCCCAGGCTCTGTCACAGCTGGCTGCCGCAACTGGGAGTTCCATGGGGCGACGCACATTTGCGTCATCGTTCCGGTTTAGGGAGAGTTTGGCCGGTGTTGATATCCTTGTCTCATTGTGCACTAGTGACTCCTGTGGCAGGCCGGGTGCAGTGCACGCTGACCAGGTCACTAGGTGTATGGCTTGGATGCACGCTGTGTTAACCTGTTTGGGGTAGGGGGCAGCATTTTCACTTTTGGATAAATAGCGTGTCCAAACTGAACTGCCTTCTACTCTGTCCCAGATCCTAATATGTACATATTAGTAGTAGTATTCGATAGAAAACACTCTGAAGTTTTTAAAACTGTCAGTGAGTATAACAGAACTTATTTAGCAGGCAAAAACCCCACCTCTTCAAGGAATACCTAGGATAGGATAAAGCAATCCTTCTCACCCCCCCCCCCCCTTAAATGATTTAGATGCACTATTGTAAAGTGGCTGTTCCACTGATGTCAGAAGGTGAATTCACCAATTTGTAAGTCGCTCTGGATAAGAGCGTCTGCTAAATGACTTAAATGTAAATGTAAATGTAAAACCCCGAGGACAAACCATTCAGATTTCTTTTTTTTAAAAGTCACTGTCTTTTCAATATGTTTTCATGGGGAATCCAGAATTCTAATCAACTTTCCGGCAGTTCCTACTGCATCCACTGGATGTCACCAGTTTGTAGACATTGGTTGAGGTTTTTCCTTTGTGTAATGAAGAAGTACCATAGCTCAGAACGAACGTCACTTCATGTGTACATTTTGATAGAGGCGCGTAACCAGAAAATTAGAGTCAGTTTGTATTGAACACAGATCATCCCGTCTTCAATTTGTTCGATTATATACGTTTAGAAATACCTGAAGTTGTATTACAAAAGTAGTTTGAAATGTTTTGGCAAAGTTTACAGGTAACTTTTGAGATATTTTGTAGCAACGTTGCGTAAGTTGGAAGCGGTGTTTTTCTGGATCAAACGCGCCAAATAAATGGACATTTTGGATATATATTGACAGAATTAATTGAACAAAAGGAACATTTGTGATGTTTATGGGACATATAGGAGTGCCAACCAAAGAAGCTCGTCAAAGTTAAGGGATGATTAATATTTTATTTCTGCGTTTTGTGTCGCGCCTGCAGAGTTGAAAAATGCTACTCTCATTGTTTACTTTTGTGCTATCATAAGATAATAGCAACTTATGCTTTCGCCAAAAAGCCTTTTTGAAATCTGACATGTTGGCTGGATTCACAACGATTGTTGCTATCTTACATGTGTAATTTAATGAAAGTTAGATTTTTATAGAAATGTATTTGAATTTGGCGCTCTGCATTTTCCCTGGCTATTGGCCAAGTGGGACGCAAGCGTCCTGCCTACCCCAGAGAGGTTAAGAAGTAGTGTGGCATGGTTGGTTTGTGTTTCAGATGAGGCATGGCTCCATAAAAAAAAAACATTTTTTTAAAAACATGGTGAAGCCCCAAAATTGCCCTCCCTGGAAGCCTATGTTTCAGACAGAAGGAAGTGGATGGCTGCAAATGTTCTACTTTTAAACTCGGACAAAACAGAGAAGCTTGTTCTAGGTCCCAAGAATCAAAGAGATCTTCTGTTGAATCTGACAATTAATCTTGATGTACACATTGTACACAATCAATCTTGATGTACAGTCGCCTTAAATAAAACTGTGAAGGACCTCGGCGTTACTCTGGACCCTGATCTCTCTTTTGACAAACATATCAAGACCCTTTCAAAGACAGCTTTTTTTACATCTACGTAACATTTCAAAAATCTGAATCTTTCTGTCTAAAAATGATGCAGAAAAATTAGTCCATGCTTTTGTCACTACTAGTTTAGACTACTGCAATGCTCTACTTTCAGGCTTCCCGGATAAAGCACTAAATAAACTTGACTAGAACCAAAAACAATTATCATATTACTCCAGTGCTAGCCTCTCTACACTGGCTTCCTGTTAAGGCAAGGGCTGATTTCAAGGTTTTACTGCTAACCTACAAAGCATTACATGGGCTTGCTCCTACCTAACTTTCAGATTTGGTCCTGCCGTACATACCTACACGTATGCTATGGTCACAAGACGCAGGCCTCCTAACTGTCCCTAGAGTTTCTAAGCAAACAGCTGGAAGCAGGGCTTTCTCCTATAGAGCTCCATTTTTATGTAATGGTCTGCCTACACATGGGAGAGACGCGGACTTGGTCTCAACCTTTAAGTTTTTATTGAAGACTCATCTCTTCACCAGGTCCTATGATTGAGTGTAGTCTGGCCCAGGAGTGTGAAGGTGAACGGAAAGGCACTGTCGCAACAAACCGCCCTTGCTGTTTCTACCTGGCCGGTTCCCCTCTCTCCACTGGGATTCTCTGCCTCTAACCCTACTACAGGGCCTGAGTCACTGGCTTACTGGTGCTCTTCCATGCCGTCCCTCTTGAGTGGGTTTGAGTCACTGACGTGATCTTCCTGTCTGGGTTAGCGCCCCCCCCCCTTGGGTTGTGCCGTGGCGAAGACCTTTGTGGGCTATACTCAACCCTGTCTCAGGATGGTAAGTTGGTGGTTGAAGATATCCCTCTAGTGGTGAGGGGGCTGTGCTTTGGCAAAGTGGGTGGGGTTATATCCTGCCTGTTTGGCCCTGCCCGGGGGTATCGTTGGATGGGGCCACAGTGTTTCCGACCCCTCCTGTCTCAGCCTCCAGTTTTTATGCTGCAGTGGTTTATGTGTTGGGGGCTAGGGTCAGTCTGTTATATCTGAGGTATTTCTCCTGTCTTATCCGGGGTCCTGTGTGAATTTAAGTATTCTCTCTTTCTCTCTCTCTCTCTCTCTCTTTCTCTCTCTCTCTCTCTCTCTCTCTCTCTCTCTCTCAGAGGACCTGATCCCTAGGACCATGCCTCAGGACTACCTGGCCTGATGATTCCTTGCTGTCCCCAGTCCACCTGGCCATGCTGCTGCTCCAGTTTCAACTGTTCTGCTTGCAGCTATGGAACCCTGAACTGTTGTTATGAATTTTATGAATAATGACTAAATGATTTAATGTAGAACTATAACTAACAGAATTCTACCCTGTCTCTGTATAATGATGAAGAATGTTTGTCCATAAGAGAAGAGGAACTGTGGCAGACAATTTGTGACCTCTGTGAAACTGATAACAGGGAAGGAAGTCTCCCCACACAAAGAGGGGAGAACTGTTGGGCTTGCAGTACATAGTGCCACATGTTGTAGGATGTGATAAGCAATGTATGCGTAGGAGAACTTGTAGACTATATTGTCATTGTCTGAGAAGAGGAGGGACATTTATGACGGAATGGGAGATAAATAAACCCACCTACATGATATGATGGGGAGAGCTCTCGTAAATAAACGTTGCTGACTATTGTAGACTGGCCTCTGTCTGTTTCATTTCAATAAGAATCTTACAAATTCTTGGTAACAGACCGAGTAGTTTAATTGAAGTTCAGTTTATGAACATTGAGAACATAATTCTCTTAACACCTGTTCACCGGACGTGCTACCTGTCCCAGACCTGCTGTTTTCAACTCTCTAGAGACAGCAGGAGCGGTAGAGACACTCTGAATGATTGGCTGAGATTTACTCCTGAGGTCATGACCTGTTGCACCCTCGACAACCACTGTGATTATTATTATTTGACCCTGCTGTTCATCTATGAACATTTGAACATCTTGGCCATGTTCTGTTATAATCTCCACCCGGCCCAGCCAGAAGAGGACTGGCCATCCCTCATAGCCTGATTCCTCTCTAGGTTTCTTCCTAGGTTCTGGTCTTTCTAGGGAATTTTTCCTAGCCACCGTGCTTCTACACCTGCATTACTTGCTCTTTGGGGTTTTAGTGTCACGCCCTGGTCGTAGTATATTGTGTTTGTCTTTATTTATTTGGTCAGGCCGGGGTGTGACATGGGTTTATTGTGGTGTGTTTTGTCTTGGGATGTTGTTAGGTGTTGGGTGTGTGGCTTAGTGGGGGTATCTAGCATAGTCTATGGCTGTCTGGAGTGGTTCTCAATCAGAGGCAGGTGTTTATCGTTGTCTCTGATTGGGAACCATATTTAGGCAGCCATATTCTTTGAGTATTTCGTGGGTGATTGTTTCTGTCTCTGTGTTTGTTGTTCACCAGATAGGCTGTATAGGTTTCCACGTTCCGTTTGTCGTTTTGTATTGTTAGTTATTTCATGTCGAGTTCCCTTTCATTAAAGAACATGAATAACCACCACGCCGCATTTTGGTCCGCTTCTCCTTCGACAGACGAGAGCCGTTACATTTAGGCTGGGTTTATGTACAGCACTTTGAGATATCAGCTGATGTAAGAAGAGCTTTATAAATACATTTGATTTGATGTGATTTGATTTCTGTGGGCCCCATTATTTTTGCATTAATTTCTCATGACTCCACCCCACTCCAAATATAGTGACACAACCTTAAAATCGGTTCATTTCGATTTATATCAACAAATCACTTTAAATTCAGTACATTTCATCTCTTATCAAAATGAAAATAAACCAATAAATACATTTACTCAATGAAATTGTATTTTTTAAATGATCTTTCTCAAAAACATTTGTCCCATACAATAATCTGTACTCCCCCTCAAATGTATATATATATATATATATATATATATATATATATATATATACCTTTTACATATTTTGGTGACCCCACTGCTGTTCCCTGGGGTTGTGACACCGACTTCGAAAACCACTGCCTTAGACTGTACAGTAGATATTCCTCACACTCTTTCAGTACATGAACAGTTGTCTTTAAAGGTCCACTGCAACCGTATGTAACTTATTGTGATGGCTTTCAATTAAAATATAAAAACTGATACAAAAAATTGCTTCTGAGCAAAGAGCAATTTCTCAAGAAATGTTTTTGCTAGGACAGTCTGGGAGTGATCTGAGTGATGGGCCGATTTGGACTAGCCTAATAGCATACATTTGCAACCTGAAAACTAACTGTTACACTAACTGTGGCAGAGAGGTTTGAAATGCTCTTTGTTATTGGTTAATTAACTTATCGTGTTCACGCTACACATTTGTCATGTCTTGTTATGTCTGTTCCTGTCCTTTCTCTTCATTCTCTCTCTCTGCTGGTCTTTTTAGGTTACCTTCTCTGTCTCTCATTCTTCAGCTGTTCTACATCTCCTCTAACTAGCTCATTCACTCTTTCACACCTGTTCTCTCTTCCCCCTCTGATTAGGTCTCTATTTCTTTCTCTGTTCCTGCTACTTTCAGTGTCTGATTCTTGTTTGTGTTTTTTGATGCCAGAAGCAAGCTGTCGTCTCGTTTGCTTCCACCTTGTCCTGTCCTGTCGGAGTCTGCCTGGCAGGAGCATCCTGCACTATACTAACGTTCTTTTTGTTCCGCTGACAACGTTGGTAGAGGATTTATGCCATTCCTGTATTTTCATTAAAGAACTCTGTTTTCTGTTAAAACCGCTTTTGGGTCTTCACTCAAGTTCATAACAGAAGAATCAGACCAAGAATGGACCCAGCGGCTCCGGACCCTTTTCACTCCGCCGTCGAGATCCAGGGAGCGATGCTAGGCAGACACGAGGAGGAATTGTCTGCTGCTCAACATGCCGTTGAGACCCTGGCCGTCCAAGTCTCCGACCTCACAAGACAGGTTCACCAACTCCACCTCGATCCACCGCCCACTTCCAGGGTTTCCGAGTCTCCGGAGCCCAGGATCAACAACCCGCCGTGTTACTCTGGGGAGCCCACTGAGTGCCGCTCATTCCTCACTCAGTGTGATGTGGTGTTCTCTCTCCAGCCCAACACTTACTCCAGGAGCGCAGCCCGCATCGCCTACGTCATTTCTCTCCTTACCGGACGGGCGCGTGAGTGGGGCACGGCAGTCTGGGAGGCGAGGGCTGAGTGTATTAACCAGTATCAGGACTTTAAGGAGGAGATGATACGGGTTTTTGACCGTTCTGTTTTTGGCGAGGAGGCTTCCAGGGCCCTGTCTTCCCTATGTCAGGGGAATAGATCCATAACGGATTATTCTATTGAGTTTCGCACTCTCGCTGCCTCTAGTGACTGGAACGAGCCGGCTTTGCTCGCTCGTTTTCTGGAGGGTCTCCACGTCGAGGTTAAGGATGAGATCCTCTCCCGGGAGGTTCCTTCCAGTCTGGACTCCTTAATAGCTCTCGCTATTCGCATAGAGCGACGGTTTGATCTTCGTCGCCGAGCTTGTGGAAAGGAGCTCACGTTCTCCGTTGCTCCCCTCTCCACATCACTGCCACCTGCCGCATCACTGCCACCCTCCTCCGCCGGCTCGGATGCTGAGCCTATGCAGCTGGGGGTATTCGCATCTCGGCCAAGGAGAGGGAACGGAGAATCACCAATCGCCTCTGTCTCTACTGCGGCTCCGCTGGTCATTTTGTCACCTCATGTCCAGTAAAAGCCAGAGCTCATCAGTAAGAGGAGGGCTACTGGTGAGCGCAACTACTCAGGCCTCTCCTTCTGGATCACGCACTACCTTTCCGGTCCATCTCCGCTGGCCCGGTTCATCTGCTTCCTGCAGTGCCTTGATAGACTCTGGGGCGGAGGGCTGTTTTATGGACGAGACCTGGGCTCGGGAACATGACATTCCTCTCAGACAGTTAGGGGAGCCCAGGGCCTTGTTCGCTTTAGATGGTAGTTCTCTCCCCAAGATTCATTGTGAGACGCTGCCTTTAACCCTCACTGTCTCTGGTAATCATAGCGAAACCATTTCTTTTTTAATTTTTCGTTCACCTTTTACACCTGTTGTTTTGGGTCATCCCTGGCTAGTGCGCCATAACCCTTCTATTAATTGGTCTAGTAATACTATCCTATCCTGGAATGTCTCTTGTCATGTAACCTGTTTAATGTCTGCTATCCCTCCTGTTTCCTCTGTCTCTTCTTCACAATAGGAGCCTGGCGATTTGACAGGGGTGCCGGAGGAGTATCACGATCTGCGCACGGTGTTCAGTCGTTCCAAGGCCACTTCTCTCCCTCCACACCGGTCGTATGACTGTAGTATTGATCTCCTTCCGGGAACTACTCCCCCCCGGGGTAGATTATACTCTCTGTCGGCTCCCGAACGTAAGGCTCTCGAGGATTATTTGTCGGTTTCGCTCGACGCCGGTACCATAGTCTCCTCCTCCTCCCCCGCCGGAGCGGGGTTTTTTTTTGTTCAGAAGAAGGACGGGTCCCTGCGCCCATGCGTGGATTATCGAGGGCTGAATGACATAACAGTTAAGAATCGTTATCCGCTTCCTCTTATGTCTTCAGCCTTCGAGATCCTGCAGGGAGCCAGGTTTTTCACCAAATTGGACCTTCGTAACGCCTACCATCTCGTGCGCATCAGGGAGGGGGACGAGTGGAAGACGGCGTTTAACACTCCGTTAGGGCACTTTGAATACCGGGTTCTTCCTTTCGGCCTCGTTAACGCTCCAGCTGTCTTTCAGGCACTAGTTAACGACGTCCTGAGAGACATGCTGAACATTTTTGTTTTCGTTTACATGGACGATATCCTGATTTTTTCACCGTCTCTCTCGATTCATGTTCAGCACGTGCGACGCGTCCTCCAGCGCCTTTTGGAGAACTGTCTTTATGTGAAGGCTGAGAAGTGCACTTTTCATGCCGCCTCTGTCCCTTTTCTCGGTTCCGTTATTTCCGCTGAGGGCATTAAGATGGATCCCGCTAAGGTCCAGGCTGTCATTGATTGGCCCGTTCCTAAGTCACGCGTCGAGCTGCAGCGCTTTCTGGGCTTCGCTAATTTCTACCGTCGTTTCATCCGTAATTTCGGTCAGGTGGCAGCTCCTCTCACAGCCCTTACTTCTGTTAAGACGTGCTTTAAGTGGTCCGTTTCCGCCCAGGGAGCTTTTGATCTTCTTAAGAATCGTTTTACATCCGCACCTATTCTTGTTACACCTGACATCTCTAGACAGTTTGTTGTTGAGGTTGACGCGTCAGAGGTGGGCGTGGGAGCCATTCTTTCTCAGCGCTCTCTCTCTGACGGCAAGGTCCATCCTTGCGCGTTTTTCTCTCATCGCTTATCGCCGTCAGAACGTAACTATGATGTTGGTAATCGCGAACTGCTCGCCATCCGCTTAGCCCTAGGCGAATGGCGACAGTGGTTGGAGGGGGCGACCGTTCCTTTTGTCGTTTGGACTGACCATAGGAACCTTGAGTACATCCGTTCAGCCAAACGACTTAATGCGCGTCAGGCTCGTTGGGCTCTGTTTTTCGCTCGTTTCGAGTTTGTTATTTCTTATCGTCCGGGCTCAAAAACACCAAACCTGATGCTTTATCTCGTCTCTTCAGTTCTTCTGAGGTCTCCACCGACCCCGATGGGATTCTCCCTGAGGGGCGTGTTGTCGGGTTGACTGTCTGGGGAATTGAGAGGCAGGTAAAGCAAGCACTCGCTCACACTCCGTCGCCGCGAGCTTGTCCTAGGAACCTTCTGTTCGTTCCGTTCCTACTCGTCCGGCCGTTCTTCAGTGGGCCCACTCTGCCAAGTTAGCCGGCCACCCCGGCGTTCGGGGTACGCTCGCTTCCATTCGCCAGCGTTTCTGGTGGCCCACTTGGGAACGTGACGCGCGTCGATTTGTCGCCGCTTGTTCGGTCTGCGCGCAGACTAAATCTGGGAACTCTCCTCCTGCCGGCCGTCTCAGACCGCTTCCCATTCCCTCTCGACCGTGGTCTCACATCGCTTTAGATTTTATCACCGGACTGCCTTCATCAGCGGGGAAGACAGTTATTCTTACGGTTGTCGATAGATTCTCTAAGGCGGCTCATTTCATTCCTCTCGATAAGCTCCCTTCTGCTAAGGAGACGGCTCAGATCATTATCGAGAATGTTTTCCGAATTCATGGCCTTCCGTCTGACGTCGTTTCCGACAGAGGCCCGCAGTTCACGTCTCAATTTTGGAGGGAGTTTTGCCGTTTGATTGGGGCTTCCGTCAGTCTCTCGTCCGGCTTTCATCCCCAGTCTAACGGTCAAGCCGAACGGGCCAATCAGACTGTTGGTCGCATTTTACGCAGTCTTTCTTTTCGTAACCCTGCGTCTTGGTCAGAACAGCTCCCTGGGCAGAGTACGCCCACAACTCGCTTCCCTCGTCTGCTACCGGTCTATCCCCTTTTCAGTGTAGCCTCGGGTACCAGCCTCCGCTGTTCTCATCTCAGCTCGCCGAGTCCTGCGTCCCCTCCGCTCAGGCTTTTGTCCAGCGTTGCGAGCGCACCTGGAAGGGGGGTCAGGTCGGCACTTTGCCGTAATAGGGCGCAGACTGTGAGGGCCGCTAATAAGCGTAGGACCAAGAGTCCTAGATATTGTTGCGGTCAGAGAGTATGGCTCTCCACTCAGAACCTTCCCCTTAAGACAGCTTCTCGCAAGTTGGCCCCGCGGTTCATTGGTCCGTTCCGTATTTCCCAGGTCATTAATCCTGTCGCAGTGCGACTTCTTCTCCCGCGCTATCTTCGTCGCGTTCACCCGGTCTTCCATGTCTCCTGTGTTAAGCCCGTTCTTCGCGCCCCCGCTCGTCCCTCCCCCCATCCTTGTCGAGGGCGCACCCATCTACAGGGTTCGTAAGATTTTGGACATGCGCCCTCGGGGCCGTGGTCATCAGTACCTAGTGGATTGGGAGGGATACGGTCCTGAGGAGAGGAGTTGGGTTCCCTCTCGGGACGTGCTGGACCGTTCGCTGATCGATGATTTCCTCCGTTGCCGCCAGGTTTCCTCCTCGAGTGCGCCAGGAGGCGCTCGGTGAGTGGGGGGTACTGTCATGTCTTGTTATGTCTGTTCCTGTCCTTTCTCTTCATTCTCTCTCTCTGCTGGTCTTTTTAGGTTACCTTCTCTGTCTCTCATTCTTCAGCTGTTCTACATCTCCTCTAACTAGCTCATTCACTCTTTCACACCTGTTCTCTCTTCCCCCTCTGATTAGGTCTCTATTTCTTTCTCTGTTCCTGCTACTTTCAGTGTCTGATTCTTGTTTGTGTTTTTTGATGCCAGAAGCAAGCTGTCGTCTCGTTTGCTTCCACCTTGTCCTGTCCTGTCGGAGTCTGCCTGGCAGGAGCATCCTGCACTATACTAACGTTCTTTTTGTTCCGCTGACAACGTTGGTAGAGGATTTATGCCATTCCTGTATTTTCATTAAAGAACTCTGTTTTCTGTTAAAACCGCTTTTGGGTCTTCACTCAAGTTCATAACAACATTCCCCAAGGGCACCCCCCCACCCCCTCAACTCAAAAAGTGGCGCACAGAATGCAAAAATATTCTTAGAAATATTTAACCTCCACACATTAACAAGTCCAATAGCTCAAATGAAAGATAAACACCTTGTTCATCTACCCAGCGAGTCAGATTTCTAAAATGTTTTACGGCAAAAACATAGCACATATGTATATCAAACCACCACAAAGACACAGATGATATGTAGCTATTTTGTCGAACACAAGATGCATTCACAAACGCAGGATTAAAAGAAAAATAATTCACTAAACTTTTGAAAATCTTCATCAGATGACAGTAATAGGACATGTTACACAGTACATTTAATTTTTTTCAATAATATGCCATTTATATCCATAAATCTCCGTTTACATTGACGCCATGTTCAGAAAATGCTAAAAAATGTCCGGAGAAATTATAGAAAGCTCCGCCAGATAACGCCAGATAACAGCAATACACATCATAAACTTTGACTAAATATACATGTTCTACATATAGTTAGAAAGATACACTGCTTCTTAATGCAATCGCTTTGTCACATTTATTTTTAATGTTACAGAAATCGTTAACCATTCAATAATCTGAGACGGCGCTCAGACATAAGCAATATTTCTCTGCTATGTTGGAGTCAGCAGAAACACAAAATTACAACATAAATATTCCCTTACCTTTGATGGTCTTCGATCAGAATGTAGTGGAAGGAGTCATACTTACCCAAAACAGCGTTTGGTTTCAAGTCGTGTGTCTTTGTGTTAGCAAATGCGACAAAATCCAGCTGAAATGCATCCAAAATTACTTCTGGACTCGAGGGGTTACGCATCAAAACTTCAAAATTACATATTATATGTCGACTAAACTGGTCAAACTAAGTGCAGAATCAAGCTTTAGGATGTTATTAACGTACAAAACAATTGGCGATTCGACCGGAGAAAAGCAACTCCTCTCAAACAATCTGGAACGAAGGAATGACTGTGTACAATTCGCGCCAGAACGCGCATCTATTTTCTCTTGACACCCAGTATTTTGCCTGCCAAAGGGTCAAAGATTGCGGGATTTGCACAATTACACGCTCTACTGATAGAAGACATCTCGCGGAAGACATAGAAACTGATCCCAGATCCATAGCTGGTTGGGAAGGGTGGGGGCGATGACGTCAAAGTTGGCCCAACTTTCCTGATGAGAAAAATAGTTTGGGAGATTGGCTGCCCTGTGAGTTCTGCTATACATACAGACATAATTCAAATGGTTTTAGAAGCTTTAGAGTGTTTTCCATTCAATAATAATTATTATATGCATATATTAGCAATTTTGGACAGATTTCTTTCCAGTTTACTATGGGCACGCAATTCATCCAAAGGGGGCAGTATTGTCCCGAGCCTTGATTTATACCACCTAGTGTTATCACCAAGCAGGCCAAAACTCCATCACACCAAAACAGGCTGAAATTTCGGGCGGTCTTTTCAAACATCACTTAAATAAAAAACTGCACTGGGCCTTTAAAGAATTGTATTTCTAGGAAAGAAATTGTGTAAGTCAAGCTGTGTCAAGCTGTGCGTTGTTGAGATGAGAAGAAGGGTGTATTGTGTTTCTACAGTGGCTAGTTGGGGCCAAAAAGGCATTCATCTTTAACATTGCCCTTAGGAACATGACCATCAGGAAGCCCAATCATGCAGTTGGTGACTGTTTGACAGAGATAGTAGAAGCTTAGGGGCTAAACTTTGGGCAGAGTGTGTGTGTGTGCTTGTGTGTGTATCGATAGTGAGTTAAAGATACTTTTTTAACTACTGGTTGGAAGGCACTGAAGTCTTGGAGGAAAGGATGGGTTGTAAAATGCTGCTTTGGGAAATGATAGAACTTTCGAGTTATGATTCTAACAGAACAACATTGCACTGATTGTGGCACTAACTGCAGTAGAATCAGACTGCTTGTTGATGAGAAATGTAGCAGACATTGCAATAGCTTGCCTCAGAGCTGATGCTTAACAAGATTAAAGGTTTTCGTGATCTGATCGGGAACAGACAATACATTTCACCCTTTCATGTCCCTGATGGCGATGGTCATGATGATGGATAAAGGGGGTTCCATTGAAGTAGGGAAAAGGCCCGGTTTTCTGCGTAATTCAAGTTTTAATCGTGGGCTTGTGAACTTTCAAAAATACAGTAGATCAAGGTAAACTCAGTAGAGAGAGGAAACTGTAAGAGCTGGGCGATATCTCCAATACTAAGAGAGAGAGAGAGAGAGAGAGAGAGAGAGAGAGAGAGAACAGAAGGAATCATTAAACCATCCGTCTGTTGAGGGAGGAAACAACCTGCGTAAAAACATTTAACGCTCTCACAAACTAGCCATCGACCAGCCACCCTTTATGAATTATATCTGATTTAATGTTACCTTTAATTTCTAAGAGAGAATATGAACTACAAAGGCCATTGAGCCTTAGGTCATTTATTTTATTTGGTCATATCTTTATTGATTTTCATTCTATTCATAGGGCATATAAGCCTGAAAACTCCATCCTGGCACGTTTTTGCAAAAAGGTAAAATGTCACAGTACAGCCCGTTCTCTGGTTTAGAAAATCTATACTAATTTGTTGCCATTCAATAAATCTCATGGATATTTTGTTTCCCTATCCTATTGTACTCCTTGCTCAGATTTATCGAATTAAGTTACAATCTATAGTTTGTCCCTTATGAACTTGTCAGATATAAATCAGAATTGTCACTTACACTGTAAAACTGCCCAGTTGTATGTGTCACTATATCAGTATTCAAGTATTATACACAGCATGAAAAATCTGATCATGGAATTAAAAGATAAAGTCCTGGGATTTCAACGACTCACACAGGTAGGAGCATTGCAATGAAAAAATAAGGAAAACATCTCAAAGTGAAGCACAGATGGAGAAAGTTTCATGTTTTTGTTTTATGCCTTTATTCCCTTTGGAAAGTAAAACGGTACAAACATTGAAAGACAACAACATTGGCAACATTTTGTAGTGCAAGAAAAGCTTTAATAGCTGAGAATATGTTTGAGCAGAGGAGCCTCCTTTGTGAGAGTAGAATAACATCAGAACATTTATGGTATGACAGAACTGAAGGAGACAATCCTAAATGCCACAGATTCACAAGATTTGTTCACCGCAGGGATACTGTTGTATGAAAGCATTCCAGTCTTAAAAAGTTTGCATAGCAGCACTCCCAGTTCACTAGCTGTTTTTTCTTATATTACCGTTAGGCTAATCAGTGGTGGAAAAAGTACTCAATTGTCATATGTAAAGGCCCAGTGCAGTCAAAATGTTGATTTCTCTGTGTTTTATATACAGTACATTTCCACACTATGAAGTTGGAATGATACTGTGAAACTGAAAATTATGATAATAGGCCTTTAACTGTATGAGCTGTTTGAAAAGACCGCCTGTAATTTCAGCCTGTTTTGGTTAGTGACATTAGTTAATAGACCAGTAAGAAAGACAGTTTCAAAACTCTCTGCTAATAACAGCTAATTTTCAGTTTTCCCTTCCCCACTCAGACCACTCCCAGACAATCCTAGCAAAATTATTGCTTGAGAAATTGCTCTTTGCTAAGAAACAATATTTGTTTCTTTTTGACAATTTTTACTGAAAACAATCACAGTAGGGTACTTAAATTGTTACTCAGAAATTTTTCAGATAATTACGGCTGCATTGGACCTTTACTTAAAATTAAAGATACTTTAATATACTTTAAAAACACTGCATCCTTAGAGATTGACCCAGAAAGACTCACAGCTGTAATCGCTGCCAAAGGTGATTCTAACATGTATTGACTTAGGGGTGTGAATACTTATGTAAATGAGATACTTCTGTATTTCTTTTTAAATAAATGTGCAACATTTTCTAAAAGCATGTTTTCCCTTTGTCATTGTGGGGTATTGTGTGTAGATGGGTGAGAAAATGTTTTTTTTTATAAATTTTATTTTGAATGTAGGCAGTAACACAAAATGTGGAATAAGTATGAATACTTTCTGAAGGTACTGTGAATATTTAAGTGAAGTACAGATAACCCCCCAAAACACTTTAAAGTATTTTACTTATTTACTTTACACCACTGATGTTACTGGTTCCAGTTCAACTGATTGTGATCATATTGTGTCTCTTTCAGATTGCAGTTGGTGGCTGCCAGTAGAGGATGATGATCTTTTGCTTTTCTTCCTGTCTGTTGTTTTGTATTCTGACAGGCCAACCATTATGAGTCTGGAGCTATAGTGGTGTTTCTCCACTACTCAGTAGGATTGTGTTGTCCCCTGACTTCTGACTAGGCCCATTTGGTCTCTCCTCAGCTCCTCAGCTATTTCAGGACTCTCTGAACTGCTTATTAATTCAGCACCTGGAGCCATAGGAGAGAGAGCTGCCGGTCAGGGTTAGAGCACCCTTTCTTTCATCCATTTTGTGGATTGTCCCAATTTCAAAGGGAGGTTGATGGGCTTTAAAAATGTATACCATTGTTGTATTAGAAGAGAAGTGGATCCATCTTTCCACGAAATAAAAAATAACAACAACAAAGCAGAAAGGGAAATGGCCCTTTGTTTCTAAAAACGGCATTCATGAATTAAGGTAATCTCGCCCACTTTACCAGAAGGTTACACAATCAAGTAGAACGATCTGGTGCATACAATAAGACTGTGTCCCAAATGGCACCCTATTCCCTACATTGTGCACTACTTTTAAACTATGATCAATGTTTCCTAACTCCTGGACAAAAACAGCTGATTCAACTTGTCAAGGGCTCAATGATTAGTTGACAGGTAGAATAAGGTGTCCTTGTCTGGGGCCACAACAAAATGATGTACTGTTGGGGGTATTCGAGGATCGAAGTTGGGAAACACTGATCAAATTCAAATCAAATCAAAATTGCTTCGTAAACAACAGGTGTAGACTAAAAGTGAAATGCTTACTTACGGGCCCTTCCCAACAATGAAGAGTAATAGAAAACAGAGAAATAATAGAAACGTTAACCACGTAATAATACAAGTAATAACAAATACAAAATTAGTAACGATAACTTGGCAATATACACAGAGTACTAGTACCAAGTTGAGGTGCAAGGGTATGAGGTAATTGAGGTAGATATTTACAGTTGAAGTCAGAAGTTTACATACACTTAGGCTGGAGTCAATTAAACTAATTTTTCAACCACTCCACACATTTCTTGTTAACAAACTATAGTTTTGGCAAGTCGGTTAGGACATCTACTTTGTGCATGACACAAGTCAATTTTCCAACAATTGTTTACAGACAGATTCTTTAACTTATAATTCACTGTATGACAATTCCAGTGGTTCAGAAGTTTACATACACTAAGTTGACTGTGCCTTTAACAGCTTGGAAAATTCCAGAAAATTGTGTCATGGCTTTATAAGCTTCTGATAGGCTGATTGACATCATTTGAGTCAATTGGAGGTGTACCTGTGGTTCCAGACTTGGTACTATCGGTATTACAGTACTTTTGTATTTTCTCTTTTCTTGCAAATCCCAAAATATAGACTTTCTGATATGGTTGAATAATAAGTGAAGCAATTCCTTTCTCTGTCTGGCATTGAGGCTGGAGCAGCTTGCCTTTGACACATACCTTTTTAGAACTTGCCTCACATTCATGTGGGCTGGTAATTGTGGTCAAGGAAAGAGATATATTTTTCTCTCTCTATCACTTCAGGGTGTTGTGGAGAGGAGTGGAGGATGCTGCCTGTGGAGCAGAGCTACCCATCCAGCACAGCTACTAGCCCTATCCCTAGCACCAGCTCCAAACCCTCAACACCACCCAGCCTAGCACCAGCTCCAACCTCTCAACCCTGCCCCGTACTGGGCCGTAGCCTGCCTGCACAAATGGCACTGTCCTCTGGACCTCAGAAGGATAACTACTGTACTTGTTCTGTACTTGCTCAGCCTAGTTATGAATTTATCCTAAAAAATATCTGAAATTTGGAGGCCAGGGCTAGGCGTGGAAGCATCATGAACAAGAAAGCTTCAGAACAGCAAGCGTGCTAATTCTTTGTTTTGTTCATTATCACCAGGAAGTGCTACTCACTCATGTAGCATACAACCCCACAGCAACGTACTTGCACTGCCTGTACAGTCATTCCCATCAACAATGAGACAGGTTCAAATTATTGTCAAAACAAACAGAAAAACAGCCTAAAAAAATCAACTCCACCTCTCCATGAAAAGTGTTCTTCTGATTTATGACAGTTTGTTGAGTGACTTAACTGGCCCCAAACAACTCCTACATTCATCACGCCTGCTAGATTTATTCCTCAATCCACACGCAGGTCTGGTCTGGGGAGGGGGGGGCTGGCTGCATTGATTTGTCTGTGTGTCCACACAATACTAGCCTATTGATCACAGCCATGGAGCCTGTGATATAGGACTGGTGTGTTTTGCTTTGTAGCAGGACAAATAAAAGCTGCAGTAGTACAAGAGGAGTAAATGCTGTGTCCAGAGGAGTCTGGTCCTTTATACAATGAGAGAGAGAGAAAGAGAGAGAGAGAGAGAGAGAGAGAGAAAGAGATGGAAACAAAGATAGAATGCACTGACCTTTGATTTGTTCCGAGAGAAAAAAGAGTGTGTTATTGAGTATTATTGCTGTGAAGTGCAATATAAGGGCATCAGGTCCATCTGCAAAAACCCTGATTTCTAGCAAGGCAATGGTTTTGCTGTAGTGGCCTGTGAGTGTTAGGAAGAATCATAACCACAATACAGTAGGATGTGCAAATGAATACAGAAATGCAGATGCATCATTATAATACGTAAAAACATTCAACATGATAGTGTTGTCTAGTAAAAGGCATAAACTGACGCACACCCAGATTGTTTTTATAGAGGTGCTGACTAACGAGAGTAAACTGTAAAAAGAAAGAAAGCTGCACACTAATTATTCTACAAAACATTTCATGGGTGTAGACAGTGGAATCTATAAGGGATCTCCCTCAAACTAGGACTCTGTTTGTTGTCAGCTTTTATTCATGTTAAGACATAATCCTCCAGAGGAAATGAGAAGAAGAAGTAGTTTACGTGAGACAAGAGACATCGATTGCATTTAATTGATGTGAAGGGATTGCATCAGGTCAGGCTGCAGCTAACGGAACGCACCACTAAATATTTACAGAGCGGCTTTAAGCTAGTTTCCTAAACCATGCATTATTCATGCCGATGCGAAAGCAAACATTGATTCAAGATGAAAATAGGGGGAAAGCAAAGCACTACACTCAGAGAGAGAGAGACAGAGCGAGAGAGCTCATCTCCTTTAAATGTTTTGATTATTTGTTGTTACCCCAAATGACTTGAGAATACTTTGTTACCCCAAATGAGTTGGTGATCATTCTAACACCTTTTGAGCTCGGGCCTGGAGAGGTAAATTACTTTTGCCATGTTGCAAAATGACACGTTTTTTTGCCCTATAATTTGGTGCTTCTGATCTTTGGTGGTTTTGCTCTTCTGTGGATCAGTCTGTATTGCTAAAGTAATTTTCACTCTAAAGGTTCTGTTATTGAATTTGAATGCCATTGTCAGCTGAATCAGGGTGTTGCGCCTGGAGTGTTTTACTCCAGTTTTGGGTCGCTGATACTGCATGTTTTGAGTTGTAATCTTCAAGTCTCAAATGCTTCTAAAATGCCTTGACTCTCAAAGCAGTTTTATAGTTACTGTTGGGGATTCTCTTACATCAGTCATGTGTAACTAGAGTGATTCTCTGACGTGAAAATCACAGAGATAGAGAGACTGCAGTCAGTTATAGCCTCACAAGGGAATGTAGTCATTTATCTGAGGGTTTTAGGATGTAATTGGGGGTCTATAGAGTGGTCTTGATGTAGGAAGAGAAAGTTTAATGTTTGTCTTTGGGTTGAGTCTTCAACTGACACTTTGTGAGAGAAGATTGAGGGACAAATCATCAACTGAGAAAATGCACATTTGAGATATTATTTTGTTCCTTATCACCAGAAACTGCTACTCACTCATGTAGCATACGACCCCACAGCAACACATGTACTGCCTGTACAGTCATTCCTATCTACTATGAGACAGGCTCAAGTTACTGTCAAAACAAACAGAAGAACAGATGGATAAAAAATAAACTCCACTTCTCCACGAAACGTGATCTTCTTATATATGACAGAGTTTGTTGAGTGACTTAACCGGCCCCGAACAGCTTGTCAGTTAAGACTCTTAGCTCTGCTTTCGATTTTCCTTTCTTATCTTGTCTCTGGAGACTTTGCAGGGTTTGTCTCTATTACATCCATCACAGAAAAATAATACTGCATGTTTTTCATACATAAAACAACAGATTACACAGGGAAGGAGAGAGGAAGCTATAAAATGTTCCTTTGAAATAGTGTACAGGGATTTATGCTAGTAAAGAATAGCTCACATTTAGCCTTGGTCTGCATTTCCTAACGCTGACTCTCCATTATGGATTTAGGACAGATCTCATTGCTGCATTGAATGCAAGGGATGCGTTTCATGGATTCATTCGTCAATTAAATATTCTTAGACCACAGAAAGCAGTTTTTCTGTAAATCTGCTAAATACTCACCACAAGAACTGTTAATACAAATGAGTTACAATGGTTCACACTTCACACAGACACACTAAGCTCTAGAACTTTCTCTTAACTTCTTATGGCTGCAGGGGCAGTATTGAGTAGCTTGGATGAAAGGTGCCCAGAGGTGCCCAGAGTAAACGGCCCTCTCCTCAGTCCCAGTTGCTAATATATGCATATTATTATTAATATTGGATAGAACACACTGAAGTTTCTAAAACAGTTTGAATGATGTCTGTGAGTATAACCAAACTCATATGGCAGGCAAAAACCTGAGAAGAAATCCAAACAGGAAGTGGGAAATCTGAGGTTGGTCAATTTTCAACCCAGCCTCTATTGAATACACAGTGGGATATTGGTTATGTTGCACTTCCCAGGGCTTCCACTAGATGTCAATCGTCTTTAGAAACGTTCAACTCGGCTTCTACTGTATTGTGGGGCCGGATGAGAGCTCTTTGAGTCAGTGGTCTGGCAGAGAGCCAGGTCCTGGTCACGCGCATTTCACATGATTAGCGACCTGCGTTTCATGGCATTTCTACAGACAATGGAATTCTCCGGTTGGAACGTTATTGAATATTTATGATAACAACATTCTAAAGATTGATTTTACACTTAATCTGACAAGTTTCTTTGACCTGTAATATAACTTTTTGAAGTTTTCGTACAACGTTCGGCTGGACCTGCACAAGCGTTTGGATTAGTGTACTAAATGCGCTACCAAAAGTAGCTACTTGTACATAAATAATGGACATTATCAAAAAAAAATGTATTTTTTTATTGTGGAACTAGGATTCCTGGGAGTGCATTCTGATGAAGATCATCAAAGGTAAGGCAATATTTATAATGTTATTTCTGATTTCTGTTGACTACAACATGGCGGATATTTTCTTTTTCTGATCTCCGTCCCAGATTATTGCATGGTTTGCTTTTTCCGTAAAGTTTAAAAAAAATATGACACAGCGGTTACATTAAGGAGAAGTATATCTATATTTCAATGTCTAACAATTGTATTTATCAACATTTATAATGAGTATTTCTGTAAAAGAATGTGGCTCTCTGCAATATCACCAGATGTTTTTGGAACAAGTGAACGTAACACGCCAATCTATACTTATATATAAATATGAACTTTATCAAACAAAACATATATGTATTGTGTAACATGAAGTCCTATGAGTGTCATCTGATGAAGATCATCAAAGGTTAGTGATTCATTTTTATCGCTATTTGTGATTTTTGTGACTCCTCTCTTTGGCTGGAAAAATGGCTGAATTTTTCTTTGAGTTGGTGGTGACCTAACATAATCGCTTGTGGTGCTTTCGCTGTAAAGCCTATTTGAAATCGGACACTGTGGTGGGATTAAAGACAAGATTACCTTTAAAACGGTATAAGATACATGTATGTTTGAGGAATTTTAATTATCACATTTCTATTGTTTTGAATTTGGCGCCCTGCACTTTCACTGGCTGTTGTCATATTGGTCCCGTTAACAGGATTGCAGCCCTAATTAAGACAACTGACCTCTCAAGTCTCAAGTACTCAAATTCAAATAGCTTTACTTCTACAGCATAGATGTTTCTAGTTTCCACCCAATGCTCACTTTTAATATATAAGTAGTGTCTTCTCAACCTCAGGCATTGACAGGGGCTTAAATAACTACCCCAAAAGGGAGAGTGTATAAGTTAGTACGTGTACATACAAGCATGTTTTGTGCGTGTTTCTGCTTTTTGGGTTCAGCAGTTGAAGAAGATGATTTGCAGAAGCTCCTTTAGGAGACTAAGAGAGACAGAATGATAGAGGGCAGAGGCAATTACCAAGAAAATAATGTTGGGCAAAATACACAGATGGCAACCTAGCTCTTTAAAAAACATCAGTCTGGCTTTCAGAGAGAGAGAGGGAGAGAGCGAGAGAACATTACATTCTCTGACTAAAACTAAAACAGGGCAGTGAGTTCTGTTGTTCAGCGATAGACAGAATACTCTCAAACACTAATGTGTATCCATTATTTTCCTTCCTGCTACACAAATTGTTTGCTTATGTAAAGTAGCCGACAGTTGAAATACTGTTTATGTGTGTGTTTACACACCATTATCTGGCTTACCATGATCTGTTGACTAAATCTGGGGTCTCATGGAAACAATTAACACCATTTCCATCCACACAAATGCTAGCCTAGCGATTAAGAGTGTTGGGCCAGCAACCGAAAGATTGCTGGTTCAAATCCTGAGCCGGCAAGATGGGAAAAAGCTGCCGTTCTTCTCTTAAGCAAAGTAGTTAACCCCCAACAACTGTTCCCCAGGTGATGATTACCCTCGTGCCTCTCTGATTCACAGGGGTTTGGTTGAATGCATTCAGTTGTGCAACTGACTAGGTTTTGTCTTTGCTCTCTGCCAGATTTTTCCGCTGTAGAACCAAAAGTTTACTAAGGTCTCTCCTCCTCCTTTCCATTGATTGCCAATCAGAGCCCTCTGTTTTCCTAGTTATAGATGCCCTAAAGACTTGGTAATCATCCAATCAATACTCACATAGATATATACTCATCACCATCATTCTGAATGGGAGTGTCTGAGACATACTACATTCACTATAATGTGGAGAGATGAGAACATCTGAATATCTGCTGAATATCTGGCTGAAAAGGGCCAGCACCAGTTTGTGAGTATGAAGCAGTGGTACCTCCAGCCTGGGGCAAAAAAATATTTGTATTTATTTCACCTTGATTTATCCAGGTAGGCTAGTTGAGAACAAGTTCTCATTTACAACTGCGACCTGACCGAGATAAAGCAAAGCAGTGTGACACAAACAACAACACATAGTTTCACATGGAATAAACAAACATACAGTAAATGACACAAAAGAAAAATAAGTCTTTATACAGTGTGTGCAAATGAGGTAAGATAAGGGGGGTAAGGCAATAAATACGCCATAGTGGGGAAATAATTACAATTTAGCAATTAAACACCGGAGTGATAGATGTGCAGAAGATGAATGTGCAGTAGAGATACTGGGGTGCAAAGGAGAAAAAAAAGAACAGAATGTGGATGAGGTAGTTGGATGGGCTATTTACAGATGGGCTATTTACAGATGGGCTATTTACAGATGGGCTATTTACAGATGGGCTATGTACAGGTGCAGTGATCTGTGAGCTGCTCTGACAGCTGGTGCTTAAATTTAGTGAGGGAGATATGAGTCTCCAGCTTCAGTGATTTTTGCAATTTGTTCCAGTCATTGGCAGCAGAGAACTGGAAGGAAAGGCGGCCAAAGGATGAATTAGCTTTGGGGGTGACCAGTGAAATATACCTGCTGGAGCGCGTGCTGCTATGGTGAACAGTGAGCTGAGATAAGGCAGGGCTTTACCTAGCACTGCTTACCTACCTTTACCATTAACCTGGTATGACCAAGAAGGAGCTCCTCAGTGGGGCCTCGCCTCCTCTTCCATCTCTCCTCCTCTCCCCCCTCTCTGATCCTATCCTTCTCTCCCCTTCTCTGCCTGGGTCCCCTGGGAAACAGAAGTTCATTATGCCTGAAAAATGAAGGGGTTTTGAGGCACCCTCCGTTGGTTTTCTGTGCTTATGTAGACCATGCAGTGAGGAAATAGGGGAGATGATTTGTCATCCTCAGCAGAGCAGACCACTAGATTCAGGCTTAGTTGTTGTTTTTGTTTTCTCTCTTGTGTTAACACAGTGGAGTAGTAACTGCAGGCAGGGAAGTCAGACCATTCTGCATTGTTTCTCTAGCTAGCTGCTAGCTGTATTGACTGCAGCTGTGTAATGGTCTGTGTCCTTCCTCAGATGTATTTTCTTATATTTTTCTACCCCAAAGTTTCCAGCTGCTCCCTTTCACCAACTTAATCAAATTGATATCGTTTGGATAGGAGAACTGTTTTTGCTACTGTATCATGGTGATATGTAGAATATGAGGACCTAAAAGGTAAGGGAGGGTCGTCGGGACACTGAAAACAATTCCAAATAATTATAAGACGGGGGAATATCAAATGATTGGATATTCACTTTTAGTCCAAATGGCTGCTTCTCCCACGGTATTAAAGATATATCCCTAGATTAGACTGGAAACTTGTCACGCCCCCTGTATTCAGACAGCCAGACAGGTCACCTCCTTTTTGACGAAGAGTAAGATGTGTTTTCTGATTTGTGAAAAGGATCGAGTGAGTGATTTGCTGCATGCATGTGCCCGGCCCACGCCAGTCAAAGCAGCTCTTGGGAACATCTGCCAGGCACTGATAAATGAACACTCACTCCGAAACGCATGGCCAGATTCGTCTTAAGTTTCTCATGTATCTTTATGCAAGCAAAAAATGAATGGGAGCGTCAGCCAGTTCACCCGCTATCCCCTTTATTTGCTGTAAATAATATCTCATGGTGGCAGGATATACATGTACATATGGGCCGATCCTACAGGGGAAACATGAAAGACATGTAATTCATAATTATATGAAAACCTATTCTAGGGGAAACTAATCATGATGAGTGTTGTAATGACGGTCAAGTGTTTGCCATGTGTAGGAATGTCTGGCCTCATGCATCTTCCATGACTCAATAAAACTCTTCTATGAGACAATCGCCTAGTGAACATCACATCCATGCACTTGAGAACCTTTCATTTTTTTCTGACTAAGGATATAGTATGTTGGTCTGCTAGTAAATACATCCTCAGTTCAATATGCAAGGATATTTTAAATTGAAGGAGGCATTAATATTCATTATTTGTTATTTAAAAAGATAAGTTAATCTAAAATGCACTCTGTGTTTTTAGTGAAATGGACAACGATGAGACCTGCAAAACGAAACATATGTCCTGAAAATAATAAACGTTACTTTTTCCCTCTGCAAATATCTAAGAGCATTGGACTAGTAACCTGAAGATTGCGAGTTCAAACCCCCGAGCTGACAAAGTACAAATCTGTCGTTCTGCCCCTGAACAGGCAGTTAACCCACTGTTCCCAGGCCATCATTGAAAATAAGAATGTGTTCTTAACTGACTTGCCTGGTTAAATAAAGGTAAAAAAAAAAAAAAAAAAAAATCCTTCTTTAGTGAGATTAGCAACATAGCAAAGTAATCAAATAGACTGTGTTCGTCTTTCATGACTCATGGACTTAGTGTCACATTGCAGAACTTCAGGTTGTAACAGTGAAGAAGGACAGACAGGCCGTCTAGTCTCGGTGCCAGAAAGACAGAGAGGCCATCTCTGTGCCAGGTCTGTTGTGTCTGTATACTATACACAATGTTCTGTCTGACTCTGAACAGATGATTGCAGTAACTGGGCTGTGATCACTCTTCACAGAAAAAGACTAGGCCTAGTTCTTCTATCAGCAACAATAGAGAGAGTGGGTGGAGGGCCCACCTCATCCATCCCAGATGTAATAAGCCAGATAATAAAGCAGAGCAAAGTGATTGATAAATAAGAAAGATAGAGGAGGTGGAGAAGAGAAACATCAACGCTAGTGTTGTATCAGGGAAGGTGCTGCCTATGGAACGCCATTTGGGTCTTTGGTGTCAAATAAGATACAGGTCAAACAGCATTATTCTATTAGGGCCGATTCTGATTTAGTAAATTAGGCCTTTCCTATGCACTTCTCAGTAGTTGGTATTCAGACTTACCTAATGAAGGTGTGCAACGGGCTTTGCAGGAGTGGTTCCCTTGTGCACGCTACATAAATGTAATTCAACCAATGAAAGCCCCCTCCCTTACTGGCTAACAGATTTTCTGGTGGAGTTTTCATTCAAAACAACATACGACAATTCCAATGGAAGCTATGGAAGAGCAGGGGGGAGCTAAATTCTGATATTACACAGGTACTTAAGGAGTGGGGGAAGGAGTTTGCTAATTTGTTCTCAGGTAACGAAAATGTGACATATTTTGAGCAATAATTTTATGAAGACATATGTTCACTGAGAACTAAACTGGAAAATACAATGTTAGAACCCTCTTATACGTATATGTGGCCCATATTTACAGTAAATTATGAGCTGTCTATGGCAGAAGTTAAGAAGGTGATTGGCGTTGCAAAAAATGGGAAACCTTTTGGTATTGATGAATTGCCTAAGGAGATTTGAAAATCCCCTAAATTATTTGACATCCTATATAATTTGCTCCAAATGTGTTTTGAGTACAGCATACTGCCATCCACTTGGTATTAGTCTATAGTGAATCCCATTCCCAAATCTTTACAAAATGACCCATGAGTGCCACTGAACTATAGAGGCATAAGTTTATTAAGTATGGTTTATAGATTATATTCATCCATCCTCAGCAATAGGCTAATTACATTTTCTGGAGGACCAAAACATTCTGGTGGAAGAACAAAATGGTTTTCGTAAATCCAGAGCCTGTATAGATCATATCTTCTCGGTCTGTACAATAATCAGAAATAGATTATATGAAGAGAAGCTTTGATGGCAGAAACTGAACAAGACCTGCAGAACATGTTATTATGTGCAGTCAATTGGTGTAAAAGATGGAGACTCACGATTAACCAGAAAAAAACACAGATAATGCATTTTAGAAAACCAGCTACTAAGAGAAGTGTTTTTCAGTTTTGTTGTCATGACATATTGTCATGACTTCCACCAAAGTCGTTTCCTCTCCTTGTTCGGGTGGTGTTCGGTGGTCGGCGTCACCGGTCTTCTAGCCGCTGTCGATCCATTTTTCATTCTCCATTTGTTTTGTCTTGTTTTCTTACACACCTGGTTTCCATTTCCATCATTAATTGTTGTGTATTTAACCCTCTGTTCCCCCCCATGTCCTTATGTGGAATTGTTTATTTGTGAGTGCTTGTACGCTATGTTACTGGTACGCGTCGGGTTTTGTACCCATATAGGTTATTTTTGTATTGGGGTTTTGGTAATTAAACTGCTCCGGCTATTACCTATCTCTGCTCTCCTGCATCTGACACCAGTTCCGCAACCCTTACACATAATACCTTTCTATACTCAACATCTGCCCTGGCCGACTCAGCAAGTAGAGTTCTTGGGGGAGTTATAGGAAGAACCAAAACACTCAAAGATCTTGGTTATGCCACGTATTCCAAACTGTATAAGACATGAGCGTGCCCTGTTCTGGACTATTCAGCAGGAGTGTGGGTTAAAAACAAACATGTTCATAACAGAGCAGTATGTTACTTTTTGTCTGACCTTTTTCAACAGTCTGACTGTGAACATCTCTATGAAAACCAAATTAAGGGAGACATAGTTATGATTAAAAACAACTGTTGATGCAATATGAAAAAAAATGGGTGAAGGAGATTAATCATACATCCAAATTGAGAACCTTTTGTCTGATTAAGGATGAATTCATGTATGAGAGATATATATCATCGGATGGGGCCACGGTGTCTCCTGACCCCTCCTGTCTCAGCCTCCAGTATTTATGCTCTCCCTCGGAGGACCTGAGCCCTAGGACCATGCCTCAGGACTACCTGGCATGATGACTCCTTGCTGCCCCCAGTCCACCTGGCCGTGCTGCTGCTCCAGTTTCAACCGTTCTGCCTGCAGCTATGGAACCCTGACCTGTTCACAGGACATGCTACCTGTCCCAGACCTGCTGTTTTCAACTCTCTAGAGACAGCAGGAGCGGTAGAGATACTCTTAATGATCGGCTATGAAAAGCCAACTGACATTTACTCCTGAGGTGCTGACTTGCAGCACCCTCGACAACTACTGTGATTATTACTATTTGACCATGCTGGTAATTTAGGAACATTTGAACATCTTGGTCATGTTCTGTTATAATCTTCACCCGGCACAGCCAGAAGTGGACTGGCCACCCCTCATAGCCTGGTTCCTCTCTAGGTTTCTTCCTAGGTTTTGGCCTTTCTAGGGAGTTTTTCCTAGCCACCGTGCTTCTACACCTGCATTGCTTACTGTTTGAGGTTTTAGGCTGGGTTTCTGTACAGCACTTTGAGATATCAGCTGATGTAAGAAGGGCTATATAAATACATTTGATTTGATTTGATTGCCTCTGTGTATTAAAGATCAGGGATATTGCCTCTGTGTATTAAAACAGGTAAGATCAGGGATATTGCTTCTGCGTATTGAAACAGGTTGGTATTGTGGTGAAATGGAAGAGGAAACATGTAATTATTGTGACCTTGAAGAAATAGAGAATGAAACTCATTTGATCCTCTATTGCCCTTTCTACCATGATATACGTTAATTCTAGAAAGCACAGATATACCCTGGCATTATGTGGCTGAGTGATGAGGACAAATTGAAATGTGTTTTTTTTGTCCATTGTGTATTTCCGTTTTCAGAATATTTACTGAAGCATGGAATAAAAGAAAAAGGGCTACCTATAATTAAATTGTACAAATATTTATATTCTATGTGGTTAATGGTGTGTGTGTTTAGATTGTGTATAGGCTTGTCTACCATATGAATGGTCTCCTTGTGTCAGACTGTGTTCAAGTGACTTCTGTTTATTTTTTTTCTGTATTTATTTATCTGGTTATGGCATTATGTACGTACTGTATGTATTGTCACGCCCTGACCATAGTTTGTGTTGTTTTGGGTAGCCTTCCACAAGCTTCCCACATTAAGTTGGGTAACTTTTGGCCCATTCCTCCTGACAGAGCTGGTGTAACTGAATCAGGTTTGTAGACCTCCTTGCTCACACACGCTTTTTCAGTTCTGCCCACACATTTTCTATAGGATTAAGGTCAAGGCTTTGTGATGGCCACTCCAATACCTTGACTTTGTTGTCCTTAAACCATTTTGCCACAACTTTGGAAGTACGCTTGGGGTCGTTGTCCATTTGGAAGATCCATTTGCGACCAAGCTTTAACTTCCTGACTGATGTCTTGAGATGTTGCTTCAATATATCCACATAATTTTCCTCCCTCATGTTGCCATCTATTTTGTGAGGTGCACCAGTCCCTTCTGCAGCAAAGCACCCCCACAACATGATGCTGCCACCCCCGTGCTTCACGGCTGGGATGGTGTTCTTCGGCTTGCAAGCCTCCCCCTTTTTCCTCCAAACATTACGATGGTCATTATGGCCAAACAGTTCTATTTTTGTTACATCAGACCAGAGGACATTTCTCCAAAAAGTACAATATTTGTCCCCATGAGCAGTTGCAAATCGTAGTCTGGATTTTTTTATGGCAGTTTGGAGCAGTGTCTTCTTCCTTGCTGAGCGGCCTTTCAGGTCATGTCGATATTGAACTCTTTTTACTGTGGACATAGATACTTTTGTACTTGTTTCCTTCAGCATCTTCACAAGGTCCTTTGCTGTTGTTCTAGGATTAATTCGCACTTTTCGCACCAAAGTAGGTTCATCTCTAGGAGACAGAACACATCTCCTTCCTCAGCGGTATGATGGCTGCGTGGTCCCATAGTGTTTATACTTGCGTACTATTGTTTGTACAGATGAAAAATGACTTGTGTCATACACAATTTAGATGTCCTAACCGACTTGCCAAAACTATAGTTTGTTAACAAGAAATTTGTGGAGTGGTTGAAAATCGAGTTTTAATGACTCCAACCTAAGTGTATGTAAACTTCCAACTTTATGTGTGTATAGTATTGTACTTCTCTAGGGATGTAATTATTGTCTGGATAACCTTATTGACTATTATATTTTTTTCACTCTACAAGATACGCAATGCAGAGAACGCCGGAAGAAAATTATAATTTAATTACCATAGTGAATTATTGTAATGTTTGTTAATGTGTCAATTAATCCCATTAGAGATGGGTTGCCAATAGGCGATTTCGACACGAAAATAAAATGTCATTCAGTCATTCATTGAGAGAACGGATTCCAAAAATAGGGATCAATTAAAGAATGCCATCTATGCATCTTAATCTCTGTTTCAGCACCAACTGGTAGATTTAAAAATACTTGGATTTTGTAGATTATTTAGGTACATTTTAGGATTAAGAAAGTATGTATGAATCATTTAAAAAATAGGTTAGGAGAGCATTTACTCACAAAATGTATTGATGAATAAAAAACACAGTGTTTTGATCCATCTTGAAAGTTCAATCCATTACATATTGGAAGATGAAAAAAAGTGTACAATAGGGGTTGAACAATAGTCCCCAAAATCCACCCAAATTCTCACTAATCATGGAACTGTATGACAACAGTCCAGTCGTCATGAACAGTGCGCCAGTGTCCAGGTTTAAAATAGAGTAGCCATAGCTTGGAATTCTGATTAATGGCACAGCTATTTATAGCCTATTTCACTATGGTAAAGGGGCCACAATACATGTCAGGTTGATATGATTTTCAGGTTATTTCCTTATGTCTGGTTTCACATTCATCTCTAGGGATAATAAGTAAAAATAATCGAAATAATCCCCTTCTTCAAATATTTGACTTATTTACCTCGCTCTTATCAATAGCTCTTATCCATTTATAAATTACAGTGCATGGAGAATGCTTCATCCACTTGGAACCGGAAGGTTCTGTAAGGACCGACGCCGGGGATGAGAAGCAGATATGGGGAGTCAAACATTTAATCAGGAACAGACATAAAACAAGACAGGAATGCGTCAGCACACGGGTATACAAGGACACAAGACAATCAATGCAGAAGCAGGGAACAGAGTGGGGAACCAGACAGATATAGGGAAGGTAATGACAGAGGTGATTGAGTCCAGGTGAGTCCAATAATCACTGATGCGCGTGACAGGGGAAGACAGGTGTGCATAATGATGATGGCTGGAGTGCACAATACTGGGGAGCCTGGCGTCCTCGAGCCCCAGGGGGAAAGTGTGGGAGCAGGCGTGACAGGTTCGCTCAACCTTTTTCATGGTTTCTCATGCATCAAGGTAGTGGAATTATGAGGGAATTACGTCAAGGTCAGAATATGGCTTATCTGTAGACACACCTCTGCCACACCTTCATTTATTAGATCTCCACCCCGAACGAATAGCTATTATCACATTTAAGTTCAAGGTCAGAATACACAGAGAGAAAAGTGCATAAAAATGGAATTATGTTCCATGTACACACTCTTAACGGGTTGGAATCAGGACCTTTAGAATATTGTCTGAGCTGAATTTGAATGAGCAAGCCAAGGGCCACCACTACAGTCAGCAGCACTGTCAAAGCAGTATAAAAACAAAGTATTCAAACAAGCACACACACCGGCCACAATGTGTCTACAGTACTGAGTTGGCACTATTTGTTCGACCGAATGGGTAAACGTCCACCCCGAAAAATGCATAAGCATTTGAAATAAGATCAGGATCAAACGAGCAGGATAAAAAATGTTAGCTAGGTCGTCCAACAATCTCCCCTACTAGCTGGGTACCTAATTAGCACCAATGTAACCAGCCTGAAAACAATGAACATAAATTATTTTCAATATTCTTAATAATGATTTAGGAATCCATGTATTAGTATTAACTAGACAGCCACTTGTTGTTTTCTTCTTTAGTTCATGAAAATAACAAGCTACCTACCCCTGCTGCCCCAAGCTAACGCTATAAGTAGCTAGCTTCATTTGGCTTGTGTTTTCTTCTTTAGTTCAACACTTGTGTGTTGACCAATCAGGTTATTTTATGTGTATCTTTTTTTACTTGCAATAACCCAAACAGTGTTCCATAGCTGCCTGCTTTTTTCACCATAGGAAACCGTTCCAAGATCCTTGGTGAACAGAGCGATTCTCCGCCTTTGTGTGTCTTTATAACTATGGGAAACATAAAAGTATCAAGAACAAAGTCAGGTTCTCACATCAAACGCTCCCCTTTTAGATTTTCCTGATTAAGTTCTTAGTGGCACTTGTTTTTTTCTTTCTTCTCCCTTTCAATCACTTCAATCGTTCCGCTGTGAGGAGGTGAGGGGAGGAGGACAAGAGAGGGATGAAGAACAGTAACAGATGCATGACCTACTGGGACCTCCCTCTTTTGTATCAATTAGTCTAATTGGTCAAAGGATTATGGAACCAGTTAACGCACCTCCAAAAATGTATCATTTCCTTTTTCTGCACAATTATGAAGCCAATGACTCAATTAGTGACACCGGAGTACCCACTAATTGCTAGTCAGAGGACTTTCATAAATTATTTCCTTTTCATCTTACAGTATTTCAGAGATAGAAGTTGAAATTCAAAGAGCTTCAAATCTCCACAAACATGCCTTCCCCAAAACCAAAATGTAGTGATTATAAACAGGGTGTGTTCAGAAGGAAAGGAAACTTAATGGAAAAATCGACGCATACAAACTGCAGACCACAGAAAGCCTAGGAGGATGAGGGAGGGTTCTCTCTGCATTATCAAAGCCTTCCTGTCCTCCTGTGTTTAGCCAATCACATCACAGAGGACCATTGTGGGAAATTGTAAAACCTTTTTGTGTTATCTTTAATGATTTTAATGCAGTGTGACCACTTGTGTGGCTGAATTGTGTTTTAAATAGACAAATTAACACAATAAAATCAAATCAAACTGCCGTTTCCCTCTCACCTACTCTTTATCTCTCTCTCCCTCACTCAGTTTCCCTCTTTCTCTGTCTGTTTCCATCCCTCCCTCACTCTGCCTCCCTTTCTCTCTCTTGCTCCGCTTTCCCTCTCCCTTCTCTCTCTCTCTCGCTCTCTCTCCCTCGCTTGTTTTCCATCCTTTTCCCCTTGCTCCACTTTCCCTCTCCCCTCTCTCTCTTTCTATCCCTCGCTCTCTCGCTCTGTTTCCCTCTCCCTCTCCCCTTCTTCTCTCTCTCGCTCCGTTACCCTCTCTCTCTCTTTCTCTCCCTCACTCTCTCGCTCCGTTTCCCTCTCCCTCTCCCCCTCTTCTCTCTCTCGCTCTGTTACCCCCTCTCTCTCTTTCTCTCTTTCTCTCCCTCTTCCTCTCTCTCTCTGCCCCCCTCTCGCTCTCTCTCTCTCTCTCTCATATTGCATACACGAGATACTGTATATCTGAGTGGAAAATAATTTTCACATTTGCAAGGGGGCATTCACAGTGGTGTCTAACTCCCACAAATTCCTTTACATCATAATGCCCTCAATGTACTATTTCATTCATACAATATCCAAAATAAAAATAACATGTGAACGTATAGTACACACAGAACAGATTGAATTCTCACAGTTAAGCCTTAGTTAAGCCGGTCATCCTACAATCTAAACTTGATGCCCTCAATCTCACACAAATTATCAATGAACCTACCAGATCAACCCCAAATCCGTAAACACTGGCACCCTCATAGATATCATCCGAACCAACTTGCCCTCCAAATACACCTCTGCTGTCTTCAACCAAGATCTCAGCGATCACTGCCTCATTGCCTGCATCCGTAATGTGTCTGCGGTCAAACGACCACCCCTCATCACTGTCAAACACTCCCTAAAACACTTCAGTGAGCAGGCCTTTCTAATCGACCTGGCTCGGGTATCCTGGAAGGATATTGACCTCATCCCGTCAGTAGAGGATGCCTGGTTATTCTTTAAAAGTGCCTTCCTCACCATCTTAAATAAGCATGCCCCATTCGAAAAATGTAGAACCAGGAACAGAAATTGCCCATGATTCTCTCCAGACCTGACTGCCCTTGACCAGCACAAAATCATCCTGTGGCGTTCTGCATTAGCATTGAATAGCCCCCGTGATATGCAACTTTTCAGGGAAGTTAGGAACCAATATACACAGGCAGTTAGGAAAGCTACCGCTAGCTTCTTCAAGCAGAAATTTGCATCCTGTAGTACAAACTCAAAAACGTTCTGGGACACAGTAAAGTCTATGGAGAATAAGAGCACCTCCTCCCAGCTGCCCACTGCACTGAGGATAGGAAGCACTGTCACCACCAATAAATCCACGATAATTGAGAATTTCAATAAGCATTTTTCTATGGGCATGCTTTCTACCTGGCTACCCCTACCCCGGTCAACAGCCCTGCACCCCCCACAGCAACTCGCCACAAGCCTCCCCCATTTCTCAGTCACCCAAATCCAGATGGCAGATGTTCTGAAAGAGCTGCAAAATCTGGACACCTACAAATCAGTCGGGCTAGACAATCTGGACCCTCTCTTTGTAAAATTATCTGCCGCAATTGTTGCAACCCTATTACTAGCCTGTTCAACCTCTCTTTTGTATCGTCTGAGATCCCCAAAGATTGGAAAGCTGCCGCGGTCATCTCCATCCTCAAAGGGGGAGACACTCAAGACCCAAACTGCTACAGACCTATATCTATCCTACCCTGCCTTTCTAAGGTTTTCGAAAGTCAAGTTAACAAACAGATCACCGACAATTTTGAATACCACCATACCTTCTCCGCTATGCAATCTGGATTCCGAGCTGGTCATGGGTGCACCTCAGCCATGCTCAAGGTCCTAAACGATATCATAACCGCCATCGATAAGAGACAATACTGTGCAGCCGTATTCATCGACCTGGCCAAGCCTTTCGACTCTGTCAATCACCACATTCTTATCGGCAGACTCAACAGCCTTGGTTTCTCTAATGACTGCCCCCCTGGTTCACCAACTACTTCTCTGATAGAGTTCAGAGGGCCTGTTGTCCGGACCACTGGCAGTCTCTATGGGGGTGCCACAGGGTTCAATTCTCGGGCCGACTCTCTTCTCTGTATATATCAATGATGTCGCTCTTGCTGCTGGTGATTCTCTGATCCACCTCAACGCAGACGACACCATTCTGTATACTTCTGGCCCTTCTTTGGACACTGTGTTAACTAACCTCCAGACGAGCTTCAATGCCATACAACTCTCCTTCCGTGGCCTCCAACTGCTTTTAAATGCAAGTAAAACTAAGTGCATCATTACTCTGGACGGTTCTGACTTAGAATATGTGGACAATTACAAATGCCTAGGTGTCTGGTAGGACTGTAAACTCTCCTTCCAGACTCACATTAAGCATCTCCAATCTAAAATTAAATCTTGAATTGTTTTCCTATTTCGCAACAAAGCATCCTTCACTCATGCTGCCAAACATACCCTCGTAAAACTGACTATCCTACCGATCCTCGACTTCGGCGATGTCATTTACAATGTCATGACGTTGGCCTCTTTGGGTATAGCAAGCCCATCCCCTTCTCCCTGCCTCCCCCTTGCCTCTTTCAACTAGGTTGCTGTGGTCAGAGAGACGTCGTAAATTCCTGAGAAGACCCTGCCACATGGCCACACAGTATAGAGAGAGTAGATTTCCATGGAGAACAATGGAAATCCTTCCACCTCACAGAACTTGAGGTACGAACAAATTTCATGTTTCGGAGAAAGTATAAAAGATTGGTGAAGAATCCAGCTACGAACTGGTCTGTTTGTAACAACTTGGGGAAGCTCATGGGAGACAGTGTGGCCACATTACCATACACTGTTTATATAATAGCCTCAGATATGAGGTTTACATCTAATTGTTGTATAAGATGAATGAGTATGATACTGTTTCCACAATTTTACAATGTGATTTTGGACTGTTTAATGAAGGAAAACTCAAAAAGGGGATTGGAGTTAACTAAATCAGAGAACCACCTCTGAGCCCAGTTAGTTTCAGTCATCCTGGGACAGCCCTTTTCTGCCATTCCGAATAAATACCCCACTTGGGTTTTCCATCAGCAGACCGAGCTTACCTCAATTACGGGATGGCGAAAGGTTGCAGACCATGTTTTTCTCCATTAGGAGGACAAAGGTTGTAGACCAGTGCTGAATCTTTTCACCATACCACGTGGTTAAACTCTTAGACTATCGATACCGACAGAATAAGAACAAGTCTTTGATATTAATTACTAGTCTGCAGCTAGGAATTCGGTATCATTGAACGCGAAGAACGACAACTGCCGAAAAATCCATTCTATAACGAATGTCACTCTGAACAATCCCCTCTAACCACAACCAAGAGAGAGATGGAGAGAGACGGACAATTCTACAAAAGAAACAAACTTTTCACCAGCGATCAAGACGACACACTGAGCGTATATATATATATATTGATTGCAATTGTTCCCGAATGTAGTGACTTCTTAGTCAACCCCCACTGCCCCTTTTGTCTAACAAGCCGCCATGCCGGTTTAGCCCACTAGGGCACATTCTCCTATCATTTCATGTAACCACATTTTCCTTGTTTGTTTATGCATTTCTGTGAATTACTTAGTTAGTAATAAATAAATGATTTAAGACAATTGATGTATGGATGACTCATAGTGAAGACTGGGTTCGTGCAGATATACTATATCCAACTATTTACGACGTTTGGAATGAGACTAACGTGAGGTAAAGTAAAAAATTAATTAATTCGAAGACTAATTGATTAGATAAAATATCTGATAATGTAACGGCTTTCTTCTGTTGAAGGAGGAGCGGACCAAAATGCAGCGTGGTACTTTTGAGACATATTTATTGAAAAACGAAAAAACACGAACAATACAAAAACAACAAAACGGAAATGTGAAAACCTAAACAGTCCAATCTGGTGAAGACACAGAGACAGGAACAATCACCCACGAAAACACTCACAGAATATGGCTGCCTAAATATGGTTCCCAATCAGAGACAACGATAATCACCTGACTCTGATTGAGAACCGCCTCAGGCAGCCATAGACTATACTATACGCCCCACAAAAACCCCAAGACAAAAACACACCACAATAACCCATGTCACACCCTGGCCTGACCAAATAAATGAAGATAAATAAAATATTTTTCGACCAGGGCGTGACAGATAAGTTATTTTAGGAAATGATAACTTTGTAATCTGAGTATTTTTCCTTGGTGCTCCGACTTCCAAGTAATTACGGTTACATGATTAAAACCTCTTGAAACTCCCCATCCCGGATCCGGGATTGTGACTAAGCCTCAGGCTCATTAGCATAACGCAACGTTAACGATTTCTGAAAATCGCAAATAAAATTAAAATAATGCGTTTGCTCTCAAGCTTAGCCTTTTCTTAACAACACTGTCATCTCAGATTTTCAAAATATGCTTTTGAACCATAGAAATTGACTAATTTGTGTAAGAGTATGCTAAGCTAGCATAGCATTTTGTGTAGCATGTAGCACGCAACATTTTCACAAAAGCCAGATAACCAAATAAATAAAATCATTTACCTTTGAAGAGCTTCTGATGTTTTCAATGAGGAGACTCCCAGCCACATACCAGATGCGCAGTGTTTCCTGAAAGCGTCTGTGTGTAGGAGAAATCGTTCCGTTTTCTACATTGCGCCTGGCTACCGAAACGAACCGAAAATGCAGTCACCTACAACGTGAAACTTTTTCCGGATTAACTACATAATATCGACCGAAACATGGCAAACGTTGTTTGGAATCAATCCTCAAGGTGTTTTTTCACATATCTCTTCATTGACATGCAGTTCGTGGAAGCTTGCTTCTCTCTCTGTGCCCCATGGAAAAATACTGGCGCAGGACACCGGGCGGACACGTGGTAAATGTGGTCTCTTATGGTCAATCTTCCAATGATCTGCCTACAAATACGTCACAATGCTGCAGACACCTTGGGGAAACGACAGAAAGGGCAGACTCATTCCTCTTGCGTTCACAGCCATATAAGGAGATCATGAAAGACAGAGCCTCAAAAATCCTTGTCATTTCCTGGATGCCAAGTCATCTTGGTTTTGCCTGAAGCTCACGTTAAAGGGCACGCACAGAGAAGATATTTGTATTTCTGGACACGTCAGAGTGTTTTCTTTCGAACAGTAGCAATTATATGCATAGTCGAGCATCTTTTTGTGACAAAATATCTTGTTTAAAACGGGAACGTTTTTCTTCCAAAAATGAAATAGCGCCACCATAGGTGTAAGAGGTTAATCAGTCTAATCGTGTAATAACTAATTACTGAGAATCTTTGATAAAAAACTATCAATCTTCAGTTAATGATAGTAAAGACACAACAACAGAATAGCCTCTAACATTCTACTCAACAAATTGGATGCAGTCTATCACAGTGCCATCCGTTTTGTCACCAAAACCCCATATACTACCCACCACTGCGACCGGTACGCTCTTGTTGGCTGGCCCTCGCTTCATACTCGTCGCCAAACCCACTGTCTCCAGGTCATCTACAAGTCTTTGCTAGGTAAAGCCCCGCCTTATCTCAGCTCACTGGTCACCATAGCAGCACCCAGCCGTAGCACGTGCTCTAGCAGGTATATTTCCCTGGTCACCCACAAAGCCAATTCCTTATTTGGCCGCCTTTCCTTACAGTTCTCTGCTGCCAATGACTGGAACGAACTGCAAAAATCACTGAAGCTGGAGACTCATATCCCCTTCACTAACTTTAAGCATCAGCTGTCAGAGCAGCTCACAGATCACTGCACCTGTACATAGCCCATCTGTAAATAGCCTATCCAACTACTTCATCCCCATACAGTATTTATATATTTTGCTCCTTTGCACCCCAGTATATCTACTTGCACATTCATCTTCTGCACATCTACCATTCCAGTGTTTAATTGCTAAATTGTAATTACTTCACCACTATGGCCTATTTATTGCCTTACCTCCCTTAACTAACCTCATTTGCACACACTGTATATATACTTTTTTCCCATTCCACTGTATTATTGACTGTATGTTTGTTTATTCCATGTGTAACTCTGTGTTGTTGTCGCACTGCTTTGCTTTATCTTGGCCAGGTCGCAGTTTTAAATGAGAACTTGTTCTCAACTAGCCTACCTGGTTAAATCAAGGTGAAATAAATAAAATGAACAAAAAAAAAGTAGACAGCCGAGTATGGCATAACTAGATTTAATGTATGTTTTTGTTGTATCACTGAGTGTGTGTTATTCATGTGTGTGTGTGTTTGTGTGTGTGTGTGAGTGTGTGTGTGTGTGTGTGTGTGTGTGTGTGTGTGTGTGTGTGTGTGTGTGTGTGTGTGTGTGTGTGTGTGTGTGTGTGTGTGTGTGTGTGTGTGTGCAAGTGCGTGTAATGCAAATGTGTGTGCGCGTGAGTGTGTGCACAAGTCCTGCAGAATTAGTTTTCATCCCAGACGTGACACTGCAATTTTAAGGCTGAAGGCTTAGTTGTCAACACTGTGGTGGTGTGGAAATGGAGACTGACAGCATAAAGCTGTATGCTCTCTCTTTATGTCTGCCACCGCACATCCAAAGGTACCATTTAAAAATCATTTAAATTAATATTTGACTAGATTTAGTGGAAGACAAAAAGTGAAAGGGGACTCAATGCATAGTTAGGTCTATATCGTATTGTTAAGACGCTCAAAGAGATTGAGTGAGGCAGATTGAACTACATTTCTATCAGAACAGTCATTACTTTGTCAGTTCTCGAAGTCCTACTCCATAAAGCTAGGCAGTCGGCATACCATGGTTGAATTATTTTTATGTGACACAAGTAGGAAGAACTTGGTTTTAATCCTGCATTCAAGTCCTGTCCCATTCCATTTTACCAGTCAATGAACTGTCACAATGGGACAGAGCTGCTCAATGAATCCTCTTCAGCCCAAGCTGAGCACAAGAGTTCATCTTTTTATTTTTGTATTTTTATCTATGATGGAGACTCAAAAAGGAATTGCCCCACTCCCAAAAACCCTTTCAAACATTCTGCCTAGCTGAAGACAATTATGACTGGAATATTGATTTAGACTTCAGAATATCACAGTAACGAATATTTTTCAAAAGTAAAGCCTTACCTTTAACTTTTTAGGTTGTGAAAAAGGAACTAATAATTGTTTAGGCTTTGGAGAGGATTCACTGTACAACGTGAAACATACAGCTCCCATCTGACAGCAAAATGTGGTTATTCTAACATGTGTCCAAGTGCTGGATCATACTGATGTTGTCACAATGAGACTCAGTTATTGATAATTTGTCGAAAACAAAAGCTCTTTGTCTCCCTCACATGGTTCCTTGACACCAGAAATAATGAGAGTGAGAAAAAGAAAGAGGATAAAGAACCCATTATTTATTCCAGCATGAACAAGAATCATTCCTTTAGTTCCAGAATAAATAGAATAGTATCTCGGTTGATAACTTAAGATACAGTGGATTCCCACTATACAGACTTCCTACCATAGCCTGAAAATGAGATTTCCTCCTTTCTCTAACTATGAAGCCCTCAGAGATACACCATGTGGTTTCAGCAGCTGCCAGGGTGGCCATATTACCTACAGGAGAGGAGAGGGGGGAAAACGTATTATGAAATCACACAGAAGCCTAAAGATGGATGAAATGGAAGAATGAATGTGATTTTCCCTTCCCTCTTAGGCACTTGGGAACATAGACTCTCACACACATATTGCAGTTATCAATGTCTGGTGGAGAATTCCATCTCTTCATCTTTCTGAGAAATCTCTCTCCCAGCTCTATTAAAGTAATCATTTACTTCGTTCCCCCCTCTGCCTGCCTACTCCATATTTCTACCCAAAAGCCTCTCCTCTCATACCTCCTGTTCTGTCTCACACCTCCAAAGACACTGTTAAACCTGTCCTGCTCTCAGGGGAAAGAGGCAATCCCAATGTAGTTTCAACATTGGCACAACAACATGTTTTTCCCCGATACTGTTTGTGCCCTTAGCATGTACTGTATAGACACCGTAGCTGCTTATATGAATATATAGGTCAGCGTAGCCCCATTGCAAGCACTTAAATGGTATATAATGTGATTCTCTGTACATTAATGATGAATGGAATGAGAAAAAACTCTGCACATTCCATTAGAAAAGTGTTTCCCAACTCCTCCAGTGCACTCAACAGCACACATTGTTGTTGTAGCCCCAGACAAATTCACCTAATTCAATTCACCTAACTCATTGAGGGCTTGATAATTAACAAGTCCGCGGCTACAACAACACTGCATTAGGACATAGACGCATCATGAAACCCAGAGAGTGCTGAGCTGTGGTAGCATCACTTGAAGGTGAGAGTAAGAGAATGTCCCACCATTCTATTTCATCCGACCGACTAAAAACATGGTTTCAGTATGGAAGAGATACTAGATTAGTATGGTTGCAATTGGACACTGCAAAGGGGAACTAGGCTTGTTTTTTTTAATCTAGCCTTGGGGATTGAGATGTGTCACTCATAACCTGATTGGACACTCTGTTATGGTCATGATTCATTCATGCAACTTGCATGGCTCATGAATCTCTCCTTTCCTTTGAATGATGCATGGACCTAGAGATCGGACACATCCCCACTAAGGTCAGGCTTAGATGGGATAACTGGATAAACATTGGGAAAGAGAGGGGTGGGGTGGGGAGAGGAGCGAAAGATATAAGAGGATTGGAAAAAGAGAGAGAGGGTGAGAGGAAGGAAGAGCAGGGGGAGAGAGAGGGATGGAGAGGGGGTGGGATGGGAGAGAGAGAGAGAGAGAGAGAGAGACAGAGAGACAGAGAGACAGAGAGAGACAGAGAGAGAGGTGTATTTTTTTACTTTAGGACATAGTTAGAGGTTATTGTTTCTCAGTCTTGTGATCTCATCCCTGCAGTCTCAGTAGGCCATGCAGTATGTATGCATGTCATAATGTCACATACTGTTCAATCCCTTTGACAGCCAATGAGACACATCTTAGAAACCAGCTGACACATACAGTTCATGTTTATCCATCATGGCTTGTTGGCCTATGTGCTGTATTTGGACTAGGATGTTAAATATATAGTATTACATTGTTAGACAGAGCTAGTTGTCAAGTGGTGTTTCTATGTAGCTTGAAATATCCACATAATATAAAACATTTCTGGACAGACTATTTCCAAGCCAAGCTGTTTATTGTTTGTCTCGCAGTCTGTCACACAGGTTTATGTTTTTAATATGAGGAGAAAGGGCAGAAGTGTTTTGGTCAAATCAACAACCCGAGAAAAAATAAATGCTTCTTGCCCTGAAGCATTAGTGGTTGTTGACCAAATGTCGTAGTTAATGCAACCCTCTATAGCCCCCTACAGTGTTCTATGCCACTCTATTGGTTTAGGAGGTGACAGTGTGTAGGATCACATTGGGTTGTTTTCTATGTAGTTAAAATGTCAGACATAGCATGTCGCATTAGCCTTTTGACCTTCTTATTTGTATTTGCTTGTCTCTTTCCTTTGGTGTTTATTATTGTTTTATAAACGTGTCACAGAACACACACACACACACACACACACACACACACACACACACACACACACACACACACACACACACACACACACACACACACACACACACACACACACACACACACACACACACACACACACACACACACACACACACACAGAGAGAGAGACAAGGTGCTCTGGAAGGGGTCAGAGAGTTTAATGAGAGCAAATTAAGACCTTGATATCTTATGGTTGGTTATTGAAATAGCTTATTGAAGTTCAAGTGTTTTCCGGTAGCACCCAGCAAACAAGGGAAGATAAAAGTATATAAAAAAGGGGAAAGCGAAGAAAGAGCAAGGGCAAGAGGTATACAGGGAAGTTGTCTTGTCCCCTTTATTGTAATCAGATTTGATGCCTTTGGCTGCGACCAAGCGACCGTTAGCCCAGGCTGGTCTGACACATCATTTAAAGGCCAATAACAATCAGTAAGAGCAGCAGATGCACCCTGCAGGACAGTTTGGCTTTAATGGAATTAAAATGTCAATTTCCAGACCTGAGATCATTGCTGTAACTCGCCACCACAGACTGAGCACCTGCAGAAAGCAGAAGGCAGAGACCGGAATCCCATTTCCTGGACCACGTTTCCCATCATCCTTAGCAGTGCAGTCACATTAACAGACACCAAGATTTGTAGCCAGATTGGATATCATCCTCCTCAGCAAGCGAGGCAGCTAGCGACTTGGATCTGATCACAGTTGACTTGAATCTGCAGCTTCGGTGAATAAGATGTTGATACATTAGAGCAGGAAAGCTAATATCATGACATGTAAAACTGTAACACCGTAAGGCTCAGGGAACACGGCCAAAATGCAAGGTTCAATGTGTATTTTTCTTGGAATGAATTAATTTGGTTACATTTAATTTAATTAGTTGACAATGCTGCTTTTTGTGTGATGCATACCTGGTGAACAAATAACGTAATGTTCACAAAAATCTGTTGCAGTCATGTAGTTAAGATATGCATTAATTCATACCCAGTATATTGAGTTACAATGAAATATGTGACCCGTTTCAGGAAACTAGGCATATGTTGCAAATCATAACTTCACAGGAGAGCCATTTGACGTTATATGCGTTTTTGGCAGAAATGCCTCCTGGAACATGTGAAATTTCACGTGCCTTAGTAACAAACTTGTATGCCATCTGTAAATACGAATACAATTGTTAAATTACGAGCCTTGTTGGTTAAGCCACAGTAAAAGCCAGCAACCGTCCCACTAGCCATTATTGGCTGAGATAATGAGTGGGCTGGACATGCTGAGAGAGGAGAAAGGATTGGTCTGCCATATAGCAGGCTTCTGTCTATTTGAGCTGGTCAGTCTGTGTTGGTAATCTTGTCAAACGTGGCTTTTTTAAATGTATCGTATCGTGTAGTGGAGCTGCATAAGTGTTGTTCTACACTTTCTGGAGGATCAAGTTTTGAAATCAGTGGAATTAGAGTATGATAGCTAAAGAAATGGAGAAAACACCGGAATACATGTTCAAACTAAGGGCAAACGTGGAATGGCATCCATGACAGGGAGACGCGTCCATCATGCATGATGATGTATACAGGTAAGAAAGCCTAGCTAGCTCCATTTTTCAGATATTACACATTTCAAATTTTGACAGAAAGTGGTTTCATTTCAAGCTAATGTGTACTGCTAGCTAGCTAGCTAACGTTCGCTGGCTGGCTCCCTATCTAATGTTACGTGTATGATGTTATTATTCGTATCCTGTAACCGTTTGCTTTGCTAGTTAGAGCCTAATGTTAGCTAGCTAACAGCAGATTCAGCAGATTCATGCAGGGTAGTAATGACATGATTTGGCACTATGTTCATTGTTGTTTAACTAGCTAACGTTGGCTGGCTGGCTCATTAGCTAGCGTTAAGTGACATGTGATGATCTTACACACTGTTTACCTAGCTAGGATCATTGTTTACCTAGCTAGCTAGCTACATGTCTTAAGCTAAAGTGTACAGCACCTGTTGAATATGGCCGTGTCAGTAAATGTCGGCAAAATGAGTAATTGTTGCCAGCAGAGCTGTTTAGACTGTTTTCGTGTTATCCAGAGGTAAACAAATCATCAGCCAGAGTGTCAAGGGTGCGCTCTGAATACTCCGAGAGCGAAATGAGATGGGTGGGGCTATCAGGATAAGGTAAGACCCAGATGCAGACCGTGTTGAAGTAACAATGTTAATTACAGCAACAGGGGCAAAGGTACAGGACGGCAGGCGGGCTCAGGGTCAGGTCCGGCAGAGGTCGGTTATCCAGAGATGGGTCAAAGGTACAGGACGGCAGGCGGGCTCAGGGTCATGTCCTGCAGAGATCGGTTATCCAGAGATGGGTCAAAGGTACAGGACGGCAGGCGGGCTCAGGGTCAGGTCCGGCAGAGGTCGGTTATCCAGAGACGGGTCAAAGGTACAGGACGGCAGGCGGGCTCAGGGTCAGGTCCGGCAGAGGTCGGTTATCCAGAGACGGGTCAAAGGTACAGGACGGCAGGCGGGCTCAGGGTCAGTTCCGGCAGAGGTCGGTTATCCAGAGATGGGTCAAAGGTACAGGACGGCAGGTGGGCTCAGGGTCAGGTCCGGCAGAGGTTGGTTATCCAGAGACAGGTCAAAGGTACAGGATGGCAGGCAGGGTCAGGGGCAGGTAGAGTGATCAGGCTCAGGGTCAGGGGCAGGTAGAGTGATCAGGCTCAGGGTCAGGGGCAGGTAGAGTGATCAGGCTCAGGGTCAGGGGCAGGTAGAGTGATCAGGCTCAGGGTCAGGGGCAGGTAGAGTGATCAGGCTCAGGGTCAGGACAGACAAGGGTCAAAACCAGGAGGACGAGAAAAGAGAGACTGGGGAAAAGCAGGAGCTGATACAAAAACGCTGGTTGATTTGACAAACAACACGAACTGGCAACAGACAGACAGAAAACTCAGGTATAAGTACCCAGGGGATAATGTGTAAGATGGGCGACACCTGGAGGGGAGTCGAGACAAGTACAAGGACAGGTGAAACATATCAGGGCGTGACAGGGGCTAAAGCTTAAGAGGGTGTGAACGATGCTGAATGGGTTTAGACAAAGAAGAGCATTTCACTAGATACCAAAACATTCAAAGGCCATTTTCTCAAAGTGTGTTTACAAGTTTATCAACTTTCATAGCAGAATTACTTTCCCATTGTCCACAAAAAATACAGTGTATGATATACCATTTGGTAGTTCTCAGTCTCCACTTTTAGACAATGTAAAAAACACAATTTGAAATTTTGCTACATAAGACCAAATCCAGGTGAGTCACATAAGTACAATGATTTTTCACCAGTATACACTTTGCAGTGCATTCTAACTTTTTTGCAAACCTTAATTCATGATTTATGCAGAACTTCAAGCTATGTTTGTGTTTTTTAAGGATTAAGTCAATAATGTGTTTTAATATTTGAACTATTAATCATACCACATACAGTATATCTAACCTTTAGATTTCAGCAGTGAGTTGAAACAAATGACTTGTCTGATGTCTGAGGAATGGCTATGCTGTGCTGTGTGGGAATCAATGAGTCTGCTCCAGTTTCTGTGGTCACAAGGGCAGCCTGCAGTGTTTACTGTAATATCAGCCTGTGGCAGAGCCATCGCTCCAGGGCCAAGACCCCGACAATTTACTGTAATATCATAGCGGAGCCAGTCAAACTCCCTGATGCAGCCCAATGCCACTGACAACCGAAATAGGAGACACTGTCTCAGTCTCTCTGTGTGTGTGGATATCAATCCTGTGGTCATCAGACCCTCAGTGTCACATAGGGAGAGATGGGGATGGGAAATAGAGAGAGGGAGAGAGAGGACAGGAGAGAGCGAGGGCGAGAGAGGGAGAGAGGGAGAGAGAGATAGAGAGAGAGAGAGGGCGAGAGGGAGAAGGAGAGAGAGAGAAGGAGAAGGAGAAGGAGAGAGAGTGCAATCAGAAGAAGTTCCAGCTGGATTGTGGAATGAGGAGACCTCAGAGCTTCAATTTGTCCAGACTTTGGAGGTTAATCGCTTTCTGGCAACATCACTCTCTCCTACCTGTCTGATTGCCCCTGAGAAGGTGAAGAGTCAGACGTGCCAAACTCAGACTGAGACTCCTCTTCCTGGCTACAGTACAGACAGACAGCAGCCACATGATAGACGGACAGATGGAAGGCTTCAGCTACACAACATTGCTAAGACGCTCTCCCGGATGTTGACTTCTTGTCCATATTGCCCACTTTGTGTTCTGTATCCTCAACACGACTTTGTAAGCAAACAATGAACACAAGGAAATGGGTTTACAGTATGGTACTCATACATATGTTGCCATGAACAAGTAGCTGAATGGATATCATTGTGTGAGCTGGTTGTGTAAGAAGTCATGCGGGTGTAAGTCATGATCTTGTCACGATAAAGAAGGAGTGTGAGTGGTGAATGTGAATGTGTTTATGTGCAGTGTGTATGCACATGTCTTTGTGTGTGTGCGTATGTGCATGCATGCTTTTGTGTGGGTGCGTATGAATGCACAATTCTGTTTGTGGTGTGGGTGCGTATGAATGCACAGTTCTGTTTGTGGTGTGGGTGCGTATGAATGCACAGTTCTGTTTGTGGTGTGGGTGCGTATGAATGCACAGTTCTGTTTGTGGTGTGGGTGCTTATGAATGCACAATTCTGTTTGTGGTGTGGGTGCGTATGAATGCACAGTTCTGTTTGTGGTGTGGGTGCGTATGAATGCACAGTTCTGTTTGTGGTGTGGGTGCTTATGAATGCACAATTCTATTTGTGGTGTGGGTGCGTATGCACAGTTCTGTTTGTGGTGTGGGTGCGTATGAATGAATAGTTCTGTTTGTGGTGTGGGTGCATATGTCTGCACAGTTCTATTTGTGGTGTGGGTGCGTACGTCTGCACAGTTCTGTTTGTGGTGTGGGTGCGTATGTATGAATAGTTCTGTTTGGGGTGTGGGTGCATATGTCTGCACAGTTCTGTTTGGGGTGTGGGTGCGTACGTCTGCACAGTTCTGTTTGGGGTGTGGGTGCGTACGTCTGCACAATTCTGTTTGGGGTGTGGGTGCGTATGTATGAATAGTTCTGTTTGTGGTGTGGGTGCATATGTCTGCACAGTTCTGTTTGGGGTGTGGGTGCATATGTCTGCACAGTTCTGTTTGGGGTGTGGGTGCATATGTCTGCACAGTTCTGTTTGGGGTGTGGGTGCGTACGTCTGCACAGTTCTGTTTGGGGTGTGGGTGCGTATGTATGAATAGTTCTGTTTGTGGTGTGGGTGCATATGTCTGCACAGTTCTGTTTGGGGTGTGGGTGCGTACGTCTGCACAGTTCTGTTTGTGGTGTGGGTGCATATGTCTGCACAGTTCTGTTTGGGGTGTGGGTGCGTATGTATGAATAGTTCTGTTTGGGGTGTGGGTGCGTACGTCTGCACAGTTCTGTTTGTGGTGTGGGTGCATATGTCTGCACAGTTCTGTTTGGGGTGTGGGTGCGTATGTATAAATAGTTCTGTTTGTGGTGTGGGTGCATATGTCTGCACAGTTCTGTTTGTGGTGTGGGTGCGTACGTCTGCACAGTTCTGTTTGTGGTGTGGGTGCATATGTCTGCACAGTTCTGTTTGGGGTGTGGGTGCGTATGTATGAATAGTTCTGTTTGTGGTGTGGGTGCATATGTCTGCACAGTTCTGTTTGGGGTGTGGGTGCGTATGTATGAATAGTTCTGTTTGTGGTGTGGGTGCATTTGTCTGCACAGTTCTGTTTGGGGTGTGGGTGCGTATGTATGAATAGTTCTGTTTGTGGTGTGGGTGCATATGTCTGCACAGTTCTGTTTGTGGTGTGGGTGCGTATGTATGAATAGTTCTGTTTGTGGTGTGGGTGCATATGTCTGCACAGTTCTGTTTGGGGTGTGGGTGCGTATGTATGAATAGTTCTGTTTGTGGTGTGGGTGCATATGTCTGCACAGTTCTTTTTGCGGTGTGGGTGCGTATGTATGAATAGTTCTGTTTGTGGTGTGGGTGCATATGTCTGCACAGTTCTGTTTGTGGTGTGGGTGCATATGTCTGCACAGTTCTGTTTGGGGTGTGGGTACGTATGTATGAATAGTTCTGTTTGTGGTGTGGGTGCGTACGTCTGCACAGTTCTGTTTGTGGTGTGGGTGCGTATGTATGAATAGTTCTGTTTGTGGTGTGGGTGCATATGTCTGCACAGTTCTGTTTGGGGTGTGGGTGTGTATGTATGAATAGTTCTGTTTGTGGTGTGGGTGCATATGTCTGCACAGTTCTGTTTGGGGTGTGGGTGCATATGTCTGCACAGTTCTGTTTGGGGTGTGGGTGCGTATGTCTGCACAGTTCTGTTTGGGGTGTGGGTGTGTATGTATGAATAGTTCTGTTTGTGGTGTGGGTGCATATGTCTGCACAGTTCTGTTTGGGGTGTGGGTGCATATGTCTGCACAGTTCTGTTTGTGGTGTGGGTGCATATGTCTGCACAGTTCTGTTTGTGGTGTGGGTGCGTACGTCTGCACAGTTCTGTTTGGGGTGTGGGTGCGTATGTATGAATAGTTCTGTTTGTGGTGTGGGTGCGTATGTATGAATAGTTCTGTTTGTGGTGTGGGTGCGTACGTCTGCACAGTTCTGTTTGGGGTGTGGGTGCGTATGTATGAATAGTTCTGTTTGTGGTGTGGGTGCATATGTCTGCACAGTTCTGTTTGTGGTGTGGGTGCGTACGTCTGCACAGTTCTGTTTGTGGTGTGGGTGAGTATGTATGAATAGTTCTGTTTGTGGCGTGGGTGCATATGTCTGCACAGTTCTGTTTGTGGTGTGGGTGCGTATGTATGAATAGTTCTGTTTGTGGTGTGGGTGCATATGTCTGCACAGTTCTGTTTGTGGTGTGGGTGCGTACGTCTGCACAGTTCTGTTTGTGGTGTGGGTGAGTATGTATGAATAGTTCTGTTTGGGGTGTGGGTGCATATGTCTGCACAGTTCTGTTTGGGGTGTGGGTGCGTACGTCTGCACAGTTCTGTTTGGGGTGTGGGTGCGTACGTCTGCACAATTCTGTTTGGGGTGTGGGTGCGTATGTATGAATAGTTCTGTTTGTGGTGTGGGTGCATATGTCTGCACAGTTCTGTTTGGGGTGTGGGTGCATATGTCTGCACAGTTCTGTTTGGGGTGTGGGTGCATATGTCTGCACAGTTCTGTTTGGGGTGTGGGTGCGTACGTCTGCACAGTTCTGTTTGGGGTGTGGGTGCGTATGTATGAATAGTTCTGTTTGTGGTGTGGGTGCATATGTCTGCACAGTTCTGTTTGTGGTGTGGGTGCGTACGTCTGCACAGTTCTGTTTGTGGTGTGGGTGAGTATGTATGAATAGTTCTGTTTGGGGTGTGGGTGCATATGTCTGCACAGTTCTGTTTGGGGTGTGGGTGCGTACGTCTGCACAGTTCTGTTTGGGGTGTGGGTGCGTACGTCTGCACAATTCTGTTTGGGGTGTGGGTGCGTATGTATGAATAGTTCTGTTTGTGGTGTGGGTGCATATGTCTGCACAGTTCTGTTTGGGGTGTGGGTGCATATGTCTGCACAGTTCTGTTTGGGGTGTGGGTGCATATGTCTGCACAGTTCTGTTTGGGGTGTGGGTGCGTACGTCTGCACAGTTCTGTTTGGGGTGTGGGTGCGTATGTATGAATAGTTCTGTTTGTGGTGTGGGTGCATATGTCTGCACAGTTCTGTTTGGGGTGTGGGTGCGTACGTCTGCACAGTTCTGTTTGTGGTGTGGGTGCATATGTCTGCACAGTTCTGTTTGGGGTGTGGGTGCGTATGTATGAATAGTTCTGTTTGGGGTGTGGGTGCGTACGTCTGCACAGTTCTGTTTGTGGTGTGGGTGCATATGTCTGCACAGTTCTGTTTGGGGTGTGGGTGCGTATGTATAAATAGTTCTGTTTGTGGTGTGGGTGCATATGTCTGCACAGTTCTGTTTGTGGTGTGGGTGCGTACGTCTGCACAGTTCTGTTTGTGGTGTGGGTGCATATGTCTGCACAGTTCTGTTTGGGGTGTGGGTGCGTATGTATGAATAGTTCTGTTTGTGGTGTGGGTGCATATGTCTGCACAGTTCTGTTTGGGGTGTGGGTGCGTATGTATGAATAGTTCTGTTTGTGGTGTGGGTGCATTTGTCTGCACAGTTCTGTTTGGGGTGTGGGTGCGTATGTATGAATAGTTCTGTTTGTGGTGTGGGTGCATATGTCTGCACAGTTCTGTTTGTGGTGTGGGTGCGTATGTATGAATAGTTCTGTTTGTGGTGTGGGTGCATATGTCTGCACAGTTCTGTTTGGGGTGTGGGTGCGTATGTATGAATAGTTCTGTTTGTGGTGTGGGTGCATATGTCTGCACAGTTCTTTTTGCGGTGTGGGTGCGTATGTATGAATAGTTCTGTTTGTGGTGTGGGTGCATATGTCTGCACAGTTCTGTTTGTGGTGTGGGTGCATATGTCTGCACAGTTCTGTTTGGGGTGTGGGTACGTATGTATGAATAGTTCTGTTTGTGGTGTGGGTGCGTACGTCTGCACAGTTCTGTTTGTGGTGTGGGTGCGTATGTATGAATAGTTCTGTTTGTGGTGTGGGTGCATATGTCTGCACAGTTCTGTTTGGGGTGTGGGTGTGTATGTATGAATAGTTCTGTTTGTGGTGTGGGTGCATATGTCTGCACAGTTCTGTTTGGGGTGTGGGTGCATATGTCTGCACAGTTCTGTTTGGGGTGTGGGTGCGTATGTCTGCACAGTTCTGTTTGGGGTGTGGGTGTGTATGTATGAATAGTTCTGTTTGTGGTGTGGGTGCATATCATTTACATTTAAGTCATTTAGCAGACGCTCTTATCCAGAGCGACTTACAAATTGGTGAATTCACCTTCTGACATCCAGTGGAACAGCCACTTTACAATAGTGCATCTAAGTCATTAAGGGGGGGGGTGAGAAGGATTACTTATCCTATCCGAGGTATTCCTTGAAGAGGTGGGGTTTCAGGTGTCTCCGGAAGGTGGTGATTGACTCCGCTGTCCTGGCTTCGTGAGGGAGTTTGTTCCACCATTGGGGGGCCAGAGCAGCGAACAGTTTTGACTGGGCTGAGCGGGAACTGTACTTCCTCAATGGTAGGGAGGCGAGCAGGCCAGAGGAGGATGAACGCAGTGCCCTTGCTTGGGTGTAGGGCCTGATCAGAGCCTGGAGGTACTGCGGTGCCGTTCCCCTCACAGCTCCGTAGGCAAGCACCATGGTCTTGTAGCGGATGCGAGCTTCAACTGGAAGCCAGTGGAGAGAGCGGAGAAGCGGGGTGACGTGAGAGAACTTGGGAAGGTTGAACACCAGACGGGCTGCGGCGTTCTGGATGAGTTGTAGGGGTTTAATGGCACAGGCAGGGAGCCCAGCCAACAGCGAGTTGCAGTAATCCAGACGGGAGATGACAAGTGCCTGGATTAGGACCTGCGCCGCTTCCTGGGTGAGGCAGGGTCGTACTCTGCGGATGTTGTAGAGCATGAACCTACAGGAACGGGCCACCGCCATGATGTTGGTTGAGAACGACAGGGTGTTGTCCAGGATCACGCCAAGGTTCTTAGCGCTCTGGGAGGAGGACACAATGGAGTTGTCAACCGTGATGGCGAGATCATGGAACGGGCAGTCCTTCCCCGGGAGGAAGAGCAGCTCCGTCTTGCCGAGGTTCAGCTTGAGATGGTGATCCGTCATCCACACTGATATGTCTGCCAGACATGCAGAGATGCGATTCGCCACCTGGTCATCAGAAGGGGGAAAGGAGAAGATTAATTGTGTGTCGTCTGCATAGCAATGATAGGAGAGACCATGTGAGGTTATGACAGAGCCAAGTGACTTGGTGTATAGCGAGAATAGGAGAGGGCCTAGAACAGAGCCCTGGGGGACACCAGTGGTGAGAGCGCGTGGCGAGGAGACAGATTCTCGCCACGCCACCTGGTAGGAGCGACCTGTCAGGTAGGACGCAATCAAGCGTGGGCCGCGCCGGAGATGCCCAACTCGGAGAGGGTGGAGAGGAGGATCTGATGGTTCACAGTATCGAAGGCAGCCGATAGGTCTAGAAGGATGAGAGCAGAGGAGAGAGAGTTAGCTTTAGCAGTGCGGAGCGCCTCCGTGATGCAGAGAAGAGCAGTCTCAGTTGAATGACTAGTCTTGAAACCTGACTGATTTGGATCAAGAAGGTCATTCTGAGAGAGATAGAGGGAGAGCTGGCCAAGGACGGCACGTTCAAGAGTTTTGGAGAGAAAAGAAAGAAGGGATACTGGTCTGTAGTTGTTGACATCGGAGGGATCGAGTGTAGGTTTCTTCAGAAGGGGTGCAACTCTCGCTCTCTTGAAGACGGAAGGGACGTAGCCAGCGGTCAGGGATGAGTTGATGAGCGAGGTGAGGTAAGGGAGAAGGTCCCCGGAAATGGTCTGGAGGAGAGAGGAGGGGATAGGGTCGAGCGGGCAGGTTGTTGGGCGGCCGGCCGTCACAAGAAGCGAGATTTCATCTGGAGAGAGAGGGGAGAAAGAGGTCAGAGCACAGGGTAGGGCAGTGTGAGCAGAACCAGCGGTGTCGTTTGACTTAGCAAACGAGGATCGGATGTCGTCGACCTTCTTTTCAAAATGGTTGACGAAGTCATCTGCAGAGAGGGAGGAGGGGGGGGGGAGGGGAGGAGGATTCAGAAGGGAGGAGAAGGTGGCAAAGAGCTTCCTAGGGTTAGAGGCAGATGCTTGGAATTTAGAGTGGTAGAAAGTGGCTTTAGCAGCAGAGACAGAGGAGGAAAATGTAGAGAGGAGGGAGTGAAAGGATGCCAGGTCCGCAGGGAGGCGGGTTTTCCTCCATTTCCGCTCGGCTGCCCGGAGCTCTGTTCTGTGAGCTCGCAATGAGTCATCGAGCCACGGAGCGGGAGGGGAGGACCGAGCCGGCCTGGAGGATAGGGGACATAGAGAGTCAAAGGATGCAGAAAGGGAAGAGAGGAGGGTTGAGGAGGCAGAGTCAGGAGAAAGGTTGGAGAAGGTATGAGCAGAGGGAAGAGATGAAAGGATGGAAGAGGAAAGAGTAGCGGGGGAGAGAGAGCGAAGGTTGGGACGGCGCGATACCATCCGAGTAGGGGCAGTGTGGGAAGTGTTGGATGAGAGCGAGAGGGAAAAGGATACAAGGTAGTGGTCGGAGACTTGGAGGGGAGTTGCAGTGAGGTTAGTGGAAGAACAGCATCTAGTAAAGATGAGGTCGAGCGTATTGCCTGCCTTGTGAGTAGGGGGAAGGTGAGAGGGTGAGGTCAAAAGAGGAGAGGAGTGGAAAGAAGGAGGCAGAGAGGAATGAGTCAAAGGTAGACGTGGGGAGGTTAAAGTCGCCCAGGACTGTGAGAGGTGAGCCGTCCTCAGGAAAGGAGCTTATCAAGGCATCAAGCTCATTGATGAACTCTCCGAGGGAACCTGGAGGGCGATAAATGATAAGAATGTTAAGCTTGAAAGGGCTGGTAACTGTGACAGCATGGAATTCAAAGGAGGCGATAGATAGATGGGTAAGGGGAGAGAGAGAGAATGACCACTTGGGAGAGATGAGGATCCCGGTGCCACCACCCCGCTGACCAGAAGCTCTCGGGGTGTGCGAGAACACGTGGGTGGACGAAGAGAGAGCAGTAGGAGTAGCAGTGTTATCTGTGGTGATCCATGTTTCCGTCAGTGCCAGGAAGTCGAGGGACTGGAGGGAGGCATAGGCTGAGATGAACTCTGCCTTGTTGGCCGCAGATCGGCAGTTCCAGAGGCTACCGGAGACCAGGAACTCCACGTGGGTCGTGCGCGCTGGGACCACCAGATTAGGGTGGCCGCGGCCACGCGGTGTGGAGCGTTTGTATGGTCTGTGCAGAGAGGAGAGAACAGGGATAGATAGACACATAGTTAACAGGGTACAGAAGAGGCTACGCTAATGCAAAGGAGATTGGAATGACAAGTGGACTACACGTCTCGAATGTTCAGAAAGTTAAGCGTACGTAGCAAGAATCTTATTGACTAAAATGATTGAAATGAAACAGTACTGCTGGAGTAGGCTAGCTGGTAGTGGCTGCGATGTTGACACTACACTAATCAAGTCGTTCCGTCGAGTGTAATAGTTTCTACAGTGCTGCTATTCGGGGCTAGCTGGCTAGCTAGCAAGGTTGATTGCGTTCCGTTACTTAAAAGAACGACAATAGCTGGCTGGCTAACCTAGAAAATCGCTCTAGGCTACACAATTGTCTTAGATACAAAGACGGCTATGTATCTAGCTAGCTACGATCAAACAAAACAAACCGTTGTACTGTAATAGTTACTACGGTGCTGCTATTCAAACAGTAGAAGAACGACAATAGCTGGCCAGCTAACCTAGAAAGCTAACCTAGAAAATCGCTCTAGACTACACAATTGTCTTAGATACAAAGACGGCTATGTAGCTGGCTAGCTACGATCAAACAAATCAAACCGTTGTACTGTAATGAAGTGAAATGAAAATGTGATACTACCTGTGGAACGACGCGGAATGTTGACCGGGTAGTTGGAGTTCAATTCGGTAGAGGTTGGCTAGCTGTTGGCTAGCTAGCTAGCAGCATTTCCTACGTTAAGGACGACAAATAGCTGGCTAGCTAACCTCGGTAAATTAAGATAATCACTCTAAGTCTACACACTCTAAACTGCACAATTATCTTGGATACGAAGACAACTATGTAGCTAGCTGACACTACGCTAATCGAGTCGTTCAGTTGAGTGTAATAGTTACTACAGTGCTAGTGGACAGTGGATGTTAGCTAGCTGCTTAGCTGCTTAGCTAGCTGCTGGGCAGATACGTTAGGACGACGAAATACGATAATTATGCAATTGTCGTTGATACAAGGACGGCTATGTAGCTGGCTAAGAAGAAATTGCTAAGATTAGACAAATCAAACCGTTGTACTATAACGAAATGTAATGAAAAGTTATAAAAAGTTATACTACCTGCGGACCGAAGTGTAGATGCGGCCGCTCGCTCCAACCGGAACATATGTCTGCACAGTTCTGTTTGGGGTGTGGGTGCATATGTCTGCACAGTTCTGTTTGTGGTGTGGGTGCATATGTCTGCACAGTTCTGTTTGTGGTGTGGGTGCGTACGTCTGCACAGTTCTGTTTGGGGTGTGGGTGCGTATGTATGAATAGTTCTGTTTGTGGTGTGGGTGCGTATGTATGAATAGTTCTGTTTGTGGTGTGGGTGCGTACGTCTGCACAGTTCTGTTTGGGGTGTGGGTGCGTATGTATGAATAGTTCTGTTTGTGGTGTGGGTGCATATGTCTGCACAGTTCTGTTTGTGGTGTGGGTGCGTACGTCTGCACAGTTCTGTTTGTGGTGTGGGTGAGTATGTATGAATAGTTCTGTTTGTGGCGTGGGTGCATATGTCTGCACAGTTCTGTTTGTGGTGTGGGTGCATATGTCTGCACAGTTCTGTTTGGGGTGTGGGTGCGTATGTATGAATAGTTCTGTTTGTGGTGTGGGTGCATATGTCTGCACAGTTCTGTTTGTGGTGTGGGTGCGTACGTCTGCACAGTTCTGTTTGTGGTGTGGGTGCGTATGTATGAATAGTTCTGTTTGTGGTGTGGGTGCATATGTCTGCACAGTTCTGTTTGTGTTGTGGGTGCATATGTCTGCACACTTCTGTTTGTGGTGTGGGTGTGTATGTATGAATAGTTCTGTTTGTGGTGTGGGTGCATATGTCTGCACAGTTCTGTTTGGGGTGTGGGTGCGTACGTCTGCACAGTTCTGTTTGTGGTGTGGGTGCGTATGTATGAATAGTTCTGTTTGTGGTGTGGGTGCATATGTCTGCACAGTTCTGTTTGTGTTGTGGATGCATATGTCTGCGCACTTCTGTTTGGGGTGTGGGTGCGTATGTATGAATAGTTCTGTTTGTGGTGTGGGTGCATATGTCTGCACAGTTCTGTTTGGGGTGTGGGTGCATATGTCTGCACAGTTCTGTTTGGGGTGTGGGTGCATATGTCTGCACAGTTCTGTTTGGGGTGTGGGTGCGTACGTCTGCACAGTTCTGTTTGGGGTGTGGGTGCGTATGTATGAATAGTTCTGTTTGTGGTGTGGGTGCATATGTCTGCACAGTTCTGTTTGGGGTGTGGGTGCGTACGTCTGCACAGTTCTGGTGTGGTGTGGGTGCATATGTCTGCACAGTTCTGTTTGGGGTGTGGGTGCGTATGTATGAATAGTTCTGTTTGGGGTGTGGGTGCGTACGTCTGCACAGTTCTGTTTGTGGTGTGGGTGCATATGTCTGCACAGTTCTGTTTGGGGTGTGGGTGCGTATGTATGAATAGTTCTGTTTGTGGTGTGGGTGCATATGTCTGCACAGTTCTGTTTGGGGTGTGGGTGCGTACGTCTGCACAGTTCTGTTTGTGGTGTGGGTGCATATGTCTGCACAGTTCTGTTTGGGGTGTGGGTGCGTATGTATGAATAGTTCTGTTTGGGGTGTGGGTGCGTACGTCTGCACAGTTCTGTTTGTGGTGTGGGTGCATATGTCTGCACAGTTCTGTTTGGGGTGTGGGTGCGTATGTATGAATAGTTCTGTTTGTGGTGTGGGTGCATATGTCTGCACAGTTCTGTTTGGGGTGTGGGTGCGTATGTATGAATAGTTCTGTTTGTGGTGTGGGTGCATATGTCTGCACAGTTCTGTTTGTGGTGTGGGTGCGTACGTCTGCACAGTTCTGTTTGTGGTGTGGGTGCATATGTCTGCACAGTTCTGTTTGGGGTGTGGGTGCGTATGTATGAATAGTTCTGTTTGTGGTGTGGGTGCATATGTCTGCACAGTTCTGTTTGGGGTGTGGGTGCGTATGTATGAATAGTTCTGTTTGTGGTGTGGGTGCATATGTCTGCACAGTTCTGTTTGTGGTGTGGGTGCATATGTCTGCACAGTTCTGTTTGGGGTGTGGGTGCGTATGTATGAATAGTTCTGTTTGTGGTGTGGGTGCATATGTCTGCACAGTTCTGTTTGTGGTGTGGGTGCATATGTCTGCACAGTTCTGTTTGGGGTGTGGGTGCGTATGTATGAATAGTTCTGTTTGTGGTGTGGGTGCGTACGTCTGCACAGTTCTGTTTGTGGTGTGGGTGCGTATGTATGAATAGTTCTGTTTGTGGTGTGGGTGCATATGTCTGCACAGTTCTGTTTGGGGTGTGGGTGTGTATGTATGAATAGTTCTGTTTGTGGTGTGGGTGCATATGTCTGCACAGTTCTGTTTGGGGTGTGGGTGCATATGTCTGCACAGTTCTGTTTGGGGTGTGGGTGCGTATGTCTGCACAGTTCTGTTTGGGGTGTGGGTGTGTATGTATGAATAGTTCTGTTTGTGGTGTGGGTGCATATGTCTGCACAGTTCTGTTTGGGGTGTGGGTGCATATGTCTGCACAGTTCTGTTTGTGGTGTGGGTGAATATGTCTGCACAGTTCTGTTTGTGGTGTGGGTGCGTACGTCTGCACAGTTCTGTTTGGGGTGTGGGTGCGTATGTATGAATAGTTCTGTTTGTGGTGTGGGTGCGTATGTATGAATAGTTCTGTTTGTGGTGTGGGTGCGTACGTCTGCACAGTTCTGTTTGGGGTGTGGGTGCGTATGTATGAATAGTTCTGTTTGTGGTGTGGGTGCATATGTCTGCACAGTTCTGTTTGTGGTGTGGGTGCGTACGTCTGCACAGTTCTGTTTGTGGTGTGGGTGAGTATGTATGAATAGTTCTGTTTGTGGCGTGGGTGCATATGTCTGCACAGTTCTGTTTGTGGTGTGGGTGCATATGTCTGCACAGTTCTGTTTGGGGTGTGGGTGCGTATGTATGAATAGTTCTGTTTGTGGTGTGGGTGCATATGTCTGCACAGTTCTGTTTGTGGTGTGGGTGCGTACGTCTGCACAGTTCTGTTTGTGGTGTGGGTGCGTATGTATGAATAGTTCTGTTTGTGGTGTGGGTGCATATGTCTGCACAGTTCTGTTTGTGTTGTGGGTGCATATGTCTGCACACTTCTGTTTGTGGTGTGGGTGTGTATGTATGAATAGTTCTGTTTGTGGTGTGGGTGCATATGTCTGCACAGTTCTGTTTGGGGTGTGGTTGCGTACGTCTGCACAGTTCTGTTTGTGGTGTGGGTGCGTATGTATGAATAGTTCTGTTTGTGGTGTGGGTGCATATGTCTGCACAGTTCTGTTTGTGTTGTGGGTGCATATGTCTGCGCACTTCTGTTTGTGGTGTGGGTGCGTATGTATGAATAGTTCTGTTTGTGGTGTGGGTGCATATGTCTGCACAGTTCTGTTTGTGTTGTCGGTGCATATGTCTGCACACTTCTGTTTGTGGTGTGGGTGCACATGTCTGCACAGTTCTGTTTGTGGTGTGGGTGCGTACGTCTGCACAGTTCTGTTTGTGGTGTGGGTGCGTATGTATGAATAGTTCTGTTTGTGGTGTAGGTGCGTATGTATGAATAGTTCTGTTTGTGGTGTGGGTGCATATGTGTGCACAGTTCTGTTTGGGATGTCGGTGCGTATGTGTGCACAGTTCTGTTTGTGGTGTGGGTGCGTATGTGTGCACAGTTCTGTTTGGGGTGTGGGTGCGTATGTGTGCCCAGTTCTGTTTGTGGTGTGGTTGCATATGTCTGCACAGTTCTGTTTGTGGTGTGGGTGCATATGTCTGCACAGTTCTGTTTGTGGTGTGGGTGCATATGTCTGCACAGTTCTGTTTGGGGTGTGGGTGCGTATGTATGAATAGTTCTGTTTGGGGTGTGGGTGCGTACGTCTGCACAGTTCTGTTTGTGGTGTGGGTGCATATGTCCGCACAGTTCTGTTTGGGGTGTGGGTGCGTATGTATGAATAGTTCTGTTTGTGGTGTGGGTGCATATGTCTGCACAGTTCTGTTTGGGGTGTGGGTGCGTATGTATGAATAGTTCTGTTTGTGGTGTGGGTGCATATGTCTGCACAGTTCTGTTTGTGGTGTGGGTGCGTACGTCTCTTCTGTTTGTGGTGTGGGTGCATATGTCTGCACAGTTCTGTTTGTGGTGTGGGTGCGTATGTATGAATAGTTCTGTTTGTGGTGTGGGTGCATATGTCTGCACAGTTCTGTTTGGGGTGTGGGTGCGTATGTATGAATAGTTCTGTTTGTGGTGTGGGTGCATTTGTCTGCACAGTTCTGTTTGGGGTGTGGGTGCGTATGTATGAATAGTTCTGTTTGTGGTGTGGGTGCATATGTCTGCACAGTTCTGTTTGTGGTGTGGGTGCGTATGTATGAATAGTTCTGTTTGTGGTGTGGGTGCATATGTCTGCACAGTTCTGTTTGGGGTGTGGGTGCGTATGTATGAATAGTTCTGTTTGGGGTGTGGGTGCATATGTCTGCACAGTTCTGTTTGTGGTGTGGGTGCATATGTCTGCACAGTTCTGTTTGGGGTGTGGGTGCGTATGTATGAATAGTTCTGTTTGTGGTGTGGGTGCATATGTCTGCACAGTTCTGTTTGTGGTGTGGGTGCATATGTCTGCACAGTTCTGTTTGGGGTGTGGGTGCGTATGTATGAATAGTTCTGTTTGTGGTGTGGGTGCGTACGTCTGCACAGTTCTGTTTGTGGTGTGGGTGCGTATGTATGAATAGTTCTGTTTGTGGTGTGGGTGCATATGTCTGCACAGTTCTGTTTGGGGTGTGGGTGTGTATGTATGAATAGTTCTGTTTGTGGTGTGGGTGCATATGTCTGCACAGTTCTGTTTGGGGTGTGGGTGCATATGTCTGCACAGTTCTGTTTGGGGTGTGGGTGCGTATGTCTGCACAGTTCTGTTTGGGGTGTGGGTGTGTATGTATGAATAGTTCTGTTTGTGGTGTGGGTGCATATGTCTGCACAGTTCTGTTTGGGGTGTGGGTGCATATGTCTGCACAGTTCTGTTTGTGGTGTGGGTGCATATGTCTGCACAGTTCTGTTTGTGGTGTGGGTGCGTACGTCTGCACAGTTCTGTTTGGGGTGTGGGTGCGTATGTATGAATAGTTCTGTTTGTGGTGTGGGTGCGTATGTATGAATAGTTCTGTTTGTGGTGTGGGTGCGTACGTCTGCACAGTTCTGTTTGGGGTGTGGGTGCGTATGTATGAATAGTTCTGTTTGTGGTGTGGGTGCATATGTCTGCACAGTTCTGTTTGTGGTGTGGGTGCGTACGTCTGCACAGTTCTGTTTGTGGTGTGGGTGAGTATGTATGAATAGTTCTGTTTGTGGCGTGGGTGCATATGTCTGCACAGTTCTGTTTGTGGTGTGGGTGCATATGTCTGCACAGTTCTGTTTGGGGTGTGGGTGCGTATGTATGAATAGTTCTGTTTGTGGTGTGGGTGCATATGTCTGCACAGTTCTGTTTGTGGTGTGGGTGCGTACGTCTGCACAGTTCTGTTTGTGGTGTGGGTGCGTATGTATGAATAGTTCTGTTTGTGGTGTGGGTGCATATGTCTGCACAGTTCTGTTTGTGTTGTGGGTGCATATGTCTGCACACTTCTGTTTGTGGTGTGGGTGTGTATGTATGAATAGTTCTGTTTGTGGTGTGGGTGCATATGTCTGCACAGTTCTGTTTGGGGTGTGGGTGCGTACGTCTGCACAGTTCTGTTTGTGGTGTGGGTGCGTATGTATGAATAGTTCTGTTTGTGGTGTGGGTGCATATGTCTGCACAGTTCTGTTTGTGTTGTGGGTGCATATGTCTGCGCACTTCTGTTTGTGGTGTGGGTGCGTATGTATGAATAGTTCTGTTTGTGGTGTGGGTGCATATGTCTGCACAGTTCTGTTTGTGTTGTGGGTGCATATGTCTGCACACTTCTGTTTGTGGTGTGGGTGCACATGTCTGCACAGTTCTGTTTGTGGTGTGGGTGCGTACGTCTGCACAGTTCTGTTTGTGGTGTGGGTGCGTATGTATGAATAGTTCTGTTTGTGGTGTAGGTGCGTATGTATGAATAGTTCTGTTTGTGGTGTGGGTGCATATGTGTGCACAGTTCTGTTTGGGATGTGGGTGCGTATGTGTGCACAGTTCTGTTTGTGGTGTGGGTGCGTATGTGTGCACAGTACTGTTTGGGGTGTGGGTGCGTATGTGTGCCCAGTTCTGTTTGTGGTGTGGGTGCATATGTCTGCACAGTTCTGTTTGTGGTGTGGGTGCATATGTCTGCACAGTTCTGTTTGTGGTGTGGGTGCATATGTCTGCACAGTTCTGTTTGGGGTGTGGGTGCGTATGTATGAATAGTTCTGTTTGTGGTGTGGGTGCATATGTCTGCACAGTTCTGTTTGTGGTGTGGGTGCATATGTCTGCACAGTTCTGTTTGTGTTGTGGGTGCATATGAGTGCACAGTTCTGTTTGTGGTGTGGGTGCATATGTCTGCACAGTTCTGTTTGGGGTGTGGGTGCGTACGTCTGCACAGTTCTGTTTGTGGTGTGGGTGCATATGTCTGCACAGTTCTGTTTGGGGTGTGGGTGCGTATGTGTGCACAGTTCTGTTTGTGGTGTGGGTGCGTATGTATGCCCAGTTCTGTTTGTGGTGTGGGTGCGTATGTCTGCACAGTTCTGTTTGGGGTGTGGGTGCATATGTCTGCACAGTTCTGTTTGGGGTGTGGGTGCGTATGTCTGCACAGTTCTGTTTGTGGTGTGGGTGCGTATGTATGCCCAGTTCTGTTTGTGTTGTGGGTGCATATGTCTGCACACTTCTGTTTGTGGTGTGGGTGCACATGTCTGCACAGTTCTGTTTGTGGTGTGGGTGCGTACGTCTGCACAGTTCTGTTTGTGGTGTGGGTGCGTATGTATGAATAGTTCTGTTTGTGGTGTAGGTGCGTATGTATGAATAGTTCTGTTTGTGGTGTGGGTGCATATGTGTGCACAGTTCTGTTTGGGATGTGGGTGCGTATGTGTGCACAGTTCTGTTTGTGGTGTGGGTGCGTATGTGTGCACAGTTCTGTTTGGGGTGTGGGTGCGTATGTGTGCCCAGTTCTGTTTGTGGTGTGGGTGCATATGTCTGCACAGTTCTGTTTGTGGTGTGGGTGCATATGTCTGCACAGTTCTGTTTGTGGTGTGGGTGCATATGTCTGCACAGTTCTGTTTGGGGTGTGGGTGCGTATGTATGAATAGTTCTGTTTGTGGTGTGGGTGCATATGTCTGCACAGTTCTGTTTGTGGTGTGGGTGCATATGTCTGCACAGTTCTGTTTGTGTTGTGGGTGCATATGAGTGCACAGTTCTGTTTGTGGTGTGGGTGCATATGTCTGCACAGTTCTGTTTGGGGTGTGGGTGCGTACGTCTGCACAGTTCTGTTTGTGGTGTGGGTGCATATGTCTGCACAGTTCTGTTTGGGGTGTGGGTGCGTATGTGTGCACAGTTCTGTTTGTGGTGTGGGTGCGTATGTATGCCCAGTTCTGTTTGTGGTGTGGGTGCGTATGTCTGCACAGTTCTGTTTGGGGTGTGGGTGCATATGTCTGCACAGTTCTGTTTGGGGTGTGGGTGCGTATGTCTGCACAGTTCTGTTTGTGGTGTGGGTGCGTATGTATGCCCAGTTCTGTTTGTGGTGTGGGTGCGTATGTATGAATAGTTCTGTTTGTGGTGTGGGTGCATATGTCTGCACAGTTCTGTTTGGGTTGTGGGTGCGTATGTGTGCACAGTTCTGTTTGTGGTGTGGGTGCGTATGTATGCCCAGTTCTGTTTGTGGTGTGGGTGCGTATGTATGCACAGTTCTGTTTGTGGTGTGGGTGCATATGTCTGCACAGTTCTGTTTGTGGTGTGGGTGCGTATGAATGCACAGTTCTGTTTGTGGTGTGGGTGCTTATGAATGCACAATTCTGTTTGGGGTGTGGGTGCGTATGAATGCACAGTTCTGTTTGTGGTGTGGGTGCGTATGAATGCACAGTTCTGTTTGTGGTGTGGGTGCTGATGAATGCACAATTCTATTTGTGGTGTGGGTGCGTATGCACAGTTCTGTTTGTGGTGTGGGTGCGTATGAATGAATAGTTCTGTTTGTGGTGTGGGTGCATATGTCTGCACAGTTCTATTTGTGGTGTGGGTGCGTACGTCTGCACAGTTCTGTTTGTGGTGTGGGTGCGTATGTATGAATAGTTCTGTTTGGGGTGTGGGTGCATATGTCTGCACAGTTCTGTTTGGGGTGTGGGTGCGTACGTCTGCACAGTTCTGTTTGGGGTGTGGGTGCGTACGTCTGCACAGTTCTGTTTGGGGTGTGGGTGCGTATGTATGAATAGTTCTGTTTGTGGTGTGGGTGCATATGTCTGCACAGTTCTGTTTGGGGTGTGGGTGCATATGTCTGCACAGTTCTGTTTGGGGTGTGGGTGCGTACGTCTGCACAGTTCTGTTTGGGGTGTGGGTGCGTATGTATGAATAGTTCTGTTTGTGGTGTGGGTGCATATGTCTGCACAGTTCTGTTTGGGGTGTGGGTGCGTACGTCTGCACAGTTCTGTTTGTGGTGTGGGTGCATATGTCTGCACAGTTCTGTTTGGGTTGTGGGTGGGTATGTATGAATAGTTCTGTTTGTGGTGTGGGTGCATATGTCTGCACAGTTCTGTTTGGGGTGTGGGTGCGTATGTATGAATAGTTCTGTTTGTGGTGTGGGTGCGTACGTCTGCACAGTTCTGTTTGTGGTGTGGGTGCATATGTCTGCACAGTTCTGTTTGGGGTGTGGGTGCGTATGTATGAATAGTTCTGTTTGTGGTGTGGGTGCATATGTCTGCACAGTTCTGTTTGGGGTGTGGGTGCGTATGTATGAATAGTTCTGTTTGTGGTGTGGGTGCATATGTCTGCACAGTTCTGTTTGTGGTGTGGGTGCGTACGTCTGCACAGTTCTGTTTGTGGTGTGGGTGCATATGTCTGCACAGTTCTGTTTGGGGTGTGGGTGCGTATGTATGAATAGTTCTGTTTGTGGTGTGGGTGCATATGTCTGCACAGTTCTGTTTGGGGTGTGGGTGCGTATGTATGAATAGTTCTGTTTGTGGTGTGGGTGCATTTGTCTGCACAGTTCTGTTTGGGGTGTGGGTGCGTATGTATGAATAGTTCTGTTTGTGGTGTGGGTGCATATGTCTGCACAGTTCTGTTTGGGGTGTGGGTGCGTATGTATGAATAGTTCTGTTTGTGGTGTGGGTGCATATGTCTGCACAGTTCTGTTTGGGGTGTGGGTGCGTTTGTATGAATAGTTCTGTTTGTGGTGTGGGTGCATATGTCTGCACAGTTCTGTTTGGGGTGTGGGTGCGTATGTATGAATAGTTCTGTTTGTGGTGTGGGTGCGTACGTCTGCACAGTTCTGTTTGTGGTGTGGGTGCGTATGTATGAATAGTTCTGTTTGTGGTGTGGGTGTGTATGTATGAATAGTTCTGTTTGTGGTGTGGGTGCATATGTCTGCACAGTTCTGTTTGGGGTGTGGGTGCATATGTCTGCACAGTTCTGTTTGTGGTGTGGGTGCATATGTCTGCACAGTTCTGTTTGTGGTGTGGGTGCGTACGTCTGCACAGTTCTGTTTGGGGTGTGGGTGCGTATGTATGAATAGTTCTGTTTGTGGTGTGGGTGCATATGTCTGCACAGTTCTGTTTGGGGTGTGGGTGCATATGTCTGCACAGTTCTGTTTGGGGTGTGGGTGCGTATGTCTGCACAGTTCTGTTTGGGGTGTGGGTGTGTATGTATGAATAGTTCTGTTTGTGGTGTGGGTGCATATGTCTGCACAGTTCTGTTTGGGTTGTGGGTGCGTATGTGTGCACAGTTCTGTTTGTGGTGTGGGTGCGTATGTATGCCCAGTTCTGTTTGTGGTGTGGGTGCGTATGTATGCACAGTTCTGTTTGTGGTGTGGGTGCATATGTCTGCACAGTTCTGTTTGTGGTGTGGGTGCGTATGAATGCACAGTTCTGTTTGTGTTGTGGGTGCGTATGAATGCACAGTTCTGTTTGTGGTGTGGGTGCTGATGAATGCACAATTCTATTTGTGGTGTGGGTGCGTATGCACAGTTCTGTTTGTGGTGTGGGTGCGTATGAATGAATAGTTCTGTTTGTGGTGTGGGTGCATATGTCTGCACAGTTCTATTTGTGGTGTGGGTGCGTACGTCTGCACAGTTCTGTTTGTGGTGTGGGTGCGTATGTATGAATAGTTCTGTTTGGGGTGTGGGTGCATATGTCTGCACAGTTCTGTTTGGGGTGTGGGTGCGTACGTCTGCACAGTTCTGTTTGGGGTGTGGGTGCGTACGTCTGCACAGTTCTGTTTGGGGTGTGGGTGCGTATGTATGAATAGTTCTGTTTGTGGTGTGGGTGCATATGTCTGCACAGTTCTGTTTGGGGTGTGGGTGCATATGTCTGCACAGTTCTGTTTGGGGTGTGGGTGCATATGTCTGCACAGTTCTGTTTGGGGTGTGGGTGCGTACGTCTGCACAGTTCTGTTTGGGGTGTGGGTGCGTATGTATGAATAGTTCTGTTTGTGGTGTGGGTGCATATGTCTGCACAGTTCTGTTTGGGGTGTGGGTGCGTACGTCTGCACAGTTCTGTTTGTGGTGTGGGTGCATATGTCTGCACAGTTCTGTTTGGGTTGTGGGTGGGTATGTATGAATAGTTCTGTTTGTGGTGTGGGTGCATATGTCTGCACAGTTCTGTTTGGGGTGTGGGTGCGTATGTATGAATAGTTCTGTTTGTGGTGTGGGTGCGTACGTCTGCACAGTTCTGTTTGTGGTGTGGGTGCATATGTCTGCACAGTTCTGTTTGGGGTGTGGGTGCGTATGTATGAATAGTTCTGTTTGTGGTGTGGGTGCATATGTCTGCACAGTTCTGTTTGGGGTGTGTGTGCGTATGTATGAATAGTTCTGTTTGTGGTGTGGGTGCATATGTCTGCACAGTTCTGTTTGTGGTGTGGGTGCGTACGTCTGCACAGTTCTGTTTGTGGTGTGGGTGCATATGTCTGCACAGTTCTGTTTGGGGTGTGGGTGCGTATGTATGAATAGTTCTGTTTGTGGTGTGGGTGCATATGTCTGCACAGTTCTGTTTGGGGTGTGGGTGCGTATGTATGAATAGTTCTGTTTGTGGTGTGGGTGCATATGTCTGCACAGTTCTGTTTGGGGTGTGGGTGCGTATGTATGAATAGTTCTGTTTGTGGTGTGGGTGCGTACGTCTGCACAGTTCTGTTTGTGGTGTGGGTGCGTATGTATGAATAGTTCTGTTTGGGGTGTGGGTGTGTATGTATGAATAGTTCTGTTTGTGGTGTGGGTGCATATGTCTGCACAGTTCTGTTTGGGGTGTGGGTGCATATGTCTGCACAGTTCTGTTTGTGGTGTGGGTGCATATGTCTGCACAGTTCTGTTTGTGGTGTGGGTGCGTACGTCTGCACAGTTCTGTTTGGGGTGTGGGTGCGTATGTATGAATAGTTCTGTTTGTGGTGTGGGTGCATATGTCTGCACAGTTCTGTTTGGGGTGTGGGTGCATATGTCTGCACAGTTCTGTTTGGGGTGTGGGTGCGTATGTCTGCACAGTTCTGTTTGGGGTGTGGGTGTGTATGTATGAATAGTTCTGTTTGTGGTGTGGGTGCATATGTCTGCACAGTTCTGTTTGGGGTGTGGGTGCATATGTCTGCACAGTTCTGTTTGTGGTGTGGGTGCATATGTCTGCACAGTTCTGTTTGTGGTGTGGGTGCGTACGTCTGCACAGTTCTGTTTGGGGTGTGGGTGCGTATGTATGAATAGTTCTGTTTGTGGTGTGGGTGCGTATGTATGAATAGTTCTGTTTGTGGTGTGGGTGCGTACGTCTGCACAGTTCTGTTTGGGGTGTGGGTGCGTATGTATGAATAGTTCTGTTTGTGGTGTGGGTGCATATGTCTGCACAGTTCTGTTTGTGGTGTGGGTGCGTACGTCTGCACAGTTCTGTTTGTGGTGTGGGTGAGTATGTATGAATAGTTCTGTTTGTGGCGTGGGTGCATATGTCTGCACAGTTCTGTTTGTGGTGTGGGTGCATATGTCTGCACAGTTCTGTTTGGGGTGTGGGTGCGTATGTATGAATAGTTCTGTTTGTGGTGTGGGTGCATATGTCTGCACAGTTCTGTTTGTGGTGTGGGTGCGTACGTCTGCACAGTTCTGTTTGTGGTGTGGGTGCGTATGTATGAATAGTTCTGTTTGTGGTGTGGGTGCATATGTCTGCACAGTTCTGTTTGGGGTGTGGGTGCATATGTCTGCACAGTTCTGTTTGGGGTGTGGGTGCGTATGTCTGCACAGTTCTGTTTGGGGTGTGGGTGTGTATGTATGAATAGTTCTGTTTGTGGTGTGGGTGCATATGTCTGCACAGTTCTGTTTGGGGTGTGGGTGCATATGTCTGCACAGTTCTGTTTGTGGTGTGGGTGCATATGTCTGCACAGTTCTGTTTGTGGTGTGGGTGCGTACGTCTGCACAGTTCTGTTTGTGGTGTGGGTGCATATGTCTGCACAGTTCTGTTTGGGGTGTGGGTGCGTATGTATGAATAGTTCTGTTTGTGGTGTGGGTGCATATGTCTGCACAGTTCTGTTTGGGGTGTGTGTGCGTATGTATGAATAGTTCTGTTTGTGGTGTGGGTGCATATGTCTGCACAGTTCTGTTTGTGGTGTGGGTGCGTACGTCTGCACAGTTCTGTTTGTGGTGTGGGTGCATATGTCTGCACAGTTCTGTTTGTGGTGTGGGTGCGTATGTATGAATAGTTCTGTTTGTGGTGTGGGTGCATATGTCTGCACAGTTCTGTTTGGGGTGTGGGTGCGTATGTATGAATAGTTCTGTTTGTGGTGTGGGTGCATATGTCTGCACAGTTCTGTTTGGGGTGTGGGTGCGTATGTATGAATAGTTCTGTTTGTGGTGTGGGTGCGTATGTCTGCACAGTTCTGTTTGTGGTGTGGGTGCGTATGTATGAATAGTTCTGTTTGGGGTGTGGGTGTGTATGTATGAATAGTTCTGTTTGTGGTGTGGGTGCATATGTCTGCACAGTTCTGTTTGGGGTGTGGGTGCATATGTCTGCACAGTTCTGTTTGTGGTGTGGGTGCATATGTCTGCACAGTTCTGTTTGTGGTGTGGGTGCGTACGTCTGCACAGTTCTGTTTGGGGTGTGGGTGCGTATGTATGAATAGTTCTGTTTGTGGTGTGGGTGCATATGTCTGCACAGTTCTGTTTGGGGTGTGGGTGCATATGTCTGCACAGTTCTGTTTGGGGTGTGGGTGCGTATGTCTGCACAGTTCTGTTTGGGGTGTGGGTGTGTATGTATGAATAGTTCTGTTTGTGGTGTGGGTGCATATGTCTGCACAGTTCTGTTTGGGGTGTGGGTGCATATGTCTGCACAGTTCTGTTTGTGGTGTGGGTGCATATGTCTGCACAGTTCTGTTTGTGGTGTGGGTGCGTACGTCTGCACAGTTCTGTTTGGGGTGTGGGTGCGTATGTATGAATAGTTCTGTTTGTGGTGTGGGTGCGTATGTATGAATAGTTCTGTTTGTGGTGTGGGTGCGTACGTCTGCACAGTTCTGTTTGGGGTGTGGGTGCGTATGTATGAATAGTTCTGTTTGTGGTGTGGGTGCATATGTCTGCACAGTTCTGTTTGTGGTGTGGGTGCGTACGTCTGCACAGTTCTGTTTGTGGTGTGGGTGAGTATGTATGAATAGTTCTGTTTGTGGCGTGGGTGCATATGTCTGCACAGTTCTGTTTGTGGTGTGGGTGCATATGTCTGCACAGTTCTGTTTGGGGTGTGGGTGCGTATGTATGAATAGTTCTGTTTGTGGTGTGGGTGCATATGTCTGCACAGTTCTGTTTGTGGTGTGGGTGCGTACGTCTGCACAGTTCTGTTTGTGGTGTGGGTGCGTATGTATGAATAGTTCTGTTTGTGGTGTGGGTGCATATGTCTGCACAGTTCTGTTTGGGGTGTGGGTGCATATGTCTGCACAGTTCTGTTTGGGGTGTGGGTGCGTATGTCTGCACAGTTCTGTTTGGGGTGTGGGTGTGTATGTATGAATAGTTCTGTTTGTGGTGTGGGTGCATATGTCTGCACAGTTCTGTTTGGGGTGTGGGTGCATATGTCTGCACAGTTCTGTTTGTGGTGTGGGTGCATATGTCTGCACAGTTCTGTTTGTGGTGTGGGTGCGTATGTATGAATAGTTCTGTTTGTGGTGTGGGTGCATATGTCTGCACAGTTCTGTTTGGGGTGTGGGTGCATATGTCTGCACAGTTCTGTTTGGGGTGTGGGTGCGTATGTCTGCACAGTTCTGTTTGGGGTGTGGGTGTGTATGTATGAATAGTTCTGTTTGTGGTGTGGGTGCATATGTCTGCACAGTTCTGTTTGGGGTGTGGGTGCATATGTCTGCACAGTTCTGTTTGTGGTGTGGGTGCATATGTCTGCACAGTTCTGTTTGTGGTGTGGGTGCGTACGTCTGCACAGTTCTGTTTGGGGTGTGGGTGCGTATGTATGAATAGTTCTGTTTGTGGTGTGGGTGCGTATGTATGAATAGTTCTGTTTGTGGTGTGGGTGCGTACGTCTGCACAGTTCTGTTTGGGGTGTGGGTGCGTATGTATGAATAGTTCTGTTTGTGGTGTGGGTGCATATGTCTGCACAGTTCTGTTTGTGGTGTGGGTGCGTACGTCTGCACAGTTCTGTTTGTGGTGTGGGTGAGTATGTATGAATAGTTCTGTTTGTGGCGTGGGTGCATATGTCTGCACAGTTCTGTTTGTGGTGTGGGTGCATATGTCTGCACAGTTCTGTTTGGGGTGTGGGTGCGTATGTATGAATAGTTCTGTTTGTGGTGTGGGTGCATATGTCTGCACAGTTCTGTTTGTGGTGTGGGTGCGTACGTCTGCACAGTTCTGTTTGTGGTGTGGGTGCGTATGTATGAATAGTTCTGTTTGTGGTGTGGGTGCATATGTCTGCACAGTTCTGTTTGTGTTGTGGGTGCATATGTCTGCACACTTCTGTTTGTGGTGTGGGTGTGTATGTATGAATAGTTCTGTTTGTGGTGTGGGTGCATATGTCTGCACAGTTCTGTTTGGGGTGTGGGTGCGTACGTCTGCACAGTTCTGTTTGTGGTGTGGGTGCGTATGTATGAATAGTTCTGTTTGTGGTGTGGGTGCATATGTCTGCACAGTTCTGTTTGTGTTGTGGGTGCATATGTCTGCGCACTTCTGTTTGTGGTGTGGGTGCGTATGTATGAATAGTTCTGTTTGTGGTGTGGGTGGATATGTCTGCACAGTTCTGTTTGTGTTGTGGGTGCATATGTCTGCACACTTCTGTTTGTGGTGTGGGTGCACATGTCTGCACAGTTCTGTTTGTGGTGTGGGTGCGTACGTCTGCACAGTTCTGTTTGTGGTGTGGGTGCGTATGTATGAATAGTTCTGTTTGTGGTGTAGGTGCGTATGTATGAATAGTTCTGTTTGTGGTGTGGGTGCATATGTGTGCACAGTTCTGTTTGGGATGTGGGTGCGTATGTGTGCACAGTTCTGTTTGTGGTGTGGGTGCGTATGTGTGCACAGTTCTGTTTGGGGTGTGGGTGCGTATGTGTGCCCAGTTCTGTTTGTGGTGTGGGTGCATATGTCTGCACAGTTCTGTTTGTGGTGTGGGTGCATATGTCTGCACAGTTCTGTTTGTGGTGTGGGTGCTAATGTCTGCACAGTTCTGTTTGGGGTGTGGGTGCGTATGTATGAATAGTTCTGTTTGTGGTGTGGGTGCATATGTCTGCACAGTTCTGTTTGTGGTGTGGGTGCATATGTCTGCACAGTTCTGTTTGTGGTGTGGGTGCATATGTCTGCACAGTTCTGTTTGTGGTGTGGGTGCATATGTCTGCACAGTTCTGTTTGGGGTGTGGGTGCGTATGTATGAATAGTTCTGTTTGTGGTGTGGGTGCATATGTCTGCACAGTTCTGTTTGTGGTGTGGGTGCATATGTCTGCACAGTTCTGTTTGGGGTGTGGGTGCATATGTCTGCACAGTTCTGTTTGTGGTGTGGGTGCATATGTCTGCACAGTTCTGTTTGTGGTGTGGGTGCGTACGTCTGCACAGTTCTGTTTGGGGTGTGGGTGCGTATGTATGAATAGTTCTGTTTGTGGTGTGGGTGCATATGTCTGCACAGTTCTGTTTGGGGTGTGGGTGCATATGTCTGCACAGTTCTGTTTGGGGTGTGGGTGCGTATGTCTGCACAGTTCTGTTTGGGGTGTGGGTGTGTATGTATGAATAGTTCTGTTTGTGGTGTGGGTGCATATGTCTGCACAGTTCTGTTTGGGGTGTGGGTGCATATGTCTGCACAGTTCTGTTTGTGGTGTGGGTGCATATGTCTGCACAGTTCTGTTTGTGGTGTGGGTGCGTACGTCTGCACAGTTCTGTTTGGGGTGTGGGTGCGTATGTATGAATAGTTCTGTTTGTGGTGTGGGTGCGTATGTATGAATAGTTCTGTTTGTGGTGTGGGTGCGTACGTCTGCACAGTTCTGTTTGGGGTGTGGGTGCGTATGTATGAATAGTTCTGTTTGTGGTGTGGGTGCATATGTCTGCACAGTTCTGTTTGTGGTGTGGGTGCGTACGTCTGCACAGTTCTGTTTGTGGTGTGGGTGAGTATGTATGAATAGTTCTGTTTGTGGCGTGGGTGCATATGTCTGCACAGTTCTGTTTGTGGTGTGGGTGCATATGTCTGCACAGTTCTGTTTGGGGTGTGGGTGCGTATGTATGAATAGTTCTGTTTGTGGTGTGGGTGCATATGTCTGCACAGTTCTGTTTGTGGTGTGGGTGCGTACGTCTGCACAGTTCTGTTTGTGGTGTGGGTGCGTATGTATGAATAGTTCTGTTTGTGGTGTGGGTGCATATGTCTGCACAGTTCTGTTTGTGTTGTGGGTGCATATGTCTGCACACTTCTGTTTGTGGTGTGGGTGTGTATGTATGAATAGTTCTGTTTGTGGTGTGGGTGCATATGTCTGCACAGTTCTGTTTGGGGTGTGGGTGCGTACGTCTGCACAGTTCTGTTTGTGGTGTGGGTGCGTATGTATGAATAGTTCTGTTTGTGGTGTGGGTGCATATGTCTGCACAGTTCTGTTTGTGTTGTGGGTGCATATGTCTGCGCACTTCTGTTTGTGGTGTGGGTGCGTATGTATGAATAGTTCTGTTTGTGGTGTGGGTGCATATGTCTGCACAGTTCTGTTTGTGTTGTGGGTGCATATGTCTGCACACTTCTGTTTGTGGTGTGGGTGCACATGTCTGCACAGTTCTGTTTGTGGTGTGGGTGCGTACGTCTGCACAGTTCTGTTTGTGGTGTGGGTGCGTATGTATGAATAGTTCTGTTTGTGGTGTAGGTGCGTATGTATGAATAGTTCTGTTTGTGGTGTGGGTGCATATGTGTGCACAGTTCTGTTTGGGATGTGGGTGCGTATGTGTGCACAGTTCTGTTTGTGGTGTGGGTGCGTATGTGTGCACAGTTCTGTTTGGGGTGTGGGTGCGTATGTGTGCCCAGTTCTGTTTGTGGTGTGGGTGCATATGTCTGCACAGTTCTGTTTGTGGTGTGGGTGCATATGTCTGCACAGTTCTGTTTGTGGTGTGGGTGCATATGTCTGCACAGTTCTGTTTGGGGTGTGGGTGCGTATGTATGAATAGTTCTGTTTGTGGTGTGGGTGCATATGTCTGCACAGTTCTGTTTGTGGTGTGGGTGCATATGTCTGCACAGTTCTGTTTGTGGTGTGGGTGCATATGAGTGCACAGTTCTGTTTGTGGTGTGGGTGCATATGTCTGCACAGTTCTGTTTGGGGTGTGGGTGCGTACGTCTGCACAGTTCTGTTTGTGGTGTGGGTGCATATGTCTGCACAGTTCTGTTTGTGGTGTGGGTGCGTATGTATGCCCAGTTCTGTTTGTGGTGTGGGTGCGTATGTCTGCACAGTTCTGTTTGGGGTGTGGGTGCATATGTCTGCACAGTTCTGTTTGGGGTGTGGGTGCGTATGTCTGCACAGTTCTGTTTGTGGTGTGGGTGCGTATGTATGCCCAGTTCTGTTTGTGGTGTGGGTGCGTATGTATGAATAGTTCTGTTTGTGGTGTGGGTGCATATGTCTGCACAGTTCTGTTTGGGTTGTGGGTGCGTATGTGTGCACAGTTCTGTTTGTGGTGTGGGTGCGTATGTATGCCCAGTTCTGTTTGTGGTGTGGGTGCGTATGTATGCACAGTTCTGTTTGTGGTGTGGGTGCATATGTCTGCACAGTTCTGTTTGTGGTGTGGGTGCGTATGAATGCACAGTTCTGTTTGTGGTGTGGGTGCTTATGAATGCACAATTCTGTTTGGGGTGTGGGTGCGTATGAATGCACAGTTCTGTTTATGGTGTGGGTGCGTATGAATGCACAGTTCTGTTTGTGGTGTGGGTGCTTATGAATGCACAATTCTATTTGTGGTGTGGGTGCGTATGCACAGTTCTGTTTGTGGTGTGGGTGCGTATGAATGAATAGTTCTGTTTGTGGTGTGGGTGCATATGTCTGCACAGTTCTATTTGTGGTGTGGGTGCGTACGTCTGCACAGTTCTGTTTGTGGTGTGGGTGCGTATGTATGAATAGTTCTGTTTGGGGTGTGGGTGCATATGTCTGCACAGTTCTGTTTGGGGTGTGGGTGCGTACGTCTGCACAGTTCTGTTTGGGGTGTGGGTGCGTACGTCTGCACAGTTCTGTTTGGGGTGTGGGTGCGTATGTATGAATAGTTCTGTTTGTGGTGTGGGTGCATATGTCTGCACAGTTCTGTTTGGGGTGTGGGTGCATATGTCTGCACAGTTCTGTTTGGGGTGTGGGTGCATATGTCTGCACAGTTCTGTTTGGGGTGTGGGTGCGTACGTCTGCACAGTTCTGTTTGGGGTGTGGGTGCGTATGTATGAATAGTTCTGTTTGTGGTGTGGGTGCATATGTCTGCACAGTTCTGTTTGGGGTGTGGGTGCGTACGTCTGCACAGTTCTGTTTGTGGTGTGGGTGCATATGTCTGCACAGTTCTGTTTGGGTTGTGGGTGGGTATGTATGAATAGTTCTGTTTGTGGTGTGGGTGCATATGTCTGCACAGTTCTGTTTGGGGTGTGGGTGCGTATGTATGAATAGTTCTGTTTGTGGTGTGGGTGCGTACGTCTGCACAGTTCTGTTTGTGGTGTGGGTGCATATGTCTGCACAGTTCTGTTTGGGGTGTGGGTGCGTATGTATGAATAGTTCTGTTTGTGGTGTGGGTGCATATGTCTGCACAGTTCTGTTTGGGGTGTGGGTGCGTATGTATGAATAGTTCTGTTTGTGGTGTGGGTGCATATGTCTGCACAGTTCTGTTTGTGGTGTGGGTGCGTACGTCTGCACAGTTCTGTTTGTGGTGTGGGTGCATATGTCTGCACAGTTCTGTTTGGGGTGTGGGTGCGTATGTATGAATAGTTCTGTTTGTGGTGTGGGTGCATATGTCTGCACAGTTCTGTTTGGGGTGTGGGTGCGTATGTATGAATTGTTCTGTTTGTGGTGTGGGTGCATTTGTCTGCACAGTTCTGTTTGGGGTGTGGGTGCGTATGTATGAATAGTTCTGTTTGTGGTGTGGGTGCATATGTCTGCACAGTTCTGTTTGGGGTGTGGGTGCGTATGTATGAATAGTTCTGTTTGTGGTGTGGGTGCATATGTCTGCACAGTTCTGTTTGGGGTGTGGGTGCGTATGTATGAATAGTTCTGTTTGTGGTGTGGGTGCATATGTCTGCACAGTTCTGTTTGGGGTGTGGGTGCGTATGTATGAATAGTTCTGTTTGTGGTGTGGGTGCGTACGTCTGCACAGTTCTGTTTGTGGTGTGGGTGCGTATGTATGAATAGTTCTGTTTGTGGTGTGGGTGCATATGTCTGCACAGTTCTGTTTGGGGTGTGGGTGTGTATGTATGAATAGTTCTGTTTGTGGTGTGGGTGCATATGTCTGCACAGTTCTGTTTGGGGTGTGGGTGCATATGTCTGCACAGTTCTGTTTGGGGTGTGGGTGCGTATGTATGAATAGTTCTGTTTGTGGTGTGGGTGCATATGTCTGCACAGTTCTGTTTGTGGTGTGGGTGCGTACGTCTGCACAGTTCTGTTTGGGGTGTGGGTGCGTATGTATGAATAGTTCTGTTTGTGGTGTGGGTGCGTATGTATGAATAGTTCTGTTTGTGGTGTGGGTGCGTACGTCTGCACAGTTCTGTTTGGGGTGTGGGTGCGTATGTATGAATAGTTCTGTTTGTGGTGTGGGTGCGTATGTATGAATAGTTCTGTTTGTGGTGTGGGTGCATATGTGTGCACAGTTCTGTTTGGGGTGTGGGTGCGTATGTGTGCACAGTTCTGTTTGTGGTGTGGGTGCGTATGTGTGCACAGTTCTGTTTGGGGTGTGGGTGCGTATGTGTGCCCAGTTCTGTTTGTGGTGTGGGTGCATATGTCTGCACAGTTCTGTTTGTGGTGTGGGTGCATATGTCTGCACAGTTCTGTTTGTGGTGTAGGTGCGTTTGTATGCCCAGTTCTGTTTGTGGTGTGGGTGCGTATGTATGCACAGTTCTGTTTGTGGTGTGGGTGCGTATGTATGCCCAGTTCTGTTTGTGGTGTGGGTGCGTATGTATGCACAGTTCTGTTTGTGGTGTAGGTGCGTATGTATGCACAGTTCTGTTTGTGGTGTGTATGCGTATGTATGCACAGTTCTGTTTGTGGTGTGTGTGGGGGTGAATGCACAGTTCTGTTTGTGGTGTGGGTGCTTATGAATGCACAATTCTGTTTGTGGTGGTGGTACGTATGCACAGTTCTGTTTGTGGTGTGGGTGCGTATGTATGCACAGTTCTGTTTGTGGTGTGGGTGCATATGTCTGCACAGTTCTGTTTGTGGTGTGGGTGCGTACGTCTGCACAGTTCTGTTTGGGGTGTGGGTGCGTATGTATGAATAGTTCTGTTTGTGGTGTGGGTGCGTATGTATGAATAGTTCTGTTTGTGGTGTGGGTGCGTACGTCTGCACAGTTCTGTTTGGGGTGTGGGTGCGTATGTATGAATAGTTCTGTTTGTGGTGTGGGTGCGTATGTATGAATAGTTCTGTTTGTGGTGTGGGTGCATATGTGTGCACAGTTCTGTTTGGGGTGTGGGTGCGTATGTGTGCACAGTTCTGTTTGTGGTGTGGGTGCGTATGTGTGCACAGTTCTGTTTGGGGTGTGGGTGCGTATGTGTGCCCAGTTCTGTTTGTGGTGTGGGTGCATATGTCTGCACAGTTCTGTTTGTGGTGTGGGTGCATATGTCTGCACAGTTCTGTTTGTGGTGTAGGTGCGTTTGTATGCCCAGTTCTGTTTGTGGTGTGGGTGCGTATGTATGCACAGTTCTGTTTGTGGTGTGGGTGCGTATGTATGCCCAGTTCTGTTTGTGGTGTGGGTGCGTATGTATGCACAGTTCTGTTTGTGGTGTAGGTGCGTATGTATGCACAGTTCTGTTTGTGGTGTGTATGCGTATGTATGCACAGTTCTGTTTGTGGTGTGTGTGGGGGTGAATGCACAGTTCTGTTTGTGGTGTGGGTGCTTATGAATGCACAATTCTGTTTGTGGTGGTGGTACGTATGCACAGTTCTGTTTGTGGTGTGGGTGCGTATGTATGCACAGTTCTGTTTGTGGTGTAGGTGCGTATGTATGCACAGTTCTGTTTGTGGTGTGTATGCGTATGTATGCACAGTTCTGTTTGTGGTGTGTGTGGGGGTGAATGCACAGTTCTGTTTGGGGTGTGGGTGCGTATGTATGAATAGTTCTGTTTGTGGTGTGGGTGCATATGTCTGCACAGTTCTGTTTGTGGTGTGGGTGCGTACGTCTGCACAGTTCTGTTTGTGGTGTGGGTGCATATGTCTGCACAGTTCTGTTTGGGGTGTGGGTGCGTATGTATGAATAGTTCTGTTTGTGGTGTGGGTGCATATGTCTGCACAGTTCTGTTTGGGGTGTGGGTGCGTATGTATGAATAGTTCTGTTTGTGGTGTGGGTGCATTTGTCTGCACAGTTCTGTTTGGGGTGTGGGTGCGTATGTATGAATAGTTCTGTTTGTGGTGTGGGTGCATATGTCTGCACAGTTCTGTTTGGGGTGTGGGTGCGTATGTATGAATAGTTCTGTTTGTGGTGTGGGTGCATATGTCTGCACAGTTCTGTTTGGGGTGTGGGTGCGTATGTATGAATAGTTCTGTTTGTGGTGTGGGTGCATATGTCTGCACAGTTCTGTTTGGGGTGTGGGTGCGTATGTATGAATAGTTCTGTTTGTGGTGTGGGTGCGTACGTCTGCACAGTTCTGTTTGTGGTGTGGGTGCGTATGTATGAATAGTTCTGTTTGTGGTGTGGGTGCATATGTCTGCACAGTTCTGTTTGGGGTGTGGGTGTGTATGTATGAATAGTTCTGTTTGTGGTGTGGGTGCATATGTCTGCACAGTTCTGTTTGGGGTGTGGGTGCATATGTCTGCACAGTTCTGTTTGGGGTGTGGGTGCGTATGTATGAATAGTTCTGTTTGTGGTGTGGGTGCATATGTCTGCACAGTTCTGTTTGTGGTGTGGGTGCGTACGTCTGCACAGTTCTGTTTGGGGTGTGGGTGCGTATGTATGAATAGTTCTGTTTGTGGTGTGGGTGCGTATGTATGAATAGTTCTGTTTGTGGTGTGGGTGCGTACGTCTGCACAGTTCTGTTTGGGGTGTGGGTGCGTATGTATGAATAGTTCTGTTTGTGGTGTGGGTGCGTATGTATGAATAGTTCTGTTTGTGGTGTGGGTGCATATGTGTGCACAGTTCTGTTTGGGGTGTGGGTGCGTATGTGTGCACAGTTCTGTTTGTGGTGTGGGTGCGTATGTGTGCACAGTTCTGTTTGGGGTGTGGGTGCGTATGTGTGCCCAGTTCTGTTTGTGGTGTGGGTGCATATGTCTGCACAGTTCTGTTTGTGGTGTGGGTGCATATGTCTGCACAGTTCTGTTTGTGGTGTAGGTGCGTTTGTATGCCCAGTTCTGTTTGTGGTGTGGGTGCGTATGTATGCACAGTTCTGTTTGTGGTGTGGGTGCGTATGTATGCCCAGTTCTGTTTGTGGTGTGGGTGCGTATGTATGCACAGTTCTGTTTGTGGTGTAGGTGCGTATGTATGCACAGTTCTGTTTGTGGTGTGTATGCGTATGTATGCACAGTTCTGTTTGTGGTGTGTGTGGGGGTGAATGCACAGTTCTGTTTGTGGTGTGGGTGCTTATGAATGCACAATTCTGTTTGTGGTGGTGGTACGTATGCACAGTTCTGTTTGTGGTGTGGGTGCGTATGTATGCACAGTTCTGTTTGTGGTGTAGGTGCGTATGTATGCACAGTTCTGTTTGTGGTGTGTATGCGTATGTATGCACAGTTCTGTTTGTGGTGTGTGTGGGGGTGAATGCACAGTTCTGTTTGTGATGTGGGTGGGGGTGTATGCCCAGTTCTGCTTGTGGTGTGGGTGGGGGTGTATGCACAGTTCTGTTTGTGATGTGGGTGTATGCACAGTTCTGTTTGTGGTGTGTGTGGTGGTGTATGCACAGTTCTGTTTGTGATGTGGGTGGGGGTGTATGCACAGTTCTGTTTGTGGTGTGGGTGGGGGTGTGTGTCATAGGGTGGACTTCTGCTCTTCTATGAATTTCATTCTCATTGTTCTTTGCATGTTCTCACAAATGATTGACCTTAATTGATTGCCTGTGACTTGGAGATTTGCTGTGCTTAATTGTATTAACTTTTTAACCACCCATCCTGTGATTGGAGCATCCACTAACTACATTCTCTCTTTCATTGCAGTTTACGCCCTATGCCCCCTTTATAACCGTGTTTGGGGTCGAGCACCGAGAGCAAGAGTGTGTCCGTTGCGTTGGTGTACAAGATGCAAGTTGACGGTCCATACTACAAAGGTCAAAGGTCTGAGGTGCGGAGCTCTGGTTGGAGCTAGCTCATAGTGCTGTGAGTTCTTAACATGGTTGTCGGCTATCGTTTATTTTTTTGTACACCCTGTGCTCCCCCATGCTCTCAGTAATGGTGGCTTCACCAGGTAGATTGTTATGATGATGAAATTATGTATGAAATTATGTATTGTTATTAAAGTGACAGTAACACGATTGTGGTCCTAGGTGTTATAATTGTCTTGAGTAGTGTGCAAGTCACCATCTGGGTATGCAATGATTGTTGCTGGTAAAGCTAAACAGAAATTTCCAATAGGTTTAATCTTGTAACTGAAAATATCTTTGCAATAAACATTAACATTTTTGATAAAGCCTTGTCTGGTCCATTGTGTTGCTCATGACCCAGCTTAATAGGCGGTCTGTCACTAATCTGTGTTTCTAATGTACTGGTTGAGGTGTTCCCCTCATTTAAGAGAAACAGCCGTAGTCTGGCATTCCAGTCATTATAGTCACAGCCTCTCTCGGCCAGGGTGTGACATGTGCACGTGTACATGGCATTGTAATCACTATGCACTGCGTCATCATGGCTCAGGTTCACAGAGACTGTGGATGAAGTGTTAACAGAATAGACAGGAGGCACCATATATGCCATCCCGCCCATCGCTATGATGGATCTCTGACGCTGAGATGAGTTGAGGCTCAACAGGGAATGGGGTTGGTGGAGAAAACATGCAGGTGGATAGAAACAGGTAAACATAGATGGGTTAACACTTAACGTTGCCTGCCACCGGCACTCGGTGGAGCCAAGGGAGCTGCCAATTGTTTCAAAGGGAGTCAGGAGCCACGGCCTACTTGTGTCAGGGCCCCCCTGGTCCCTCTACCCCCTCCCCTCCTCAGGCCCTGGCTGCCCCCTTCCCTGGGCCTTTGCATGCGAGGCTCCAGCTGGACCGAGGAACCGGGAGCTGCTTTTCAACGGGCGCCAGTCCCATCAGCACCTGGAGCTACATGAAACCCTCTGCAGTAGGAAGAGAGGAAATAGAATGATGGATGGAGTCATAATCACAGAGTGGACAGTAATGTATTCTCCCAGGCTGTGCTACTGTAGTGTTGTGTGTGTGTGTGTACAGTATACAGTATACCGTTCAAAAGTTTGGGGTCACTTAGAAATGTCCTTGTTTTTGAAAGAAAAGCAAATCTTTGGGCGATTAAAATAACATCAAATTGATCAGAAATACAGTGTAGACATTGTTAATGTTGTAAATGACTATTGTAGCTAGAAACATCAGATTTGTTATGGAATATCTATATAGGCGTACAGAGGCCCATTATCAGCAACCATCACTCCTGTGTTCCAATGCCACGTTGTGTTATCTAATCCAAGTTTATAATTTTAAAAGGCTAATTTATCATTAGAAAACGCTTTCGCAATTATGTTAGCACAGCTGAAAACTGTTGTCTGATTAAAGAAGCAATAAAACTGGCCTTCTTTAGACTAGTTGAGTATCTGGAGCATGAGCATTTGTGGGTTTGATTACAGGCTCAAAATGGCCAGAAACAAAGCACTTTCTTCTGAATATATAAGTCTATTCTTGTTCTGAGAAATGAAGGCTATTCCATGTGAGAAATTGCCATGAAACTGAAGGTCTCATACAGCGTTGTGTACTACTCCCTTCACTGAACAACACAAACTGTCTCTAACCAGAATTGAAAGAGGAGTGGGAGGCCCCGGTGCACAACTGAGCAAGAGGACAGGTACATTAGAGTGTCTAGTTTGAGAAACAGACGCCTCACAAGTCCTCACAATTGGCAGCTTATTACACCTGCAAAACACCAGTCTCAACATCAACAGTGAAGAGGTGACTCCGGGACGCTAGCCTTCTAGGCAGAGTTACAAAGAAAAGCCATATCTCAGACTGGCTAACAAAAATAAAAGATAAAGATGGGCAAAAGAACACAGACCCTGAACAGAGGAACACTGCCTCGAAGGCCAGCATCCCGGAGTCGCCTCTTCACTGTTTACATTGAGACTGGTGTTTTGCGGGTGCTATTTAACTTCTTATGGCTGGGGGCAGTATTGAGAAGCTTGGCTGAATAAGGTGCCCAGAGTAAACTTCCTGCTACTCAGTCCCAGTTGCTAATATATGCGTATTATTAGTATATTTGGATAGAAAACAATCTGAAGTTTCTAAAGCTGTTTGAATGATGTCTGTGGGTATTAGCTAAGTTAGCCACGTTACCTCTGCTCAACTTCTTTTCTGCTGTGCTGATGTTGGCTGTTCAGATGCCTTCATTTTTGTTTGTACTTTGCACATCGAGGTATTGAGCATCACACATGACTAAACTTTACAGTTGTCAACAAAAACGAGTGAACGAGTAGTCAAGTGAGTAACGTTAGCTACCTGTTGATGACCAATCTCAACTGGATCCACCTCGACAGGGGCTGTACTACGCCTGAAATCACTATGAATTCTGGATATTGTGGTTGGCTTACAACTAGGACATTTAGATGGCCCGTTTCTACTGGTGAGATGCAGAAGAACTCATTTGCGCATAGAGTAAATTCTCAATTTTTATGACACATATTACATGTTAATAACATATTAATGGACATATACAGTGAAATAGCAGCAGTGAAATTTCCCTTTAATTATCTCACCTAGTCAAGCAAATGTTCTTTATTTTTCTTTCTCTCTTTCTCCTTCTCCCTTTCTCACCCTTTGTCACATCCCTTCCCTTTCTTTGTCTCTCTCCCCCTCTCTCTGTCTCTGTCTCTTCCTCTCCTTCTCCTTCTCTATCTCAGTGAGGACTGAGGATGCTGTGTGACCGACAGTACAGAGATACACACACTGTTAATACTGCCATGCAACACAGCAATAAGAATTGTGACTGGCTTCCTTTCGCATTAAAACCCAAATGATTGTGAATAGTTTCTGTCAGACATGTTATGGTATCTATTTGCTTGCTCCGTGATGACAAGTTGACGAACTGTGGGCATCACCCTATCTGCAGCACATAATTTCATTTAAAATAATAACATCCTGCCATGTCTGTATTTCTAGGGTGTTTTTTTATCAGCACAGCTAAGCACAGAGGAAGCTGTAGTCTGTGTAAGGGCTCTTGGCTAGGTACAATAGCGCTTCCTTCTTCTCACCATTAATAACCACATAATGAAGATGTCACAACAGACCCACTGGTGCTAGAGGAGCCTGTCAATGGGACTGTTGGGCTGCCCAGCCCCCAATGTGACTCTTCTTATCAACTGTATGCAAGAAGATCCTCTATGTTGTCTTAGGAATTCAGCATTCTCTGTGTTGATCTTGCCAGCCCCCATTGTCACACCTCTGAGAAGCAGAGGTTCTGTTATGGTTACATCCTGTAGGTCTGATATCTGATTGGAGGTTAACTTTACATTCATAATATTGGTCAATAACTCTGTTTTTGAACCCAAACAACTGAGATAAACGTTCTTAGATTCTTGTTCTTTCTCTTATCTGTTCCTGAACAAACCATGGTTTCTTTGTCTCTCTTTCTCTCTCTGATCATACATATAATAATGCCTTCTAATAATTGTTAATGTTTTGTAACTTAGCTTTATGTTGCTTTATGACTTGTATGTGAATCCATTCATTTCACAAAGAAATTCATTATGTTTGTACTTAGAATTCAATCTCTCAGACATTTCTTGATTGCCGATTACTTTAACTCAACTATAGTGTTCTATGACTGTAACTCAACTATAGTGTTCTATTACTGTAACTATAGTGTTCTATTACTGTAACTCAACTATAGTGTTCTATGACTGTAACTCAACTATAGTGTTCTATTACTGTAACTCAACTATAGTGTTCTATTACTGTAACTATAGTGTTCTATTACTGTAACTCAACTATAGTGTTCTATGACTGTAACTCAACTATAGTGTTCTATTACTGTAACTCAACTATAGTGTTCTATGACTGTAACTCAACTATAGTGTTCTATTACTGTAACTATAGTGTTCTATTACTGAAACTCAACTATAGTGTTCTATTACTGTAACTATAGTGTTCTATTACTGTAACTCAACTATAGTGTTCTATTACTGTAACTCAACCCACAGTGTTCTATGACTGTAACTATAGTGTTCTATTACTGTAACTCAACTATAGTGTTCTATTACTGTAACTATAGTGTTCTATTACTGTAACTCAACTATAGTGTTCTATTACTGTAACTCAACTATAGTGTTCTATGACTGTAACTCAACTATAGTGTTCTATTACTGTAACTATAGTGTTCTATTACTGTAACTCAACTATAGTGTTCTATTACTGTAACTATAGTGTTCTATTACTGTAACTCAACTATAGTGTTCTATTACTGTAACTCAACTATAGTGTTCTATGACTGTAACTCAACTATAGTGTTCTATGACTGTAACTCAACTGTAGAGTTCTATTACTGTAACTCAACTATAGTGTTCTATTACTGTAACTATAGTGTTCTATTACTGTAACTCAACTATAGTGTTCTATTACTGTAACTCAACTATAGTGTTCTATGACTGTAACTCAACTATAGTGTTCTATTACTGTAACTCAACTATAGTGTTCTATGACTGTAACTCAACTATAGTGTTCTATTACTGTAACTCAACTATAGTGTTCTATTACTGTAACTCAACAATAGTGTTCTATTACTGTAACTCAACTATAGTGTTCTATTACTGTAACTATAGTGTGCTATTACTGTAACTCAACTATAGTGTTCTATTACAAAAACTCAGTGTTCTATTAATGTAACTCAACCATAATGTGTTATTACTGTAACTATAGTGTTCTATTACTGTAACTCAACTATAGTGTTCTATTACTGTAACTCAACTATAGTGTTCTATGACTGTAACTCAACTATAGTGTTCTATTACTCTAACTATAGTGTTCTATTACTGTAACTCAACTGTAGAGTTCTATTACTGTAACTCAACTATAGTGTTCTATTACTGTAACTCAACTATAGTGTTCTATGACTGTAACTCAACTATAGTGTTCTATTACTCTAACTATAGTGTTCTATTACTGTAACTCAACTGTAGAGTTCTATTACTGTAACTCAACTATAGTGTTCTATTACTGTAACTATAGTGTTCTATTACTGTAACTCAACTATAGTGTTCTATTACTGTAACTATAGTGTTCTATTACTGTAACTCAACTATAGTGTTCTATTACTGTAACTATAGTGTTCTATTACTGTAACTCAACTATAGTGTTCTATTACTGTAACTCAACTATAGTGTTCTATTACTCTAACTATAGTGTTCTATTACTGTAACTCAACTGTAGAGTTCTATTACTGTAACTCAACTATAGTGTTCTATTACTGTAACTATAGTGTTCTATTACTGTAACTCAACTATAGTGTTCTATTACTGTAACTCAGCTATAGTGTTCTATTACTGTAACTATAGTGTTCTATTACTGTAACGCAACTATAGTGTTCTATTACTGTAACTATAGTGTTCTACTACTGTAACTCAACTATAGTGTTCTGTTACTGTAACTCAGCTATAGTGTTTTACTACTGTAACTATAGTGTTCTACGACTGTTACTCAACTATTGTGTTTTATTACTTTAATTCAACTATAGTGTTCTATTACTGTAACTATAGTGTTCTATTACTGTAACTCAACCATAGTGTTCTACTACAGTAACTCAACTATAGTGTTCTATTACTGTAACTCAACCATAGTGTTCTATTACTGTAATTATAGTGTTCTATTACTGTAACTCAACTATCGTGTTTTATTACTGTAACTATTGTGTTCTATTACTGTAACTCAACTATAGTGTTCTATTACTGTAACTCAACTATCGTGTTTTATTACTGTAACTATTGTGTTCTATTACTGTAACTCAACCATAGTGTTCTTGCATATTGCTATTTATCTTATGGAGTCAGATAAACATTTTAATAGGCTAATTGCATAGTCTTTTTTATGAGTCGCATGTGATGTATATATATATAATATACTATATATACACATATCAAATATTAATGGCTACTACAGGACTACGATCCATAGCATAGCATTTTTTCACTATGTAGGAACACACACACATACAGTATAGGTGCACACGTACATACACACAGAAATACACAGTACACATGCATACACACTCATACACACACACACACACATGAACCTACACATGTTTAAAATATTCACACACACACACGTTATCACACCTCAGTGAATTCCCCACCTGTCCCTGGCGGGGGACTGTGCTGTCATGGCTGTAGCAGTGGGTAAACTAAAGGGGATAGGGCTGAGATTATAAGTCTTTATGAACAGCCCAGGAGGAAAAACAGAGACTTCATTATAAATGAGCTCATTGTTCTAAATACCCCCTGCGGAACACTCTCCTCTGCTGCTGTGTAGCTCACTATAAACACACGTTCTTATGCACTATATGCTTGACAAGCTCTGAGAATCCTCTGTCTCTGTGTTTACAATAGGAATACAAAACATACAGTATATTTCCATACGGTTTATGGAAGGGATGGCCAAAAGGGATGCCCAAACCATTAACACAATAATATATTTACTCAATAGGAAAAGATGACCAACTTTAAATTGAAAGGTCTTTGATCCCCAATACATTTCCAAACATGTTGCACATATTTAAAATAGTTGCATAATGCTACTGTACTATGTGATGTGAAGCTCTTGATCCCCTGCTTGTCTTTGATGTGAGTCTGAGTGACATCCCCTTGAATGTACACTGGTGTGCGGAGAGCTGCTCAACCCCCTACTATCTCCCAGCCTTTAGAAGAAGAAAGAAAAAGAGGGATGTATTGTTTTCTGCTGAGTTTTGACGAGGGGACTGAAGTAGTGTGTGTACTAGGAGAAACTGTCCCCTATGGTCTGGGAGACCTGCAGTATAAGTAACGTTGGGTAGGTTACTTTCTAAATATAATCTGTTACAGTTTCTAGTAACCTGTCCAGAATTGGAATCAGTAATGTAATTTTTGGATTACCCAAACTCAGTAACGTAATCTGATTACTTTCCCCTTGCGAGGCGCAGGTTAGTGTTTTTCCACCATGAACCTTGTTTTGGGGGTAGCTCTGCAGTGTGGTCTCCAGTGTGGTCTCCCTCCTGGTCTCTCTCCTGGTCTCTCCTCTGGTCTCCCACCAGGTCTTTTTATTGGTCTCTACTCTGGTCTCTCCTCTGGTCTACCTTTAGGTCTCTTTACTGGTCTCACTCTGGTCTCCCCTCTGGTCTACCTTTAGGTCTCTTTACTAGTCTCACTCTAGGTCTCTCCTCTGGTCTTCCTCTGGGTCTCTTTACTGGTATCTCTCCCGATCTCTCCTCTGGTCTCCCTCTGGGTCTCTTTACTGGTCTCTCTAATGGTCTTTCCTCTGGTCTCACTCCAGGTCTCTTTATTGGTCTCTCTCCTGGTCTATCTGCATCTCTTTACTGGTCTCTCTCCTGGTCTATCCTCTGGTCTCCCTCCGAGTCTCTTTACGGGTCTCTCTCCTGGTCTATTCTCTGGTTTCTCTTCTGGTCTCTCCTCTGGTCTCCCTCTGGGTCTCACCTCTGGTCTATTCTCTGGTCTCTCTCCTGGTCTTTCCTCTGGTCTCCCTCTGGGTCTCTTTCCTGAACTACCTCCTGCAACTGTGTTATCTTGTTGACACACCCAGCAGACCCTGACAGTACCTACATTGGAAAGGCTTATCATACACTAGTGGTGTGTAGCAGTCCAGCATCCCCACAACACTCAAGAGGTCAGTCTCTCTATTCCTCTCCTTCTGTCCTTATCTCCTTCCTTTCTGTGTCTTTTTTCTTCTTTCTCTTTTACTCTCTTTATTTCCTTATTTTCACTCTCTCTCTTAATTCTCTCTCTTCTTTCTCTTGCATACACCCACACACATAAACACAAAAACAGTTGGAGTGAGGAACCTATCGCCCCATAAAACAGAATGAATCTAATACAAGTGCCACAGAATCACAGTGATGGAGATCAATTCAAACCTCAGATCGTTTTTCTCTGCAAATTAAATCCGGAACACATATCAAGTTAAGACGTTACAGAGAGCGTTTTCCACCATTCCTCGTAGAATAAGGTTTGCTGCTGCAGAGAAATAACAGCTCATTTCTATGGTAGACTGATAGCATCTGCACTCTCTGAAATCTATAGATAACTTTGACACTTTTCAAGTTTTTGCTTCAACGAGCAGTTATACTGAGGAGGAATAATCTGTATGCTTATCAAGTTCACATCACTGCACCTCCAGTCACCTTGTCTTATTCTCTTGCTGGTCCATGTCCTCATGACTGAAGATAATCCACATTGATTTTCCACTACGCTTGATGTTCTAAGGCTATATACTGGCTGCCTGCATCCATCTCTGTCACTATCCACTGTCTGCTTTATGGAATCATATTTTTCTAGAGTCTATGAGGTATTTGACCAAGAGGTGACCTGTGTTAAATGAAATGGCAGGACTTTCAAACACGTGAAAAATCAATTAATTCCTGTGTCCCCTTTTCACATTTGTGTTCAGTGTTGATATTCATTTCAATACAGATTAACATGAATATTTGCACACAGAGCTTAGAGAACACAGAAAATGTGCAGGTAAGAACATCTTACAGCTAATCATTCATTAATAATACACATGCTGAATATGTGAGGTGGGAATGTAACAAATAAGGTGAGAACTGAGAATAAAATACATTCACTGTCTGTATTTCACTTCCATTACTAATTATTGTTATTCTCACTTCATTCTCACCTTCCACAAAATAAGTGGGGAAGAACGAGAGAGACATAGCATGTTACCCTCACATCATTACATGTACCTAAGAGTCAGATAGGGGAGAGGCGTTCTGCTGTGAGGTTGTTTTATTTTGGGGTTTTTAAAGCTAATTTTGCTGTTTGCTTGAGTAATTTGAGAAGAGAGTTCCATGCAATCATGGCTCTATATAATATTGTATGTTGCAATGGAATTTGTTCTGGATTTGGGGACTGTGAAGAGACCCCTGGTGGCATGTCTGGTGTGATAAGCATGTCTGTCAGAGCTATACTGTATGTAAGTTAATTGTACAGGCAATCTTGTAATTCCAACACAATAATATTTCTCACAAAAAAATGATTGATGCAGTCAGTATCTCTTTGAGCCTTGAGAGACTGACATGCAAACTGTTGACATTAGCCCTCTGTGTGCATTGAAGGGCAAGACGTGCCGCTCTGTTCTGAGCCAGCTGCAGCTTTTCTAAGTCTTTCTTTGCAGCACTTGTGTGTTTGTGTTGAAGGGTGGTGAGGGGGTCTGAATGTGTACATTTGTGTGTGGGGCGAGTACTCTTTGATCTCAGGGCTTAGCTGTGCCTGACTCTGATCCTTCCTTCACTCACACGCGCGTACACACACACAGTCTTCCTACGCTCTGACAGAACGGCCTTCAAAGCCCCTTTCATAATGGGCCCAGTAGGACCCTGGACATTTTTCCGGCTGGGCGATCTAAAAAATACAGGACAGAGCCGAGTTAAAAGGCCAACTGTCACTGTGGATTCTGTGTCTAAGAGCTGAGACGCACTGGCATCTCTACACAAAGTCTGACAAAAGAAAGTCTTTAATTTTATTCAGCATCACAAAGAGAAAGAACATCAATGCGGGAATAATAATTACCTCATATACTCAATTCTTAATTTAATTAGGTGCTGATTGCTGCCCTAGCTTATACAATGTTTGGCTGAAGGCTTGTCAATAGCAGAAATCAGTAGGAACATTATATTTTCCACTGCTAAGAGCCCAAGCATGATCTGCCAGAATTTAAGATTTGACTTGTATAAAACACAAAAAAGTTGCCAAGTGCTGAGCTGAAAAATAAAAAAATTGTTATAGGCAAATGTGGAGAGCAATCATTGCCAAGTTATGTATGGCTGTTTATTGCTCCGGCTCTCTCGTTTTCAAAGCGGTGAGGGGGGAGGGGGTTCTTACAATAAAATTATTCTTACAATAAAAGCTATAATTATAATGAATTTATTCTGGCCTTTCTTTCGCTGAAATATAATCACATTAAAATCTGTATCAGAAGCCATTTGCACAAAATCATTGTTTCCCCTTTTGAAGTATTTAATGTTGTTTCTTTCTTGATCATCCATCTGAGCAACTTCAAATGAGTTTATACATTTTGTTGCTGTAAACCTGTTTGTATCACTTCCAATGTCAGCGGTGTAGTTATGTAATCGGATTTCCTTCTCCAAAGTGGTACTTAGTTAACGTGACTGTGTTCCGCATGTTCCCAATCAGACTAGTAAGGGATGGAGAATCCGTCAGAGGCAACAGATGGACAGACACATCTGGATGTGAACGATGGGGACAGGTTAGATAGAGGAGAGTCCCTAGCCAACTGTGCAGGCTAGTTTACCCCTTAGTGATGCTACTGTAGGCACATCTACACACGCACGCAAACACATACGCACACACACACACACACACACACACACACACACACACACACACACACACACACACACACACACACACACACACACACACACACACACACACACACACACACACACACACACACACACACACACTATTTAAAATGCTTCGAGCATTTTCTCTAGTCTACTGGACTGCCAGATGGGTGATGTGTGCAATTTTGATAGTATTCAATTGCTCTATTAAGCCAGGCACACAAGCACAAATTAAATGCAAGTAAAACATTTTTTTGAAAAAAAAAGTGTTTCCTGATCTTTCTTATCTTTGTCAGATATAGGACAGACACTTCAGAACAAACTTCCTTTAGATTTGGGGGGGATTATCTGTTGTTCCATGCAGTGAATTGGTTTAAACATTTTAGAGATAGGGGGCAGCATTTTCACCTTGGATGAATTGCGTGCCCATAGTGAACTGCCTCCTACTCTGTCCCAGATGCTAATATATGCATATTATTATTACTATTAGATAGCAAACACTCTGAAGTTTCTAGATCTGTTTGAATTATGTCTGTGAGTATAACAGAACTCATATGGCAGGCAAACTTCCAAACAGGAAGTGGAAATTCTGGGGCTGGTTGATTTTCAACTCATTGCCTATTCACATCCCAGTAAGATATGGATCTGTTCGCACTTCCTACGTCTTCCACTAGATGTCAACAGTCAGTAGAACATGGAATGAAGCCTCTAAAGTGATGTGGGACCGGATGGCAGCTATTTGAGTCAGAGGTCTGGCAGAATGCCAGTTTCTGGTCAGGCGCATTTCTCATGATATCGCCATGCGTTCCATTACTCTGTAGACAAAAATGAATGCTCCGGTTGGAACATTATTGGATATATATGATAATAACATCCTGAAGATTGATTCTCTACTTAGTTTGACCAGTTTATTCGACCTGGAATATAACTTTTTGAAGTTTTCGTCCGAGTTCGCCTGGACCAGCGCCAGCTTTTGGACATGTGAACTAAACGTGCAAGCAAAGTAGCTAATTGGACACTAGTAATGGACATTATTGAACAAAACAATTATTTATTGCGGAACTAGGATTCGTGGCACTGCATTCTGATGAAAGATCATCAAAGGTAAGGAAATATTTATGATGTAATTTCGTATTTCTGTTGACTCCAACATGGTGGAGAAATGTTGTGTATTTCTGAGTGCGTCTCAGATTATTGCATGGTATGCTTTTTTCGTAAATCTGACACAACGGTTGCATTAAGAACAAGTGTATCTTTAATTATATGTAAAACATGTATCTTTCATCAAAGTGTATGATGAGTATTTCTGTTATATGACGTGGCTCTCTATAATTACTCTGGATATTTTGGAGGCATTTCTGAACATGGCGCCAATGTAAACTGAGATTTGTGGATATAAATATGCATATTATCGAACAAAACATAAATGTATTGTGTAACATGATGTCCTATGAGTGTCATCTGATGAAGATTATCAAAGGTTAGTGATTAATTGTATCTCTATTTCTGCTTTTGTGTTGCACCTGCCTGGTTGAAAAATGATTTTCGTGTGTTTGTATGCGGGGCGCTGTCCTCAGATAATGGCATGGTCTTTGGCTGGGAAAAATGGCTGTGTGTTTTTTTGGATTTGTTGGCGATTTAACATAAATATATGTTGTGTTTTCGCTGTAAAAAAACAATCTGACACGATGGGTAGATTAACAAGATGTTCATCTTTCATCTGCTCTATTGGACTTGTTAATGTGTGAATGTTAAATATTTAAAAAAATATATTTTTGAATTTACCACGCTGCCTTTTCAGCGCAATGTTGGGAGGGGCTCAAATGGCCCCAACAACACACGCAGGCAAGGGGATTCGGTGTCCTCTGCCTAACCTAAAGGGCAAATGATAAATTAATAAAGTCGTGTTTTACGCTACCCAGTTTTGGCCCTGAACCTATTGAGATCGGAGACAAAATCCCCATGTTGTTGCCTACACGTCACCGGCGCTCGTTTAATGTGAGCTGGTCAGAAATGCAATATGAGAGCTATGGATCCCGTCTTTGAGCCGTCACGATATTTTCCAACTATTTGATTTTATTGGCACAAAATAATGTAATGGTCTTGTACTGTAAGATGTGCAACTCCAGGTTTTGAGAACGGTGATCAGCAATGGCAAATAAGAGCTCAACAGAGATGTGAGAGGATGACATTGTTTAGCATCCCCCAGAATGTGTTGACTCTTGTGGAGGAGCGATGACAACTACTAGTATGCGTTTGTACTTGCCTTTAACCAAAGTCAAATCGTTACAGCTCTGAAGATCGCAAGCAATGTTATTCAATTCCAAGTGCATTGGCTAGATATTTCAACTGTGAATGGCTTGAATGTCTGACTGACAACGTTTGAGGCTGCTTTGAGTCACAGCTCATTCTAGCTAGGTTAACAATCTAATCACATTTATACATCATTGTTTTTGTGAGACAGCGTGGTATCCTCAACCAAGTGAAGAATCTTGTAGTGTGTGAACCCTCGTCCCTGCCACATTATTTAATGTGCGCACCCCTACATTGGCTCAGCCCCAATTTATGGGCTCTCTGTCAACTCCAGCCACATGGCAAACAGCTAAACAAAACACAAAAAACAATGCCCAAGGACTAGTCAGTCCTTCCCCCCTCTGAGGGGCCAAAATGTATCTCTCTCTACAGTATCTAGAGGATTGATTACTGAAACGTTTGATAGAAAATCTTACAGCATCCATGTCTGAAATCTATCTGATGATTCTTCCCTGAAGAGGACTCTGATGCCATCTATATGGATATGACCTCTGTGGTTACTTGTATTTGTACAGGGTGAACTCTAAATGACTCTCATTGGTCTCATCCCCCACACAAGCCTTTAGATGCTGTGACACCCTGTGGAGATTGTGCCTGGTTGATAAGGTTACTGTGAACTTGGTATTGTTTGATTGGTCAATGGTGGTTGGTTTTGGTTTGAAAGGGTTACACCTTCAGAAGTTATAAATCAAATGAAATCCCTTTGTTCAGTCTCTTATCCTGTATTCTGTTCATTGGAGAACGGTTGTATGATATTTTCTCATTTCCTAAGGATCTATTTTCTTCATGCTTGGTCTTTTAAATGAACCTAGGACCTTTCTGCCTAGAATTATGCTTTATTAATATCCGTTTTATGCCTTGTATGTGAATCCATTAATTGTACAACATTATTAAATAATACTTGCATTTTCATTCGCTTCTCATAACCAGTTCTTGATCTTAGTCAGCTAAACGCATAATACTTGATTGCACATGGTTTTACAATAATGTTAAATGGAGTTAGATAATTAATTTAATAGACTTTGAACATATTAATTGCATAGTCTCATCATGGGTCACATGTGAGGCATATATAATATACGCTTAGGCTACATGATAAATATTACCACATTACAGAAGGACAAAAAACTACAGGAAAGACGGTCGTTTAATGTGAGAGGCTCAGCGATGTTAGGATTTTTAAAGTTGTTTAGTGTACGCATAAGTTGTTTTACTGAGTTGTTTTTGCTTTCGTTAGCTTGTTAGCAATATAATCTCTCTTTTTTACACAAGCCAGTGTTGTTCAGTACAGTAGAATTTTGTGATTGATTTGGCCGTAACGGGGCTTGCTAGTACCACTACAAGCCAAGCTAGCCAAGTTGAGCTAGCTAAAGTAAACTCACGTAAACTCGTACATCGCCTTGGTCCGTACAATTGCCCTTATTTTAGCGCCCCAAAAACGTAATACTTCCAGATCAACTGCAATGTCAATACCATTGTAAAGCACAATTTCTCCCCTTTCCAACAAAATCAATTACATGACCCAAACACTGCCCGTTTCTGCATAATTCAAGCAGGCAATGAGCCCTGTGGGGTCTTTTTAGAAATGGCGGGTGGGAAAGCAAAACTAATGCGTGGTAGTGAGAAGGACAGATGTCGCGTGGGAAAATGGCTTTTTTCACTCGATCTATACAACTTATCACCTTATCGCCTCTAAAATGTAAATTAAACTCTATAAAGAGTTTATATAATGTGTCATTACATACCTATTTGAAGGTTTGTGTTGAATTTGAATCAGGTTTTTAGGGCGGTGCTAAAGTGATCTTAGAAGTAAACAGCGGATTTGAGAATGATGATCGCATGCAATGATGACAAAAAAATGACTAGGTATCCCCCATTACCCCCGTCACTGTCCATTTCTTGTTTTTAAACGATGAGAAATGTGCTACACCTGGTGGAGAGAGATTGTAAGACATAAATAGTAGGCGTGCTGTACATTATGACATGACACGTCAAGATGTAACATAGGGTCAGTTTTTTCAACTTTTCTCCAATACTATAGAGCCATTACCATTTCGATCAACGCTTGAATAGATACCGAGTTCACACCCCTGATTTTGAAGTCAACACACTCGCTACAGTCCCATTAGTTTTCTTTGTAGCCTCGTTTGAATGTCACGGTTACACACATTTGTACCGAATGGGGTGAGTTTACGTTAGCTTTGTTTACTATACCCAAAATGTACTGTGGCCTAAAATTATAGCTACCTAGCTCCCTAGCTCCATTGATGATGATGACAAAGAGGAAAGGAATTAATTTGGCTTTATAACTCATATTAGTCTTTGATTAACTATAGCTGTGTGTTGTAGCTAGCGCATGTGTGTCTGTAAGATGTGCCATATTCTGCATTGTGCTGCTACAATAGGAATCCAGACAGCACACAAAGATTGCTCATCAAAGTCTAATAGTGTTTTTACAATACCGCTAGGTGGCCTACAGATTATTTTTGGAGTTTGGGGAAGCCTGGAAGGGATGAGAGAGCCATGCCTATGGGTTCATACCGTCAAACCCGCACCACACACACACACACACACACACACACACACACACACACACACACCCACACACACACAGATTAATGGAATACTGAATGTATATATTATTCTCTTGCTTTGTTTGCTCATTTCCATATTATGTTTATCTCTAATAAGCTACCCAGGAAAGGGATGGAAATAGTCCATTTTAATATATATTACCCATTTCTGAGACTCACTTAGATTTTGTTATTTTACCTTTATTTTACTAGGCAAGTCAGTTAAGAACAAATTCTTATTTTCAATGACGGCCTAGGAACAGTGGGTTAGCTGCCTGTTCAGGGGCAGAACTGCAGATTTGTACCTTGTCAGCTCGGGGATTTGGGCTTGCAACCTTTCGGTTACTAGTCCAACGCTCTAACCACTAGGCTACCCTGCCGCCCCAGGGGCTGATGATGTGCTGATGATGTGCTGATGATACAGCACTAGCGATACAAGGATATAACATCTATAGAAGAGACAAATGCTTATGGGGGAGGTTTTGCTATATATATTCAGAGCCATATCCCTGAAATGCTTAATCCTATGTCAAGTGTTATTGATGTGTTGTGGTTGCAGGTTCACTTGGCACATCTAAAGCCTTTTCTTTTGGGGTGTTGCTATAGGCCTCCAAGTGCTAACAGTCAGTATGTAAAGAATATGTGTGAAATGTTTGAAAGTGTATGTGATGTAAACACAGAGGTCTACTTTCTTGGGGACCTGAATATTGACGGGTTTTCATCAAGCTGTCCGCTCAAGACCAGGGTGATTACAAACACTACAGGGACAAGATTATCCATATGTATCGGTCACATTTGGACTAATACTGTAGAACTTTGTTCTAAAGCTGCATCCGTGCCCATTGGATGCAGAGATCACAATATTGTGGCTATATCCAGGAATGCCAAAGTTCCAAAAGCTGGGCCTAAAATAGTGTATAAGAGATCATACAAAAGATTTTGCTATGACTCTTATGTGGATAATGTAAAAAAGTACTGATGTAATTAATAAGGAGCATCCAGATGCTGCACTTTATTAATTTATGAAATTACTTCTTCCAAATATTGATAAACATGCACCTGTTAAGTAACTGACTGATATAACTGTTAATGCTCAATGGAACCTCTTAAGGCTGGGGGCAGTATTGAGTAGCTTGGATGAATAATGTGCCCAGATGTGCCCAGAGTAAACTGCCTGATACTCAGTCCCAGTTGCTAATACATGCATATTATTAGTATATTTGGATAGAAAACACTGAAGTTTCTAAAACTGTTTGAATGATGTCTGTGAGTATAACAGAACTCATATGGCAGGCAAAAACCTGAGAAAAAAATCCAACCAGGAAATGGGAAATCTGAGGTTGGTCGTTTTTCAACTCATTCCCTATTGAAGATATAGTGGGATATTGGTCATGTTGCACTTCCTAAGGCTTCCACTAGATGTTAACAGTCTTTAGAACCTTGGTTGATGCTTCTACTGTGAAGGGGGACCGAATGAGAGGGGAATGAGTCAGAGGTCTGCCAGAATGCCATGAGCTCGTGAAGCTCGTTCATGTGAGAGCTCTGTTCCATTGCATTTGAAAGTCTGTTGTTCCATTGCATTTCTACAGACAAAGGAATTCTCCGGTTGGAACATTATTGATGATTTATGTTAAAAACATCCACAAGATTGATTCTATACTTCGTTTGACATGTTTTTACGAACTGTAATATGACTTTTCGTCCTGACCTGCCCGCGCGTCATGAGTTTAGATTGTGTACTGAACGCGCAAACCAAAAGGAGTTATTTGGACATAAATTATGGACTTTATGGAACAAATCAAACATTTATTGTGGAACTGGGATTCCTGGGAGTGCATTTTGATGAAGATCGTCAAAAGTAAGTGAATATGTATAATGTTATTTCTGACTTCTGTTGACTTCACAATATGGCGGATATCTGTTTGGCTGTTTTGGTCTCTGAGCGCCGTACTCAGATTATTGCATGGTTTGCTTTTTTGAAATCTGACACAGCGGTTGCATTAAAGAGAAGTGTATCTAAAGTTCCATGGGTAACAATTGTATCTTCATCAACATTTATAAAGAGTATTTGTAACGGTTTTCTTTAGTTGAATCAGAGGTGGACCAAAACGCAGCGTGGTTCTTATTCATGGTTCTTTAATAAAGAGACTAAACATGAATAGACTAACAGAACAATAAATGTGAAAAACCAAAACAGCCCTATCTGGTGCAAACACAGAGAGAGGAACAATCACCCACAAACACACAGTGAAACCCAGGCTACCTAAGTATGATTCTCAATCAGAGACAACTAATGACACCTGAGAACATGAGAACCATACTAGGCCGAAACATAGAAATACGCAAATCATAGAAAAACAAACATAGACTGCCCACCCCAACTCATGCCCTGACCATACTAAATAATGACAAAACAAAGGGAATAAAGGTCAGAACGTGACAGTACCCCCCCCCCCCAAAGGTGCGGACTCCGGCCGCAAAACCTTAACCTATAGGGGAGTGTCTGGGTGGGCATCTGTCCGTGGTGGCGGCTCTGGTGCAGGACGCGGACCCCACTTCACCAACGTCTTAGTCCGCCTTCTTGTCTGCTTCCGTGGCCTCCTAACCACGGTGACCCTACTAAATGACCTCACTGGACTGAGGGGCAGGTCGGTACAGAGGGGCAGCTCGGGACAGAGGGGCGGAAGCTCTGGACAGAGGGGCGGCAGCTCTGGACAGAGGGGCGGAAGCTCTAGACAGAGGGGCGGAAGCTCTGGACAGAGGGGCGGAAGCTCTGGACAGAGGGGCGGAGGTTCTGGACAGAAGGGCAGGGGCTCTGGGCTGAGGGGCTCTGGCGCCTCTGGGCTGAGGGGCTCTGGCGCCTCTGGGCTGACTGGCGGCACTGGCGGCCCCTGGCTGACTGGCGGCACTGGCGGCCCCTGGCTGACTGGCGGCACTGGCGGCCCCTGGCTGACTGGCGGCACTGGCGGCTCCTTGCAGACTGGCGGCACTGGCGGCACTGGGCAGACTGGCGGGACTGGCGGCGCTGGGCAGACTGGCGGCACTGGCGGCGCTGGGCAGACGGGTAGCTCAGGCGACACTGGGCAGATGGGTGGCTCAGGCGGCACTGGGCAGACGGGTAGCTCAGATGGCGCTGGGCAGACGGGTGGCTCAGGCGGCGCTGGGCAGACGGGTAGCTCAGATGGCGCTGGGCAGACTGGCGACTCTGATGGCGCTGGGCAGACGGGAAGCTCTGGCTGCGCTGGAGAGGAGGAAGGCTCCGGCGGCGCTGGAGAGGAAGGCTCTGGCAGCGCTGAACAGGAGGGAGACTCCGGCAGCGCTGGAGAGGAGGAAGGCTCCGGCAGCGCTGGACAGGCGAGGCGCACTGTAGGCCTGATGCGTGGTGCTGGCACTGGTGGTTCTGGGCCGAGGACACGCACAGGAAGCCTGATGCGGGGAGCTGCCACCGGAGGGCTGGTTTGTGGAGGTGGTACTGGATAGACCGGACCGTGCAGGCGCACTGGAGCTCTTGAGCACCGAGCCTGCCCAACCTTACCCGGTTGAATGCTCCCGGTCGCCCTGCCAGTGCGGCGAGGTGGAATAGCCCGCACTGGGCTATGTAGGCGAACCGGGAATACCGTGCACAAGGCTGGTGCTATATAAGCCGGCCCAAGGAGACGCACTGGGGACCAGATGCGTAGAGCCGGCTTCATGGCACTTGGCTCGATGCTCACTCTAGCCCGGCAGATACGCGGAGCTGGTATGTACCGCACCGGGCAATGCACCCGCACTGGAGACACCGTGCGCACCACAGCATAATACGGAGCCTGCTCGGTCTCTCTAGCCCCCCGGTAAGCACAGGAAGTTGGCGTAGGTCTCCTACCTGGCTTCGCCACACTTCCTGTGTGAACCCCCCCAAGAAATTTTTGGGGCTGACTCTCGGGCTTCCTTGCCAACCGTGTTCCCTCGTATTGCCGGTTCCTCTCTCCGGCTGCCTCTGCTCTTCTAAGTGCCTCCACCTGTTCCCATGGGAGGCGATCTCTTCCAGCCAGTATCTCCTCCTAAGTGTAACAAATCTTTTGCCGTCCAAAACGTCTTCCCATGTCCATTCCTCCTTTCGCTGCTCCTGCTGCCACTGCCTGTCACCACGCCGCTTGGTCCTGTTGTGGTGGGTGATTCTGTAACGGTTTTCTTTAGTTGAAGGAGAGGCGGACCAAAACGCAGCGTGGTTCTTATTCATGGTTCTTTAATAAAGAGACTAAACATGAATAGACTAACAAAACAATAAATGTGGAAAACCAAAACAGCCCTATCTGGTGCAAACACAGAGACAGGAACAATCACCCACAAACACACAATGAAACCCAGGCTACCTAAGTATGATTCTCAATCAGAGACAACTGCCTCTGATTGAGAACCATACTAGGCCGAAACATAGAAATACCCAAATCATAGAAAAGCAAACATAGACTGCCCACCCCAACTCATGCCCTGACCATACTAAATAATGACAAAACAAAGGAAATAAAGGTCAGAACGTGACAGTATTTCTGTAAATTGATGTGACTCTCTGCAAAATCACCGGATGTTTTTGGAACTGCTTTTTGGAACGTGCCAATGTATACTGAGATTTTTTTATATGAATATTAACTTTATTGAACAAAACATACACGTATTGTGTAACATGAAGTCCTATGAGTGTCATCTGATGAAGATCATCAAAGGTTAGTGATTAATTCTATCTCTATTTCTGATTTTTGTGACTCTTCTCTTTGGCTGGAAAAATGGCTGTTTTTCTGTGACTTGGCTCTGACCTAACATAGTCGTTTGGGGTGCTTTCGCCGAGAAGCCTATTTGAAATGGGACACTGTGGTGGGATTAACAAGAAGTGTATCTTTAAAATGGTGTGAAGTACTTGCATGTTTGAGGAATTTTAATAATGGGATTTCTGTTGTTTTGAATTTGGTGCCCTGCACTTTCACTGGCTGTTGTCATATCGATCTCAGCAATTTAATAAGAAGTTAAGGATCAGACCCTTTTTTTCAATTTTCTCCTAAAATAACATACCCAAATCTAACTGCCTATGGCTCACGACCTGAAGCAAGGATATGCATATTCTTGATACCATTTGAAGGGAAACACTTTGACATTTGTGGAAATGTGAAATGAATGTAGGAGAATATAACATATTAGATCTGGTAAAAGATAATATAAAGAAAAGCACTTTATTCATCATCTTTGAAATGCAACAGAAAGGCCATAACGTATTATTCCAGAAAGACGCATTTGTGTCAGTGCAATACATGTAGAGTGCCCTTCACTATAAGCATGCTGAAAGTCTGTTGTTAATTTGTTTACAGAGACATAGCATTGTATTTGGTCAACACATTTCTTTCCAACAGTTTACTAAGGGCTGGCAGCAAGCTTATTAGGTATATATATATTTTTATGCATGAATACAATGGCTCACTGTTCATTGTTAGCATTTCCTGCCTAAGTTTGCCCACTTCGCCAATTAAGTAATCATTCAACTAATTGGAAAAATCAAATGGTTTTGCGATGAATATGCAGTGGCGTGCCGTAGGCCTGGGGCCTGGGCCTTCAGTGAGGTCCTACACAGTACCACCCAAATTAATCCTTCCGCCATTGTGGGTTGAAAAAACAGCTTAGTAGTACGCAAATGAATTTGTTTATCAAATTCAGTTTCCTAGTTCTGAGGTTCTGCATAGACCTGCCCAAAGGACCTGCCTCTCAATATTGGTAATCCAATCAAAAGACGTGCACGCACTACGCCTGCTAGCTGCCTCCTGTGTAACACTGGAGCCAGCCAGCAGGCGTACAATTGCCAACTCTAAAGCTGATTGGTTGACACTAAATTTTCATTTCCATTCACTTTAAGCTACAAGCGCCCGCCCTGTTGATTCTGAAGGCCTGAGGGCAGATTTTTAGACCCCTGGCAACACATGAGGGCTGAATATGATTGGATAAAAGATCTAACATAAATAACAGCCCTCCATATCTCAACCTGGGGCTGGAAGCGGGAAAATATATTTAAAAAAAAATACAGCTAATGAAGTCACTGAAACCCTTAACAAAGAGTTGTAGTCTGTTTTGGAATGGGTATCCAGTAATTAACGGGTCCCGAAAATCTCTAAAACTAAGAGCATTGTATTTGGTACAAATCATTCCGTAAGTTCTAGACCTCAGCTGAATCTGGCAATGAATGGTGTGGCTGTTGTACAAGTTGAGGAGACTAAATTACTTGCCGTTACCTTAGATTGTAAACATGGTCAAAACATAGATTCAATGGTTGTAAAGAGGGGGAGAGGTCTGTCTGTAATAAAGAGATGCTCTGCTTTTTTGACACCACATTCCAAAAAGCAAGTCCTGCAGGCTCTAGTTTTGTCTTATCTTGATTTTTGTTTAGTCGTGTGGTCGAGTGCTTCAAGGAAAGACCTAGTTGGCCACAAACAGAGCGGCAGGTCTTGCTCTTCATTGTAATCAGAGGGCTGATATAAATGCCATGCCAGTCTCTCTTGGCTAAGAGTTGAGAAGAGACTGACTGCATCACTTGTTACTTTTAAAAGAAACATGAATGTGTTGTAAATCCCAAATTGTTTGCATAGTCAACTTACACACCGCTCTGACACACACACTTATCCCACCAGACATGCCACCAGGGGTCTTTTCACAGTCTCCAAATCCAGAAGAGATTCAAGAAAGTGTACAGTATTACATAGAGCCATTATTGCATGGAACTTCGCTCAAATGAAGAGCCAACCTGGTTTAAACAAACAGATAAAGCAACACCTCACGGCACAACGCCTCTCCCCTATTTGACCTAGATAGTTTGTGTGTATGTATTGGTATTGATATGTAGGCTACATGTGCCTTTAAAAATATATATATTATTGATGTAGTTCTGTCCTTGAGCTGTTCATTTCTATTAATGTTCTTTTTCATGTTTTTTGTGGACCCTAGAAAGAGTAGCTGCTGCCTTTGCAACAGCTAATGGGGATACTAATAAAATACCAAATACCCTCTCCCTCTCCTCCCCTCGCCCACCCTCTCCACTCCCTCTCCTCCCCTCGCCCACCCTCTCCACTCCCTTTCCCTCCCCCCTCTCCTCAGTAGTATTGTAGCAGCAGCAGTCAGGCAGGCACTGATTAATGGGCTTCCAGTAGGCTCTGTTCCGCCACTTGGCTACGCTCTGGCCTGCTTGCATTAAAGGGAAACTTCCCGTTAGACACTATTTGGGATGTTTTCCAGTCTTTCTACATAATTATGAGTGATGAGAGGTGCTTCAGACATAATGATGCACCATAGCTGTATTTTAGAATTTTCTCGCCACGAGAGTTTAACCAATCACTCAGTGGCGGCCCGTCACTCAGGTCAGCTGGGCCCTGTTTTGAGCCCCACATTTTTTGCAAAAAATGGGTCTTTCCTGTTATTTTGGCATTAATACGTGTCTCATATCAGTTTGCAAACAATGTAATATATATATATATATATCATTGAGTTAATAAATCCACATACAAACACTGTCTCTTATTTGTTTCCTTGAGTCAGGCAGCTCCAAAATACAGGTGTTTCAGCCTAGCTCAGTGCTACTTTAGTGGTAGCGCAAGCCAGCAGAAAATATGGAGCGTTGCACTGTGATTGGCTCAGTGGTCTGTCACTCATGACAGTTAGTGTGTGAGGTTACAGGTTGAGGTAAATTGTACATGTACACAGGTGTGGGTGAAGTGACTATGCATAGATAATAAACAGCGAGTAGCAGCAGTGTACAAAAAGAGAGGGGGGGGTCAATGTAAATTGTCCGGTGGCCATTTGATTAATTGTTCAGCAGTCGTATGGCTTGGGGGTAGAAGCTGGGTTTTTGGAAGTGTGCTTTTGGGGCAGTGATTTGACACTTTGGGCAGCTGCGACAATAGTCTTCCCCGGCCCTCCTCACCCCGGGCCAGTGGAACCGGGCGGCGATCCGTTCCCGGGTCTTCTCCATTCCCAGGTGCGCCCCCCAAAACCTGATACTAAAAAGTTATTCTTGATTTGGAAATGGGGGTATCGCCAGTCACTCACCCCTGGAAGTAGCTGTCCATCCACCGCTATCACTTGGGCTGCAGCTGCTTTCAAGTTCGGATCCTCCCACTGGGCAGTCCCGAATTTTCCCCACAGTTGGCCCCCAGCTGGTGGCCTGTCATAGCAGATGTAAGCAATGTCCCAACGCACTCTGGTAGCTTTCATGGCTGGGATAAGCTTTTTCCAATTCTGGCGCACACCTTCAGGATAGTCCTCGTTGAGGAAGATACGTGTTCCTAGGGTGTTCCTAGGGTGGAGAGGAGAGACAGAGGGGAGGGGAGAGAATAGGGGAGGGGAGAGAAGAGTTTGGACACTGAGATCTCGATTGTGTAATTCAGAACAACGTGATGCAATGAGGTGACATTGTCCCTCTATTTTTCTCCCCTTCTCATGTGCTCTCTCACTCTCTTCTTCCCGCCCACTCTCTCTCCTTCTCGCACTCTCTCTCGCTCTCTCTCTCCTTCTCACGCTCTCTCTCTCCTTCTCGCTCTCTCTCTCTCCTTCTCGCACTCTCTCTCGCTCTCTCTCTCCTTCTCGCGCGCTCTCTCTCTCTCTCCTTCTCGTGCTCTCTCTCTCCTTCTCATGCTCGCTCTCTCTCTCTCTCTCTCATATATATATATATATTTGCTTGACGGCTGCTTCGTTACTATGATGGAGTGCAGCTAGGCCATAATTCATTCCTCTTTATAGTGGAGAGTCATGCGAAACAACCGTTGACATTCAGTATACACCCAATGTCCACAGTATAATGAGAAACCATATGGATTAATGAACGTGCAGACTGTAAACACAGTGTTGGTGTCACGGAGTGCATCATACATTACAACAAACTGCAACGTCTCTTTATTTTGGTCTTTATTGCAACATCATTTCAGTATTTTGACAATTCAGTGAGTTATACTCGGCCTCATGAATACAGAAAACACATGAAATATTAACAGGATGAAATATGAAAAGCATAATGCTACGGCACTCGGAGATACTTCCTCCTGTTACACATGTTAATATAAGCCCTGATGTCATCCAATAATCTTTAAATGTTTGTGTGATTTGTAACCCATTTATTTCCACCACAGTTTAATTATTGATATTTATTCAAAGTTGGGTATCATGACTTAGATTCCATGAGAGTTATAATGACTACAAGGCTATAAAGAAATCTCCACATATGACACCGATACAAAGGGAGGGGGTTAGAAGAGGAAGAGAGAAAAAATAAGTAGGTAGAGAGAGAGAGAGAGAGAGAGAGAGAGAGAGAGAGAGATAGAAAGTGTGTGAGAGAGAGAGAGAAAGAGAGAGCGAGAGACAGTGAGAGATCGAGAAAGAGAGGGATCAGTTGGTAATTAATTCAGAGGCAGCTCTGACTGTAGTTCAACCAGCAGGTTCTGCTGTAATGACCTCAGAGACAGAACAGAACCAAAGCCAAGTCCAAGGAAACAACACTCACACAGCGGAATAATACTAGATCTGGAAGAACCAACCACACATCTCAGCACTCAAATACTCCATATACTCAATGCAGTCTCACATACTGTAGGTCTATCTGAGCACTCAAATGCTCAAACATCGAATGCAGAGCTATATATCTTAGCACTCCAAATACTGTAATACTGAATGCAGAGATACATATCTTAGCACTCCAAATACTGTAATACTGAATGCAGAGCTACGTATCTTAGCACTCCAAATACTGTAATACTGAATGCGGAGCAACACAGGCCTATATGAGCACTCAAACACTTAAAATACTGAACAGAATGCAGGGCCGCTCAGCCCCCAAAGTGACTCTTATCATCACTCTATGCAAGAGGGTTTATTATCTTCTCAGGAAGACAAAAGCCTTCTCTGTGTCATCTCTCCACTTGTGTATTTACATCCTGTAGGTCTGATGAAGTTAACTCAACAGTAATGGCAACAACTCAATTTGTTTATCCAAACAAGTCAGCTGCTTATAAAAGGATTTTAAGTTCATTGTCCCCTTTCTCTTCTTTGTTCCTAACCTGCACTGGTGAGATTCTCTCTCCCTGTCTCCCCTTCCCCCTCCCCCTCTCCCTCTCCACTTGTTAATGCTTTGTAACTTAAGCTTTATGCCTTGTATGTGAATCCAACATTTCAATAGACTAATTGCATAGCCAGTCTTTTTATGGGTCGCATGTGAGGTGTACATAATATCCATATATATCAAATATTACCCCACTACACTCTCCAAATTCCTTGACTGGTGGCAAATGATCTGCATTGAACAAGACTAGCACGTCAGACACACATGTCTATTCTCTCGTCTGTGTTGATAAACTCTTGCATATCGCCATCCAAGATGACGTAGCAGTCAGACATATTTGTCCTTCGTCTTGTCGTGTCCCGTGTATATGTATTTTTATATATTATTCTTCGCATATCTATTTATATTTTTCTAAACCCTAATTTCAAACTACTCTCCTGCAACCCGCCTCACCCAATGTGGTGTGGACCTGCTTCTTCTCTAATGTATTTTTCTTTGCCTCTTACTGGAATCTCTCCAACATAAACTAGCCAGCTAACGGTCATCAGTTAACCTGATTCGCAATTCAACCAGAGCATACCGGACCAATTTTTTTATCTCCATATCCCAGGATTCCTATAGCAAGCTCTGAACCCTCTCACCTTCCGATCTTCGCAGCTAACATCCCATGAATGCTCGCTGTCTGGAGCACAACGGACTGTTGGCTTACGAGGCCCATCGAATACATTCCGAAGCCACTAGCTAGCAGTCAGCTATCCTTTGCTAGCGGTCATCAGCTACCTTTATCCCGGACAACTCTCGCCAGTCTGTACAGCGTACTCAAACCAGAGCTAGTCGGACTTATTCTTCTCGATATCTCCGGATTCCTACCGCAAGCTCTGAACCTTTTTTTAAATCTGCGGCCTGCTAGCTATCTTAAGTACATTGGACTGCTGACTTAAGATGCCCTTCGGACATATTTCTTCGGCCACTATACACATTTTGCCAATTGTCCTGGTTTACTACACGGAGCCCTGCTGATCCGTCCGCTGATGTAACTGCACGAGGGGGGCACAACAGACTTCCCTCCGTCGCGTCATCCCTCTAAGGCCTTTCTGTTAGCCTGCTAGCCCCGTGCTGCCAGCTGCTTGAAGCCACGCACTGGACTTGTATGATCACCCGGCTACGCATGCCTTTCCCTAACGTCACCATGCCATGTCGATTGCTGTTCTGGTTTGTAACTATTGTCTTATTTCATTGTAGAGCCTCTAGCACTGCTCAACATGCCTCGGCTAACAATTTAGTTCCACCCCTCACACACGCAGTGACATCACCTGGTTTAAATGCTATTTCAAGAGACAATATCGCTTTCATTATCACTATATGCACAGGTTTTATCCCCACTGTATTCACATCCTACTATACCTTTGTCTGTACATTATGCCTTGAATATATTCTACTGTGCCCAGAAATCTGCTCCTTTCACTCTCTGTTCTGAATGTACTAGTACTAGGTGTCCAGTTCTGTTAGCTTTTAGCCGTACCCTTATTCTACTCCTCCTCTGTTCCTCCGGTGGTTAATCCAGGCCCTGCAGTGTCTACTTCCACTCCCATCCCTCAGGCTCTCTCATTTGTTGACTTCTGCAACTGTAAAAGCTTTGTTTTCATGCATTTTAACATTAGAAGCCTCCTCTCTCAGTTTGTTTTATTCACTGCCCTAGCACACTCCACCAATCCGGATGTCCTAGACGTGTCTGAATCTTGGCTTAGGAAGACCACCAAAAACCTTGAAATTTCCACTCCTAACTATAACATTTTCTGACAAGATAGAACTGCCAAAGGGGGCGGTGTTGCAATTTACTGCAAAGATAACCTGTAGAGTTCTGTCTTACTATCCAGGTCTGTACCCAAACAATTTGAGTTTCTACTTCTAAAAATGTACCTTTCCAGAAACAAGTCTCTCACCGTTGCCGCTTGCTATAGACCACCCTCTGCCACCAGCTGTGCCCTCAACACCATATGTGATTGGATTGCCCCCCATCTATCTTCTGAGCTTGTGCTGCTAGGTGACCTAAACTGGGACATGCTTAACACCCCGGCCATCCTACAATCTAAGCTTGATGCCCTCAATTTCACACAATTTATCAATGAACCCACCAGATATAACCCCAAATCCGTAAACACGGGCACCCTCATAGATATCATCCTAACTAACTCACCCTCCAAATACTCCTCTGCTGTTTTTAACCAAGATCTCAGTGATCAAACACTCCCCAAAACACTTCTGCAAGCAGGCCTTTCTAATCGACCTGGCCGGGGTATCGTGGAATGACATTGACCTCATCTTGACAGTAGAGGATGCCTGGTTCTTCTTTAAAAGTGCCTTCCTCACCATCTTAAATAGGCATGCCCCATTCAAAAAAATGTAGAACCAGGAATAGATATAGCCCTTGGTTCACTCCAGACCTGTCTGCCCTTGACCAGCACAAAAACACCCTGTGGCATTCTGCATAAGGATCGAATAGCCCCCGTGATATGCAACTGTAATATATATATATATATACACAGGCAGTTAGGAAAGCTAAGGCTAGCTTTTTTAAACAGAAATTTGCATCCGGTCCTTAACGATATCATAACCGCCATCGATAAGAGACATTACTGTTCAGCTGTATTCGACCTGATCAAGTCTTTCGACTCTGTCAATCACCGGGCTTGACAATCTGGACCCTCTCTTTCTGAAACTGTCCGCCGCCATTGTCGCAACCCTTATTACCAGCCTGTTCAACCTCTCCTTCGTATCATCTGAGATCCCCAAGGATTGGAAAGCTGCTGCGGTCATCCCCCTCTTCAAAGGGGGAGACCCCCTGGACCCAAACTGTTACAGACCTATATCCATCCTGCCCTGCCTATCTAAGGTCTTCGAAAGCCCAGTCAACAAACAGATCACTGACCATCTCGAATCCCACCGTACCTTCTCCGCTGTGCATTCCGGTTTCTGAGCCGTTCACAGGTGCACCTCAGCCACGCTCAAGGTACTAAACGATATCATAACTGCCATCGATAAAAGACAGTACTGTGCAGCCGTCTTCATCGACCTGGCCAAGGCTTTCGACTCTGTCAATCACCATATTCTTATCGGCACAGTCAGTAGCCTCGGTTTTTGTAATGACTGCCTTGCCTGGTTCACCAACTACTTTGCAGACAGAGTTCAGTGTGTCAAATCGGAGGGCATGTTGTCCGGTCCTCTGGCAGTCTCTATGGGGGAACCACAGGGTTCAATTCTCAGGCCGACTCTTTTCTCTGTATATATCAATGATGTTGCTCTTGCTGCGGGCGATTCCCTGATCCACCTCTACGCAGACGACACCATTCTGTATACTTCTGGCCCTTCCATGGACACTGTGCTATCTAACCTCCAAACGAGCTTCAATGCCTAACAGCACTCCTTCCGTGGCCTCCAACTGCTCCTAAACACTAGTAAAACCAAATGCATGCTTTTCAACTGTTCGCTGCCTGCACCTGCATGCCCGACTAGCATCACCACCCTGGATGGTTCCGGCCTAGAATATGTGGACATCTATAAGTACCTAGGTGTCTGGCTGGACTGCAAACTCTCCTTCCAGACTCATATCAAACATCTCCAATCCAAAATCAAATCTAGAGTCGGCTTTCTATTTTGCAACAAAGCTTCCTTCACTCACTCGAACAAAATTTACCCTCGTAAAACTGACTATCCTACCGATCTTCGACTTCGGCGATGTCGTCTACAAAATAGCCTCCAACACTCTACTCAGCAAACTGGATGTGGTCTATCACAGTGCCATCCGTTTTGTCACCAAAGCCCCATATACCACCCACCACTGCGACCTGTACGCTTTCGTTGGCTGGCCCTCGCTTCATACTCGTCGCCAAACCCACTGGCTACAGGTTATCTACAAGTCTCTGCTAGATAAAGCTCCGCCTTATCTCAGTTTACTGGTCACGATGGCAACACCCACCCTTAGCACGCGCTCCAGCAGGTGTATCTCACTGATCATCCCTAAAGCCAAAACCTAATTTGGCCGCCTGTCCTTCCAGTTCTCTGCTGCCACTGACTGGAACGAAAAATCACTGAAGCTGGAGATTCCCATCTCCCTCACTAGCTTTAAGAACCATCTGTCAGAGCAGCTCACAGATCACTGCACCTGTTCATAGCCCATCTGTATACAGCCCATCTATCTACCTCATCCCCATACTGTATTTATTTATTTTGCTCATTTTGCACCACAGTATCTCTACTTGCGCATCCATCTTTTGCACATCTACCATTCCAGTGTTTAATTGCCATATTGTAATTACTTCACCATCATGGCCTATTTATTGCCTGTATATAGACTTTTTTTTATTTTTTCTACTGTATTATTGACTGTATGTTTTGTTCATTCCATGTGTAACTCTGTGTTGTTGTATGTGTCAAACTGCTATGCTTTATCTTGGCCAGGTCGTAGTTGCAAATGAGAACTTGTTCTCAACCAGCCTACCTGGTTAAATAAAGGTGAAATAAAAAAAATAAAACAATAGAGGAAGCACTACCTATATCAATTTCTGTTTAGTATAAATATCATTTAAAGCTATGATACACATGTAAAGTTATCCTTTCATGGCTATGCTAACTTTAATATATGTGTGACGATCACGGCTCTAAGGTGGGAACATTTTGGTTGCACACGCTCCTAAATATTTTGCTGTGCAACTTGGAATTGGTGGTTGGGAGCACCAGTGTGCTTAGAAGAAAATCTGCCAGATAATAATTTTTGTAATGATTAGGGTTCACTATACTGCTGTTTCCAAGTGCCCTAGAGAAAAAAAGCGAGCAGATTCGTGACCTTGGTGCTTGCATCATTACTATAGAGAAAACTGCTTGTCTTTAGCCCAAACTGTTCAAAAGTTGTGACCCATACATATTACCTGCTCTATGTTTTTTCTTCCTTCTATTGCACAATGGCGCTGCAGCTGGATGCATCTCCATTGGCAGGCCACATTTTACATTCATAAACTATGTTGTAGGCCATTCTAAAACTACTTGCGGGCCTTCATTCCATGGTCAGTCACAGTGGCGGTTTAAGATGAGGGAGGACGATCGTTTTTTTGAACCAATTGTGCTATTATGTGTTTTTTTTTTGCGCTATCTGTAACTTATTTTGTACATAATGTTTCTGCAACTGTATATTAGGGCAAAAAAGAGCTTCTGGCTATCAGGACAACGATCACTCACCTCGGATTTTACGAAGGATTTTTTCTTCAAAAGCAAGACTCACAAGACATTCTCCAAACACCTGACAGGGCCATCATCCCCGTTATTTGCAAGAGGAGGCAGCGCAGGTACAGAGGACAAAGAGCCGGATGCCTGGTCAGGACCCGGAAAAAGCGAGTGTGAAGATGCTGTTACTGTCAATACTACTCGCCAACATGCAATCATTGGACAATAAATTAGAAGAGGTACGATCACAAATATCCTACCAATGGGACATTTCATGGAATCGTGGCTGAATGACGACATGGATATTCAGCTAGCGGGATATACACTGCACCGGCAAGATAGAACAGTACACTTCGGTAAGACAGGGGGGGGGGGGGGGGTCTGTGAATATTTGAAAACTACAGCTGGTGCACTAAATCTAAGGAAGTTTCTAAATTTTGCTCGCCTGAAGGAGAGTATATTGTGATAAATTGCAAGCCACACTACTTGGCTAGAGAGTTTTCAGCTATACTTTTCCTGGCTGTTTATTTACCACCACAGACAGATGCTGGCACTAAGACCGCACTCAGACAACTGTATAGGAAAATAAGCAAACAGGAAACCACTCACCCAGAGGCAGCGCTCCTAGTGGCCGGAGACTTTAATGCAGGGAAACTTAAATCAGTTCTACCAAATTTCCATCAACATGTTAAATGTGCAACCAGCACTACAGTCTCTAGAGTTTACAGAGAATGGTGCGATAAACAAAACACATTCAGTGATCGGCAGATCTGAGGGCAAGAATGAGAGAGGTCAGAGGTGTCACACCCCTGACCATAGTTTGCTTTATATGTTTCTATGTTTTGTTTGGTCAGGGTGTGATATGAGTGGGCATTCTATGTTGTGTGTCTAGTTTCTGTGTTTGGCCTGATATGGTTCTCAATCAGAGGCAGGTGTTAGTCATTGTCTCTGATTGGGAACCATATTTAGGTAGCCTGTTTGGTGTTGGGTTTTGTGGGTGATTGTTCCTGTTCCTTGTTCCTGTGTTAGTTTGCACCAGTTTAGGCTGGTTCGTTTTTCACTTTACGTTCCTTTTTTTCATTAAACATGAATCTAAATAGCCACGCCGCATTTTGGTCCGACTCTCCTTCACATAAAGAAAGCCGTTACAAGAGGAGAATGTCCAGACTCATTCAAGCGAACAGAAAGGACACAAATGATGTGCTGAAGGGCATCTCTTAACGTACAACACAACGTGAATAATTCAGGCTGTTGTGGAGGCAAAAGGGGGTCCTACCCAGTACTAGATAGGTGTACCTAATGGAGTGGTCGGTGAGAGTACAGTAATGTCAAATCTGAAAACATGGTCTGGAAAAGTGATACATGCGACCATAGAAACAGTGTCTGATAAAGAATGATAATGTCGTCCTATTGGTTCATGTTCCACAGTATAATTGGTGTCAATGGATCTCGTTATCCTGAACCTTTCATGATTTAAACATGGAATATTGTTTGCCAGTTTCCATAAAACTATGCATTAAGAGTAATGCAATAGTTACTTATCATTTTGAGCAGTTGTATCAATTGATAGTTAGATCATTGTAATGAAACAAATAGACAGTCATCTCAGATGTAATGTGTGAATTGCATTTTGAAATGGTAATACTTTGATGTTAAGTTGTGTTATTTTGAACAGGTGATTTTAGATTAATGATCTTTAACTTAAAGACCCTTGCTCCCTTCGGTCTCAACGTAGACTTTGATCTGAAGCCATTCTTGTGATTATTGTGACTTTGCCATTAGAATTGTTTGTAAGCTTGTGTAGTCAAATTAATTTATGATTGTATGCTATCCATTTGTTGTTTGTATGCTGTTCTTTGTATGTAATTTTAGTATTTGATCATTAACCAATGATATTAGGCCACTCTTGGCCATGATTACAGACACCTGTGTCTTTTGCCACTATATAAACGAGTCATCCCGCAGTGTTTGTGATTATACCCTGATGAAGACAGCTTGGCTGTCGAAACGTTGGTAATTACATTTTTGCATCTGAGCTCCTAGAGTGTGCGGCTCTCTTTATTTTCAAGATTTTAGTTTAATGAACAAATGATCTTAGCTTAATGTGTATTGTATCCAAGCAAATGGAAAAGGTGTTAGAGTTTTGTGTCTAGAGTTTTGAAAAATTACATCAAGGTTGTGAAATTAGTGCCAAAGTGAAAACTGTAAACACATGTCTATGCAGGGTTACGTATTCATTTCTAGGGCACATCTAGAATTTATATAGGCCAATAAAGACTATCTCAATCAATTTAAAAATCTTATTTTGTGGTGCTCCTAAATGTTTAAAAGTTTTGAGCACCAGTGCTACCAACAATTTTTTTTTTGAGCCCTGGTGACGATGTGAAAACATACAGGCAGCAGGAAAAGCACTCCCATTTATAAAGGCCTGGTAGTTAAACGTGTCTGACCTTGGTGGCTGTGGCACGGTGGGTTCAAGCCTCTTCACAAACAGCATTACAGCACCTGAATTAATATAATAGCTGTGGTGGCAGCAGCAAGCCAGGGCAGGGCTAACTGGACCCCAGGGGTCACCTCCATTGTGTGCGTGTGCTTGTGTGTGTGTTTGTGCACATGCATACATGCGCGTGTGTGTCACTGAGAGTCATTATTGGTGAACTGATTCAAGGACTGAAAAATATGAGTCCTTAACATCTCAAATAGTATTTAAAAAAATGAACTGATTCAAAGGAACGAATGGTGCTGAAGATATAACGTCAAATCCCTCATCCCAGTAGGGGAGTATCAGGGGTGTAGTAATTCAGGTTGGAGTAGGTACGAGTGGTGCTGAAGATATAACGTCAAATCCCTCATCCCAGTAGGGGAGTATCAGGGGTGTAGTAATTCAGGTTGGAGTAGGAACGAGTGGCGCTGAAGATATAACGTCAAATCCCTCATCCCAGTAGGGGAGTATCAGGGGTGTAGTAATTCAGGTTGGAGTAGGAACGAGTGGCGCTGAAGATATAGCGTCAAATCCCTCATCCCAGTAGGGGAGTATCAGCGGTGTAGTAATTCAGGTTGGAGTAGGAACGAGTGGCGCTGAGGATATAACGTCAAATCCCTCATCCCAGTAGGGGAGTATCAGGGGTGTAGTAATTCAGGTTGGAGTAGGAACGAGTGGTGCTGAAGATATAACGTCAAATCCCTCATCCCAGTAGGGGAGTATCAGGGGTGTAGTAATTCAGGTTGGAGTAGGAACGAGTGGCGCTGAAGATATAACGTCAAATCCCTCATCCCAGTAGGGGAGTATCAGGGGTGTAGTAATTCAGGTTGGAGTAGGAACAAGTGGCGCTGAGGATATAACGTCAAATCCCTCATCCCAGTAGGGGAGTATCAGGGGTGTAGTAATTCAGGTTGGAGTAGGAACGAGTGGCGCTGAGGATATAACGTCAAATCCCTCATCCAAGTAGGGGAGTATCAGGGGTGTAGTAATTCAGGTTGGAGTAGGAACGAGTGGCGCTGAAGATATAACGTCAAATCCCTCATCCCAGTAGGGGAGTATCAGGGGTGTAGTAATTCAGGTTGGAGTAGGAACGAGTGGCGCTGAGGATATAACGTCAAATCCCTCATCCCAGTAGGGGAGTATCAGGGGTGTAGTAATTCAGGTTGGAGTAGGAACGAGTGGCGCTGAAGATATAACGTCAAATCCCTCATCCCAGTAGGGGAGTATCAGGGGTGTAGTAATTCAGGTTGGAGGAGGAACGAGTGGCGCTGAAAATATAGCGACCAATTTCTCATCCCAGTAGGGGAGTATCAGGGGTGTAGTAATTCAGGTTGGAGTAGGAACGAGTGGCGCTGAGGATATAACGTCAAATCCCTCATCCCAGTAGGGGAGAATCAGGGGTGTAGTAATTCAGGTTGGAGTAGGAACGAGTGGCGCTGAAGATATAACGTCAAATCCCTCATCCCAGTAGGGGAGTATCAGGGGTGTAGTAATTCAGGTTGGAGTAGGAACGAGTGGCGCTGAGGATATAACGTCAAATCCCTCATCCCAGTAGGGGAGTATCAGGGGTGTAGTAATTCAGGTTGGAGTAGGAACGAGTGGCGCTGAGGATATAACGTCAAATCCCTCATCCCAGTAGGGGAGTATCTGCGGGGTAGTAATTCAGGTTGGAGTAGGAACGAGTGGCGCTGAAGATATAACGTCAAATCCCTCATCCCAGTAGGGGAGTATCAGGGGTGTAGTAATTCAGGTTGGAGTAGGAACGAGTGGCGCTGAAGATATAGCGACCAATTTCTCATCCCAGTAGGGGAGTATCAGGGGTGTAGTAAGTCAGGTTTGAGTAGGAATGAGTGGCGCTGAAGATATAGCGACCAATTTCTCATCCCAGTAGGGGAGTATCAGGGGTGTAGTAAGTCAGGTTTGAGTAGGAATGAGTGGCGCTGAAGATATAGCGACCAATTTCTCATCCCAGTAGGGGAGTATAAGGGGTGTAGTAAGTCAGGTTTGAGTAGGAACGAGTGGAGCTGAAGATATAACTGCCATAACCCTCTGTAGAATGTCAACTACCAGGCTACCTCTGGGGCCTTCCAATGTATTTATTGTTCCATCTGATTGTTGCTGATGGTGAACTGGATTTGTGGCACAATCACCCCTTCTGACCAAAGAGCTGCGGCGGCAGTGGTTGGAGGAGCGGAGGTGGTGTTGGTTGGAGGAGATGAGGTGGTGGTGGTGGTTGGATAAGTTGAGGTGGTGTTGCTTGGAGGAGCTGAGGTGGTGTTGGTTAGAGGAGCTGAGGTGGTGGTGGTTGGAGAAGCTGAGGTGGTGGTGGTTGGAGAAGCTGAGGTGGTGGTGGTTGTAGAAGCTGAGTTGGTGGTGGTTGGAGGAGCTGAGGTGGTGTTGGTTGGAGGAGCTGATGTGGTGTTGGTTGGAGGAGCTGAGGTGGTGTTGGTTAGAGGAGCTGAGGTGGTGGTGGTTGTTGAAGCTGAGGTGGTGGTGGTTGTAGAAGCTGAGGTGGTGGTGGTTGTAGGAGCTGAGGTGGTGGTGGTTGGAGGAGCTGAGGTGGTGGTGGTTAGAGGAGCTGAGGTGGTGGTGCTTGGAGGAGCTGAGGTGGTGGTGCTTAGAGGAGCTGAGGTGGTGGTTGTGGGAGGAGCTGAGGTGGTGGTTGTGGGAGGAGCTGAGGTGGTGGTGGTTGGAGGAGCTGAAGTGGTGGTGGTTGGAGGAACTGAGGTGGTGGTGGTTGGAGGAGGTGAGGTGGTGTTGGTTGGAGGAGCTGAGTTGGTGGTGGTTGTAGAAGCTGAGGTGGTGGCTTGAGAGATGATGGTGCTTGAAGCTAAGGCGAACAAATCCCTTTCTGCTGTCAGATTGGCCCTCTGCGTTGCCGGGGAACCTGAGACGAATAATTGCAGAGCTGACTGACATTGTTCAGTCCTCAGCCCATGGTGGTTCAACTGACACAAAGTGCAGTGCCCACAGGAGCTCCTCATTGATGTTGTCGATGATCTGCTCCGTCTCCAAGAAGGTGAATACGTCATGGTAAATGTTGGAGACTCCATGCCAGACGTCCCCCCACAGCCGCTCTATCCTCTGGTTGTGAGTGCTCCTCTCATCACCCCTGAACTGCTCCATGAAGGCACAGATACGGTTGTGGAAGCTTTATTGAGTCAAGAAAACCTGCATGATCCTCCCATCACCCTGGGGGAAATGCTAAGTGCGAGAGGTTTAATAGAATGCCCCTTTATCTCCTGCGCACACTACCTCCATTAAAGAAGTGCAGTTGGCCTGAGCAATTACCTTAGTTGGTGTATGTCTACAATGTGACGCCCCATTCCACCACTGGGTACTCGCCGTACTACCTGCTATTCGGGGTCCATCCACACCTTCCTGTTGATGCTTCGTTAGGTCAAGAGCAGGTGCTCGACAAGAAACATGACTGGTTGGTTGTTCACCAGGAGCGTTTGAACAAGGCATATGAAAGAGCAAGAGAGTACACAGAACAAAAAGCAGTAGAGAGAGTTGAACTTCCCAAAGACAAAGTGTACTGTCAGTAGGCCAGCTGGTTTACTTACGCCACAGACCTATGAGTAGAAACAAGATTCAGGATGCTTGGGGTCCTACTGTGTACAGAGGGATCGAGGTACAGGGTACTACAGATGCAGTCGAGCCTTTAGAGGCTGGGCCTGTAAAAACGTCTCATATGGTTAATCTAAGGCCATGTGTGAGTGACCATCCTGTCCCTGCTCCTAGGCTAGTGAAGAACAGTGTGCCAGTGACCCCCATCGCCCTTCCTGTTCATTCTTTGCCAGAGCCTTCTACTCCTGAGTTTGTAGTGTTAGAGGAAGTCTCCGATTCTAAGGTAACTCGAGAGGAAAACGCAGAACCTGTGGGTAACGCTGATAGTGACAGTTATTTTTCCGGTAGAGAGGAAGATGAAGATATTAATGAGGAACAAGCTGGTTCTGAGCCAGTTCATGCAGATGTGAATGAACCAGATATTGAAGTGCCTTTTCCTGCTCCATGCAGAAGTACCAGAGCAAACACTGGGGTACACACTAACCCATATAACGTTCCTAAATCAGCTTGTAATAATTCAGTTTCATTCAGTCCTGAAGTGTTGTCCCAGGTTTAAACCAGTCTGGGTACTGTATTCTTCAGAGAAGCTATAAGAGAAGTTGTGCTAAGTCACAGAGGACGTTGACTTTGTAGCTGGAGAGAATGTAGCCAGGTGGTAAAAGCGCGTAGCTGTATTCATTTATATCCACTAGATGACACTGTCACTTTAAAGATTCATAATAAGGTGTGAAGCGGGATTGCGCATGCACAGTGTGTAAAAGTGAGAGCTAGCAATTACACTGGAGAGCTGTTGAAATCCATCGTGGGTCCAACGTTACTTTAGATGGATTGACATGAGGATGTTAGCTTCTTTCTAGCTGAATACCAGTGTTGAGTTGATGAGCTGCTGTATGGGTGAGATGAGGATCTACTGTTCCATGTGGGGTTAGGGTATTACGTGGACATTGTGTTCAGAGCAGAGCCACTACTGATTATACATTTCACTTTGTACTTATTGTACTCAGATTGTTTTTATGCACTTTACTAACAGATTTATTTAACTTGATTGGGATTTAGACTGAACTTTACTGTATGGTCATCTTGTGGTGATTTCCCTTCTACATGATCCCATTTTAAAATTAAGCTTCGACAGTATAAACAACCCCAAATTAGTTTGTGTCCTGTGCTGGGTTTACTTTCACCAGGCTACACATATAAACTTGTTATCATGCCTTCGTGTAGGTGATTTAGGTTGATAATACTGGAACACATACCAACTTTTCTCTTTTATTTTATGCTTGTCTTCTTCTCTTCTCTCCAAACATTCCCTCCTTGTTGACATAAAATCCATCTGACATCTTCTTACTCACACCTAGCTTTTTGGAAGTGTTCTAGGAATTATAGAAGGCTGTCTGCACTCTTTAATCGTCCTTTATACCAAACAGTGTCGGTTACAGGTGCGTAAGTATCAACATTTGAGTACTGGAAGAAAATGAGATTTGCATACTGTCAAAAAAGAGGAATATATCCAAGACTGAGGCTTAAAGGTGCAATGAGCTGTTGAACCAATAACAAAGCTGGAGAAATGTAACGACTTTCAAATTCATAGACAGAGTCCTGGATGCAAGGACTGACATTCCATGATATAAGCATTATAGCTAATGAGGCATTTCTAACTTATATTCTTCAATAATTAATGGGTACATATAATTGATTTATTAGTCAATAGATGTAGCAACTGCAGACTGCCCGTTTAAATGCAAAAATAAAGACGTTTTATTTAGATTATTAGGAGTCATGAGGAGAAATTGTAAAGAAAAGCAGTGGAAATAGAGAGGCAAATGTGAATACAAATTGCGGCCTGTCTGGAATCTGTGTGTATATGTCATTTTATTCAACAGAGTAATATGTCAGTGTTTATCTAGTGTGTTGGGATCCCAGGAATGAAGTGAGAAGAGTGGGGATGGAAGGATGTTGTGCTCTTGGAGACCTTCACCCAAAGGCTCTTTTATCCCTCTCTTGTCAATCCTTTGAAGGCTGTTTCGTTACGCCACGTTCAGCTCTCCTCAGGCCTACCAGGCACACTGAACCTGAATCAGCATATGGTCTGTTACGGGACTTAAAAGGCATTTCTAACTGAAATTCTCACCACGCCGCCTATACATGTGATGTGGGCAGTGATATAGGCTAGCTAGCATATCCTAAAACATTGGTGCTGCGCAAGGAAAACAAGGGATGTTACATGCTAGGAGAGATATTGAACAGATGCTAAGCATCCAGTGGATTTGATGGAAAGAGAGAAGAGAAACTGCCCACTGGCGTTCTACTGCTGCACTGTGCATTCACATAACGTAAACAACATTATGGTTCCATCCCAAATGGCACCTTATTCTCTATTTAGTACTGTACATTTGACCTGGGCCCATAAAACTCTGCTCAAAACTAGTGCAGCAGGTAAATAGGGTGCCATTTGTAGGCTAATTGGATATCTTTAATCACCATTTTTCTGCTTTGGAAATGTTTACAACATATCTTTAGCGAATGGCTGAGAGATTGTGGGCAGGGTCATTTTTCACTCCAATAGGGTAATTCGTTTCCTATCTATTCTGTATGTGTGATTAATATGTCCACTGTTGGTAGGACTCGGCAGGAAAGGACATGGAGGGAAGAAGACAGAGTGCGTTCCAAATGGCACCCTCTTCTCTGTATAGTGCACTACTTTTGACCAAAGCTCTGTGGACCCCAGGTTAAAAGCAGTGCACTATATATGTAATAGGGTACCTTTTGGGACGTACTCAACATCTCCCCAGGCTGGGAGTTCTGGGCTGGTGTTTGTGTTTCTGTCCTGCATCTGGTTCTGGCTGGAGTTCAGGTTTTTGGGTTTGGATTTGGATATGTATCCTGGATGTGTTTTGGTTCTTGGGTCTGTGTCATGGTTGGCTTGGTTATGGGCTTGTTCTGTGTTCTGTGTTCCAGTCTTGTGATCTGATAAATGGTATTAATGGCAGCTATGGCCCCTGAGATGGTTGGAACTATGAAACTGATGAAGATAATGGTGAGCATTATTAATGGCCAAAAAAAGCTTTTTATTAAAAAGTGCCTCTTAACATTGTTACTGCTCCCTAAGAGACACATTCAAGGAGCTATGGTATATCAATGAGTATACTGAGACAAACTTCCCCAGAGTAGAGAACTCTATTGAGAAAAATACATAGTTGTCAAAGTTTAAACCGGAGAAAACTGAGCTGCTGGCATAAATTAATCAACCGTGTTCCAAAGGGCGGAGATCCAGTTTGGTGGCTACCTTGTTTGCGATAATACTCGATGTGAGGAATGAATAGCCTAGTGTCCAAGCTAGCATACCCCGTACTCTAGGCTCTGTCTTGATATGATCTGCTCCTCTAAGAGGGACCATTAGTACTGTGGCTGTTGTTGTTTGGTTCTCGCCCCAGCCTCCGCTTATCTTCCCATCAATCGTGGCCTGTTGGTGTACTTTACATTCAAGATCTGTCAAAGGGGGAATGATTGGATCTTAATCAAACAAGTGAGGCGGCTCCTATAGCAGGCGGGGGAACGGGATCTGTAAAATTGCCCCTCAGCCATCCCCCCCACGTTTTCCACCCTCCTTCCCCTGCGTTCCCTTTTGTCTTTATGGATGGTGTTGAATTGGGCTGAGGTGGGAGGAAAACAAAACACACTGTTTACACAATCCATTTGCATCGGATAAAAAAAAGTAAAACTTTCAGGGGGAGAGGGAAAAACCCAACAGATTAGACATCACTATGTGTAGCTACTCATGCATTCATGGTCGAACATCAGTAGGTTTCTGCTCAGTGGAGGAGATTAATCATCTTCCCAACAGGAACAAGGTTCTGGGTTCCCCTAGCTAGCAGGTCCCTGGGGCTATTTGAGAGAGACAGAGGGAATTAGAGAGAGGGGGAGAATTAGATACAGAGAGAGAGAGAGAGAGGGACAAAGAAAGAGAGACAGAACTGTGACAGCCAAACATATACCATCTCTTTCAAGCTCCTCATGCATTATGGAACACAGGCCAACCTCCTCAGCTTTTGCCCCACTCCCCAGTCAGCTGCATTAGAAGGCAATGGGGGAAAATACCTGTCATTATTGGCATGGCAACATGCCCGATGCAACAACTGTCTACATGACAGACCCTAGACCTACTCTCAACTCCTCTGTTTCACTAGGAAACTCTACACTCTACATACACTGCTTCGGACAGAGGGTGAACTGGATGCCATATTTAAACCAGTAGTGCAGGTGTCCTCAAAGTGGGATCCGTGTACTGCAGGGGGACCTCTGCCAGATGATTTATTTCTAATAACAAGAGATACCCATCCCTACACACATGCACACACATACAATACACACACGTCAGTGCACTGGGAGCCTGCACACAGACCCTGTTTTACAGATGTGTGGTGTGTGTGTGGCGCTGTGACGACAGAGGCTGTGTTCTAATGTAAACATTAATGCAGGACACTTGGCAAATGAGGTGTGTGCTGTGACAGGCTCCCCTGGGACACTGGGTCTGGGATTAACCCCTGGAGGTCCTGCTGCCTCTCTCCTCTCTATCTTACCTCAGTCACACCCTGCTGGGCAACTAATGATTTAGGAATTCATTAACATGAACTTGACCCATTTTCAAGTCTCTTAATTGAATTTGAACCAGATTCTGCTTCATTCACTCAAGATTTTACTTTGTAGGAAAAGGCGACGGGAGGGAGAACATGGAGGAGGTGGGGTGGAAGGGAGGAGGTGGCGGAGAACGAGCAGGAGAGGAGAGGAGGTACTGTAGGTGGAGAGGTAGGAATGGCAGAGTAGGTAGGTGGAGGGGAAATATGGGTGGAGAAGGTTGTTCTTAATGAGGATGCCACTGGTTCCCCACCCCCCGTCCCAGTCTCATGCTTCATAGCATTAGCTATGGGTCAGACCAGTAATATTAATGAGGCACCCTATTCAGGTTCAGGGCTCAGAAGAGAGCTTCCTGCTCAAAGCCCTAACCTGCCAGAGCCAATAGGAATGAACTGGGATTTGGGTGTGAGGGGGTCCTTAGCAGCGGTCCTACTCTGAGGGCGTCCTGGGAAAAACCTGGTCATGTAATCCATGGACCCATCCCAGGGACGAGGGGGTATGACGTGTAGCACTGTGCCCTACGTACCCTCTCTACTCATTCCCATGAAAGGCCATGAGCAACGGCAAATATACCAGCATACTGTAAAAATGGCCATCACTACGGTGGAGAGAGTGCAAAGTGCACCTTTAAGAACATTAATATTCATTGAATGTCTGCCAGGCTCATTAGAGATTTAAGTGAGCGGGTCACATTGGAGAGTGGTCCGCCTCCACCTCTTCTACTCAGGGAATCCGACAAAGGGACCCCTTGTACCCTACTGCTGTGAGACGGCATCAGAGGTAGCGATGGACTGTAGAACGTTAAGGTGACTAACTACTATTGAAATATGACTAACCTTTGAGTCTAATTTTGTATTTCAGTTTATACTAAGTACATGGTGTATCATAATAAGCCACTGCCACTGATTAACATGGAGGAGAAGGAGCTAGACCACCCACTGATTAACATGGAGGATAAGGAGCTAGACAACCCACTGATTAACATGGAGGAGAAGGAGCTAGACCACCCACTGATTAACATGGAGGAGAAGGAGCTAGACCACCCACTGATTAACATGGAGGAGAAGGAGCTAGACCACCCACTGATTAACATGGAGGAGAAGGAGCTAGACCACCCACTGATTAACATGGAGGAGAAGGAGCTAGACCACCCACTGATTATCATGGAGGAGAAGGAGCTAGACCACCCACTGATTAACATGGAGGAGAAGGACTAGACCAACCACTGATTAACATGGAGGATAAGGAGCTAGACAACCCACTGATTAACATGGAGGAGAAGGAGCTAGACCAACCACTGATTAACATGGAGGATAAGGAGCTAGACAACTCACTGATTAACATGGAGGAGAAGGAGCTAGACAACCCACTGATTAACATGGAGGAGAAGGAGCTAGACAACCCACTGATTAACATGGAGGAGAAGGAGCTAGACCAACCACTGATTAACATGGAGGAGAAGGAGCTAGACAACCCACTGATTAACATGGAGGAGAAGGAGCTAGGACAACCACTGATTAACATGGAGGAGAAGGAGCTAGACCAACCACTGATTAACATGGTGGATAAGGAGCTATACAACCCACTGATTAACATGGAGGAGAAGGAGCTAGACCAACCACTGATTAACATGGAGGATAAGGAGCTAGACGTCCCACTGATTAACATGGAGGAGAAGGAGCTAGACCAACCACTGATCAACATGGAGGAGAAGGAGCTAGACCAACCACTGATTAACATGGAGGAGAAGGAGCTAGACCAACCACTGATCAACATGGAGGAGAAGGAGCTTTACCAACCACTGATTAACATGGAGGACAAGGAGCTAGACCACCCACTGATTAACATGGAGGAGAAGGAGCTAGACCACCCACTGATTATCATGGAGGAGAAGGAGCTAGACAAACCACTAATTAACATGAGATAGAGGGAGCTAGACCAACCACTGATTAACATGGAGGACAATTAGCTAGACCAACCACTAATTAACATGAGATAGAGGGAGCTAGACCAACCATGATTAACATGAAGGAGAAGGAGCTAGACCAACCACTGATTATCATGGAGGACAAGGATCTAGACCAACCACGGATTAACATGGAGGATAAGGAGCTAGACCAACCACTAATTAACATGAGATAGAGGGAGCTAGACCAACCACTGATTAACATGGAGGACAATTAGCTAGACCAAACACTAATTAACATGAGATAGAGGGAGCTAGACCAACCACTAATTAACATGAGATAGAGGGAGCGAGACCAACCACTGATTAGCATGGAGCACAAGGAACTAGACCAACCACTGATCAACATGGAGGACAAGGAGCTAGACCACCCACTGATTAACATGGAGGAGAAGGAGCTAGACCACCCACTGATTAACATGGAGGAGAAGGAGCTAGACCACCCACTGATTAACATGGAGGAGTAGACCACCCACTGATTAACATGGAGGAGAAGGAGCTAGACCACCCACTGATTATCATGGAGGAGAAGGAGCTAGACCACCCACTGATTAACATGGAGGAGAAGGACTAGACCAACCACTGATTAACATGGAGGATAAGGAGCTAGACAACCCACTGATTAACATGGAGGAGAAGGAGCTAGACCAACCACTGATTAACATGGAGGATACGGAGCTAGACAACCCACTGATTAACATGGAGGAGAAGGAGCTAGACAACCCACTGATTAACATGGAGGAGAAGGAGCTAGACAACCCACTGATTAACATGGAGGAGAAGGAGCTAGACAACCCACTGATTAACATGGAGGAGAAGGAGCTAGACAACCCACTGATTAACATGGAGGAGAAGGAGCTAGACCACCCACTGATTATCATGGAGGAGAAGGAGCTAGACCACCCACTAATTAACATGAGATAGAGGGAGCTAGACCAACCACTGATTAACATGGAGGATAAGGAGCTAGACAACCCACTGATTAACATGGAGGAGAAGGAGCTAGACCAACCACTGATTAACATGGAGGATAAGGAGCTAGACAACTCACTGATTAACATGGAGGAGAAGGAGCTAGACAACCCACTGATTAACATGGAGGAGAAGGAGCTAGACAACCCACTGATTAACATGGAGGAGAAGGAGCTAGACCAACCACTGATTAACATGGAGGAGAAGGAGCTAGACAACCCACTGATTAACATGGAGGAGAAGGAGCTAGGACAACCACTGATTAACATGGAGGAGAAGGAGCTAGACCAACCACTGATTAACATGGTGGATAAGGAGCTAGACAACCCACTGATTAACATGGAGGAGAAGGAGCTAGACCAACCACTGATTAACATGGAGGATAAGGAGCTAGACGTCCCACTGATTAACATGGAGGAGAAGGAGCTAGACCAACCACTGATCAACATGGAGGAGAAGGAGCTAGACCAACCACTGATTAACATGGAGGAGAAGGAGCTAGACCAACCACTGATCAACATGGAGGAGAAGGAGCTTTACCAACCACTGATTAACATGGAGGACAAGGAGCTAGACCACCCACTGATTAACATGGAGGAGAAGGAGCTAGACCACCCACTGATTATCATGGAGGAGAAGGAGCTAGACAAACCACTAATTAACATGAGATAGAGGGAGCTAGACCAACCACTGATTAACATGGAGGACAATTAGCTAGACCAACCACTAATTAACATGAGATAGAGGGAGCTAGACCAACCATGATTAACATGAAGGAGAAGGAGCTAGACCAACCACTGATTATCATGGAGGACAAGGAGCTAGACCAACCACGGATTAACATGGAGGATAAGGAGCTAGACCAACCACTAATTAACATGAGATAGAGGGAGCTAGACCAACCACTGATTAACATGGAGGACAATTAGCTAGACCAAACACTAATTAACATGAGATAGAGGGAGCTAGACCAACCACTAATTAACATGAGATAGAGGGAGCGAGACCAACCACTGATTAGCATGGAGCACAAGGAACTAGACCAACCACTGATCAACATGGAGGACAAGGAGCTAGACCACCCACTGATTAACATGGAGGAGAAGGAGCTAGACCACCCACTGATTAACATGGAGGAGAAGGAGCTAGACCACCCACTGATTAACATGGAGGAGAAGGAGCTAGACCACCCACTGATTAACATGGAGGAGAAGGAGCTAGACCACCCACTGATTATCATGGAGGAGAAGGAGCTAGACCACCCACTGATTAACATGGAGGAGAAGGACTAGACCAACCACTGATTAACATGGAGGATAAGGAGCTAGACAACCCACTGATTAACATGGAGGAGAAGGAGCTAGACCAACCACTGATTAACATGGAGGATACGGAGCTAGACAACCCACTGATTAACATGGAGGAGAAGGAGCTAGACAACCCACTGATTAACATGGAGGAGAAGGAGCTAGACAACCCACTGATTAACATGGAGGAGAAGGAGCTAGACCAACCACTGATTAACATGGAGGAGAAGGAGCTAGACAACCCACTGATTAACATGGAGGAGAAGGAGCTAGGACAACCACTGATTAACATGGAGGAGAAGGAGCTAGACCAACCACTGATTAACATGGTGGATAAGGAGCTAGACAACCCACTGATTAACATGGAGGAGAAGGAGCTAGACCAACCACTGATTAACATGGAGGATAAGGAGCTAGACGACCCACTGATTAACATGGAGGAGAAGGAGCTAGACCAACCACTGATCAACATGGAGGAGAAGGAGCTAGACCAACCACTGATTAACATGGAGGAGAAGGAGCTAGACCAACCACTGATCAACATGGAGGAGAAGGAGCTTTACCAACCACTGATTAACATGGAGGACAAGGAGCTAGACCACCCACTGATTAACATGGAGGAGAAGGAGCTAGACCACCCACTGATTATCATGGAGGAGAAGGAGCTAGACAAACCACTAATTAACATGAGATAGAGGGAGCTAGACCAACCACTGATTAACATGGAGGACAATTAGCTAGACAACTCACTGATTAACATGGAGGAGAAGGAGCTAGACAACCCACTGATTAACATGGAGGAGAAGGAGCTAGACAACCCACTGATTAACATGGAGGAGAAGGAGCTAGACCAACCACTGATTAACATGGAGGAGAAGGAGCTAGACAACCCACTGATTAACATGGAGGAGAAGGAGCTAGGACAACCACTGATTAACATGGAGGAGAAGGAGCTAGACCAACCACTGATTAACATGGTGGATAAGGAGCTAGACAACCCACTGATTAACATGGAGGAGAAGGAGCTAGACCAACCACTGATTAACATGGAGGATAAGGAGCTAGACGTCCCACTGATTAACATGGAGGAGAAGGAGCTAGACCAACCACTGATCAACATGGAGGAGAAGGAGCTAGACCAACCACTGATTAACATGGAGGAGAAGGAGCTAGACCAACCACTGATCAACATGGAGGAGAAGGAGCTTTACCAACCACTGATTAACATGGAGGACAAGGAGCTAGACCACCCACTGATTAACATGGAGGAGAAGGAGCTAGACCACCCACTGATTATCATGGAGGAGAAGGAGCTAGACAAACCACTAATTAACATGAGATAGAGGGAGCTAGACCAACCACTGATTAACATGGAGGACAATTAGCTAGACCAACCACTAATTAACATGAGATAGAGGGAGCTAGACCAACCATGATTAACATGAAGGAGAAGGAGCTAGACCAACCACTGATTATCATGGAGGACAAGGAGCTAGACCAACCACGGATTAACATGGAGGATAAGGAGCTAGACCAACCACTAATTAACATGAGATAGAGGGAGCTAGACCAACCACTGATTAACATGGAGGACAATTAGCTAGACCAAACACTAATTAACATGAGATAGATGGAGCTAGACCAACCACTAATTAACATGAGATAGAGGGAGCGAGACCAACCACTGATTAGCATGGAGCACAAGGAACTAGACCAACCACTGATCAACATGGAGGACAAGGAGCTAGACCACCCACTGATTAACATGGAGGAGAAGGAGCTAGACCACCCACTGATTAACATGGAGGAGAAGGAGCTAGACCACCCACTGATTAACATGGAGGAGAAGAAGCTAGACCACCCACTGATTAACATGGAGGAGAAGGAGCTAGACCACCCACTGATTATCATGGAGGAGAAGGAGCTAGACCACCCACTGATTAACATGGAGGAGAAGGACTAGACCAACCACTGATTAACATGGAGGATAAGGAGCTAGACAACCCACTGATTAACATGGAGGAGAAGGAGCTAGACCAACCACTGATTAACATGGAGGATACGGAGCTAGACAACCCACTGATTAACATGGAGGAGAAGGAGCTAGACAACCCACTGATTAACATGGAGGAGAAGGAGCTAGACAACCCACTGATTAACATGGAGGAGAAGGAGCTAGACCAACCACTGATTAACATGGAGGAGAAGGAGCTAGACAACCCACTGATTAACATGGAGGAGAAGGAGCTAGGACAACCACTGATTAACATGGAGGAGAAGGAGCTAGACCAACCACTGATTAACATGGTGGATAAGGAGCTAGACAACCCACTGATTAACATGGAGGAGAAGGAGCTAGACCAACCACTGATTAACATGGAGGATAAGGAGCTAGACGACCCACTGATTAACATGGAGGAGAAGGAGCTAGACCAACCACTGATCAACATGGAGGAGAAGGAGCTAGACCAACCACTGATTAACATGGAGGAGAAGGAGCTAGACCAACCACTGATCAACATGGAGGAGAAGGAGCTTTACCAACCACTGATTAACATGGAGGACAAGGAGCTAGACCACCCACTGATTAACATGGAGGAGAAGGAGCTAGACCACCCACTGATTATCATGGAGGAGAAGGAGCTAGACAAACCACTAATTAACATGAGATAGAGGGAGCTAGACCAACCACTGATTAACATGGAGGACAATTAGCTAGACAAACCACTAATTAACATGAGATAGAGGGAGCTAGACCAACCATGATTAACATGAAGGAGAAGGAGCTAGACCAACCACTGATTATCATGGAGGACAAGGAGCTAGACCAACCACGGATTAACATGGAGGATAAGGAGCTAGACCAACCACTAATTAACATGAGATAGAGGGAGCTAGACCAACCACTGATTAACATGGAGGACAATTAGCTAGACCAAACACTAATTAACATGAGATAGAGGGAGCTAGACCAACCACTAATTAACATGAGATAGAGGGAGCGAGACCAACCACTGATTAGCATGGAGCACAAGGAACTAGACCAACCACTGATCAACATGGAGGACAAGGAGCTAGACCAACCACTAATTAACATGGAGGAGAAGGAGCTAGACCAACCACTGATTGACATGGAGGACAAGGAGCTAGACCAACCACTGATTAACATGGAGGAGAAGGAGCTAGACCAACCACTGATTAACATGGAGGACAAGGAGATCGACCAACCACTGATTAACATGGAGGACAAGAAGCTAGACCAACCACTGATTAACATGGAGGAGAAGGAGCTTGACCAACCACTAATTAACATGAGATAGAGGGAGCTAGACCAACCACTGATTAACATGGAGGACAAGGAGCTTGACCAACCACTGATCAACATGGAGGACAAGGAGCTAGACAAACCACTAATTAACATGAGATAGAGGGAGCTAGACCAACCATGATTAACATGAAGGAGAAGGAGCTAGACCAACCACTGATTATCATGGAGGACAAGGAGCTAGACCAACCACGGATTAACATGGAGGACAAGGAGATCGACCAACTACTGATTAACATAGAGGACAAGGAGCTAGACCAACCACTGATTAACATGGATGAGAAGGAGCTAGACCAAACACTGATTAACATAGAGGACAAGGAGCTAGACCAACCACTAATTAACATGAGATAGAGGGAGCTACACCAACCATGATTAACATGAAGGAGAAGGAGCTAGACCAACCACTGATTAACATGGAGGACAAGGAGCTAGACCAACCACGGATTAACATGGAGGACAAGGAGCTAGACCAACCACTGATTAACATGAGATAGAGGGAGCTAGACCAACCACTGATTAACATGAGATAGAGGGAGCTAGACCAACCACTGATTAACATGGAGTACAAGGAGCTAGACCAACCACTGATTAACATGAGATAGAAGGAGCTAGACCAACCACTGATTAACATGGAGGACAAGGAGCTAGACCAACCACTGATTAACATGGAGGACAAGGAGCTAGACCAACCATGATTAACATGAGATAGAGGGAGCTAGACCAACCACTGATGAACATGAGATAGAGGGAGCTATACCAACCACCGTTTAACATGAGATAGAGGGAGCTAGACCCACCATGATTAACATGAGATAGAGGGAGCTAGACCAACCATGATTAACATGGAGGACAAGGAGCTAGACCAACCACTGATTAACATGGGGGAGAAGGAGCTAGACCAACCATGATTAACATGGAGGACAAGGAGCTAGACCAACCACTGATTAAACATGGAGGACAAGGAGCTAGACCAACCATGATTAACATGGGGGAGAAGGAGCTAGACCAACCACTGATTAACATGGGGGAGAAGGAGCTAGACCAACCATGATTAACATGAGGGAGAAGGAGCTGGGCAGGAGTTTCCATTCCACTCCATTCTTCACCTTCAGCAAAATGTAAGAGCAATCCTGGCCCTAAGGGAGGTCTCCTCTCCTCACTCTCTCTCTCTCTCTCTCTCTCTCTCTCTCTGTAGCCAGGCATCAGTACCTTGTCCCTTGGAGGGTTCCTCTCCCCTCAGCAGCCCCTGCTCGCTCTGTGGAGATCAGCATTTTCCCCTCCTCACGCTGCGTCCTCCCTCCCTAGTGTCCTCTCTCCCTTCCTTCCTCTATCCATCCATAGTGTTTAAATCATGAGAGATACACCAGCCCCCTCTCTCTCTGCTTGAATGCTGCCTCCTAGGCAGCTCAGACCCTTAGGCAAACTATTACTGCACAGAATAATGTCAGTGTGAGTCTGGACAAGTCAGCACAACATTATAGGTGTGAATAGCTGCAATAGAAGTGATTTTTTTATTTTTTATGATTTAACTAGGCAAGTGGGTTAAGAACAAATTCTTATTTACAATGACGGCCTACCCCGGCCAATGCTGGGCTGCCCTGTGGGACTCCCAATCACAGGCAAATGTGAGGCAGCCTGCATTCGAACCAGGGATGTCTCTTGCACTGTGATGCAGTGCCTTAAACCACTTCGCCAATGGAACGCCATGTTTATTCCCACCGCGTAAATGCTTGTGTTTGAAGTTCATCCACCTTGCATGGATGTACAAATAATACATGTTATCGTATCTATAATCTCTTTGGTTATTTATATTATATACTAGTGTGTGCCTTTACACACTCTTGATCCAGGGAATAATAGAATGTGTTCTAATCTTTAAAATGCAACCTACTGTATGTCAAGCTGAGGTGGTAATTTGGACATTCTATTTGTACAGCTCTGTAGGGAACCTAAATATGTATGTATGACTACAGGTCCTGCCATCTACTGTGTAAGAATTCACTTTATTATTGTATGTGCTGCTGGCCTGCCCGAAACACTTCTTAGTATGTAGCGAGAGTAATATAATTGACATAAATTCCTTACAGTGCTTTTTAATGCAGCCATTATGAACCATCTGTGCCTCTTCCATCTTTCATGAGCTAGCAGCTGTTGTCTCTCTTTTCCTGACTGTTCCCAACATTTCCTCCTTGCTATCACTTCGTCTAGTAATTGCTGGCAAACATAGTACCCATCCTCGTGCCTTAAAAAAAATCCTCTCAGAAGAAGATAAATGTCTCTTCGCTCTAGCCAAAAAATGCAGCGAGGCCCTTCGTTTAAAGGGGAATGTGGCTTGTCCAGTTTACACAGCATCGTACACACAACACATTGCCCTCCCATCCAATGCACTGAGGGTCACGATGAGGGGAGCACAGCAATTTCTCAACTCAAACAGACAACGCTGACAGCCAGCTATGGGGGTGAAACTCTTCTTGCTCCTCGTTTGGCTGGCTGCAGACTATTGTTGACCCTGGAGCGCCTCCTCTCCACTCTGGCCCTCCTTCAGAGTGTGTGTGTGTGTGTGTGTGCGTGTGTGTGTGCGTGTGTGTGTGTGTCTGTGGCATGGTGCCGGCCTGCTCATTAGTACTGCCAAACTCCTCTGGCAACAGCAGCAGCAGCAGCAGCTGTCCATCCCAACCCCAGCCTTGCACACCACCGTCTCTGTCTGGATCTACAGCCTACTGAATGAGAGAGGGCCAATAGTGGAAAAAACCCAATTGTCATACTTGAGGAAAGGTAAAGGTACCTTAATAGGAAATGAAAAGTCCCCCAGTAAAATACCACTTGAGTAAAAGTCAAAAAGGATTTGGTTTTAAATATACTAAAGTATCAAATGTATACTCAGCTGGTCACTCCCCGGATTTTGCGTTAACATTATACAACAAAGCATTCTTAGTGTCCAACAAGCTTTCTCTGCCCTTAACTATGTTCTCAATACCTTCACAATAAAGGTAATGTGGTTCGGTAAGAAGAATGCCCTTCCCCCTACCGGTGTGATTACTACCACTGAGGGTTTAGAGGTTGAGGAAGTCACCTCATACACGTTCTCGGAAGTATGGCAAGACGGTACACTGTCCTTGTCTCAGCACATATCCAAGCTGCAGGTTAAGGTTAATTGCTCCTCTTTCAACCCAGATGCCAAACTAACCCTGATTAAGATGACCATCCTACCCATGCTAGATTAAGGAGACGTAATTTATAGATCGTCAGGTAAGGGTGCTCTCGAGTGGCTGGATGTTTTTTACCAACCAATGCTCTACCAATGCTCCTTAAAGGACACATCACTGCACTCTATACTCCTCTGTAAACTGGTCATCTATGTATACCCAACGCAAGACCCACTGGTTGTGTTACTACCATTCTGTGTTGTTGTCTTAGGGTCTCTCTTTATGTAGTGTTGTGGTGTCTCTCTTGTCGTGATGTGTGTTTTGTCCTACATTTGTATTTTTAATCCCAGCTACCATCCCCGTAGGAGGCCTTTTGCCTCTTGCTAGGCTGTCATTGTAAAAAATGATTTGTTCTTAACTATCTTCACTAGTTAAATAAAGGTCAAAAATAAATAATAATAACAATAATGTATGTACAGTACTTAACTATTAAGTACATTATTTCCTTTAAGAATGTAGTGAAGTAAAAGTAAAAGTTGTCAAAAATATAAATAGTATAGCTCATATTCCCCAAAAACAACTAAAGTAGTACTTTAACGTATTTTTACTTAAGTACTGTACACCACTGGAGAGGACCTCCAGGAAATCTGCCCCCTCCATCACTTCCTCCCCACCCCACCGCCACTATCTGCCTACCTGCAGAAAGGCTCCTGAAGGCAGGGCTGTTTGGGCTGGCAGGCCCCGTTGCTCCACTCTGCTCTGCTCCCACACCACACTATGGGCGTCAGTTGGGAATACCATAGCTCAAGACCAAAAATGCAAAGTTCGGTAAAATCATTCCAATCCCGATGAAAATGCAATGTCTGTTTAGCGTATTGGTTGAATGATTGGCTTTAGGACCATGCGGAGCATGGCTTGGAGAGCAGCTGCCAGCCTACTCACCTTTTATTTCACTTTTAGAAGGCAGAGTGCAGAGACAGTGCCAGTTTTTGCTTCATGTATTGGTATGAAAATAAACTAAACTGAACAACTTGCTATTTAGAGAATTTCCCCAAATACATGTCCTGTTTATTTTTATTATATAAAGCTAGGCTACATGGGAGGAGAGCGCTACTGCCATGTGCTCCCCTCCCATGTATTTGAAGGCGCTGTCTTTAGCTTCCCACCAATGGTCTTTATACAAAGTGTGAAGCAGGCAGCCATGAGACAATGTTGTTTGGAAATGCAATGAGAGACAATGACACTTTCATAGTACACTGTATAGGCCTTCCACAAGGGTGGATTCATATAGCCTATAGCAGGGGGTCGGAAACCACTTTCATGTGAAGTGCTAATTTTCAATTGACCTTACCATTTCTAATGTTCTGCGTGCCAGTTATGATTTTCATATATGCATTGTAGGGCTGTGCCCAAAAAAATGTATTTATGTATTATTATTAATTTTTATGCCAATTGGTAGTTACAGTCTTGTCCCATTACTGCAACTCCCGTATAAACTTGGGAAAGGTGACGGTCGAGTGCCGTGCGTCCTCTGAAACATGACCCAGCCAAGCCGCACTGCTCCTTGACACAATGCCCACTTAACCCGGAAGCCAGCTGCACCAATGTGTCGGAGGAAACACCCTACACCTGGCGACTATGTCAGTGTGCACGCTCCTGGCCCGCCACAGGAGTCGCTAGAGCGCAATGGGACAAGGACATCCCGGCTGGGAACAAACCCTCCGCTAACCTCGTTAGCTTTCCGGGGCCGACAGAGATGGCCGCCTCGCTTCGCGTTCCTAGGAAACTATGCAGTTTTTTTTTTACGTGTTATTTCTTACATTGGTACCCCAGGTCATCTTAGGTTTCATTACATACAGTCGAGAAGAACTACTGAATATAAGAGCAGCGTCAACTCACCATCAGTACGACCAAGAATATGACTTTCGCGAAGCGGATCCTGTGTTCTGCCTTTCACATAGGACAACGGAATAATCCCAGCCGGCGACCCAAAAAAACGACTTCGTAAAAGGGGGAAACGAGGCGGTCTTCTGGTCAGACACATCGTGCACCACTCCCTAGCATTCTTCTCGCCAATGTCCAGTCTCCTGACAACAAGGTTGATGAAATCCGAGCAAGGGTAGCATTCCAGAGGGACATAAGAGACTGTAACGTTCTTTGCTTCACGGAAACATGGCTGGAGAGACGCTATCGGAGTCGGTGCAGCCAGCTGGTTTCTCCACGCATCGCGCCGACAGAAACAAACATCTTTCTGGTAAGAAGAGGGGCTTCATGGTTAACGAAACGTCGTGTGGCCACAACAACATACAGGAACTCAAGTCCTTCTGTTCACCTGATTTAGAATTCCTCACAACCAAATGTTGACCGCATTATCTTCCAAGGGAATTCTCTTCGATTATAAACACAGCCGTATATATTCCCCCCCAAGCAGACACATCGATGGCTCTGAACAAACTTTATTTGACTCTTTGCAAACTGGAATCCATATATCCTGAGGCTGCATTCATTGTAGCTGGGGATTTTAACAAGGTCATCTGAAAACAAGACTCTCTAAATTGTATCAGCATATCGATTGCGCAACCACGGCTGGAAAAACCTTGGATCATTGCTATTCTAACTTCCGCAACGCATATAAGGCCCTGCCCCGCTCTCCTTTCGGAAAAGCTGACCACGACTCCATCTTGTTGATCCCTGCCTACAGACAGAAACTAAAACAAGAAGCTCCCGCGCTGAGGTCTGTTCAACGCTGGTCTGACCAATCTGATTCCACACTCCAAGACGGCTTCCATCACGTGGACTGGGATATGTTTCGTATTGCATCAAACAACAACGTTGACGAATACGCTGATTCGGTGTGCGAGTTCATTAGAACGTGCGTTGAAGATGTCATTCCCATAGCAACGATTAAAACATTCCCAAACCAGAAACCGTGGATTGATGGCAGCATTCGCGTGAAACTGAAAGCGCAAACCACTGCTTTTAATCAGGGCAAGGTGACCGGCAACATGACTGAATACAAACAGTGCAGCTATTCCCTCCGCAAGGCAATCAAACAAGCTAAGCGTCAGTATAAAGACAAAGTAGAATCTCAATGCAACCAAAACATGCGGACTCTCCTTCACTGCAGCCGACGTGAGGAAAACATTTAAACGTGTCAACCCTCGCAACGCTGCAGGCCCAGACGGCATCCCCAGCCGCGCCATCAGAGCATGCACAGACCAGCTGGGTGGTGTGTTTACGGACATATTCAATCAATCCCTATCCCAGTCTGTTGTTCCCACATGCTTCAAGAGGGCCACCATTGTTCCTGTTCCCAAGAAAGCAAAGGTAACTGAGCTAAACGACTACCGCCCAGTAGCACACACTTCCGTGATCATGAAGTGCTTTGAGAGACTAGTCAAGGACCATATCACCTCCACCCTACCTGACACCCTAGACCCACTCCAATTTGCTTACCGCCCAAATAGGTCCACAGACGATGCAATCTCAACCACACTGCACACTGCCCTAACCCATCTGGACAAGAGGAATACCTATGTGAGAATGCTGTTCATCGACTACAGCTCTGCGTTTAACACCATAGTGCCCTCCAAGCTCGTAATCAAGCTCAAGACCCTGGGTCTCGACCCCACCCTGTGCAACTGGGTACTGGACTTCCTGACGGGCCGCCCCCAGGTGGTGAGGGTAGGCAACAACATCTCCACCCCGCTGATCCTCAACACTGGGACCCCACAAGGGTGTGTTCTGAGCCCTCTCCTGTACTCCCTGTTCACCCACAACTGCGTGGCCATGCACGCCTCCAACTCAATCATCAAGTTTGCGGACGACACAACAGTGGTAGGCTTGATTACCAACAACGACGAGACGGCCTACAGGGAGGAGGTGAGGGCCCTCGGAGTGTGGTGTCAGGAAAATAACCTCACACTCAACGTCAACAAAACTAAGGAGATGATTGTAGACTTCAGGAAACAGCAGAGGGAACACCCCCCTATCCACATCGATGGAACAGTAGTGGAGAGGGTAGTAAGTTTTAAGTTCCTCGGCGTACACATCACAGACAAACTGAATTGGTCCACCCACACAGACAGCATCGTGAAGAAGGCGCAGCAGCGCCTCTTCAACCTCAGGATGCTGAAGAAATTCGGCTTGTCACCAAAAGCACTCACAAACGTCTACAGATGCACAATCGAGAGCATCCTGTCGGGTTGTATCACCGCCTGGTACGGCAACTGCTCCACCCACAACCGTAAGGCTCTCCAGAGGGTAGTGAGGTCTGCACAGCGCATCACCGGGGGCAAACTACCTGCCCTCCAGGACACCTACACCACCCGATGTCACAGGAAGGCCATAAAGATCATCAAGGACAACAACCACCCGAGCCACTGCCTGTTCACCCCGCTATCATCCAGAAGGCGAGGTCAGTACAGTTGCATCAAAGCTGGGACCGAGAGACTGAAAAACAGCTTCTATCTCAAGGCCATCAGACTGTTAAACAGCCACCACTAACATCGAGTGGCTGCTGCCAACACACTGACTCAACTCCAGCCACTTTAATAATGGGCATTGATGGGAAATGATGTAAAATATATCACTAGCCACTTTAATTAAACAATGCTACCAAATATAATGTTTACATACCCTACATTATTCATCTCATATGTATACGTACATACTGTACTCTATATCATCTACTGCATCTTTATGTAATACATGTATCACTAGCCACTTTAACTATGCCACTTTGTTTACATACTCATCTCATATGTATATACTGTACTCAATACCATCTACTGTATCTTGCCTATGCCGCTCTGTACCATCACTCATTCATATATCTTTATGTACATATTCTTTATCCCCTTACACTTGTGTCTATTAGGTAGTAGTTTTGGAATTGTTAGCAAGATTACTTGTTGGTTATTACTGCATTGTTGGAACTAGAAGCACAAGCATTTCGCTACACTCGCATTAACATCTGCTAACCATGTGTATGTGACAAATAACATTTGATTTGATCTGATTTGATTTGAAGACGCTGAGCCAATTGTGTGCCGCCCCATGGGTATCCCAGTCGCGGCCAGCTGCAACAGAGCCTGGACTCAAACCAGGATCTCTAATGGTAAAGCGAGTGCCTTAGACCACTGCGCCACTCTGGAGGCCGGCCAAGACATTTCTAGCTGCCTACAAACTGAAGAATTCTATAGCTTACTAAAAGTTAGAGATAATTCAGCACCACGCCACAGAGCTCCATTATGTACCGAGGTGCTCCCTACCTGTACCAAGGTGCTGTCCATTCAGTGGTGCTGAATCACAGACACTGCCTTAGCTCCTACATTTGGAGATTTTTTATTTTTGTATTTTGTGACTTTTGTCATTTTTAGTTCGAGTTTGTTCATGCGCCCTTGTTGATTGTAGGCCTAAGTAAGTCATTTGATGTACAGTACCAGTCAAAAGTTTGGACACAGCTACTCATTCAAGGGTTTTTCTTTATTTTTGCTATTTTCTACATTGTAGAATAATAGTGAAGACATCAAAACTATGAAATAACATATGGAATCATGTAGTAACCAAAAAACTGTTAAACAAATTCAAATATATTTTATATCTGAGATTCTTAAAAGTAGCCACCCTTTGCCTTGATCACAGCTTTGCACAATCTTGGCATTCTCTCAACCAGCTTCACCTCAAATGTTTTTCCAACAGTCTTGAAGGAGTTCCCACACATGCTGAGTACTTTGACTGCTTTTCCTTCACTTCAACTCATCCCAAACCATCTCAATTGGGTTGAGGTTGGGTGATTGTGAAGACCAGGTCATCTGATGCAGCAATCCAGCACTCTCCTTCTTGGTCAAATAGCCCTTACACAACCTGGACATGTCTCCCCCCCACATTCTGAAATTGCATTTTTGTCCCCCCTAGTTTTATCATTGGAATGTGATACAAAACCAGGAAGGGGTGTGCTCTAGGACCATGCGGACACCTCTGAGCAGTCGAGTAGGGTGTTTGGAGTGTTTTTTCCGACTGGATAAAAAAACGATATGCCCCCCCACTTCTAAAACCAAAGTTGCACACCTGGTAAATACTATTTAGTTTGCATATACCCTGCCCATTGTCCTCCACCATATTACAATTTGTGTCACCCATTAGTGAGAAACCTACATGCCAAGGATAGACCATATATTGTGTTCCCTACAGGTAATAGAAACGAGCAGAAGTGCTGAACTATCCATTCAGACCCCAGTCCTACCTACCTACAGGTTATGGAGAATGTGCTCTTTTAGTATTTCAATTGGTTTTCTGAAGGAGAAAGACTCCACTTCTATGTTAAAGGTAAAAAAACAAAAACACTATAGTAAATACTACAGTAATGTCCGCAAAAACACTACAGTATATACTACAATCTGCAAAAACACTACATTAATTACTATAGTATATACCACAGTTTTGTTTTACTACAACATTTATACTATAGTTAACTGTAAATACTATAGTATACTAAAGCAAATACTACAGTAAATATTACAGTGTTCACAGTAATGTTTTCAGGGATTTAGTCTGCAAAAACACTACAGTGAATACTATAGTATTTGTTTGTGTGGATGTATGCACCGTTCAAGTAAATAAGTCAATTTGAGATGAGTTTTAGTTGTGGTTGACATTGTATATGCCATTCCTCATACCTTTAAATCTAATATTGTGGTGATAAAGTGGCTTGTGGAAGCATTCACCCTCATGGCATTTTTCCTATTTTGTTGCCTTACAACCTGGAATTAAAATACATTTTGGGAAGTTTGTATAATTTGATTTACACAACATGCCCAACACTTTGAAGATGCAAAATATTTTTTATTGTGAAACAAACAAGAAATAAGACAAGAAAACAGAACTTGAGCGTGCATAACTATTCACCCCCCCAAAGTCCATACTTTGTGGAGCCACGTTTTGCAGCAATTACAGCTGCAAGTCTCTTGGGGTATGTCTCTATAAGCCTGGCACATCTAGCCACTGGGATATTTACCCATTCTTCAAGGCAAAACTGCTTTAACCCCTTCAAGTTGGATGGGTTCCGCTGGTGTACAGAAATCTTTAAGTCATACCACAGACTCTCAATTGGATTGAGGTCTGGGCTCTGACAAGGCCATTCCAAAGCATTTAAATGTTTCCCCTTAAAACATCCGAGAGTTGCTTTAGCAGAATGCTTAGGGTCATTGTCCTGCTGGAAGGTGAACCTCCTTCCCAGTCTCAAATGTCTTGAAGACTGAAACAGGTTTCCCCACAAGAATTTCCCTGTATTTAGTGCCATCCATCATTCCTTCAATTCTGACCAGTTTCCCAGTCCCTGTCGATGAAAAACATCCCCACAGCATGATGCTGCCACCACCATGCTTCACTGTGGGGATGGTGTTCTTTGGGTGATGAGATGTGTTGGGTTTGTGCCAGAAATAGCATTTTCCTAGATGGCCAAAAAGCTCAATTTGTTTGGGGAGGCTCCCACATGCCTTTTGGCGAACACCAAACGTGTGTGCTTATTTTTCTCTTTAAGCAATGGCTTTTTTTCTGGCCACTCTTCCGTAAAGCCCAGCTCTGTAGAGTGTACGGCCTAAAGTGGTCCTACAGATACTCCAATCTCCGCTGTGGAGCTTTGCTACTCCTTCAGGGTTATCTTTGGTCTCTTTGTTGCCTCTCTGATTAATACCCTCCTTGCCTGGTCCGTGATTTTTGGTGGGCGGCCCTCTATTGGCAGGTTTGTTGTGGTGCCATTTTCTTTCTATTTTTTTTATAGTGGATTTAACGGTGCTCCGTGGGATTTTCAAAGTTTCGGATATGTTTTTATAACCCAACGCTGATCTGTACTTCTCCACAACTTTGTCCCGGACCGGTTTGGAGAGATGCTTGGACTTCATAGTGCCGCTTGCTTGGTGGTGCCCCTTGCTTAGTGGTGTGGCAGACTCTGGGGCCTTTCAGAACAGGTGTATATATACTGAGATCATGTGACAGATCATGTGACACTTAGATTGCACACAGGTGGACTTTATGTAACTAATTATGTGACTTCTGAAGGTAATTGGTTGCACCAGATCTTGGTTAGGGGCTCCATATCAAAGAGGTGATAACAAATGCATGCACCATTTTACATTTTTGAATTTTTTAGAAACAGGTTATTTTTTCCATTTCACTTCATCAATTTAAACCATTTTGGGAATGTCCATTACATGAAATCCAAATAATCCATTTAAATTACAGGTTGTTATGCAACAAAATAGGAAAAACGCCAAGGAGAATGAATACTTTTTGCAAAGCACTTCTTTTTCTCCATTTGAGAGTTTAAATTGTGTAGAAATGCAGTAAATTAATTTCAATTTCGCAATAATGTCTTGGAATTTGCCATACCCTAGGTTTAGCTGAACTGACTCCACTACACGCAATCAGGGATCTTTTTTCCAAGAGTTTTCTTTTCAAGAGTCTTTTGATAACAGCTTTTGTGTACAATGTTTCATATGCCTTTTTAATGGGAGCAGATCGGAAAGCTTGTCCATGTACAGCCACAGCCCCTGGTGTCCATTCACCTCCACTACAGTAGCATTCCTCCACACCAACCCAACCAGGGTTCACCATAAAATATGCCATTAGCAGATGCTTTTATCCAAAGCGACATATAGTCTAATACACATTTTACATATGGGTGGCCCTGGGATTCAAAACCACAATCATGGCATTGCAAGGACCATTCTCTGCCAACTGAGCCATACAGAATCAACATCTGCTGGGTCCTAAGACTGAGACTGTGTCCCAAATGGCACCCCATTCCCTACATAGGGAATAGGGTGCCATTTTGGTTTGCAGACCAAGGTAGTCAGTGCAGCAGAAAAGATCCAGGCTCCAGAAGCACCATGGCAACAGCGTCTGCCATGGCTGGGCAGCTCTCCTCCCTCCACACCCCACTGCCTGGTGAGGCATTGCAGCCAGGTCCTCAGGGGGAAGCGGTCCAAAGGACTGGAGCTCAACTATAAGTCTTACAGTGTCACCATGTAAATGAGCCGTGGCACGGCGGAGGCTTGCTGTGATCTTACTGAATGCCTGATGTGTACCACCACAGCCCTCTGAGGCACTTATTCCACTGATAGGCATGACTTCTTCCCAGAAACAACTAAAGGTATGTCTTCCTACCTTAGTTCTCAGAAGCAAGAACATCATCAAACCCCTATTCAGTTTAATCTTAACCTGTGCCATTCAGCCCCAGTAGACTACAGTACCACTGCTGGACACTGTGTCTAAAAGATAACACATTGGCAGTAACTTATCCCACTCTACAGTGTATTGATTTACATACATAACTTAATTAAATTGCCTCATTTATGTCTAACTCTTTTCACAGTAGCAGCAGAACATGACAATTATTTCCTTCCTTTGATCTCAGGCTACAGAGTTTCACTATGGCATGTACAGTAGCTGCAGAGTGAGAATGGATACAGTATGCCATCAACTATTCAACCCTAAGTGGGGCTCATTTATGTTGCCGTCACTATGGTATAAAGCCTTGGGTTATGCCAAGAAGCAACCAGACAATATCACTAGAGAGCTATTTCAAGAAGCCTTAATCTTCTCTACCCCTACTGACAGACCCCCTACTCCCCCCAAGGGAGATCAGCAAATGTTCTCCTCCTTGTTAGACACATTAAATGATTTGTAAATTCAAGCAGAAGGCCAGACTGTGGATTCTAACAATTTACATTTTTACATTTTGTATGCTAATCTTAAAAAATGCTGTAATAATCCTCTTGTAATGTTTTCTTTAATATTTATAAAACATACATTGAGTGTACAAACCATTTATAGAACCCCTGCTCTCTCCATGACAGAGACAACTAAAGCTATGATCCCTTATTAAATCCACTTCAATCAGCGTAGACGAAGGGAAGGAGACAGGTTAAAGAATCATTTTTTCTTGAGACAATTAACAATTTTGTATGTGTGCCATTCAGAGGGTGAATGGGCAAGACAATGGATTTAAGTACCTTTGAATGGGGTATAATAGTATCAAATCAAATGTATTTATATAGCCCTTCGTACATCAGCTGATATCTCAAAGTGCTGTACAGAAACCCAGTCTAAAACCCCAAACACAAAGCAATGCAGGTGTAGAAGCACGGTGGCTAGGAAAAACTCCCTAGAAAGGCCAAACCTAGGAAGAAACCTAGAGAGGAACCAGGCTATATGGGGTGGCCAGTCTTCTTCTGGCTGTGCCAGGTGGAGATTATAACAGAACATGGCCAAGATGTTCAAATGTTCATAAATGACCAGCATGGTCAAATAATAATAATCACAAGCAGAACAGTTGAAACTGGAGCAGCAGCACGGCCAGCTGGACTGGAGACAGCAAGGAGTCATCATGTCAGGTAGTCCTGAGGCATGGTCCTAGGGCTCAGGTCCTCCGAGAGAGAGAAAGGAAGAGAGAAAGAGAGAATTAGAGAGAGCATACTTAAATTCACACAGGACACCGGATAGGACATTTACATTTACATTTAAGTCATTTGGCAGACGCTCTTATCCAGAGCGACTTACAAATTGGTGAATTCACCTTATGACATCCAGTGGAACAGCCACTTTACAATAGTGCATCTAAATCATTTAAGGGGGGGGGTGAGAAGGATTACTTTATCCTATCCTAGGTATTCCTTAAAGAGGTGGGGTTTCAGGTGTCTCCGGAAGGTGGTGATTGACTCCGCTGTCCTGGCGTCGTGAGGGAGTTTGTTCCACCATTGGGGGGCCAGAGCAGCGAACAGTTTTGACTGGGCTGAGCGGGAACTGTACTTCCTCAGTGGTAGGGAGGCGAGCAGGCCAGAGGTGGATGAACGCAGTGCCCTTGTTTGGGTGTAGGGCCTGATCAGAGCCTGGAGGTACTGCGGTGCCGTTCCCCTCACAGCTCCGTAGGCAAGCACCATGGTCTTGTAGCGGATGCGAGCTTCAACTGGAAGCCAGTGGAGAGAGCGGAGGAGCGGGGTGACGTGAGAGAACTTGGGAAGGTTGAACACCAGACGGGCTGCGGCGTTCTGGATGAGTTGTAGGGGTTTAATGGCACAGGCAGGGAGCCCAGCCAACAGCGAGTTGCAGTAATCCAGACGGGAGATGACAAGTACCTGGATTAGGACCTGCGCCGCTTCCTGTGTGAGGCAGGGTCGTACTCTGCGGATGTTGTAGAGCATGAACCTACAGGAACGGGCCACCGCCTTGATGTTAGTTGAGAACGACAGGGTGTTGTCCAGGATCACGCCAAGGTTCTTAGCGCTCTGGGAGGAGGACACAATGGAGTTGTCAACCGTGATGGCGAGATCATGGAACGGGCAGTCCTTCCCCGGGAGGAAGAGCAGTTCCGTCTTGCCGAGGTTCAGCTTGAGGTGGTGACCCGTCATCCACACTGATATGTCTGCCAGACATGCAGAGATGCGATTCGCCACCTGGTCATCAGAAGGGGGAAAGGAGAATATTAATTGTGTGTCGTCTGCATAGCAATGATAGGAGAGACCATGTGAGGTTATGACAGAGCCAAGTGACTTGGTGTATAGCGAGAATAGGAGAGGGCCTAGAACAGAGCCCTGGGGGACACCAGTGGTGAGAACGCGTGGCGAGGAGACAGATTCTCGCCACGCCACCTGGTAGGAGCGACCTGTCAGGTAGGACAGGAGAAGTACTCCAGATATAACACACTGACCCTAACCCCCCAACACATAAACTACTGCAGCATAAATACTGGAGGCTGAGACAGGAGGGGTCAGGAGACACTGTGGCCCCATCCGATGACACCCCCGGACAGGGGCAAACAGGAAGGATATAACCCCACACACTTTGCCAAAGCACAGCCCCTCACCACTAGAGGTATATCTTCAACCACCAACTTACCATCCTGAGACAAGGCCGAGTATAGCCCACAAAGATCTCCACTACGGCACAACCCAAGGGGGGCACCAACTCAGACAGGAAGATCACATCAGTGACTCAACCCACTCAAGTGACGGACCCCTCCTAGGGACGGTATGAAAGAGCCCTAGTAAGCCAGTGACTCAACCCCTGTAATAGGGTTAGAGGCAGAGAATCCCAGTAGAAAGAGGGGAACCGGCCAGGCAGAGACAGCAAGGGCGGTTCGTTGATCCAGAGCATTTCCGTTCACCTTCACACTCCTGGGCCAGACGACACTCAATCATATGACCCACTGAAGAGATGAGTCTTCAGTAAAGACTTAAAGGTTGAGATCGAGTTTGCGTCTCTCACATGGGTAGGCAGACCATTCCATAAAAATGGAGCTTTATAGGAGAAAGCCCTGCTTCCAGCTGTTTACTTACAAATTCTAGGGACAATTAGGAGGCCTGCGTCTTGTGACCATAGCGTACGTGTAGGTATGTACAGCAGGACCAAATCAGAGAAATAGGTAGGAGCAAGCCCATGTAATGCTTTGTAGGTAAGCAGTAAAACCTTGAAATCAGCCCTTGCCTTGACAGGACGCCAGTGTAGGCAGGCTAGCACTGGAGTAATATGATCACATTTTTTGGTTCTAGTCAGCAGTCTAGCAGCCGTATTTAGCACTAACTGAAGTTTATTTAGTGCTTTATCCGGGTAGCCGGAAAGTAGAGCATTGCAGTAGTCTAACCTAGAAGTGACAAAAGCATGGATTAATTTTTCTGCATCATTTTTGGACAGAAAGTTTCAGATTTTTGCAATGTTACATAGATGGAAAAAAGCTGTCCTTGAAACAGTCTTGATATGTTCTTCAAAAGAGAGATCAGGGTCCAGTGTAATGCCGAGGTCCTTCACAGTTATTTGAGACGACTGTACAATCATTAAGATGAATTGTCAGATTCAACAGAAGATCTCTTTGTTTCTTGAGACCTAAACAAGCATCTCTGTTTTTGCAGCCATCCACTTCCTTATGTCTGAAACACTTGCTTCTAGTGAGGGCAATTTTGGGGTAGGTGCCAGGCATACCAGTTTGTGTCAAGAAATGCAACGCTGCAGGGTTTTTCACGCTCAACATTTTCCCATGTGTATCAAGAATGGTCCACCACCCAAATGACATCCAGCCAACCAGACACAACTGTGAGAAGCATTGGAGTCAACATGGGCCAGCATCACTGTGGAATGCTTCAGACACCTTGTAGAGTCCATGCCCCAACAAATTGAGGCTGTTTTTAGGGGGGTGGGGGATGAAACTTAATATTAGGAAGGTATCCCTAATGTTTTGTATACTCAGTGTACATTACTGTCATAAAACTTCACATAAACCCAATCACCTTCATGTAAGTATAGTTTATACAAATATACCAAGGAGTAAGAATCAGAAAGGGGAACACTTCCACTAACATTCTAATGACTCCAAATGAAGAACAGGATTAGTTGGGGTCTCTCTTACATTGTCTAAGAGCCATGCTATAGTTTAGGGAAATACATATGCACACCGGTGATTTTTTTATTTTGTCTTTCTTTTTCTCATTAAATTGTTCCTACAATGTAATATTTGTGGTCACACAGAACACTGAATTATAAAGTGGCGAGTGTTCAATGTTTGCTGATTTGATTACATTTGGGTTTCTAAACGCTGGAGGGACAGTTCAGAAAGAACGTCCCATATGGTGGGAATCACACATGCACGTCGTCAGCTAAAAGTAACCCCAAAGCAATGCAGATTCTCTCCTACCAGCTGTTACATGTTACATTGAAGCAGGGATATTGAAATTTCCCAGATGTTGCCTGGCAAACGACTGGAAGTTGAGGTTATACTGTAAATTAGATCTTTGTATGGATAGAGTAACAGTAGCTGTGATTTGAGATGCCATTAATGTAAATATAACATGTTTATGTAAATGTTAAAATTACAGTAGCATCAGTCATGTTAATTTCCTGTACATGTATCTTACTACAAAATACTATAATATATCATCGCTTGAGATCATTTTTGTTGCTCTGATGATTTCATTGATTGCTATTAGCCATTTGGTTTCTCAAGGGACTGGAAGTTGGTCCATAATGGTGGGAAGGTGGAAAACAATGGAAAATGATGACTGTAGCAAGTCACTGAGACAAAAAGCCTGTTGGTGTTAGGTTCTTTGTAGATTTTCTGGCTCCACTGGAAAACATTTGATTAGAATCCATCATATTAAACTGTCTTTAAAGTTGAAATCAGCAGTTTCCACATCTGTTTTTAGACCTACAAATAAATTATATGTACCCATTGATTCTTGAAGTATATGACTTATGAGCTAAGTTTTACTGTCATATCCCATCAGAACCTAAAATATAAGCTTGTTTTGCTCCAATTGCTAAAATGCCAGCTCTTATTTTGCAGTTGCATCACCCCGTACTAGTATTTAGTTGTATCAGCCAATCACAGTCCGCCATTCCCTGTGCACCTCCAAAACCCCCACGGTCAAAAGATCCCGTTGCTTCTGTGGAGATCCAGCCGACCTCAGCTCCGATCTCTGAGTCCTCACCTGTCGTCGCTGCGGGGGCCCAGCTGAGTCCTTCCACTGTGGCCTGGCCACCTGATCTGGGGCCTTCGTCTGGTCATCCTGCTACGGCCTGGTCTCCTGATCCAAGGCCCTCACCTGGTCCCCCTGCCTGGATCTGGCCTTTCTGGTGGCTACTGCCCATTGGTGCTTCGTGGGTCCAGCCACCAGAGTGTTCAGTCCCAAGGTCCTTGTTGAGATCTTGAGATCTGCTGCAGCTCTGCGGTCCCCAGTCCTGAGATCCTTGTTCGAGCTTTGCCGCTGTGGCCCTGATGTCTCCAGTCCCGGTGTTCTCAGCTGACACTGTGCCGGGGGTCAAGATGACTCCTGTTCATTCGCTGGGGGCCTAACCTGCCCTCACTGCCGAGGTCCTCATGTTGCCCTTTTCTGGGCAGAGGGGGTGGCCAGCACTGGTCCCCGCCACATCACTCACTCTGGTTTGGTGATCTCAAGCATCTTCTTGATAGGGTGGCCAGATGCACAAACAACAGAAACCCTGTTTGGCCAGAGGCCTATGCCCTACGATTCTGATGGGGTGGCCAGACACACTCAAGGATTTCCCTTGTCTGCCTCCTGCACAGCTCTGCCTCCCTGTCCAGGCAGATGAACACACACCAGCGGCCTTCTGTCATCCCTGGTAAATTAGAGTCTTTAGTTTAGAGTTACAGAGTAAATCTGAGGGTGGCTGTTACATCACATCTAATCTAGTTGTTAGTTTTCTCCTTAGTGGTACCTACAAGTCCCCCCACTTGTATCAGCCAATCACAATTCCCATTCCCTGTGCACCTCACTTTACCTCGCCCCTGTCTTCAGGGTGAGATCGCAGTCAGAATCTCTGGACTATTCCTCATGTTCATTGTATTTGACCTGTGTTTAGGTTGTGTATCTAATTAACCGTGGCAGGTAGCCTAGTTGGACTAGTAACTGAAAGTTTGCAAGATCGAATCCCCGAGCCGACAAGGAAAAAATCTGTTGCTCTGCCCCTGAACAAGGCACTTAATAATAACCCACTGTTCCTAGGCTGTCATTGACAATAAGATTTGGTTCTTAACTGACTTGCCTAGTAAAATAAAATAAAATAATCACTTTTATACAATCTCACTTTCTATGTGAGCAGCCAGTACTGAAGTTTGATGTGGAGTTTGGTGTGGTGAAACCCATTATCTGAATAAACCTGTCTGAAGATATCTTGGACCTGGACACCTGTGGTGGCTTAACCGTATCCACTGGCACCAAATAGCGCTTTACTAGTGACCGTTATCCATGGTCCTCCTGGATCAGCCCCTTAGTATTGTTCACCAATGTTTGTAAACCAAGTCAATCTAAGCAAACACTATATAACTTCAAAACATTAAAATTCTAATATCATGGATGGTTAGTCCATGCATCCATAGCTATGTCTGTGAATTTGAGAGTGATTACATTTCTCCCGCAGCTTTTTACCGAAACAGTTGCGCTTTGTTATTATTTCATCTTCTGATTGGCCCTTTAATGAAGCCAATACTATAGAGAGAACTTGAACCCATTTTATATTAAGTTTTTACGAATATATCTTCAAGAACATTGCATAAATGTCCAGGGTCTCGATCAAGAGTAGGGCTGAAATGAAAAAGTTCTCTTATATTCATCACACAATCTAATCTATCAGTGAATTCAAACAGAATATTTTGAATTACACTATTGATAACTTTTTTAAATGGTTTTCCACAATGTAGGTCAGAAATAGGTCCCATAGTTTATCATGAATTACCCAAAGTATGCACAATAGCATTTTGTTGGAATGGAAATGTCCCTGCATCTTTCTAATGGTCTTTCCATCCATCCAGACATACAGTTGAAGTTGGAAGTTTACATACACCTTAGCCAAATACATTTAAACTCAGTTTTTCACAATTCCTGACATTTAATCCTAGTAAAAATTCCCTGTTTAGGTCAGTTAGGATCACCACATTATTTTAAGAACGTGAAATGTCAGAATAATAGTAGAGAGAATGATTTATTTCAGCTTTTATTTATTTCATAATTTTCCCAGTGGGTCAGAAGTTTACAAACACTCAATTAGTATTTGGTCCCATTGCCTTTAAATTGTTAAAATTGGGTCAAACGTTTCGAGTAGCCTTCGAGTAGCCTTCAACAAGCTTCCCACAATAAGTTTCGTGAATGTTGTCCCATTCCACCCCCGTGAATCACGGCTGTTATGGTGTTCTTCAGCTTGCAAGCCTCCCCCTTTTTCCTCCAAACATAACGATTGTCATTATGGCCAAACAGTTCTATTTTTGTTTAATCAGAACAGAGGACATTTCTCCAAAAATGACGATATTTGTCCCCATGTGCAGTTGCAAACCGTTTTTTTTTTATGGCATTTTGGAGCAGTGTCTTCTTCCTTGCTGAGCGGCCTTTCAGGTTATGTCGATATTGGACTTGTTTTACTGTGGATATAGATACTTTTGTACCTGTTTCTTCCAGCATCTTCACACGGTCCTTTGCTGTTGTTCTGGGATTGATTTGCACTTTTCACACCAAAGTACGTTCATCTCTAGGAGACAGAACGCATCTCCTTTCTGAGCGGTATGATGGCTGCGTGGTCCCATGGTGTTTATACTTGCGTACTATTGTTTGCACAAATTAACGTGGTACCTTCAGGTGTTTGGAAATTGCTCCCAAGGATGAACCAGACTTGTAGAGGTCTACAATATTTTTTCTGAAGTATTGGCTGATTTCTTTTGATTTTCCCATGAGGTCATGCAAAGAGCAACTGAGTTTGAAGGTAGGCCTTGAAATACATCCACAGGTACACCTCCAATTGACTCAAATGATGTCAATTAGTCTATCAAAAGCTTCTAAAGCAATGACATCATTTTCAGGAATTTTCCAAGCTGTTTAATGGCACAGTCAACTTAGTGTATGTAAACTTCTGACCCACTGGAATTGTGATACAGTGAATTATAAGTGAAATAATCTGTCTGTAAACAATTGTTGGAAAAATTACTTGTGTCATGCACAAAGTAGATCAAGTAAATAAAGTAGATGTCTTAACCGACTTGCCAAAACTATAGTTTGTTAACAAGACATTTGTGGAGTGGTTGAAAAACAAGTTTTAATGACTCCAACCTAAGTGTATGTGAACTTCCGAACTACAACTGTAGATGGATTTGATTATGACTGCTTTGCCACGCTAAGAGAAACCCTCCCCTTCCCCTCACAACCAGTATTTAATAACCCTTCATTACATCAGAACAACAGGACTTTTACAATCGCTGCCATTGGAGACAATGTAGGTGTTAATGGTGGAGGGTGTTTGGCTGTGCTAATATGGTCAATGCTCTGTGGTTGCCTGGATGGGCGAGGTGGGTGCATGAGGAGGTGGTAGGACTCAGTGGTGTTGGTGTTGACACTGTTTGATTGAGTTAATGTGTGTACTGTGTCTGGCTGTCTGTCTGCTCTCCTGTCTCTAAATGATGGATATTTTGTGTGGAATTGGGAAGAGATTCACCACAGGACAATAACAGAGGAGTGAGAGAGAGATACAAAGTGTGTGTGTGAGAGAGAGAGAGAGTGAGCGAGAGATAAAGAAACAGATAGACAGAGAAAGAGAGAAAGAGAGAAATAAAGAAAGTAAAAAGAACGAGAGACCGAGAGAACAGAGAATCTTCCCAGGTGAGGAGAGGACAGACTCTTTAAGTATGATCGAGCTGGCCACTTTGGGAGTCACATAACTCCAGCTGGTAATTTATCTGCTTGATAATGCACAGACAAAGGCTCAGGCCTCCTTGTGTCACAAGCTAAGCTACACGTCACCACCTCGTCCCCTCATTGTACATTTATCCCATTAAATTCTTGCCTCTTGTGCACTAGCCCAGTGGTTCTCAACCAGGGGTATTAGGGCCCCTGGGGGGTACTTGACCTATACAGAGGGGTTACTTGAGAAGACTTGTGAGACCATAGGCTTACTGGTAAAATGCACACGAGGGGGTACTTCAGGGGTACTCTGGATAGAGCAATATTTTGTTGGTATGTCACTTTCCTCATTTCAGAGAGTTAGGGGGGAAGGAGGGAAATGGAAAGGAGGGAAATGGAAAGGAGGGCACCTAGTCAGTTGTACAACTGAATTCATTCAACCAAAATGTGTTTCCACATTTAACCCAACCCATCTGAAAGAGAGGTGCGGGGGGCTGCCTTAATTGTTCAACTCAGGTGTCAATTTATTACTGAGAGTCATCTGCCTCCAGTGATACCCTCTAGGCACCTGTTGTTGAACCTTCTAACATTCAGATAAATTCTACCACTGATAAATCCTACACACAAGAAATATACAGTATATCACTGTAAAAGATACGTAGTTAGATGATTAAGCATAATCTGGGAAATAGTTAAAGATTTTTTTCTGAAAGGTAATTTTGAAGTGTTCATGACACCAACACGGATATATTTTTCCTATTTGATTTTCTTTACTAGAATAACAACAAAAGCCATCCCTCACGACGCCAGGACAGCAGAGTCAATCACCACCTTCCGGAGACACCTGAAACCCCACCTCTTCAAGGAATACCTAGGATAGGATAAGTAATCCTTCTCACCCCCCCCCCCCCCTTAAATGATTTAGATGCACTATTGTAAGTGGCTGTTCCACTGGATGTCAGAAGGTGAATTCACCAATTTGTAAGTCGCTCTGGATAAGAGCGTCTGCTAAATGACTTAAATGTAATGAAAATGTAATTTGTGAGGTGTAACCATGGTTACAGTGACTTGCAAAAGTATTCACCCCCTTGGCCTTTTTCCTATTTTGTTTCATTACAACCTGTAATGTAAATGGATTTTTATTTGGATTTCATGTAATGGACATACACAAAATAGTCCAAATCTGTGAAGTGAAATGAAAAAAAAAAAAACTTGTTTCAAAATAATTATAGAAAAACAAACTGAAAAATGGTGTTTGTAAATGTATTCATCCCTTTGCTATGAAGCCCCTAAATAAGTTCTGGTGCAACAATCACCTTCAGAAGTCACATAATTAGTTACATAAAGTCTACCTGTGTGCAATCTAAGTGTGACATGATCTGTCACATGATCTCAGTATATATACACCTGTTCTGGAAGGTCCCAGAGTCTGCCGCACTACTAAGCAAGGGGCATCACCAAGCAAGTGGCACTATAAAGACCAAGGAGCTCTCCAAACACGTCAGGGACAAAGTTGTGGAGTAATACAGATCAGGATTGGGTTATAAAACATATCCAAAACTTTGAAAATCCCACGGAGCACTATTAAATCCATTACAAAAATATAGAAAGAATATGGCACCACAACAAACCTGCCAAGAGAGGGCCACCCACCAAAAATCACAGACCAGGCAAGGAGGGTATTAATCAGAGAGGCAACAAAGAGACCAAAGATAACTCCGAAGGAGCTGCAAAGCTCCACAGCAGAGATTGGAGTATCTGTCCATAGGACCACTTTAAGTGTATACTCCACAGAGCTGGACTTTACGGAAGAGTGGCCAGAAAAAAGCCATTGCTTAAATAAATAAATAAATAATCATACACGTTTGGTGTTCGCCAAAAGGCATGTGGGAGACTCCCCAAACATACGGAAGAAGGTACTCTGGTCAGATGAGACAAAAATGTAGCTTTTTGGCCATCAAGGAAAATGCTATGTATGGTGGAAACCCAACACCTTTCCATCACCCCAAGAACACCATCCCCACAGTGAAGCAAGGTGGTGGCAGCATCATGCCGCATGGATGTTTTTCATCGGCATGGACTGGGAAACTGGTCAGAATTGAAGGAATGATGGATGGCGCTAAATACAGGGAAATTCTTAAAGGTAACCTGTTTCAGCCTTCCAGAGATTTGAGACTGGGACAGAGGTTCAACTTCTAGCAGGACTATGACCCTAAGCTTCTGCTAAAGCAACACTCGGATGTTTTAAGTGAAAACATTTAAATGTCTTGGAATGGCCTAGTCAAAGCCCAGACCTCAATCTAATCTGTGGTATGACTTGCTGTACACCAGTACAACCAATCCAACTTGATGGAGCTGGAGCAGTTTTGCCTTGAAGAATGGGCAAAAATCCCAGTGGCTTGATGTACCAGGCTTATAGAGACATTCCCCAAGAGACTTGGAGCTGTAATTGCTGCCCCAGCTGACTCCACAAAGTATTGACTTTGGGGGGGTGAATAGTTATGCACTCAAGTTTTCATTTTTTTTGTCTTATTTTTTTATTTGTTTCACAATAAAACATATTTTGCATCTTCAAGTGGTAGTCAGGTTGTGTAAATCAAATTATACAAATCCCCCCATAACCCATTTAATTACAGGTTGTAAGGCAACAAAATAGCAAAAATGCTACAGGGGTTGAATACTTTCGCAAGCCACTGTAAGAGAGATTGATGCGGTGATTCAGCTAACATTTGACCATCAGCGTCATAGGGAAGCCAGTCGACTGAAGAGCAGCCAACCTGCTCATGCACACAGACATTCCCCTGCTTTGCTCTACAAAATCATGTAGTCCAGCCGTGCTTGATGGTAATGGCTTCATTTGGGCTTGCCAGGGAGCCGTGTTGAGCCACGTTGGGTTAAATCACACAGATGATGATGATGATGATGGTGGTAGGCTAACAGTGAGCTTCTCAGGCCAAACCGGTGTCGGTGGCAAAACCAGAGTGTAAAAAGAAAAAGAGCAGCTGTTTCCAAGGCTACAGCAGGGTCCCTGGTGTGTATTTAGCCCACAGTGTTCCTCCATCTGAAGTCTAACAGGCGATGCTCAACGGTTGACCTCGCTATCCTCCAGAGATTCTTGTGTCATGGTGCACTCCATGGAACCAATGTACTATACTACAGGTTGGGCCTAAATATGACTTTTACTTGCTTGGAAGAGTCAAAATACTAGAGAATAGCTTATTTTTGATACTTTATGCCTAGAGGCATTATTTTCTAAATTCATGCGAGGATGATAAAACAAACATTTGTTTTCAACTACGATGTGATCAGTTGCTGCTGTAACTCAGCACAAAGGGAACAGGGAATTGTGGAACAACCTTACAACTTGTGTTGGGAACACTAGCTCATACATTGGTGTGTATATGAAGCCATGGTTTGTTACTGAATGTCACTATACAGCGTTACAGAATAGCTCAGTCATTGGCATAATGGTACGTAGGATAGAGGAACGAATGTGGAGAGAGGATAAATGAGAAATCCCAAGTCTTCAAAACGAAGTGACTCAGAGATGAGTGAATCGTGACATTTTGTTTCGTGGTCCGAGGCAATGTTTTAATGGGGACACAAAGCAATAAGCTCAAACTGCTGTGCACTTCGTTCTTCTCCTCACAGCCAAACACTGTCTCGTTAAAAACCCAAATTAATTTAGAAGAATTCATATCGAAAGCTCTTTCCTCTGGCACAATAACAATGAATCCCAAATAGAATGTTTTAATTATCCTTTTCCAGCATATTAAATGTGGAGCTTATTGCTCCACGGGTGAATATATTGTCCAGTGAGGCCATCAGCCTTGCACAAAGAAAACAACAGCCTTGCACAAAGAAAACAACAGCCTTGCACGAAGAAAACAACAGCCTTGCACAACGAAAACAACAGCCTTGCACAACGAAAACAACAGCCTTGCACAAAGAAAACAACAGCCTTGCACAAAGAAAACAACAGCCTTGCACGAAGAAAACAACAGCCTTGCACAACGAAAACAACAGCCTTGCACAACGAAAACAACAGCCTTGCACAAAGAAAACAACAGCCTTGCACAAAGAAAACAACAGCCTTGCACAAAGAAAACAACAGCCTTGCACAAAGAAAACAACAGCCGTGCACAAAGAAAACAACAGCCTTGCACAAAGAAAACAACAGCCTTGCACAAAGAAAACAACAGCCTTGCACAAAGAAAACAACAGCCTTGCACAAAGAAAACAACAGCCTTGCACAAAGAAAACAACAGCCTTGCACAAAGAAAACAACAGCCTTGCACAAAGAAAACAACAGCCTTGCACAAAGAAAACAACAGCCTTGCACAAAGAAAACAACAGCCGTGCACAAAGAAAACAACAGCCGTGCACAAAGAAAACAACAGCCTTGCACAAAGAAAACAACAGCCTTGCACAAAGAAAACAACAGCCTTGCACAAAGAAAACAACAGCCTTGCACAAAGAAAACAACAGCCTTGCACAAAGAAAACAACAGCCTTGCACAAAAAAAACAACAGCCTTGCACAAAAAAAACAACAGCCTTGCACAAAGAAAACAACAGCCTTGCACAAAGAAAACAACAGCCTTGCACAAACTAAGTAACACAGTGTACAGCTCCAATGTTGTTAGGCTTATCTTCCACATGGATAATGTCTGATGAAAATTTACAATAGTCTTACAAAATAACATTTCCGGCTTATATGAAATATTGTACTGCCACTGGCCATTTGCAATGAGATCCTCAGACATCAAAACAGGAAATATTGTCTAACTATAGAAACACTTAAAATGCAAATACCTTCATTATGGCCACTGCGTTGCATTGCACTCTAGCCGTGAGATTCAGGTTCTAGCAGCAAGAGTCAGTTGGGACACACACAGATGTGTTGAGTAGGGGAACACAGCACAACGAGTCTGGGAGATGTGTGTGATGCTAGGATGACAAGCGTTGTTAAAGGGATGGGGGATCTGGAAATGCAGATGGGTGGACATGTCAGGAGACAGGAGAGGAGTGGTGCTTGTGGGAGGGGGACTGGAACAATGATTATACAACAAGACATGCAGTCATCTGGACATATTCAAACATATACCGGAAGAGTGTGTATGTGTGTGTGTGTGCGTGTGTGTGTGTGTGTGTGTGTGTGTGTGTGTGTGTGTATGTGAATAATTCGTGCATGCGTCAGTACGTGCGTGTATATTTCTTCATTACTTGTCTGCCTGCAGCAGAGTTGCGTGGGTGGCTGGGTGATAGGGGCCAACCATTAACCATTATCTCATAATGTTCTCGCATATTCATATTTGAATATGAAACCCTGTCATGTGCATTTATGGAAAAACCCACCCGCGTTAACCGTCATATTACAAAATGATTAGCTGTATCAGTATTCATGCTGGCCTTCATTAGTGTTTAATAGTACGGGCAATCAGGCTGGTTTAATTTAGGAATTTAACATTTATCTGAACATAATACTTCATTAGGGCTTAATATTGTCTGTAAAACTGCAACTCAAGGTTTCAGTCTAATAATCGTAAATTGTAGATGGATGAACGCAAGCTTGGTACGCAACTCTGTTATTATTGTATTTAAACAGCTCTGGTATTATTGTATTTAAACAGCTTTGCTATTATTGTATTTAAACAGCTCTGGTATTATTGTATTTAAACAGCTCTGGTATTGTAACGATTTTCATTCTCCTCTCTTGAGGAGGAGTAGGAAGGATCGGACCAATACGCAGCGTGGTAAGTGTTCTCCATATCTTCAATTAAAACTGAACACTACACAAAATTAAAACGAAATAGTTCCGTGTGGAAAACTCAGACACAGGAAATAATCACCCACAACAAAACTGGGGAAAACAGGCTACCTAAGTATGGCTCTCAATCAGAGACAACTATCAACAGCTGCCTCTGATTGAGAACCATACCAGGCCGAACATAGAAATACGGCAACTCACGCCCTGACCAAACTAACACAAAGACACAATAAAGGAACAAAGGTCAGAACGTGACAGTACCCCCCCCCCCAAAGGTGCGGACTCCGGCCGCAAAACCTGAACCTATAGGGAAGGGTCTGGGTGGGAGTCTGACCGCTTTGGCGGCTATGGCGCGAGACTTGGACCCCACTCCACCATAGTCTTGGCCCACTTAACCTCTCTGAGCACGGAACCTGGAAGCGGGCTGAAATTTGACAACATACGGTGATCGCTACATAAATAGTCATATTAAATATTCATGAAAAAACAAGTGTCTAACATGTTTCGAAAGCCTAGAATCTTGCTAATCCAACTGCGTTGTTAGATTTAAAAAAGGATTTACTGCGAAAGAATACAATGCGATTATCTGAGGATAGAACCTCATAAAAAACAACTATTTCAACCAGCACAGGTGCAACAAAATCACAAACTGCAATAAAATACATTGTTTACCTTTGACGATCTTCCTCTGTTTGCAATCCCAATGCTCATTGTTACACAATGAATGTTTTTTTGTTTAATAAAATCCATTTTTATAGCCTAACACGAAACATTTTGTGAACCGCTTGTGTTGTGAATTCCGTCTCATTCCATTTTCGACGACACATTCGAGGTAAATACACACACAGAACGTGACTTTTCCAGTCATGTTTGGTTTCATTGCAATCAACTGGTTTGATCGAGGACGACTAATTTACACTGACTCTGAATGGGAGCCCCCAGTGCCAAGGTGTCCATCCACCACTGAAGCTGGTTCATCCAGCTCCTGCCACAAGTGGTGTTCATCTCCCCAAATGTATTTCTACAGGCATGGATTTGCTATGGCATCTGGCATCAGCAGCATAATATTGTGGAGAGGACTGAGGGTCCTCCAAATGTTGAAAGTGTTATTTTGTAAATGTGTATATATTTTTTCCATGTTTTTTCTCCATTTTTTGGGGGTGTGTGTTAGAATACCATTTTGGTATTTTGTATATAGTTATTCCATTCAAAATGTGTAACTTCACCAATTTGGCCACTTGGGTACATGGGTGACTTCATGATAAATGTCATGTAGCACACTCATTTTGGAAATTATCATTCTGAAACTTTGCACAAGTACTGATGCCCTCTTATGTTTGTCACTGTAATTGTTCCCATCATCCTATCTGAATGTTTGTTTTATCTTGTTCATTTTAAAGATGATGATACAACAATAAAAAAGTATGGTTTTTCCTTTGTATTATCTAAACCAGAGCTATTGTGTTATATTCTCCTACATTCAATTCACATTTACACAAACTTCAGAGTGTTTTCTTTCAAATGGTACCAAGAATATGCATATCCTTGGTTCTGTGCCTGAGCTCCAGGCAGTTAGATTTGGGTATGTCTTCAGGTGGAAATTGAAAAAGTAGGGGGTTAGCTTTAAGAGGTTTTAAGTGGTGCCTTTGGAGCGGCGACCCTCGCTGCCGAACTCGGACTGGGGACCCTTGCAGCGGGCCCCGAATAGATGGGAGACTCCGGCAGCGCCGGACAGGCGGGAGACTCCGGCATCGCCGTAGTGAAGGACGACTCCGGCTACGCCGGAGTGAAGGGCGGCTCTGGCAGCTCCTGACTGACGGGCGGCTCTGGCAGCTCCTGACTGACGGGCGGCTCTGGCAGCTCCTGACTGACGGGCGCCTCTGGCAGCTCCTGACTGACGGGCGCCTCTGGCAGCTCCTGACTGACGGGCGCCTCTGGCAGCTCCTGACTAACGGGCGCCTCTGGCAGCTCCTGACTGACGGGCGCCTCTGGCAGCTCCTGACTGACGGGCGCCTCTGGCAGCTCCTGACTGACGGGCGCCTCTGGCAGCTCCGGACAGACGGGCGGCTCTGGCAGCTCAGGACAGACGGGCGGCTCTGGCAGCTCAGGACAGACGGGCGGCTCTGGAAGCTCCTGACTGACGGGAGGCTCTAGCATTGCTGGACAGGAGGCAGACTCTGGAAGCGCTGGACAGAAGGGAGACTCTGGAAGTGCTGGACAGGAGGGAGACTCTGGAAGCGCTGGACAGGTGGGAGACTCTGGAAGCGCTGGACAGGAGGGAGACTCTGGAAGCGCTGGACAGGAGGGAGACTCTGGAAGCGCTGGACAGGAGGGAGACTCTGGAAGCGCTGGACAGGAGGGAGACTCTGGAAGCGCTGGACAGGTGGGAGACTCTGGAAGCGCTGGACAGGAGGCAGACTCTGGAAGCGCTGGACAGGAGGGAGACTCTGGAAGCGCTGGACAGGAGGGAGACTCTGGAAGCGCTGGACAGGAGGCAGACTCTGGAAGCGCTGGACAGGAGGGAGACTCTGGAAGCGCTGGACAGGTGGGAGACTCTGGAAGCGCTGGACAGGAGGGAGACTCTGGAAGCGCTGGACAGGAGGGAGACTCTGGAAGTGCTGGACAGGAGGGAGACTCTGGAAGCGCTGGACAGGAGGGAGACTCTGGAAGCACTGGACAGGAGCACCTGGAGCCGCTGGACAGGAGGCAGCACCTGGAGGGAGGAGACAAAGAGACAGCCTGGTGTGTGGGGCTGCCACCGGAGGCCTGGTGCGTGGAGGAGGCACTGGATGGACCAGACCGTGGAGGCGCACTGGAGGTCTCGAGCACCGAGCCTGCACAACCTGTCCTGGTTGGATACTCCCCGTAGCCCAGCAAGTGTAGCGGGGTGGACCAGACCGCACTGGGCTGTGCTGGCGAACCGGGGAAACCGTGCGTAGGGCTGGTGCCATATAACCCGGGCCGACGAGACGCACTGGACACCAGATGCACTGAGCCGGCTTCATAACTCCTGGCTCGATGCCCACTCTAGCCCGGCCGATACGAGGAGCTGCGATGTAGCGCACCGGGCTATACCTGCACACTAGGGACACCGTGCGCCTCACGGCATAACACGGTGCCTGCCCGGTCCACCTCTCTCCATGTTAAGCACGGGGAGTTGGCTCAGGTCTCCTACCTGACTTAGCCACACTCCCCGTGTGCAACCCCCAATACATTTTTGGGGCTGCCTCTCGTCCCTGTTGCGCTGCCGTGCTAACTCCTCATAATGACGCCGCTCGGCTTTGGCTGCCTCCAGCTCTTCCCTGGGGCGGCGACATCCCCCAGCCTGTGCCCAGGGTCCCTTTCTGTTCAAAATCTCCTCCCATGTCCAGGAGTCCAGAACCCTCTGCTCCTGGTTACCACGCTGCTTGGTCCGGTTGTGGTGGGTGATTCTGTAACGATTCTCGTCTTCCTCTTCTGAGGAGGAGTAGGAAGGATCGGACCAAGACGCAGCGTGGTAAGTGTTCGTCATATCTTTAATTAAAACTGAACACAACACAAAATGAAAACAAAACAGTTCCGTGTGGAAAACACAGACACAGAAAATAATCACCCACAACCAAACTGGGGAAAACAGGCTACCGAAATATGATTCTCAATCAGAGACAACGATCGACAGCTGCCTCTGAGTGAGAACCATACCAGGCCAAACACAGAAATACAACATAGACTACCCACCCCAACTCACACCCTGACCAAACTAACACAAAAACACAATAAAGGAACTAAGGTCAAAACGTGACAGGAATTATTGTATTTAAACAGCTCTGGTATTATTGTGTTTATACAGCTCTGGTATTATTGTATTTAAACAGCTCGGGTATTATTGTATTTAAACAGCTCTGGTATTATTGTATTTAAACAGCTCTGTTATTATTGTATTTAAACAGCTCTGGTATTATTGTATTTAAACAGCTCTGGTATTATTGTATTTAAACAGATCTGGTATTATTGTATTTAAACTGCTCTGGTATTATTGTATTTAAACTGCTCTGGTATTATTGTATTTAAACAGATCTGGTATTATTGTATTTAAACAGATCTGGTATTATTGTATTTAAACAGCTGTGTACTCTGCAGGGTCAGCACAGGACATTACTCCATCAGTAATTCTGAACCATCGATGATCCATGAGGACATGAACCACACAATAATGAGCTGAATTAAGTCTTAATTGATGACTGTGGGAAACAAATAAAAAAACAGTCCCCTTTACTTTGGCATCCTCAAAGTGAGACCAGTGACTTTTTCGATGTACAGTGACTCAGATGTAGCATCAGTAACAGTTCTGACATGTAATTTAATAACACTTTTGGGAGTCATTTCCATTGATCTTCCATTTGTGTTTTCTCTCATTATTTGTGCTGTAATAGAGTCAAGTCAAATCTGTATCCAGTAGATTGGATGGAAAATCAGCACAGAGATAAGTGCTCCACAAAAATAATGAATTTTTGAGAAGTTCATTTGTAACAAGAGTGTAGAATCATAGTGATGGTGTGTGTGTGTGATTGTGTGAGAGAGTGAGAACAAAGAAAGAGAGAGAACGAGAGAGAGAATTAAAGAGAGAGAGAGAGACAGAGACATTAATTAGAGAGAAAAAGAGAGATAACCAGTGAGCGAGCAAGTGAGCGAGATTGAGAGAGAGAGAGAGAGAGAACGAGTGTTTGAGGTCAGTGCTGTAGAGTGAGGTGGGACCCTCCTATAGGAGTCAGTAAAGATCCACTACAGCAGGGCAGTATATTGCTATTAGAAACAAAGGAAAAACAAAAAGATGTAACATGCATTGCAGTTAGAATATTGTCATGTTGTTGTTGTGACTGCCATGCAACGGCTTATGCTTGAACTATGAGCATTTTGCTGGCAGAGTCTATGGTGTGCAACTGACTGTGTTTTTCTGATTCATTTTTGTGTTTTTTTGTTTTTCTGTTAATTTCATCTCTGCCCAGCTGGAAGGAAAGTGGAGTTTAGTTTATAATAGTCTAGTCTACAGCAATAATAAGAAGAAGAATAATAATAAGAAGAATTTGGTGGTTGCTTATATTTGTCCTATTTCCCACAATTACAAGTGAGTATGAATAAGCAAGTGGAAATGTGGTTTTTGCATTATCCCAATTCTCTGACCCCCTCGGAGAGTGGGGTCATGGCCAGGGTCTGCCATTATCAATGGTAATGATAATAATATATTGTGTCACTGCAGCGGGCTGTTTATTGCATTTGACTTTAATCCAGCAGGTGATAGGTTGTATTCCCTATGGGGTTCAATGTATTGTAGAATCTGTTGTGTAGATCAAATCAAATTTGCCACATGCACCGAATACAAGTGTAGAATTTACAGTAAAATGCTTACTACAAGGAGGAGGCGGTACTCTTCAGTTCCAGCATTCACAGCTATTATTAGGTTTGTAACATTGATGCTGTAACGGGATTCTTCTGTTGAATGAGAGGCGGACCAAAACGCAGCGTGGTTATTGTGATACATCTTGAATAAAGATGAAAATAGAACAATATACAAAAAAAAAACACGAAACCGTGAAAAACCGAAAACAGCCTTATCTGGTGTTACAAAGACAGGAACAATCACCCACAAAACCCAACACAAAACAGGCTACCTAAATATGGCTCCCAGTCATAGACAATGACTAACACCTGCCTCTGATTGAGAACCATATCAGGCCCAAACACAGAAACAGACAAACAAGACATCCAACATAGAATGCCCACTCAGATCACGCAGATCTGGAAGAGTCTGGTTGACTAGCAGATCTGAAAGAGTCTGTGACAGATGCAGGGTTTATATTTCACCTCGATTCATCCTTAGCATCAGAATGGACATTCAGTTCAATAATTATCAAGTCTGACTGTATTGTCATTTGTCTCATATTTCAATTTTGCTTATGAGAATGTTAACCTTTTGCATTACTTGGTCAGATTTCTTTAGATGGATCTTAACCAAGATGTGGGATGAAACCTGCTAGCTCTAGAGCACTGCTTCAGGTGAATGTCTGCCTAGCCCAAGAGCCATTTCACTGGGTCCCCTCTCCCCCTTCAATGGGCATGCTGCCTCCCCTATGGTCATCCCCCCACCCCCTTAACCGTCTTTACTCTGCCTCCAACACAATGGACATTTATTTATTCATCAATGCCACAGTTTTACAGTACCAGTCAAAAGTTTGGACACACCTACTCATTCCATGGCCTACATTGTAGAATGATAGTGAAGACATTAAAACTATGAAATAAAAAATATGGAATCAAATACGTTTAAAAAAATATATTTTATATCTGAGATGCTTCAAAGTAGCCACCCTTTGACTTGATGACACCTTTGCACACTCTTGGCATTCTCTCAACCAGCTTCATGAGGTAGTCACCAGGAATGCATTTCAATTAACATGAGTGCCTTGTTAAAAGCTAAATAGAGGAATTTCTTTCCTTCTTAATGCTTTTGAGCCAATCAGTTGTGTTGTGACAAGGTAAGGTTGGTATACAGAAGATAGCTCTATTTTGTAAACGACCATGTCCATATTATGGCAAGAACAGCTCAAAAAAGCAAAGAGAAATGACAGTCCATCATTACTTTAAGACATGAAGGTCAGTCAATATGGAACAAAAGTGCAGTCGCAAAAACCATCAAGAGCTATGATGAAAATGGCTCTCATGAGGACCGCCACAGGATGTCTTCACTATAATTTTACAAAGTTGAAATTAGTTCAAACAAAGAAAAACCCTGGAATGAGTAGGTGTGTCCAAACTTTGGACTGGTATTGTATATACATGTATTTGTATTTTTTATTACCATTTATATTATTTAATTTAATTTAGTCCTGCTTGTTGGAGCTCGAAAGCTATCCATGTTTCTGTACCATGCAATCACACCTGCAACCCTGTACCTGTGACTATTAAACACTGAATCTGAATCTCTAAATCTGAATCAAATCATGTATTCCTCTACTATGTGGCTTTACCTAGTCCACTGTCACCAACAGCAGATTTAGAGCATGCCGTTCCAGTCCCGTCCATGGTGCTGAAATGCATGCAGTCTGTAGTGTGGTAGTCAGAGTGCGTGTGTGTCTGTGTGTACTTGTGTGCTAGAGATTGGCCCAAGCAGAAAACACGATAAATATGCTTTACACACACACACACACACACACACACACACACACACACACACACACACACACACACACACACACGGTTCTTTGAGCAGCCTTGTAAACAAATACAAGTTCCAGTTGTGTTTTCTCTCTCTCTCTCTCTCTCTCTCTACCTCTCAGTTCAATTCAATTGAAGGGCTTTATTGGCATGGCAAACATATGGTAACATTGCCAAAACAAGTGAAGTAGATAATGAACGAAAGTGAAATAAACAATACAAATTAACAGTGGACATTACACTCACAAAAGTTCCTAAAGAATAAAGACAGAAGGAAAGGAAAATGAACATACATATAGGTTGTATTTACAATGGTGTTTGTTCTCCACTGGTTGCCCTTTTCTTGTGACAGGTCACAAAGGTTGCTGTGATGGCACACCATGATTATGAAAATTGGGTTTCTTTTCTAATTCTTTGTGGGTCTGTGTAATCTGAGGAAAATATGTGTCTCTAATATGGTCATACATGGGGTGGCAGGTAGCCTAATGGTTAGAACGATGGGCCAGTAACCGAAAGGCTGACGAGGTAAAAGCTGACAAGGTAAAAATCTGTCTTTCTGCCCCTGAACAAGGCAGTTAACCCACTGTTGCTAGGCCGTCATTGTAAATAAGAAGTTGTTCTTAACTGACTTGTCTAGTTAAATAAAATCTATAAAATAGTGACAGGAGGTTAGTAAGTACAACTCAGTTTCCACCTCATTTTGTGGGCAGTGTGCCTGTCTTCTCTTGGGAGCCAGGTCTGCCTATGGTGGTCTTTCTAAATAGCAAGGTCTGTGTGAGATGTTGATGATGCGGTTGAGGGCGATGTCCTTTAGGGTCCGGGCGAAGGTGGGCACTGCCGCCTTGTATAGGTGGACCTGGTCATAAAGGCTGTTCAAGTCCAGGATGGAGTGGTGGGCCAAGTAGACATTTGGTTTTGAGGCACAGTCACGGGAAATACTTGCATTTACCCGCTGTATGGTAGCAGGGTGGAAGTCTTTTTGTGATAGCAGGATGGAGATAACCACTTGTGCGTTGGGGAAAGTAGAATGAGCTTTTTCAGTCACTCCCTTGAGTGCTGTCTAAGCCAAAGGCAACAATTTGACATCTGTGTTTTTCCTTATTAACAATTAGATTAAGTTAATCATCTGATATGTTCCCAGGCAGAAGAGAAACAAGTCTCTCTGTCATATGCAGTGCCGTATGGGGTGCCTTGCTTTTTATCTTGTCATATAATGTACCAATCTTCTGAAATGATCACTCATTCAAATAATTGTACAGAGTCGTCATGGTTCATGTGTTTCTGTCTTTTGTGAACTGAATGAGGGCAATTGTTTCCTTTGGTCTTTATTTGATGGTTGTATAATAATGTAATAATTCATATTATTAATACTATTATGATCATGCTTCGCATTTAGTGGGCAGACTGGCAGGCATACTGGTAGCAGTGAGATTAATCTCATCTTCGTAGTGTCGGTTAGAGAATAAATCCTGGGGTTAGATGGGCCATGATTGCTCATCTGCCACCCCCCTCCTCTTTCTCTCCCCCCAGTCTGTTTAGCTATCATTACCTCTAGTCTGGGTGCCAGTCTGTTTAGCTATCATTAACTCTAGCCTGTGTACCAGTCTGCTTAGCTATCATTACCTCTAGTCTGGGTACCAGTCTGCTTAGCTATCATTACCTCTAGTCTGAGTACCAGTCTGCTTAGCTATCATTACCTCTAGTCTGAGTACCAGTCTGTTTAGGTATCATTAACTCTAGCCTGTGTACCAGTCTGTTTAGCTATCATTACCTCTAGTCTGGGTGCCAGTCTGTTTAGGTATCATTAACTCTAGCCTGTGTACCAGTCTGTTTAGCTATCATTACCTCTAGTCTGGGTACCAGTCTGTTTAGGTATCATTAACTCTAGCCTGTGTACCAGTCTGTTTAGCTATCATTACCTCTAGTCTGGGTGCCAGTCTGTTTAGGTATCATTGAATCTAGCCTGTGTACCAGTCTGCTTAGCTATCATTACCTCTAGTCTGGGTACCAGGCTGCTTAGCTATCATTACCTCTAGTCTGAGTACCAGTCTGCTTAGCTATCATTACCTCTAGTCTGGGTACCAGTCTGCTTAGCTATCATTACCTCTAGTCTGGGTACCAGTCTGCTTAGCTATCATTACCTCTAGTCTGAGTACCAGTCTGCTTAGCTATCATTACCTCTAGTCTGAGTACCAGTCTGCTTAGCTATCATTACCTCTAGTCTGGGTACCAGTCTGCTTAGCTATCATTACCTCTAGTCTGGGTACCAGTCTGCTTAGCTATCATTACCTCTAGTCTGGGTACCAGTCTGCTTAGCTATCATTACCTCTAGTCTGGGTACCAGTCTGCTTAGCTATCATTACCTCTAGTCTGGGTACCAGTCTGCTTAGCTATCATTACCTCTAGTCTGGGTACCAGTCTGCTTAGCTATCATTACCTCTAGTCTGAGTACTAGTCAGTTCTTGTGACGGCCGGCCGCCCAACAACCTGCCCGCTTGACCCTATCCCCTCCTCTCTTCTCCAGACCATTTCCGGAGACCTTCTCCCTTACCTCACCTCGCTCATCAACTCATCCCTGACCGCTGGCTACGTCCCTGCCGCCTTCAAGAGAGCGAGAGTTGCACCCCTTCTGAAAAAACCTACACTCGATCCCTCCGATGTCAACAACTACAGACCAGTATCCCTTCTTTCTTTTCTCTCCAAAACTCTTGAACGTGCCGTCCTTGGCCAGCTCTCCCGCTATCTCTCTCAGAATGACCTTCTTGATCCAAATCAGTCAGGTTTCAAGACTAGTCATTCAACTGAGACTGCTCTTCTCTGTATCACGGAGGCGCTCCGCACTGCTAAAGCTAACTCTCTCTCCTCTGCTCTCATCCTTCTAGACCTATCGGCTGCCTTCGATACTGTGAACCATCAGATCCTCCTCTCCACCCTCTCCGAGTTGGGCATCTCCGGCGCGGCCCACGCTTGGATTGCGTCCTACCTGACAGGTCGCTCCTACCAGGTGGCGTGGCGAGAATCTGTCTCCTCACCACGCGCTCTCACCACTGGTGTCCCCCAGGGCTCTGTTCTAGGCCCTCTCCTATTCTCGCTATACACCAAGTCACTTGGCTCTGTCATAACCTCACATGGTCTCTCCTATCATTGCTATGCAGACGACACACAATTAATCTTCTCCTTTCCCCCTTCTGATGACCAGGTGGCAAATCGCATCTCTGCATGTCTGGCTGACATATCAGTGTGGATGACGGATCACCACCTCAAGCTGAACCTCGGCAAGACGGAGCTGCTCTTCCTCCCGGGGAAGGACTGCCCGTTCCATGATCTCGCCATCACGGTTGACAACTCCATTTTGTCCTCCTCCCAGAGCGCTAAGAACCTTGGCGTGATCCTGGACAACACCCTGTCGTTCTCAACTAACATCAAGGCGGTGGCCCGTTCCTGTAGGTTCATGCTCTACAACATCCGCAGAGTACGACCCTGCCTCACACAGGAAGCGGCGCAGGTCCTAATCCAGGCACTTGTCATCTCCCATCTGGATTACTGCAACTCGCTGTTGGCTGGGCTCCCTGCCTGTGCCATTAAACCCCTACAACTCATCCAGAACGCCGCAGCCCGTCTGGTGTTCAACCTTCCCAAGTTCTCTCACGTCACCCCGCTCCTCCGCTCTCTCCACTGGCTTCCAGTTGAAGCTCGCATCCGCTACAAGACCATGGTGCTTGCCTACGGAGCTGTGAGGGGAACGGCACCGCAGTACCTCCAGGCTCTGATCAGGCCCTACACCCAAACAAGGGCACTGCGTTCATCCACCTCTGGCCTGCTCGCCTCCCTACCACTGAGGAAGTACAGTTCCCGCTCAGCCCAGTCAAAACTGTTCGCTGCTCTGGCCCCCCAATGGTGGAACAAACTCCCTCACGACGCCAGGACAGCGGAGTCAATCACCACCTTCCGGAGACACCTGAAACCCCACCTCTTTAAGGAATACCTAGGATAGGATAAAGTAATCCTTCTCACCCCCCCCTTAAATGATTTAGATGCACTATTGTAAAGTGGCTGTTCCACTGGATGTCATAAGGTGAATTCACCAATTTGTAAGTCGCTCTGGATAAGAGCGTCTGCCAAATGACTTAAATGTAATGTAAATGGTTTAGCTATCATTACCTCTAGTCTGGCTACCAGTCTGCTTAGCTATCATTACCTCTAGTCTGGGTACCAGTCTGCTTAGCTATCATTACCTCTAGTCTGAGTACCAGTCTGCTTAGCTATCATTACCTCTAGTCTGGGTGCCAGTCTGTTTAGCTATCATTACCTCTAGTCTGGGTACCAGTCTGCTTAGCTATCATTACCTCTAGTCTGGGTACCAGTCTGCTTAGCTATCATTACCTCTAGTCTGGGTACCAGTCTGCTTAGCTATCATTACCTCTAGTCTGGGTACCAGTCTGCTTAGCTATCATTACCTCTAGTCTGGGTACCAGTCTGTTTAGCTATCATTACCTCTAGTCTGAGTACCAGTCTGCTTAGCTATCATTACCTCTAGTCTGAGTACCAGTCTGCTTAGCTATCATTACCTCTAGTCTGGGTACCAGTCTGCTTAGCTATCATTACCTCTAGTCTGGGTGCCAGTCTGTTTAGCTATCATTCCACTCCTTGCCAGTCCTTGTCATGCTGAACAGACACGGAGTACAAGGAGTGGAATATTAGCTAAACAGATGGTACCCAGGCTAGAGGAATCTTAGCTAATCAGTTTAACATGAAGATGATAGTTTTATTTTTGCTTTATTGGGTTGAAATGAAATGATACCAGATTACTTTAGAAAAGATTGGAGTTGACTAATCAGATCAAATTATGACATAAAGAGCCATTGGGTTGAACACTTTGCGAAGTTTAACAGTGAGAATCGCAGATTCTTACAAAATGACTAGAGTTGACTGTGTGATATTACGTTGCTTCTTGTAAATATTTTAATGATTTGTATGTAAAGGCTAGTGGAATGATTGCTAAACAGACAGTACCCATGATAGAGGAATGTTAGCTAAATCAAATGGTACCCATGCTACATTACTTTATTCTCCATACCTTAAACTCCCATCTGTTAAACTCCCATCTGCACTTTCTGCTTCTCTTCCCTATCGTCCGTCTGTCCGTCTTTCTCTCTCTCTGTCCGTCTGTCCGTCACTCAAATATAACCTTTAATCGCTTAATTTCACTCCTCAACCTGCTGCCGTTTGCTGCCTGTCTCTCTCATCTACCCTCCCATCTAGTTCTCTCTCTCTTGTTTGCCCTTTCGTTATTCTATCATCCTTCTCTGTTTGAATGTTTTACTTATTTTATTTCTCACTGTTTTCTACTCTGACTCTATGCTCTTCTAACAAACTCTGCTCCCTGTCGCAGTCTCTCAACTATCTGTTGATCCTTTACTACCCACTGTCTGTCAATCATCTCCTTTTCTCTCTAGCTCCCACCACTTCCTCTCCACCCCCTCACAATGTTCTATTTTGCTCCTTGCACATCTCTTTCTCTCTCACCTCTCACACTCCATTGCTTCCCCATGGTGTCCCTCTCCCCATCACTGAGTTTCTGTTCCCCCCTCATCTGTCTTCTGAATTACCTGACTATCACTGACCACTCTTGCTAAAAAGGATAGTCAGGTACTGTATTATCAGGGGATTCCTACACATTATGAATGTAGACAGCTACTGCACATGCAAATACATATGCACAAATATACAAGTCCACAATAGATACACATTAACATCTAGTACATATGAAAAATGCTTCCTGCATTTCATTCACAACGCCATCCAAACCTCCTATTAACATATTCATGTTTTAGAGGATTTAAATCTCAGAGGACCGCCGTTACAAAAAGTATGAGTGCAATTGGTGACTTCCAAGCCATATTTCATATTTCAGTAAAGGCTTTACAGGGTTGTCATCATTACTCAGAAAAACAGAAATATTTTTTGGGGGAGGAAACTGAACATTTGAGAGAGAAAAAGATTGAAAGCCAGCGAATAAATTTAGGGACGGGTCATGCAGAGAAAATCCACTGTTAACCAACGAATTTGCATCTCAACAGGAGATTGCTCCAGGTAGGGAGTGTGTGTGCTGTGTGTCTCTGGCTGACACCAAGATGCCAGTTAGCTAGCTAAAGCCAGAGTACACACACTATCTGAAAGAGAAGCAAGAGAAAGAGAAAGAGAAGATTCTTTATGTACAGGATACACATGATTTACACTCTCCAACGAAAGTCTTAATTGCAGGTTCCTTCTCGACAATGCAACAAGAATAATAAATAATACAAGATAAGAATACAAACATAAAGTCAATGGCTCAGTAGAATAGAATAAACATGTTAGTATAAGTATAATACCAGAAGGCACAATTTAAAATACAATATTTACAAGTGTATCAGGGAAGGGGGGATTCTCGAGAAAGAAGGAAAAGAAGGAAGAAAAGGAGGAGTAGAAGGATTGTGACGTAGAAGTCCGTCACTGGCCGCGGGCAGCATCTGGTTGTTTAACGCACACATTCAGAGCTCCTCCCTGCTCCATTATCAGATAAGGTAACAATGTGGGTCGACACACAAGTTAACTTCTCTGTCTTAGTACATACATTTCACACTTATGTCAATGTTCATATTTATTATAAGGAATATGTATGTTACTTATCGATGTTATGGATGAGTGCGTTTGTTTGTACTGCTCCTCTCTCTCTCTCTCTCTCTCTCTATCTCTGTAGCTTCTGGGGATGCTGGATAAGGACCCGAGCTAAGGGAATGGGCTGACTTTGTAGTGTCTGTCCCACATGGCTCATTAATGTAAATGGGCATATTGAAAGACACTGTCAGTAGTGATGTAATTTTGGAAATGTTATGTGGGGATATTGTTTAAAAAACTTGTTGCAATGTATATCTTTTAGTATGTTTAGTTAATGGAAAATGTAGGTTTGACTAGGTAATTGCTTAATTAATTAGGGTAAATTGTTCTGAGGGGAGGGGCTAGCCCTAAAAAACGAGCCTCTCAGTTCATAGAGAGGCATTTTGGATTGAGCTGTGGATGGGGTTGCAATGTTGTTGTTTTTTTTGTTTTTTTTAGCTGGCACAAGGTATATGTTTGATGACAGTACTGTTTTTGTTCCGGAATCACTTTGTAAATAAACACCCTGAAGCACAGAATAACTTTTGCGGCTCCGCCATCTTTTTTTATTTTGATAGAAGTTAGGTTTTCCAGTATAGCCTTCTGGCCTACTCTACGTGAAAGAGATGGACAGGGTATGGACTGAAACAATACCTGTTTTAATTGGGTAATGAGTAATGACAGGTTGCCGTGGTACTATATCTTGCCCAGTCGTCAGGCAGCGGTTGTGCCTTTTTGACGCAATGCTGCCAGGAAGATCTGGCATGCGTATCGAGACAATCATCTTTATCTCGTATCTTACTGCCCTTTTCTGACATTGCAGTGCATGGACATATTCACTCTCCCACCCAGTAAAAGGAAGGGAGGGAGAGAGGTAGAGTGGGAAAGAGGAAGAGAGAGACAGAGACAGACAGACAGTGACTGTGACCGGGTGAGAATCCTCCTCACTGAGCAGTGATCAGAAAGGAGAAAAAAAGCCTCAGCAGACAAACAGCTCTTTACTCCTCCCCCTACATCTGCCTCTTTACATGCTCCGCCAGCTAACTGTGACTGATAAGAGGAGCAATTGATCCTGCTCCAAACAAAGAACATGCAGGGGAATGTAATGACTTAATAGGCGTGTGTGTGTGTGTGTGTGTGTGTGTGCATGTATGCATGTATGCGTGCATGTGTTGGTGTGTGAGACAAAGTGTGCTTGTGTTAATCCCTGTGTGTGTGTTAGTTTTCTTTGTGTGAACATACGTCTGTGTGTGACGGGTTCGCTGTCATTGAAGTATCCTTAGCAGAGTCTCTGGCTTCTTTCTGTGCAAGATGAAAGCAGCAGCTTCAGAGGGGGGACATTTGGGTTATGAGAGGTGTTGTATCAAAGCAGTGTGTGTGTTGGTATGTGTGTGTGCATGTGTATGTGTGTGTGTGTGTGTGTGTGTGTGTGTGTGTGTGTGTGTGTGTGTGTGTGTGTGTGTGTGAGAGAGAGAGAGTTTGTATCAAAGCTGTGTCTTTGCACTGTGCTAGAGACGTGTGCTGATTGTAGTTAAAACACAAGTCCCCCTGCAAGTCATCTGAAAAGCAAAATGGAAATGCCCTCTGCATTATTCAGGCCTTGTACAGTCTCTTAAGGCAGCCTCTCTCCTTATATACCTATCTGTCTCAGTCCCACAGCAGGTCTGTTTTCACCAAGCCCAGTGGGGAAGTCACATCCTCAATGGCCAATCACCACATGTATTGGACTTGATTGACTGGACCAGAAATGGGAGAAACACTTTGGGGGATGTTGTGCTGAAAGGCCTCACCTGATTGGATAGTTTGACAGGAACTGAAACGTTCTCATACAGGGGAACAGGAAGTACGGGAGAATGACCGTTGCCTCTGACAACACCAACACAATCCAGTGGGAGGCGAGACTTAGTGGATATTAAAGATATGAAAGACAAACATCATTCATTCTCAGCTAAATCCAGGAAGAAAAGGACTACACAGTCCACACACCTCCTACTGTAGCTTATACCGTCTCCCATAGACATCTGCTGCTTACCTACTGATTCTAACACCATGGAGAATGGGTGATAAAAATATTCAAATATAATCTTGACAAGCATAACATTTAAATTAGGACGGGATGACGTTTCTGTGTGTGGCAGTCATTTTTTGAAATCTTTATTTTTATTCTTGACTGGGGTGGCTTTCCTTATGTAACAGCAATAACACAGGGGTATTAGGGGCCTTAAAATGTGACTGGTTTGTTTCAAACGGTAGCTGATAGCTGTGTCAAAGAAGGAGGGAGTGGAGATAGGCGAGGGAGTGAGTAAGTGTTGCTGCTTGTGGAGTAAAGACGTGTTTGTTGTTTATGTAAGGAAGGAAAAGGTCAGGTCCAAAATAAGTCCTGTCCTCCTCCCTTTTGACTGAGAGTGTTAGCTAGTTGCCTGCCTGTGGCTGACAACAAAACAGACCCTCCTTCTCTCTTCCTACCAAATGAATGAACACCAAAGTGGTATGACACTCATCTTTCACTCCGATGATGGTGCAGCTCATCTATGGATGGCCTTGACGATGTTCAATGAACTTTATTAATATATCACTGCTGATGTTTAAAAGGTTCTTAATAATTTCCCTCCTTGAGGGACTGACTCAACGGTTAAAGGCCCAGTACAGTAAAATTAACTTGATTTTCCTGTGTTTTATATACAGTTGAAGTCGAAAGTTTACATACACTTAGGTTGGAGTCATTAATGCTTGTTTTTCAACCACACCACAAATTTCTTGTTAACAAACTATAGTTTTGGAAAGTCGGGTAGGATATCGACTTTGTGCATGACGCAAGTCTTTTTTCTAGCAATTGTTTACAGACAGATTATTTATCTTATAATTCACTGTATCACAATTCCAGTGGGTCAGAAGTTTACATACACTAAGTTGACTGTGCCTTTAAATTGCTTGGAAAATTTCAGAAAATGATGTCATGGCTTTAGAAGCTTCTGATAGGCTAATTGACATAATTTTAGTCAATTGGAGGTGTTCCTGTGGATGTATTTCAAGGCCTACCTCAATTGTGAAAAACTGAGTTTAAATGTATTTGGCTAAGGTGTATGTAAACTTACGACTTTAACTGTATATTTCCACACTATGAGGTTTTAATTAAACTGATAATAATGCCATTTTAGTGTAACAGCTGTTTGAAAAGGGTGACATTTCAGCCTGTTTTGGTATGATGGAGTTTTGGTCTGCCTGGAGACATCACCAGGTGGGAAATTAGTTCATAGATCTAATAAGGGTCACGACTTCCTCTGAAGTCGGTCACTCTCCTTGTTCGGGAGACGTCCGGCGGTCGACGTCTCTGGTCTTCTAGCCATCGCCGAATCACCTTTCATTTTCCATTTGTTTTGCCTTGTCTTCCCACACACCTGGTTTCAATTCCATCAATTACATGTTGTGTATTTAACCCTCTGTTCCCCACATGTCCTTGTCCAGTATTGTTTATTGTAAGTGCTTGTGCACGTTATGTCTGAGGTTTTTGTCCCATTGTTTATATGGGTTTTGTTCACGGTGATTTTTGTCATTAACTGCGCCGGTGTAACACAGTCTTTGCTCTCCTGCGCCTGACTTCTCTACCGCCAGTACGCAGGCCTTACAATAAGAAATGAATTCCAAACCTCTCTGCCAATAGCATCTAGTTTTCCCCTGCCCACTCCTTCTTGCTTGAGAAACTGGTCTTTGCTAAGAATTTTAATTGAAAACAATCACACTTAATTGTTACCCAGAGATGTTTTGATATTGAAATAAAATAGGTAGATTGAACCTTTAAAGTGGAACTGACAGAAATATTAATTTAAAAAATATATATTTTAAATTTAAAACAATCTACTTCCAGTGAAGCCGCTCAACATCTACATCACATTAGTCATCTAACAGATTCCCATCCAGAGCAGCACACAGAAGCAATCAGGGTCAACCCCCTGCTCAAGGGCACGTCGACAGATCTCCCACAAGGTCAAAAACGTGGACCCGAACCAGCGACCCATCAGATACCGGCACAAGCTCCCAACCGCCAGGCTACCAGCCCTCCAAGATCCCCTCCACCACAGTTTCCCATGAGCTGCCCCTCAACCACTAGAGACACACCTTCCCACCCGAGAATTTTTTTATAATTCCATTCCACAACCCCAAGAGCCCATCCCACAAGCCCCTGTCCCCCAATGCACCAACATCCATCAAAATGAACAAAAGACAAAAAAGAGAAAGACAAAGTAAAACTGAAAAGAACAATGCAAAAAACTAAAGACATCAAGGACCACAAAAATCATAACAGCAAGGCCAACGGAATATGTGTGTGTGCATGTATGGCACTATTTACATGTGTGTGTCCGTGTATGCGCACATGTGTGCATTTGAATGAGAGTGTGTGTATATGCATGTGTATAAACACCTGCAGGAAAACAGGCTTTAGACAACACTGCCGCTCAGAGTCATTCAAACTTACTATTTGTTATGTTATATTTTGACTTTATGTCTTTACTATTATCTTTGACCGTCATTCTATCCCCCGCCCAGCAAATATTTATAGGGTCAATTTTTGATCAATAGCAACATGGAATCTTATTCAAATCTGTCCATATACACTCCTTGAAGAATATTACACTTTTTTAAAACATTTTCTGACAAGCGAGCATTTATATGGCCATTTTCGTCAATTCTGCTTGGGAATGACTTAAGACATTTGTGAAAATTCTAAAGCGACATAGAGTGGGAAAGTGGCCGTGCGTTTGGACAATGAAGACAGGGGCCTGACATCATTCACTTTGAACTGGACTGTATTTACAGGCAATAGCAACAGTGTGACTTTAGATCATTAGAACACATTTGCCAAAAGCCACAAAATACACCTGAATGTATTTAGGCAAATATATAAATACCACAGGAGTCCTCTTACATTTGGGAACTTCACAGTCCTATTGATCAAACAACCATGAAAAGGTAAACTCTCTTCCTCAGTTGCCTATGCACATCAGCAAGATCAACAACGAATGCTAGCCAGAGTGAGATGAGCTAAAAATCTAACGAGGGAACATTTGATAAACCCTCAAACTTTTTCAGCTAGTTGGCCGTTAAAATTGCACTGATAAAGACGCTCATCCTTCTGCAGCTTGCCTGCCAATGCTTGCTTTTCGCAACCCATGTTTTTACAAGTGAATGGGAAGTTGCCTGCCTGCCCGCCCATTTGATCGATGTCAAATACATTTGATTGACATCTAAGAGATATGCTAACTGTGGGTAAGAGTCGTTCAAGTTGATAGCTAGCAAATTGATTCCCATTTCTTGCTAGCTAACAGAATGACACTTGCTGTAGCCACCAAAAAACAATATGAGGAGGAAAAGTAAATCACTCACTCCTCTAATGACAAAACATTCTCCTAGAAGCTAGTTAGCTAACGGTAGGCTCTGTATTTTTAGCTTGCTAAATAAATAGCTAGCTACATAGATAGATATGCTAGCCCAGCGGTGTCAAACTCAATCAACGCACAGGCCATATTGAAAAAAAACACAACAGATTCTGCGGGCCTATTTGATTTGACAGAAATCGTGTAACTGCGACCCAAACTGGCTATCGCTTTATTAGAAAAAATATGGCCTGATATGTCTACTTACTGTATGTACATAGGATGCTGTATATGGCATTTTAACATATTAAAACAAAAGAGATAAATAATAGTTGTCCAGCTTTTGCTGTTATGCTTGCAGATGTGCATAATATGCTGCGACCCTAATCAAAAAGTATCTAATAACTCCAAATAACAAAAACGTATCTATAGGTTATTGTAACATTCAAACTTGTGCATGGTGTTTTGTTGCATGTTTTGTTTTTTGGTTATTCATTTTCAAGCTTTAACAACCGAAGCAAGACTGTTGTAATGGTTCTCGTCTGTCGAAGGAGAAGCGATCCAAAATGCAGCGTGGTGGTTATTCATGTTCTTTAATGAAAGGGAACTAGACATGAAATAACTAACAATACAAAAACAACAACCGGACCGTGAAAACCTATACAGCCTATCTTGTGACAACAAACACAGAGACAGGAACAATCACCCACGAAATACTCAACAAATATGGCTGCCTAAATATGGTTCCCAATCAGAGACAACGATAAACACCTGCCTCTGATTGAGAACCACTCCAGACAGCAAATAGACTATGCTAGATAACCCCCACTAAGCCACACACCCAATACCTAACAAAACCCCAAGACAAAACACACCACAATAAACCCATGTCACACCCTGGCCTGACCAAATAAATAAAGACAAACACAATAAACTTCGACCAGGGCGTGACAACTGTAACATTTTATTTGCCTTGCTAGGACTGTGGCATGTGTCTGTCTGTACACTTTCCCTCTGTTGTGTGCTGAAAATGGCACACAAAAAAGCAGCGCAGTTGAAGTTGAATTCACCAATGGCAGTGCATCAGGCTGTAATTTCATGAAGTAGATGACTCAACTGTTAACTCACATATACTTGCTTGTGTGTCCTATTTGGCCAACAGGCCTTGTATTTGACACATGTGTTCTAGCCTATTAGCCACATTATGACTGACATATAATTATCCTTGCTAGTTTGATCGTATTGACATTCCCAGCCTTAGCTACAGTCCGTTTTTGTAAAAATATGAAGTTATTGAAACTGAAACAGTGCATCCCGAATGGGTGGAGACAGCAAACAATGTACCAGCCCATCTGTGCTTTACAACCTGATAACAATATTTTTTGGACTTCCAAGAAATGTATTGGTGAATTATATTAATCATGCATTGAACTGCATCCATCTATTCGGCCAGCAATGACCTACTGTACATCATGGAATTTTGAGTCAAATGTAACACTTTTTAATGATATGATATATTACGAGTGTCTGTTTGTTTCATATCTGCAAAGTAGTTAAAACGCTATCAGTTCCACTTTAAGTGATTTTTGCAACTTGCATAGTTCCTTTTCCCGCTTTCATACAGACTTCCTTTGTAATCCTTCTTTCCTACGAAAGAGGGACATACAGTACCTTCAGAAAGTATTCATATCACTTGACTTAATCCACATATCTAATTTACACAAGTATTCACACCTCTGAGTCACTACTTTTTAGAAGCACCTTTACTAACGATTACAGCTGTGAGTCTTTCTGGGTAAGTCTCTTCCATACCTGCATTGTGCAACATTTGCCAATTTTTATTTAAAACAATCATCAAGCTCTGTCAAATTGGTTGTTGATCATTGCTAGACAACTATTGTCAGGTTTTGCCAAGAAACTCCAGCGTAGATTTGGCTTTGTGTTTAAGGTTATTGTCCTGCTGAAAGGACTCCCAGTGACTGTTGGAATGCAGACTGAACCAGGTTTTCCTCTAGGATGTTGCCTGTGCTTTTGCAACTTTTTTTAAGTCACATGGCAGTAGGCGTGAATGTTCCAAAATGCAATCCATTAGCGGGAAAACACTGTTCTCGAAAGTGAATGCAAATGTGATGAATATTTATGGTACAACTCTTCTTCCCCAAACTTGACACTCATGTATGCCTGTTAGGCTCTTCAGCAGTTATAAAGCAGATTAATGTGCTTCATTTTAAGGAGTTATTTGGCCACTTTAGTTGTGATAACAGCTTTATCAAAACATATAGGCCTATGGGTTAAGCTACATGAGGTGTGCGACTATGACTTGAAAAAGTCGCAAAAAAAGGCATGCGCTATTCCTTGCCTTACTGCACCAGCTGGGTACCATTCACACGTCATAGGCTAATATTGTCACCCATCATATTCTTCATTTAATGTTGTCTTTAAATATACTAGATAATATATGTATGAAATTAGATCTGATTTGGAATTGACCATTATCATGCCCCTGCCTGGTCAGTTAGCAAGTTTGGGAGGCTACTAATGACCTTCAGCAGCATCAGAGCTTGGAGAAGCCTAATTACCTGACCTGCTGCCACCACCATGCTTCACCGTAGGGATGGTGCCTGGTTTCCTCCAGACGTGGGTTCCGTCTGGCCAATCTTCCATAAAGTCCTGATTGGTGGAGTGCTGGAGAGATGGTTGTTCTTCTGGAAGGTTCTCCATCTCCACAGAGGAACTCTGGAGCTCTGTCAGGGTGACCATCGGGTTCTTGGTCACCTTCCTGACCAAGGCCCTTCTCCCCTTATTGCTCAGATTGGCCGGGCGGCCAGCTCTAGGAAGAGTCTTGGTGGTTCCAAACGTCTTCCATTTAAGAATGATGGAGGCCTCTGTGCTCTTGGGGACCTTCAATGCTGCAGAAATGTGGAAAAAGGGAAGGGGTCCGAATACTTTCCGAATGCACTGTAATTGTATGTCTGGGGTACAGAGATGGGGTAATCATTCAAAAATCATGTTAAACACCATTATTGCACACAGAGTTAGTCCATGCAACTTTTTATCTGACTTGTTAAGGACATTTTTACTCTTGGAGTTATTTAGGTTTGCCATAACAAGCCATTTCAGCTTTTCATGTTTTTTTTTTTTCATTTTTAAAAATGTCTAAAAACATAATTCCACTTTGACATTATGGGGTATTGTGTGTAGGCCAGTGACACAAAATCAAAATGGAATACTTTTTTTATTCATGCTGTAACATAACACAATGTGGAAAAAGACAAGAGGTGTGAATACTTTCTGAAGGCACTTTACATGTTAGAAATGGAGAGCTCCTGTGGTTTGCGAAGTCTCCACCCTCGCAAAAGGAAACTCTCATGCATCCCGTTCAGTCCCGGCAGATTATTCGGTCTACACGCAGAATCTGCCCAGGGGAGAATACTTTATGATGTGCTGTAGTACAGTATGCTTCGCTTTTGCAAAATAAAAGTCTGCACAAAAAAGTTTTACATGATCAATTCTACATGGTGAAAGCCATGTAAGTGGCCAGTAGAAGGACACTGGTGGTAGGCTATACAACTATGATGACAAAAAGTCAGTTTTTTACCACTTGACCAAACACAACTTATTTTTACATCTCTAAGAATTGCACTAAATGCATCAGCAACAGGAATACTGTCTCTGAAATAGTAAGAGTAATGTTGATCTCATTATACACATACCGAGTATACATTACATATCTTCTTGGCAATTATAGAACTGAATAGAAGACCAAGAGAAGTATGTCTGGCTGAAGAGGTATTGAAATATAATACATTGTATAACATTCCTGTAGGGCATAAAGACAGCTTTGTTTTCCCAATGCACATACATTATACTTTATTATGACCTTACAGATGGAATAAACACTTGAGCAAAATGAAAACATAACCTCATCACCACATCTGGCAGAATGGCATGTGTTGGTTTAGCAACCTTGATATAAATATCATGTACTTGAATGCAAGGAGAAAAACAGCTTGTTCTTGTCATGCTGTTTTCACACTTATGTAACACTCAAGGAGTTGAAATTATCCAATTATACAAAGACAAAATAATAGGGAAGTTAGTACATGGGGTGATATCCTTTATTTATTTACTTTTCTGCTCTTTTGCACACCAATATCTCTACCTGTACATGACCATCTGATCATTTATCACTCCAGTGCTAATCTGCAAAATTGTAATTATTCGCCTACCTCCTCATGCCTTTTGGACACAATGTATATAGACTCCCCTTTTTTTGTACTGTGTTATTGACTTGTTAATTGTTTACTCCATGTGTAACTCTGTGTTGTCTGTTCACACTGCTAAGCTTTATCTTGGCCAGGTCGCAGTTGCAAATGAGAACTTGTTCTCAACTAGCCTACCTGGTTAAATAAAAGTGAAATAAAAATAAAATAAATAAATAATGTCAAGTAACACCTTCCCTGTGGGCTAATTCTGGCACAGTCAGGAACTCTTCTTATTACTCCCAGCAGATCATAGTAACCTACAGGCAGGAACTCTTCTTATTACTCCCAGCAGATCATAGTAACCTACAGGCAGGAACTCTTCTTATTACTCCCAGCAGATCATAGTAACCTACAGGCAGGAACTCTTCTTATTACTCCCAGCAGATCATAGTAACCTACAGGCAGGAATTCTTCTTATTACTCCCAGCAGATCATAGTAACCTACAGTCAGGAACTCTTCTTATTACTCCCAGCAGATCATAGTAACCTACAGGCAGGAACTCTTCTTATTACTCCCAGCAGATCATAGTAACCTACAGGCAGGAACTCTTCTTATTACTCCCAGCAGATCATAGTAACCTACAGGCAGGAACTCTTCTTATTACTCCCAGCAGATCATAGTAACCTACAGGCAGGAACTCTTCTTATTACTCCCAGCAGATCATAGTAACCTACAGGCAGGAACTTTTCTTATTACTCCCAGCAGATCATAGTAACCTACAGTCAGGAATTCTTCTTATTACTCCCAGCAGATCATAGTAACCTACAGGCAGGAACTCTTCTTATTACTCCCAGCAGATCATAGTAACCTACAGGCAGGAACTCTTCTTATTACTCCCAGCAGATCATAGTAACCTACAGGCAGGAACTTTTCTTATTACTCCCAGCAGATCATAGTAACCTACAGGCAGGAACTCTTCTTATTACTCCCAGCAGATCATAGTAACCTACAGGCAGGAACTCTTCTTATTACTCCCAGCAGATCATAGTAACCTACAGGCAGGAACTCTTCTTATTACTCCCAGCAGATCATAGTAACCTACAGGCAGGAACTTTTCTTATTACTCCCAGCAGATCATAGTAACCTACAGTCAGGAACTCTTCTTATTACTCCCAGCAGATCATAGTAACCTACAGGCAGGAACTCTTCTTATTACTCCCAGCAGATCATAGTAACCTACAGTCAGGAACTCTTCTTATTACTCCCAGCAGATCATAGTAACCTACAGGCAGGAACTCTTCTTATTACTCCCAGCAGATCATAGTAACCTACAGGCAGGAACTCTTCTTATTACTCCCAGCAGATCATAGTAACCTACAGTCAGGAACTCGTCTTATTACTCCCAGCAGATCATAGTAACCTACAGGCAGGAACTCTTCTTATTACTCCCAGCAGATCATAGTAACCTACAGGCAGGAACTCTTCTTATTACTCCCAGCAGATCATAGTAACCTACAGGCAGGAACTCTTCTTATTACTCCCAGCAGATCATAGTAACCTACAGTCAGGAACTCTTCTTATTACTCCCAGCAGATCATAGTAACCTACAGGCAGGAATTATTCTTATTGCTCCCAGCAGATCAAGTCAGCCCAAAGTGGTACGTTCTCCACCTAAATACCAGCCCTGTCAGAACACTGCAGAGGAAATGTCCAGATCCCCACCAAAACCGTGTGTGTGTGTGTATGTGTCTTGACGTTGCTGGTCTGGTAAAGGTCAAAGACGACTTTCTCTCCATATTAATCGCTTTGATATGTTTTCCTGTTTTGGCTTACGGTTGAGAGGTAAACCCAGGTGGACAGCTTGACCTGGCTGAGAAAGAGCAAGGCCTTTGGTTCTTTGCGTTTGCCAATTTTTTTAAAAATTGTCGTTTAGGAGTGTGTTTCCCTCCAAAGATGAGAAGAGTCAAAACAATGCTTTAGGGTAGAGGTAGGCTGGAATGGTGAATCAAATGGGTACACTACTCAGACAGTGTGTGTTGGTGGTTTTAGCAAGATAATATATGAATTACTGATGCTCTTTTTTAATCCTGTCATTCTCAGTGGAGTGAATGAGGATTCAGCACAATAACTATTTCACTTATGAGAGAGCACGTTGCCTATTATCTCATGTTGTGGTGGTTGGTGGGGCAGCTAAACCACACAGTGACTACTGGCAATATGACAAGAACATACATTGAAGCAAGGTGCCCTTTACAGTTGTACAGGGATGGCCTTACACCAGGGTATCCCAAACTCAGCTCTGCAGAGTGGTACTTCAACAAAGTCATAAACTGATTTTAAACCAAACCAAACCAAACCCTAACCTTAACCACACTGTTAACCATAATGCCTAACCCTGACCTTAAATTAAGACCAAATAGCACATGTTTGTTTTCATACGTACATTTTTACGATATACTCAATTTTGACTTTGCAGCTGTACAACCTAGCGGAAGCAGTTCAGTTCTGCGTCCAGGACAAGACTCATGACAACAAACATCAACCTGCTGTTGTAAAATATCATCTGTAAAAGCTATCATGCTCCCTGCTGTTCTAATTGATTCTATAAGTCTATTCTAAATATTCACAAATTAATTAGTCATGTTGTGAGGGAAATTTCCCAATGGCGAAATATTGACAAAACATTACTCAGGTAAACATGTTGGGTAATGTTATAGAAATGGATTGTTTAGAGAAGATTGTTTTACAATAGGCTATTATAATAATTATTATCCCTCATTATGCTCGTCAAATCAATACAGATACACCAATGAACAGCATTGCATATAACATATGTGATAGCTAGTGCAGTTCCAGGTGAAAGAGCACCAGTCCCGAGTCTATTTATTCCTATATATACCAGTAGTTTTTCCCTCCCTACTCAGACTGGGTGCATTTAAGATGATTAGCACATTAACTACACTGTAGGAATCAAACAATCATTTTTCCTCAGGACCTCTTTCCACCTCTTCACCACTTTAATTTGTAATGACACGGCATATTCCTCCTCTTATAACAACTGTCCTCTGATGGAGAGAACAACTTGTGGCAAAAACGTGACTCTTCCCACCTGAATAAATGCACACTATCTGAAAATGACATTTGTGGAGTAGACTTCTTTACTGGCATAAATAACATGTCTGTTTTACCTGGGCTGTCACTCACACAGCTTAGTGGTGGCAGAAGCTTGAGGAATTTACCTGTCAATTCAACTAGATGATTGTCTAATCCCACACAGCTAACGCTATGTTTTTGGGGTGAACCTCGGTGCACTTTTGGCCATAGTTTTACAGACCAGCTTGGCTTGGCCTTACAACACTAACAGGCATCGACATTCTAGGGGGAAGTGTGAATTTGGCTTTCCACGGTTTTGCGGCTCGCTGCTTTTGTAAATTGTATTTCAAAGCTTCTTAAACAGTACCTTGTCCTTCACCACGTTTCACCTCAGAGAACACTTTCTATTTGTCATCTGCAACAGTCAGGTCGAGGGAGAAAGAAGATACATTCTTCTGTCTGAAATAATCACTGTATATTCCACTTCATTCATGAAAGCAGCAAAAATAATGATCCTTACTGGAAATCTATTCAAGCATCGTTAATCACAATATATGTTTTCTTTGGATGTTGCCATGGGTCTTTCCCTTCAAATATTAACTGCATATTCCCATTCATTAAAGCAGCAAAAACTTTCTTGTCAAATATGTATATGTGTATAATTTATGTATTGTTCAGAAGGCGCCGGGAGTTCCTTTACACTGTGCAAAATGCATGAGGAGCCCATTGAGGAGTTGCAGTGATGAGACAAGGTCGTAACTAGCAATTGGGGAGAAAATGGGGTAAAATAAATAAATATATAAATAATAAAAAACTACATGTCAGAATGTAAAATACATAATTTGATAACACGTTCAGAACTGCACAAAAAGATGACCTGTTGACCTCCGCTGACCATCTAGTTGAGCTTCCTGATCCTCTCATGACCGCAGCTGTCCATCTGGAGGCTTCAAGAAGCAATCAAACAGACTTGATCTAGCTGATTTAGCTACTGATGTAGCCTATATTTATTTTTAAATTACCGGTTGTTTATTTTGCTTAACAAGCACTTTGAGATTCTGTCTGCAATTAAAATAACAATATAAATATTTTTTTTACATTAATATAATAATTTGTATTATTAAGCATGTCTTCATCCCCACAAAGAGAGGAGGTTATTCACTGATGCAGATGATCTGAAACCCCAGGTCTACACTACAGTATTTACTTAGACTCTGCCCACCTAATCTGCTCACCTGAACTCAAGTCCCTCCATCATGTCACCTTATGAACACACACACACACACACACACACACACACACACACACACACATTTTGGTTTAATGCATTCACTTGTGCAACTTGGGCAGCAGGTAGCCTAGTGGTTAGGTCATTGGGCCAGTACCTGAAAGTTTGCTAGATCGAATCCCTGAGCTGACAAAGATATGTATCTGTCGTTCTGCCTCTGAATAAGGCAGTTAACCCACTGTTCCTAGGCCGTCATTGTAAATAAGAATTTGTTCTTAACTGACTTGCATAGTTAAATACAAAAAACTGATTACATTAGGTATCCTTTTTCAGGTGTGTATATTTATTTTCCTTACAAAAAATAAACATGAAAGGTCCCATGTGAAAAAAACATGCTTTTCAACAACAACAAAAAACATTTGTTGAAATGTGCATGAGTCAAACACGGAGTTTTTGAACACGTGGGACGTTTCACCACATCCAGCTACATCTGGTCTCCCAACCAGGGACCAACCTTGTTCAGTTTTCAGGAATGAAACTTGCACCTGGAAAAAAGTATGCGAAAGCAAAGGCCAAGGTAACATAACCAAAGATATGGAAAAATGCGGGAAAGAGGGAGGCATTTTATTAAAATGAGTTATCATTAAAAATATTTTCACTAAAAACTATTCGATTGCATCTATTTGCAATTCATTTGGGTGTCATCAGCATAGCAGCGGAATGACACGACAGAGGGTGAGCATGTACAGGACACACAGGATGGGTCAAAGAACAGATCCTTGTGGGACACCGCAGGTGACATTGTGGGTCCAGCACCAAGACCCACCTAGCGACACATACTCAGTCCTGTCTCAAAGGTAGGAGTGGAACCAGCTCAGAGCTGGTCCAGACAGTCTGATGGTGTCCCAGAGGTGTTCCAGGAAGATTGGGTGGTCACCAGTGTCAAACACTGTGATCAAGTCCAGGAGGATCAGAAGTCAGGGAGAGCCTGCATCAGCCACCATCAGTAGGTCATTGGTGACCCTGAGTAGGGCCGTTTCAGTGCTGTGGGCAGGCTGGAAACTTGACTGGAAATTTTCAAATAGGTGGTTCGATTTAGATAGTCCTGGAGCTGTACAGCAACCACGTTTTGCAACACCTAGGGGAGAAAGGGGAGGTTGGATATTGGCCTGAAATTGGCCAAAACTTCTGGGTCCATGGTGGGCTTCTTCAGAATGGGGCTGATGACAGTGGTCTTAAATGCAGGTGGGACACTGACAGATTGGAGGGGGTGGGTAGCAATCTTGGTTATCAGAGGACTGAGTGCAGGGGTGCATGATTTGAGCAGAGCTGTTGGATTAGGATCCATGGTACAGGAGGAGGTTTTCATTATGGAGATAGTTTTCTCAATACCTCCCTGGGTGAGGAGAGAGGCCGAAGTGGCATTGGTGGATGGTTGAGGGCGGGAGGAGTCAGAGTAGTAGAGCTGGAGATGAGAGTAGAACATCAACTGTGCCTCTTTCAGGGCCTTGGAATAGGCCCTTTGGTGCTCTTGAATGGCCAGTTTGTGGACATTGAGGCCTTAGTTTCTGAAACGTCGCTCCAGGATACGTCCAGTGGATTTCATGTTTCTCAGATCTGGAGTAAACCAGTGAGCTGAACAAACGAATGCGATGTCCTGTACTTTAATGGGGGCGTGAAGGTCAAGCACACTGCTCAGGGATTGGTTGTACAACTCCACAGTTTCATCAACTGACGAAGAAGCTGGGGGAGACAGGTTCCAGATGTCATCTGACAGGCTGGCTCTGGTCGATGATTTTCCAGTTCCAGTGCTTAGACTTGGTCAGAGGGGGTAGGAATTTCAAGTCTAGTGTGACAACCTTGTTGTCAGACACACCGAGGTCATAGACCTGCATGTTGTTGATGGGGGCAGAGTCAGCAATGACCAGGTCAAGTATGTGCCCACGGGTGTGTGTGGGGGCATTAACAAGTTTGCTTCAGGTCAAGACAGTCAATCAAACTCAGAAACTCAGCAGGAGATTGACATGAGAGAGTGACTTAACTTGGATATTGAAATTTCATAGAATCACAATGTTGGTTAAGGTGGAGCAGAGTGATGTGAGCAGATCAGTGATTTTAGGGATAAAGAAAGAGTTCGGCTTAGGAGGCCGATAAAACTAGAAGCACAGTCCAGTCTTGAAGTATTGGGGTTTGGATTTTGTAGTGAAACATTCAAAAGAGCACGGTTCAGGCATTAGACAGGGGGGACAGTTTTCGTTCCATTCAGCTTGAGGTAGTGTATTTGGAAAGTATTCAGACCCCTTGAAAAAAAACCAGAATTACCTTATTGACATAAGTATTCAGACCCTTTTCTATGAGACTCAAAAGGACATGATTTGGAAAGGCACACACCTGTCTATATAATGTCCCACAATCGACAGTGCATGTCAGAGCAAACACCAAGCCACAAGGTCAAAGGAATTGTCCGTAGAGCTCAGAGACAGGATCGTGTAGAGGCCAAACATTTCTGCCTTGAATGTTGCCAAGAACACAGTGGCCTCAATTATTCTTAAATGTAAGAAATTTGGAATCACCAAGACTCTTTCTAGAGCTGGCCGCCCTGCCAAACTGAGAAATTGGGGGAGAAGGGCCTTGGTCAGGGAGGTGACCAAGAACCCGATGGCCACTGTGACAGACCTCCAGAGTTCCTATGGGAGAACATTCCAGAAGGACAAAAATCTATGCAGCAACCAGGCAAATATTATATTAAAGTTTTTATTTTTTTAGAAATGTGCCGAAAAATAAACGAACCTGTTATTGCTTTGTCATTATAGTACAGTGCCTTGCGAAAGTATTCGGCCCCCTTGAACTTTGCGACCTTTTGCCACATTTCAGGCTTCAAACATAAAGATATAAAACTGTATTTTTTTGTGAAGAATCAACAACAAGTGGGACACAATCATGAAGTGGAACGACATTTATTGGATATTTCAAACTTTTTTAACAAATCAAAAACTGAAAAATTGGGCGTGCAACATTATTCAGCCCCCTTAAGTTAATACTTTGTAGCGCCACCTTTTGCTGCGATTACAGCTGTAAGTCGCTTGGGGTATGTCTCTATCAGTTTTGCTTTATGTTTTGGATCATTGTCTTGTTGGAAGACAAATCTCCGTCCCAGTCTCAGGTCTTTTGCAGACTCCATCAGGTTTTCTTCCAGAATGGTCCTGTATTTGTCTCCATCCATCTTCCCATCAATTTGAACCATCTTCCCTGTCCCTGCTGAAGAAAAGCAGGCCCAAACCATGATGCTGCCACCACCATGTTTGACAGTGGGGATGGCGTGTTCAGGGTGATGAGCTGTGTTGCTTTTACACCAAACATAACGTTTTGCATTGTTGCCAAAAAGTTCAATTTTGGTTTCATCTGACCAGAGCACCTTCTTCCACATGTTTGGTGTGTCTCCCAGGTGGCTTGTGGCAAACTTTAAACAACACTTTTTATGGATATCTTTAAGAAATGGCTTTCTTCTTGCCACTCTTCCATAAAGGCCAGATTTGTGCAATATATGACTGATTGTTGTCCTATGGACAGAGTCTCCCACCTCAGCTGTAGATCTCTGCAGTTCATCCAGAGTGATAATGGGCCTCTTGGTTGCATCTCTGATCAGTCTTCTCCTTGTATGAGCTGAAAGTTTAGAGGGACGGCCAGGTCTTGGTAGATTTGCAGTGGTCTGATACTCCTTCCATTTCAATATTATCGCTTGCACAGTGCTCCTTGGGATGTTTAAAGCTTGGGAAATCTTTTTGTATCCAAATCCGGCTTTAAACTTCTTCACAACAGTATCTCGGACCTGCCTGGTGTGTTCCTTGTTCTTCCTGATGCTCTCTGCGCTTTTAACGGACCTCTGAGTCTATCACAGAGCAGGTGCATTTATACGGAGACTTGATTACACACAGGTGGATTGTATTTATCATCATTAGTCATTTAGGTCAACATTGGATCATTCAGAGATCCTCACTGAACTTCTGGAGAGAGTTTGCTGCACTGAAATTGAAGGGGCTGAATAATTCTGCACGCCCAATTTTCCGTTTTTGATTTGTTAAAAAAGTTTGAAATATCCAATAAATGTCGTTCCACTTCATGATTGTGTCCCACTTGTTGTTGATTCTTCACAAAAAAATACAGTCTTATATCTTTATGTTTGAAGCCTGAAATGTGGCAAAAGGTCGCAAAGTTCAAGGGGGGCGAATACTTTCGCAAGGCACTGTATATGGTGTGTACATTTGATGAGGGACAAAAACAATTGAATCCATTTCAAAATAAGAACGTAGCGTAACAAAATGTGGAAAAGTCAAGGGATCTGAAATATCACATTTACATAAGTATTCAGATCCTTTATTCAGTACTTTGTTGAAGTACCTTTGGCAGCGATTACAGCTTCGAGTTTTCTTGGGTATGACGCTATAAGCTTGGTACACCTGTATTTGGGGAGTTTCTCCCATTCTTCTCTGCAGATCCTCTCAAGCTCTGTCAAGTTGGATGGGGAGCCTCCCTGCACAGCTATTTTCAGGTCTCTCCAGAGATATTCGATCGGGTTCAAGTCCGTGTCTGGGCCACTCAAAGACATGTAGAGACTTGTCACCAAACCACTTCTATGTTTTGCTTGGCTGTGTGCTTAGGGTCATTGTCCTGTTGGAAGGTAAACCTTCGCCCCAATCTGAGGTCCTGAGCTTTCTGGAGCATGTTTTCATCTAGGATCTCTATGAACTTTGCTCCGTTGATCTTTCTCGCTATCTGGACTAAACTCCCAGTCCCTGCCGCTGAAAAACATCCCAACAGCATGATGCTGCCCCCACCATGCTTCACTGTAGGGATGGTGCCAGGTTTCCTCCAGACGTGACGCTTGGCATTCAGGCCAAAGAGTTCAACCTTGGTTTCATCAGACCAGAGAATCTTGTTTCTCATGGTCTGAGAGTCCTTTAGGTGCCTTCTGGAAAATTCCAAGTCATGTGCCTTTTATTGAGGAGTGGCTTCCGTCTGGCCACTCTACCATAAAGGCCTGATTGGTGTAGTGCTACATAGATGGTTGTCCTTCTGGATGGTTCTTCCATCTCCACAGAGGAAGTCTGAAGCTCTGACAGAGGGACCTTCTTGGTCACCTCTCTGACCAAGGCCCTTCTCCCCCGATTGCTCAGTTTGGCCAGGCGGACAGCTCGAGGAAGCATCTTGGTGGTTCCAAACTTCTTCCATTTAAGAATGATGGAGGCCAATGTGTTCTTGGGGACTTTCAATGCTGCATCATTGTTTTTGTACCCTTCCTCAGATCTGTGCATCGACACAAACCTGTCTTGAAGCTCTGACAATTCCTTTGACCACATGGCTTGGTTTTTGCTCTGACATACACTGTCAACTGTGGGACCTTAGTGTGTGCCTTTCCAAATCATGTACAATCAATAGAATTTACCACAGGTGGACTCCAATGAAGTTGTGGAATGGACACAGGATCCACCTGAGCTCAATTTCGAGTCTCATAGCAAAGGATCTGAATACTTATGTAAATATGATGATATTGATATTTAAAACAAAATCTAAAAACCTTGTTTTCCATTGTCATTATTGGGTATGTGGATGGATAGGGAAAAATCAATTCAATCCATTTTAGAATGAGGCTGTGACATTTTAAAATGTGGAAAAAGTCAAGGGGTCTGAATAATTTCTGAATGCATTGTATGTGGTCGAGCAGCAGGAAGGAGTTATTTGTTACAGACTGGGCATTAAGTAGTTCCATGCTGATAGGCAAGGGTGTTGTAGATGAAATTTGAACTGTGTCAAGCCTCTAAAGAGTGTAGTGCTCTCATTGGGAGTGTACACAAAACACTCTAGTTTGTTTAATAATCTCCTAACCCCTAGTTGTCCTCGCCGTCTGCATTTTTTTTCTGTAGGATCCCATTTTGAATAAAGCAGTTCTTGAGCTCCTCACACAGGGTGGCTTTAATCCTTTCAAAACTTCTGAGGAATCCTTCTTTGTAGTGATAGGTTTGGATTTCTATGCGGCTGTATTGACCCTCTGGGAAGAATAAACTTGGTTTGAGCTTTCATCGTGTCCGTAGAGTTTTTACTCTGATAATTAGAACCTAACAATAGTGAATGTGGGTTCCTAACATTTCTGAATCTTTGTCCAGCCTTTGGTCAGGAGATGGGAGAAGATGAGGTTGCGATGAGGATTCAGGACATAAGGCTCTATGAAGATTTGGGATGGTTTTTGAATCTAAACAATTAACTAGCTGATTGAAGAAGTTGAAATTTTTTTAAACTAACTTAACATTATATCTGTGTTCAATGCTTGATAAGCTATTTAAAATGGATAAAAACTATGAACATAAAAAACCCTTAAAACAAGTAATTAAGGATACATTTGCTGGAGTAAACTACTAAGTCTGCCACTAGGCACCATAGCAACCATGTCTTTCATGTGTTCAACTGATCAAACCCCAACGCATGACTCCCTGGGTAAGCAAGAGGTATAAAACAAACACAGCACTGGATAAAAGGGAGATCTACTGTCTAGTATCAGAGGAACAAAGGAGAGGATTCTGTCTATCAGACAATGGACTTTTAAGGCCCTTCCTATCCAATACAGATGTAGGATCTAAATTTGATCACTCCTTTGTTGCTGAGAATTGTCATGTAAGGGGTTTTTGATTGACAAATATTCACTAAAAGTCCACACTCACACACGGTTATATTAACAGTATTGCACTCATGTAGCCTAATTTTGGCCAGCTAATAGCCTAACCACCGACGAAGGAACATTATGGACTAAACATTTAAATCCTGTTGCTGCAGGATTATTTTACTGTTTCAATATAGTTTAAATTAAGATCCTACATCTGTATCTGGAATGCCCGTGTCACAGCTCCACTCCCACCACTCCTTCCACCAGCCCCTATAGTACCTCCTCACCCGCCCCACCTTTCTGTCCTTGTCTAGATGAGCAGCATGAATAAAACATGGAGGAAGACATTTCAGTCTGAAAGAAGTGGGTTTAGCTTTATTTATTAGCCAGGCTAATCCCTTTAAGAGCAAACATTAAAGCCGTGTTTCTTCACGCAGTGCCGTTCATGCCGTGGCTCAGAATTCAATGCATTGACGTCATATGAATCAGAATGGCCTAGCACTGTTGTGTTAAGCCAAGGTTACACAGATCTGCAGGAATGGCTGCCTGTCTGTCTGTCTGTCTATCTGTCAGTCTCTCTTCTGGGACCGTTGTCATGGTGCTAAGAGCAAGGGGGCTTTTTATTACACACGTTTGCCTGTTAATTAGTGTTCGGAGGCACAGTCCGAGAGTGCAGCGTGGTGAATGCTTACTTGCTGTTTTATTTGTGTACTGATGATAAACTAAGCACTTGTAATTGCCAGCTTTGTCTGCACTCTCTCTGCAGGCTGTACAGAGCAAATTCAAGTGTTTGTCGATACAGCCCAGGAGACATGTGGGACACTAGAGGGAATCCGGAAACACAAACACAGCCATCATTACGACATGACAGCTCCTCTTTCATAAGTACAACAGCGCAGAACTAGCAAGTATCCAATCTCTCATATTATCTCTCTGGAAACACAGTCATCACAGTACAGTTCAGTAGTCTATGTAAGAAAACCTTTCTTATATTAATATGATCTCTCAGTACACAGTCATCACACACAGAGTACAGCCATCATCTACCAGTTTGTACAGTCTACTGTATGTCTAACTCAAGCTGCATTGTATCCTGGTTGTAATCGTGGCACTTCCATTCACTTTGCACTTAAGCAGCAGATGCTGTCAAACTCATTGTTACCTTTGAATACGAACAAAAGAAAAATCCTGAGATTTGAAGGTTCTTAGTTCTGAGGCTTCTAAATTCTGAAGTTCCAACAGAGAAAGTTGTCAGCAGCGGCCATTGGCGGCAGCAGGGAGCCAAATGACTTGACCGGGAAACTGCATTCCCCTCTTCTCTCACCTACTAGTTAAATGTGCTCACAACACACAGGGTTTAATGCAACCCATCAATCTCTTTTGTGCTGTGTTATTACAGTGCAGACAGGGCATGATGGAGCCGTCTCTGAGGTGAAACCAGGGCTTTTAATGCCATATTTAATGGAAAGCCAGAGGGCAGAACAGAGAGCGGTGGCATGGGAGTGGGATGGGGGCGGAGGTGAGTGGTGGAGGGAGGAGGAGGTGAGGATCGGGGTGAGGAGAGGATGGAGCAGAGGGGAAGGAGCAACAGACACACACACACACACGGTCCACAGATGGAGTGTAATTATCGGACAGGCCATGCATTTTCCGCTAGACACAGAGGGTCACGGAAGGCCAGGGACCCCCTGACCTGACCTGCAGGGACACTCCTCACCTCTCACACCTGGCTATGTGACCTGTTTTCTCTGTGCTATTAGTGATCACATTTACTCTGTTGTGTTTAGCGGTTGTGTTGGTTAGATTCTTGAATGCTGAGCTGATTTTACATCTAGAGCCATAAACGTATTACTCTACAGTCCCATTCATGATCTGTCACAAATTAAATCAAAGTATTTTTTCCCTAATAAAAAGCAATTCTGATATGCAAATATTAATAACCACATTCACCCAAATAATATATTTGATTCAATGATATTTCATTTTAGACATTTTGATTAGTGAAAGAAATGTAATGTTTAGTAGGCGCTGCTCTGTTTTCTCTCTGACATATGTTGCCATGGTAACAGAAATGAGGAAAGTGATTCAGTGCATCCAGACTTTTGAATATTTCAACTGACATTTCAAGTAGAACAAAACCAACTGAACTGGACAATAAAACAATTTGTCAACATATAAAATGGAGAAACGTTATCAATACCAGAATGTACAAACGGTTAGATTGTTTTGAAAATGAGACATAATAATTCTCCCAACAGAAATATGTAAAACATGTCTTGCCTTAGGAACAAAATTTGTTTTATATGAAATCTATTAACTGATCAAAGGGAGGGCATTTCTGACATAATGAACCACTGAATGAGAGGATATGTGAAAACAACAAAATGTTGACTGAAATGTTTTATTTTCCTATCTAGAATAATGTAATTTTTGTCGCAGTTACAGTGTATCTCCTCTTACTAAACTGTTTGACCACTCTCTTGATTCCAAGGTTAAAAACACGCAAACGCACGCACGCACACACACACACACACACACACACACACACACACACGCACACGCACACGCACACGCACACACACGCACACACACACACACTAAAGACATCCTGAAAAGTGTACAATCAGATAAGTACAGTTCCTGGGAAGCCAGAGAGCTATTCACAAAAACAGCCACTGTTCCATCAGGAGTTGACTGAATTTGCTCTACTAAATTCATAGTTCATACAATAGGCCTACCTGTGTTAGTCGATAATATGGGAATGGAAATATTATTGGACAATTTTGTGGCTTATTGCTATTTATATGCCCAGGGTCCAGTTTTGCAAAAGTTGTCTATCTGGATCGGATAAGATTAAATGCATAGAAGCAGAATAAATAGAACGGGAGTCCCCATTCAAGTCTATGATTTGTCCGTTCTATTCATTTTACTTCTATGCATTTAATGCTATCAGATAGGCGAAAACCAGATAGATAACTTTTGAAAAACTGAGGCCAGGTGATTTATGCGTTAGACGGGGATAGAGACTAATGGTCCAACTTTGAGCAACACTGATTCCCTGGCTTCAAGTTTGACCTGACCGCTCAGCTGTTAAACATAGGCCAATAAGACTCCACATGAGCATGGAAATGGTTACTTAAATGCTAGGCTACAAAGCACACTGCTAGATTACCCATACAAATTGATAATGAACTCTCAGTTCTAATCTATGCTAAAATGACTATAATAACTGACTGCACTTATTGTGTATGAATGGATAGAGCCATCTTGACTGAGAAACCCACATCTCTGTTTGCAGCTGTGTGTTGTTGTGTGCCTGAATTTCTGGTTTTGGAGCAGAAAGGGAAGTGTGCTTTTTATTGATATTGATCCATAAGTAATTACAGGTCTGGTACCTTAGCATCTCCTGGATTTGCCTCAGGGAACTCTATGCGAGATGAGAAAGGATACAGGTAATGTGGTGTGCTCAGTCCTATATAATGCTTGTCTGGATACTGCTCAAACATTGCTTCCCAAACTTGCCTTTTGCTAATGAAAAAAGTTCAATAATGGAAGAGGTTGGTTTCACATTGAAGGACGATAACAACTTCAAAGCAATAGGAGTGGTACATGCACAGTAATTACACCCAGTGGTCGAGGCCATGAGTTCAGGGGACATTATCCAGATGCAATGGGATCATTACGTTCTTAGACTTGAAAGTCCTGCCACTTTGGGTTATTTATTTGGTTACTTGCCCCAGCCAAGACCAGACCAGCTGGAATTCGGAATGAGTTTGACCTGTGATGATTCATTGGTCCTTTGAGAAGGGCTACAGGAAAATAAATGATTAGCTACTGATCAGAGATAAAGCCTGTCAATTTGTAACGAGCATCTCATACCCCACATCTGTATAGCTCGAAAAAATTATATGTTTTCCTTGAGCCTCTGCCCCCTGGTCATTGGCTTTCTCCCTATGGTTGGTTTGAGTGGCCTTCCCGCTCTCTTTTAATAGAGAGTGAACAGGTTAAATCTATTTCCTTTTTCTGTAATGGATGATGTCATCTCACCAGGGGATTGATGTGTCACAGTTATACCTCTTCCACATGTAAATTAATTTCAAAGGTCTATACTGTGGTTGTTATGGAAGCCTTTCTGATGGATTTCAGGGCAATGATATACAAATAAGCAGTTCACAAGCACTAATACACCTCAAACAATGACGGCTAATGAACAAACCGACTCTATACTCCCTTTCCAGCTGCTCTGCTTTGTGATAGCAGTGGTAACACATCAATTATTTCTGCGAGTCACTGACCCAAGACCACAGTTGGTTGCAGTTGCCTTTTGTGAAGCTTAATAATGTGTTGTTTACAGTATCTTGCCAGTGGCAGTGTGTGATGTTTTGACATGCATTGGTTGGCTTTGGAATTGTTTTCAAAATTGCACAGCATTACTTTTAACAGGAAATTCCAGGACATTAGAATATTCATTTTTTTAAATATTGATCAAGGTTTTGGCAACAGAGAGGCATTATTAGCTAGTTTATTAACAGTTGACTATTATCTATTTAATAACTATGTCATGAGCTTCATATTAATTTTATTGGCCAAAGTCACCTTGAGAAGATTGAGGATTGGTCATACTTATGAACAGATAAACACACAGGATTGACAAATTAATTAACTGAACGCTGTATAACACCCTTGTGTAGAGGTTCAGAGGGGGAGCACCCGTTTCTAGCTGAGAAGCTCCAATGTATACATTCCACTTCTACGGCAGGAAGAGAAAAGTTGGGCAAAGGTTTCCTAGCAACAAAACTAAGGTTCGTAGCAGGGAAACGATCATATTAATATATGTCACTTAGCAGACACTTCAATCAAAAGAGACTTGCAGTACAGTGAGTGCATCAACGTTTTCGTATTCGTTTGTGAACCCTACAGGAATTGAACCCGCAACCTTGGCATTACTAGTGTTATAGATGTACAGCAAAGACAAGAAGACTAGTCTGGGCACCAGTGTAACAGATGTGATCTTTACTCTCTCTTGCGTTGTGTGTTGGAAGTTTACATAGTTTTGGCAAGTCGGTTAGGACATCTACTTTGTGCATGACACAAGTATTTTTTCAAACAATACAGACAGATTATTCACTTATAATTCACTGTATCACAATTCCAGTGGGTCAGAAGATTACATACTGTCACGTTCTGACCATCGTTCGTGTGTTTTCCTTGTTTTCGTGTTGGTCAGGACGTGAGCTGGGTGGGCATTCCATGTTGTGTGTCTGGTTTGTCTATTTCTATGTTTGGCCTGATATGGTTCTCAATCAGAGGCAGGTGTTAGTCATTGTCTCTGATTGGGAACCATATTTAGGTAGCCTGTTTTGTGTTGGGTTTTGTGGGTGATTGTTCCTGTTTGTGTTTGTGGCAGCAGATAGGACTGTTTTGGTTTTTTCACGTTTCTTGTTTTGTAGATTGTTGTACTTACATCTTTATTGAAGATGCACAAAACTAACCACGCTGCATTTTGGTCTGCCTCTCTTTACCCAGAAGAAAACCATTACACATACACTAAGTTCACTGTGTGTCACGAATCCCGTTTCCTGAGTCTGTTTTTTGCCTGTGTTCTGTCCTGGAGTGTTTTTTCCGGCATCCTGGAACGCACCCTGTCTGGTTGCCGGGCAATGTAGCCAGTTGGGAGCTCTGATTACCCGCACCTGTATCCCATCAGCTATCTGCACACCTGGTCCTGATCATCATCTCTCCTCTTCATAAGCCCGGACCTGACATCCATTCCCTGCCGGATCGTTAGCCATGAACAGTATGTCGTGCCATAGTATCAGCTTCAAGTTGGATAGAATTTGTTTTGTTGTTTTTTACGTATTGCTTGCCTTAAACTTACCTCCGTTTGTTCTGTCTTCAGTTACTCACCCGGATCATTTACCCCATTCCCGTCTGGTCGTCGGAGAATTCGGCTACCCCATTGGATCCACCTATTTACTCCCATCAACTCACCACCGCTGCCCGCTACGCCACCTGGATATATCTACCCATTCACATTCACTTGTAAATAAATACTCACCTTCTTACTCTCCTTGTCCTGGTCTGCTTCTGGGTCCAATTCTGGTAAACCCTGACACTGTGCCTTTAAACAGCTTGGAAAATTCCGGAAAATGATGGCTGTAGAAGCTACTGATAGGCTAATTGACATAATTTGAGTCAATTGGTGTAACGGCATTCTTCTGTTAAAGGAGGAGCGGACCAAAATGCAGCGTGGTACTTTTGAGACATATTTGTTGAAGAACGAAAAAACACGAACAATACAAAAACAACAAAACGGAAACATGAAAACCTAAACAGTCCTATCTGGTGAAGACACAGAGACAGGAACAATCACACACGAAAACACTCAAAGAATATGGCTACCTAAATATGGTTCCCAATCAGAGACAATGATAATCACCTGACTGATTGAGAACCGCCTCAGGCAGCCATAGCCTATGCTATACACCCCACAAAACCCCAAGACGGAACACACCACAAATAAACCCATGTCAAACCCTGGCCTGACCCAATAAATGAAGATAAACATAAATATAGACCAGGGCATGACAATTGGGGGTGTACCTGTGGAATTATATCAGGGCCTACCTTCAAACTCAGTGCCTCTTTGCTTGACATCATGGCAAAATCAACAGAAATCAGCCAAGGCCTCAGAAAAAAATTGTAGACCACAAGTCTGATTCATCCTTGGGAGCAATTTCCAAACGCCTGAAGGTACCACGTTCATCTGTACAAACAATAGCACACAAGTATAAACACCATGGGACCACACATCCGTCATACCGCTCAGGAAGGAGAAACGTTCTGTCTCTTAGAGATGAAAGTACTTTTGTGCGAAAAGTGCAAATCAATTCCAGAACAACAGTAAAGGACCTTTTGAAGATGCTGGAGGAAACAGGTACAAAAGACGAAGAACACCATCCCAACCATGACGGACGGGGGTGGCAGCATCATGTTGTGGGGGTGCTTTGTTGCAGGAGGGACTGGTTCACTTCACAAAATAGATGACATCATGAGAAGGGAAAATTACGTGGATATATTGAAGCAACATCTCAAGTTAAATCTTGGTTGCAAATGGGTCTTCCAAATGGACAATGACCCCAAGCATACTTCCAAAGTTGTGGCAAAATGGCTTATGGACAACAAAGTCAAGGTATTGGAGTGGTCATCTCAAAGCCCTGACCTCAATCCTATAGAACATTTGTGGGCAGAACTGAAAAAGCGAGCAAGGAGGCCTACAAACCTGACTCAGTTTCACCAGCTCTATCAGGAGGAATGGGTCAAAATTCACCCAGCTTGTTGTGGGAAGCTTGTGGAAGGCTATCCAAAACGTTTAACCCAAGTTAAACAATTTAAAGGCAATGCTACCAAATACTAATTGAGTGTATGTAAACTTCTAACCCATTGCGAATGTGATGAAATAAATAAAAGCTGAAATAAATAATTCTCTCTACTACTATTCTGACATTTCACATTCTTAAAATAAAGTGGTGATCCTAACTGACCAAAGACAGGAAATTTTTACTAGGATTAAATGTCAGGAATTGTGAAAAACTGAGTTTAAATGTATTTGGCTAACGTGTATGTAAACTCCTGACTTCAACTGTAGAAAGCAATGCCAACCAGCAGTCCAAGTTGATATGTAGTCTATTTTCTGATCATAGACACATGGAAACACATTAAATATGCAGGACAACAGTATGTGACGGCTGTAGATTCATGCTTCTAAGTATGTCAATATCAGACTGGGTATTTTGTAATCAATTATGATAACAATGAAAGAAATAGTACACAATACAGTAAATGTAAGTACCTGAGAATAGACATAAGGAAGCACATTAGATGTGCAGGAAAATGGTATGTTGATGGCTGTAGGTTTGTGAGTTGTCTGTTAGCATAGACATAACTGTGAATTAGCAGGGAACTAGTGCGACCATTAGAATTCGAGCATTCTAGCTAACTAGCTCTTACAGCAATAACATATCAAAGCAAATCAAATCAAGTTTTATTGTTCACATACACATGGTTTGCACATGTTATTGCGAGTGTAGCGAAATGCTTGTGCTTCTAGTTTCGACAGTGCAGTAATATCAACAGGTAATCTAACAATTCCAAAACAACTACCCAATACACACAAATCTAAGTAAAGGGATGGAATAAGAATATATACATATAACCATATAGATGAGCAATGACTGAGCATCATAGGCAAGATGCAATAGACGGTATAAAATACAGTATATACATATGAGATGAGTAATGCAAGATATGTAAACATCATTATTAATGTGTTATTAATAAAGTGACGAGTGTCCATTTGTTAAAGTGACCAATGATTTGAAGTCTCTATGTAGGCAGCAGCCTCTCTGTGTTAGTGATGGCTGTTTAGCAGTCTGATGGCCTTGAGATAAAAGCTATTTTTCAGTCTCTTGGTCCCAGCTTTCATGCACCTGTACTGATCTCGCCTTATGTATGGTAGCGGGGTGAACAGGCATTGGATCAGGTGATGGTTGTCCTTGATGATTATTTTGGCCTTCCTGTGACATTGGGTGCTGTAGGTGTCCTGGAGGGCAGGTGGTTTGCCCCTGGTGGTATGTTGTGTAGACCGCACCACCCTCTGGAAAGCCCTGCGGTTGTGGGCGGTGCAGTTGCTGTACCAGGCAGTGATACAGCCCGACAGGCTGTTCTCAATTGTCCATCAGTAAAGGTTAGTGAGTGTTTTAGGTGACAAGCCAAATTTCGTCAGCCTCCTGATGTTGAAGAAGCGCTGTTGCGCCTTCTTCACCACACTGTCTGCGTGGGTGGACCATTTCGGTTTGTCGTTGATGTGTACGTCGAGGAACTTAAAACTTTCCACTTTCCCCACTGCTGTCCCATCGATGTGGATATGGGGGTGCTCCCTCTGCTGTTTCCTGAAGTCCACGATCATCTCCTTTGTTTTGCTGATGTTGAGTGAGAGGTTGTTTTCCTGACACCACACTCCGAGTACCCTCACCTCCTCCCCATTGGCTGTCTCGTCATTGTTGGTGATCAAGCCTTCTACTGTTGTGTCATCTGCAAACTTGATGATCGAGTTGTAGGCGTGCATATCCACACAGTCATGGGTGAACAGGTAGTACAGGAGGGGGCTGAGCACGCACCCTTGTGGGGCCCCAGTGTTGAGGATCAGTGAATTGGAGATGTGTTTTTTGACCTTCACCACCTGGGGGCGGCCCGTCAGGACGTCCAGGACCCAATTGCACAGAGTGGGGTTGAGACCCAGGGCCTGAAGCTTAATGATGAACTTGGAGGGTACTATGGTGTTGAATGCTGAGCTGCAGTCAGTGACCAACATTCTTACATAGGTATTCTTCTTGTCCAGATGGGATAGGTCAGTGTGCAGTGTGATGGCGATTGCATCGTCTGTCGACTTATGGGGGCGGTATGTAAATTACAGTGGGTCCAGGGTGACAGGTAAGGTGGAAGTGATATGATACTTGACTAGTCTCTCAAAGCTCTTCATGATGACAGAAGTGAGTGCTACAGGGCAATAGTCATTCAGTTAATTTATGTTTGCCTTCTTGGGTACAGGAACAATGGTGGCCATCTTAAAGCATGCGGGGACAGCAGACTGGGATAGATAGAAATTGAATATGTACATAAACACACCAGCTAGCTGGTCTGCACATGCTCTGAGAATGTAGCTAGGGATGCCGTCTGAGCCGGCAGCCTTGCGAGGGTTAACATGTTTAAAAGTCTTACTCATGTCGGCCATGGGGAAGGAGAGCCCACAGTCCTTGGTAGTGGGCCGCGTTGGTTGCACTGTTATCCTCAAAGCGGGCAAAGAAGATGTTTAGTTTGTCTAAAGTCCGTGATGGTCTGTAGACCCTGCCACATACAGTACATCTCACGTCTGAGCCATATATTTGCAACTCCACTTTGCCCCTATGCTGTCACTTCACTTGTTTGATTGCCTTATGGAGGGAATCCGTGATGGTCTGTAGACCCTGCCACATACAGTACATCTCACGTCTGAGCCATTTATTTGCAACTCCACTTTGCCCCTATGCTGTCACTTCACTTGTTTGATTGCCTTATGGAGGGAATCCGTGCTGGTCTGTAGACCCTGCCACATACAGTACATCTCACGTCTGAGCCATTTATTTGCAACTCCACTTTGCCCCTATGCTGTCACTTCACTTGTTTGATTGCCTTATGGAGGGAATATTTTTATAATATGGGAATATGGAGGGTTTGTATTCGGCCATATTTCCAGTCATCTTTCCATGGAAAATGCGGTGGTTCGCACTTTCAGTTTTGCGCGAATGCCGCCATCTATCCACGGTTTCTGGTTAGGGTAGGTTTTAATAGTCACAGTGGGTGCAACATCTCCTGTGCACTTCCTTATAAACTCACCATATCAGCGTATAAATCTATATTATTCTCTGAGGCTAACCGGAACATGTCCCAGTCTGCATTGATCAAAACAATTTTGAAGCGTGGATTCTGATTGGTCAGACTAGCGTTGAATGGTCCTTGTCACGGGTTTATCCTGTTTGAGCTTCTGCCTATAGGAGGGGAGAAGCTAAATGGAGTCATGGTCAGATTTGTCGAACGGAGGGAGGGAGAGTGCCTTGTATGCACCGCAGAAGTTAGAGTAGCAGTGATCCAGTGTTTATCCAGCCCGAGTACTACCATCAATATGCTGATAGAATTTAGGTAGCCTTGTTCTCAAGTTTGCTTTGTTATATTCCCCAGCTACAATAAATGCAGCCTCAGTATGTATGGTTTTCAGTTTGCATAGAGTCCAGTGGAGTTCCTTGAGGGCCGTCGTGGTATATACGTAATAACCCTAACCCTTTTCTTAACCTTAACCTTATTCTCTTAACCTGTTAGGAAAAAGTCCCCTTCGGTCGTAGCTGTATCGAAGTGGCGTGTGTTTAGGTTGTCCTGTGTCGATTGGCTGGCCGACCCGTGTCGATGCCGTGTCGATGCTAGCTCTCTCTGGCACTCATCAACTCTCTGTTCCTGCCAACACTGAAGGATTTATAAAAGCTGTGACCTTATCAACAATAGAAAACACTGCTGTGCCCCTCTTACTAGCTAAATGAGACAAAACGATGGTAATGCCGTGGTGGGTGACTCACGGCTCAGAATAAGATAAGTAGTATTAATAATACAGTGTTGCTTAGCTGTGTGGTGTTTGTTTAGTCTATTTAAATAAGCCTCAAAGCAAGGCATTTATGTACTTAGTGATAATACTGGCTACATTATCCCTTTACTTTGACTTATCTCTCTAAGTAAAACAGCTAGTTATATCTTGTCTTCAAGATGAGTAATGACTTGTCTGCTTCATAGGCCTTTCTTAGTTTACTCCTTAGGGCCACCATACTTTCTTTCCAGTGTATTTTCTGAATTGTTGTTATAGCTATGTTTGTATTCTGGCCTATCACAAAACATGTTGTTGAAAGGAGACTTCTTTCATCCCTATGGGCTTCTTGCACAGACTCAAAACAAATTCCTCCCCTTCTGACATCATGAACTTTTCAGAAGAGAAAATGCGAAATTCAATTCCAACTTCCATTCAAAGGTCTGCCCAAAATGAATACACTGTAATCCAGATACATAATTTAATGGAATTAGTTCAGTAAATGTCCTCAATCTCAGTATTTAGGCTTTTTCAATGACTTCTTATGTCAGGGCAACTCTAAATGCTGATCTAATTGTAACACATTAAAGTGATTGCCAACGTCCAGTGAATAGGTCTAAGAAAATATGTAGTCTTGCTTTATATATTCAGTTATAACTGATTATGGTGTCATGGTACTTTAGGATTCATTGCGCTGCTGTCTGAAAGGGAAAATATTGAATTGAATGAAAAATAGCACGCAACCAATTGCTTTATTGATCAGAAAAGTTTGGGTTCAAAAGCATTGGTGTTTACAAATCATGCTATATGTCGGCAGTTAGATACTTTTCAAACTTCTAATATACGACTGACTGCATTGTTGGATAAACATGAAAGTACAAGTGGGTTTATAATGGGCTCTGTTGTAAGCACGTTCGTCTTACAGTTCCTCTGAGAATTTATCCATTATCTCAATTGCGTTCCTCATGTCTTTGTGGTTCTGACTGCTCTGTGCTCCCACCAAAGACACACACTGTCCTTATAGTTCTGCATTTTTCAAAACTGACCACTGCATTTGTTTTGCTGATGAATAATTTACATAATGAATTGTCCTTATTTTAACCATGGACCCTTGTGTTTTCAATTTGCATAGTTTAGTGTGTTGAGTTAAAAACAAGACTTAAGGCTAATGGGAAACATTGTTGTCTGAAAACTAAGAAATCAACCGAGGTCAGTGGCGGTCTGCTGCTTAGGGCTACAGTCGACTCATCTTCTTGTTGTCGAGATGTTTCGATTCCCTCTAATTACATTTGAACTTAAGGATGGCGCATGGTCCATTTTGCTCCGAGCTAGTCTCATGGAGAATTTTAAGCAAAGTCCCTTCTCTCCTCTGGAGCTGAGCCTGTAGTATTCATAATTCTGAAATGTTCTGTCGCCTTTGGAGTGTATCTGTTCACTGCCCCTAAACCTCTGAAAGAAGAGGGCATCTCACAGCCCCTCCACTGACTCCCTGTATTTTAGTCTTAGTGTTGTTTAGTGGTCTGGTCTCTCTAAGGGTGGGAGATAAAACAACCGGCTTGCCCTCAGACTGCCAAGGAGCACAACTTCTTGGCTTTAGCCAAGGCTTCTCAAAAGATAAAATGGCAGTTGTTGCTTCCCTGTCTGTTTCTGTATATGCAGACTGTAAAATAGGAGAGAAAGGAAAACATCAAAAACAATAAATGAAAGGGAACAGTTTAAAGAACACCGGAGTCACAAGCCTTTGAGGACATTTTGCGAAAAATAGCAAAACAAATATGTTTCAAGTCACTGTGCCATGAAGTGATGCCATTTTGGTTTTACTCTACCATAATGGGATTTAACCCCATTCTCATTTGGTCCCTCAGTAGAAATATAAAAAAAATATGCAATTGGTTATAGCTATTGAGGTCATGTTATTGGCTTGTCAATGTGGGGAATGATTATGGTGACATAAACATTTTCTCTCCTTTGCATATGCATCACAACACAATGTTGCCCTCCCTCACCTACCGCCTTCACAGTGAGAGAGAGAAATATGCAATATTATGGAGTTAATGGAGCGTTTAATCCCAATCTGTCTCCCAGCCATTTGGTTTGTGCAGTAGGCTGTGTGTGTCTATGCCTGCTGAGGTCCATACTGGCATATGTACTGGAAGGAAAGAAGGCAGGCAGATACACTGCTGTGGCACTGCTAGCCTGGCGCATGCTTTTCAGGGTGAGGATAAGTACCAGGAACAGCCTGAAACAGCCGGTACTGATGGTACATCTGAAACAAACCTTCACCGCTGGCTTTTCCGGTCGAGTGGTTTGGTGATGAATCCGTTGTGGTCAGACAGATATGATCTGGAGCAGAATTTCTGAATCTAAGTTCTGAAACCCTGAGAACCCAGCGTGATAATGACTGTAACCTGTTGGCCCATTAGCCACCACTGAGTTGCAATGCGAACGCCACTGAGAAAGAGATGCAGCAGATATCATGGCAGATTTGATCATAGCATCATCATAAACGGGTGGTCTCTAAATATTAAAACAGACCTGTGTGGACACAATGAAGGGCATGGTTTAGTGAGTTTATTACCAGCCTCAAGTCATCTGACATATGGCCAATAGACAATAGGCTATATAACAAGAGCTTTGTCTGACCATCAACAGTAGTACCATATTGATTAACAAGATAGGTCATTTGACGTATAGAAAACAATTCTAAGAACAGTTTTAAGATAATCATTTAGTATATTATGGGCTGCCTCATCCTTCAAAGCATCTTCATGGTGATCTAGCAGTCAATAGAATTCACCAGGTTGACATTGTTGTGCACCAGTAACAGCTGTTGTAACAACTTCCAGTTATACCATTATAATGTGGCCAAATAATTCAGAGAATTTCATTAAAACCACTCCACTCAGGGTGTTTAATGCAATGATATTTCCACTGTGCCGTGTCTATCTTAGGGCTTTGGCACACAGGCACTGAACTGTACCGCAAATCCCCTTTTCTACTTCTAAGCCAAAGCCAGTCGATAGGCTTCCCTGTGCGATCAGCCCCTCATCTCTCAGATTATTCTCCTCGCTGAATTAACTGTCCACTGTTAATTCAGATGCTCTGGACATCTGGCCTCCCACATATATACACACACACACACACACACACACACACACACACACACACACACACACACACACACACACACATTGTATTTGTAGGAGGCTTCTCTACTACAGAGACCTTCCCTAGCCCCTTAACTGGGTGCAATTAAACAATGCTTTGAACAGCTTAAACGGACCTACATCATGTGCAGCGCTGCAGACTCGTTTACAGGGAGTTTTTTCAAGGCCAGGCTGGAGGCACTGAACCAAGTGGAGTGTAAGGTGCCAGGTCAAAGTTCAAGCAGAGTGCAGAAGGCACAGACACTCAAGGCTGTCCCCCTTTGTTCTGATCTGCTCTACCAGCCTGGTGGGCTGTGCTAGGGCTGAGAGTGCAATGCCAGAGTCAGGGTTCGTCAAAGCAGATGCTCCTAAAGGTTAGAACCTCACAGGGCTGTGTCACGGCCATGGCATGCAGGGAGTGGGAGTAGGAGTTGTGTGCAGTCAGGGAGGCAGAGAGCAAGATGGCTCAGTATGGACTATAATGTCAGAGGTTAGCATCATCACTGTTCCTATCACCCTCTCCAGCTGGACCCTTGAATACACTGAGCTCTCCTCTCCCACACAAACCATGAGCACACACACACACGAACACACACGCACGCACGTTACACTCACACACACACACACACTCACACACGCACGCACGCACACTCACACACACAAACCCTTGTTGTGTTTCAGGTGTGGCATTAACAGCTCGCTCAGCCGTTATCTAGGTGTTTGGCTCCTATGATGTCGCTCCATTTATAGAACAGTTTCAGTTGATTTTACTGAATATGACTCTGACAATAACCAGGCTCCCTAATCAATGGGCAGATACTGTGTGGCTTTGAATATTAAATTAAGCTCAAGACTTAATCCTTTTGTCACACCCTTATCAGTTTCACCTGTCCTGGTCATTGTCTCCACCCCCTCCAGGTGTCACTTGTTTTCCCTTGTGCATTTATCCCTGTGTTTCTTGTCTCTCTGTGCCAGTTCGTTCATCTTGTATGTTTCCAAGTCAACCAGCGGTTTCCCATTCTCCTGCTTTTTGCATTCTCCTTTTCTAGTCCGGTTTTAGCCCTTGCCTGTTTTCTGGACTTTGTACCCGCTTGCCTGACCATTCTGCCTGCCTTGACCAAGAGCCTGTCTGCCACTCTGTACCTCCTGGACTCTGATCTGGTTTTGACCCTTTTGCCTGTCCATGACCATTCTCTTGCCAATTCCCTTTGGATTAATAAACATTGTAAGACTCCAACCATCTGCCTCCTGTGTCTGCATTTGGGCCTCGCCTTGTGCCTTGATAGTACAAACTGGCCATGACAGACCAGCTCCGCCACGCTGTCTCCCTGCAAGGGAGCCACTATTGGGAGATATCAGGAGTTGCTAACAGGGCCTTTTGGAAGGGCTCAGTTCCTTGACTGAACGCCACGACCATGGGTTAAAAGCTATTATGGAGCAACTCAGGGAATTAGCTCAGACTGTTTGCCACCTCTGAAAAAACCCAATCACCCAGTAATCTGTGGTGAGTTGGTACAGCCTATCACGACTCCCCGTGAACCGCGCTTCCATCCTTCAGAGCGACATTCGGGGAATCCTGGTGCCTGCTGGGGTTTTCTTTTTCAGTGCTTATGTCAAAACTCCCTTAGTGCTGTGGACTTTCGTAAATTGGCAGCCGAGAGTGCCTAGAAACCGGAGTCTCTTTTCGATACTTTTTTGCACAGATAATCTGAGGGGGTTAAGGATGAGCTAGCTGCTCGAGAACTGCCGGTGGACCTCGACTCCCTTATCGCCTTAACCATTGAAATTGATGGACGTCTAAGGGAACACAAGTGAGAGGAGGTCTGGTCTCGGGCACCCGATATGGCGCGTTCACCTCCTATGGAAGTATCTGAAGGCAGCTCTTCCGAGAGGAGAAAGCCACCCGAGCTCTCTCGTGAATCTTCGACAGGTGAGTTGGATACTCCTGAGCCTATGCAGTTGGGATGAACTAGGCTATCAGTTTGGGAGCACTCACGGATGATGAATAATAACTGTTGTCTGTACTGTGGAGGGGCAGGTCATTTTATAGCTACCTGCCCTATTAGGAAACCCTTGTCTCTAATAGGTACTAATACTATGGTGAATCAGACTGAGAGTTCCCTAATTCCCATCACCCGCACACCCCTTTTTGCTATTGTGCTGTGGGGAGACCAATCTAAGTCTCTCCGAGTGCTCATTGACTCTGGGGCTAATGAAAATCTTATAGATGCCACGATAGCTTCAGAGCTTGGTATTCCGACTCAGCCTCTCTCTGTGACCATGGAAGTTAGGGCACTGGACGGCCGCTCTATAGACGAAGTCATCCATAGTACTGTGCCCGTTCAATTACGGGTTTCTGGTAACTACAGAGAGATAATACAGTTCTTCCTCATTACCTCTCCCAATGTTATGGTTGTTTTGGGATTTTCCTGGCTTCAAAAAGACAATCTGATGATTGATTGGACCACAAGCTCCATCCTGGGTTGGAGCCCATTTTGCCATTCCCATTGCCTTCAAAGCAGCTCAGCCTTCCTCAAGTCATCTTCCTCAGGATGTTAGCAAGACTGTGGATGTCTCTGCTATCCCCATAGAATACCATGACCTCCTGGAAGTTTTCAGTAAGGCACATGCTACTTCCCTTCCCCCGCACCATCCTTATGATTGTGCCATTGATGTTCTCCCAGGCACTACACCACCTCGGGGTTGGTTGTATTCTCTGTCTGTACCATAATCCAAAGCTATGGAGGAGTACGTAGAGAAGTCTCTGGCCACTGGGGCCGTCCGTCCATCTGCATCTCCTGCCGGTGCAGGGCTTTTCTTTGTGGAGAAGGACAAGACCCTGTGCATTGATTACATGGGACTTAATGTCATTTCTGTCAAGAATCGTTGCCCCCTACCTCTCCTCTTCTCGGCGTTTGAACCTCTCCAGGGGGCCACCATATTTTCCAAGTTGGTACTACCACCGTTTAATTCGGGACTACAGCACCCCTGTGGCTCCCCTCTCGGCACTCACCTCTCCCAAGGTACCGTTCAATGTTTTCCAGCTGTTGACAAAGCCTTTGTGGACCTGAAGAATCAGTTCACAACAGCACCCATCCTCATCCATCTGGACCCCTCGGGTCAATTTGTGGTGGAAGTGGATGCTTCGGATGTTGGAGTGGGGGCAATCCTGTCCCAGCGATCTGCCCAGGATCAGAAGCTTCATCCCTGTGCCTTCCTTTCCCATCGTCTCAATTCTGCTGAGAGGAACTACGATGTTGGCAACCGAGAACTCCTGGCAGTGAAGATGATGAAGGAAGAGTAGAGGCACTGGATGGAAGAAGCAGAATAGTCTGGACCGACCATAATAAACAGGAATATCTCCGTACAGCCATGCGCCTCAACTCCAGGGAGGCCCGGTGGGCCCTCCTGTTCACCAGATTTAACTTCACCATCTCCTACCGCCCAGGGTCAAAGAATGTGAAGACTGACTCCCTCTCCCCCCTATACAGTTCCTCTGCCACACCCTCAACCTCTGAAACCATTCTACCTAACGTATGCCTTGCTGCCACTGTGGATTGGGGTATTGAGAACCTGGTCCGCGAGGCACAATGCTCCCAGCCTGGACCTGAAGGGGGCCCAGCTAACCGGCTGTTTGTCCCTAATCCAGTCCAGTCCCGGGTCCTGGAATGGGCTTATTCCTCCAGGCTGATCTGTCACCCAGGGTCCCGACGTACACTAGCCTTCCTTTGACAACGTTTCTGGTGGCCCACAATGGTCCCTGATGTCTCTGCCTTCATCACCGCATGCACTGTGTGCGCTCAAAACAAGACAACACGGCAAACTCCTTCTGGCCTCCTGCAGCCACTACCGGTTCCTCATCGTCCTTGGTCTCATATATCTCTAGACTTTGTCACTGGGCTCCCTCCGTTTGATGGCAACACTGTCATTCTGACTGTAGTCGACCGGCTCTCCAAGGTGTCGCTGGAGGGACCAGACTGGAGGGCGTTGCTGGAGGGAGGAGACGCAGAGACAGCCTGGTGCGTGGGGCTGCCACAGGGCCCACCTACAGGAGGCCTGGTCCCAAGAGGAGGCACAGGATGAACCGGGCTGTGGGGGAGCACTGGAGCTCTGGTGCTTGACACTTGCACCTCTCCACTTGGCTGAATGTCCACTTTAGCACGGCACGGGCGGAGCGCAGGCATAGGATGAACTGAATAGTCCCAGTGCACCGGAGACACAGTGCGCAGAGCTGGCGCAGGATACCCTGGGCCGAAACGGCGCACCGGAGACCAAGCGAGCTGAGCTGCCACAATCTGCCCTGGCTGGATGCCCACTCTCGCGTGGCACTTGCGGAGGGCTGGCATATAGCGCACCGGGCTATGAGCACGCACTGGAGACACTGTGCGCTTTACCGCATAACATGGTGCCTGACCAGTACCACGCTGCTTCCGGTAAGAACGGGGAGTTGGCTCAGGTCTATAGCCTGACTCTGCCAATCTCCCCATGTGCCCCCAATTTTTTGGGGGAGGGGCTGCCTCTCTTGCCTGCTTCACTGACTTGCCTCATATCGCCGCCTCTCATCTTTAGCTGCCTCCAGTTCCTCTTTCAGACGGCGATATTCCCCAGCCTGTCTCCAGGGTCCCTTTCCGTCCAGTATCTCCTCCCATGTCCAGGAGTCCTGAACCCTCTGCTCCTCCATACCATGCTGCTTGGTCCTTTTGGGAGGGTTGGGTAGTTCTGTAACGGTCGTCTGATGAAGAAGGATCGGACCAAAGCGCAGCGTGGTAAGTGTTCATGATTTTTATTAACACTGAACACCAGAACAAAATAACAAAGTGAGAAATGAAACTGAAACAGTCCTGTCAGGTGCAGAACACTAAACAGAAAACCACTACCCACAAAACACAGGTGGGAAAAGCTACTTAAGTATGGTTCCCAATCAGAGACAACGATAGACAGCTGTCCCTGATTGAGAACCACACTCGTTCAAAACAAAGAAATACAAAACATAGAAAATGAACATAGAATGCCCACCCAAATCACACCCTGACCAAACCAAAATAGAGACATAAAAGCTCTCTAAGGTCAGGGCGTGACAGGCAAGTGGTACCGGAGCGCCAAGTCCAGGACCAAAAGGCTCCTTAACAGCTTCTACCCCAATGGCCACCGGACTATTACATTGACCATTCCATTTGTTTTGTACACTCGCTTTTTATTATCTATGCATAGTCACTTTTCCCTTACCTACATGTACAAATTACCTCTAACCTGTACCCCCGCACACTGACTCGATACCGGTACCACCTGTATATAGCCTCATTATTGTTATGTTATTGTGTTACTTTTTACTTTAGTTTATTTGGTAAATATTTTCTTAACTCTTCTTGAACTGAACTGTTGGTTAAGGGCTTGTAAGTAAGCATTTCACTGTAAGGTCTACACTTGTTGTATTCAGCGCATGTGACAAATCAAGTTTGATTTGATTCAAACAGTGGGAGGCCAGTTCCTCGAACTCCAATATTTTCTGACCGATACACTACATTCAGAAAACAAAGGTGCTATCTATATTGATTCCAGGTATAATCATTTGAATTCCATGTAGAAGAACCCTTTTGAGTTCCATTTTGAACCCTTTACAGAGGGTTCTACATGGAACCCAAAATAGTTTTACCTGGAACCAAAAAGGGTTTTCTATGGGGACAGCCAAGGAACCCTTTTTAGAACCCATTCTTTTCTAAGAGTGTATGGTTGTATAGCTTCTATTTACATGGATCGAACTCTTATTTGTCCACTTCCTCCCTCAGCTCCCTGTTAATGCCTATTTCATGGTAAGTTATCAGCCTGCATTTTCTATTTGTGACAGAGGGCTAAGATGCCTTCCAGTCTCAACAGGGGCTTGACAAAAAGGCCAACAATATGTCAGGAAGTTATTGCTTACTTCACTCATATTTAATAACATTTTTTACAAAATAAAGGAGTGTGTAGTTCCAGTAGTTAGCTTCAACTCTACCTGGCAAAAAAGTATTTAACTACTGAAAACAGTACCTAGATTTGTTCAACTACCACCAAGCTCCTGCAAAATGTATTACCAGTTGAACTACATGTAGTTCACTACTCCTCAATACTGAAGAATAGTGCCAGCTAGCTGTCTCAATGCTATTCCAGAGCCCAGGCCATGCAGTGCTAAACCAGGGAGTCAGTTGAGAGACAGCTGTCAGTTACCCAGTCATCGTGGTGAGGGGCTTGATGTGACACTGGTAGGGTTGGGGAGTAATGGATTGCATGGAATCCGTTACATGGAAGGATTTCAAAAATCAGATTACAGATGCTTTTGAAAAACAATATGATTGCATTTAAATTCATAAAGGATGATTGAGAAAACAAAATTTGTTTTCTCAATGACATTCAAATCAGCATTGAAAAAAGAAGCAGGTTTAAGTTTATTCCACCTGAGCGCGTCTGACCACAAGTCAGAGACAACTATGATGACACACCAAATATGTTTGATGGATCGTGGGAAAGGAGCAGGAATAGGCTTTTGTAGCCTACGGTCCAAGCTATGTCTTCCAAAGGTGCGACTGCTCTCGGAATCCAAAGATTACCCAACTTGAATACATACTTGGAGGTAAGGATGACAGCAGGCGGTGTAGTCTACGGTGATACGGATATCACTTATTATTGATATCTAAACTCAGCAAAAAAGAAAGGACCTCCAACTGGGGGGGGGGGTCAAAATCAAAAGTAACAGTGTGACCACCAGCAGCATTAAGTACTACAATGCATCTCCTCCTCATGTACTGCACCAGATTTGCCAGTTCTTTCTACGAGACGTTACTCCACTCTTCCACCAAGGAACCTGCAGGTTACCGGACATTTCTGGGGGAATGGCCCTAGCCCTCACCCTCCGATCCAATAGGTCCCAGATGTGCTCAATGGGATTGAGATCCGGGATTCGCTGGCCATGGCAGAACACTGACATTCCTGTCTTGCAGGAAATCACGCACAGAATGAGCAGTATGGCTGGTGGCATGGATGAGCCTGCAGGAAGGGTACCACATAAGGGAGGAGGATATCTTCCCTGTAACGCAGTGTTAAGATTGCCTGCAATGACAACAAGCTCAGTACGATGATGCTGTGACACACTGCTCCAGACCATGACAAACCCTCCACCTCCAAATCGATCCCGCTCCAGAGCACAGGCCTCGGTGTAACACTCATTCCTTTGACAATAAAAGTGAATCCGATCATCACCCCTGGCGAGACAAAACCGCAACTCGTCAGTGAAGAGCACTTTTTGCAAGTCCTGTCTGGTCCAGTGACGGTGGGTTTGTGCCCATAGGCGACGTTGTTGCCAGTGATGTCTGGTGAGGACCTGCCTTACAACAGGCCTACAAGCCCATAGTCCCGCTTCTCTCAGCCTATTGCCGACAGTTTGTGCACTGATGGAGGGATTGTGTGTTCCTGGTGTAACTCAGGCAGATGTTGTTGCCATCCTGTACCTGTCCCGCAGGTGTGATGCTCAGATGTACCGATCGTGTGCAGGTGTTGTTACACGTTGTCTGCCACTGCGAGGATGATCAGCTGTTTTTCCTGTCTGCCTGTAGCGCTGTCTTTTTTATTTTTTTATTTCACCTTTATTTAACCAGGTAGGCTAGTTGAGAACAAGTTCTCATTTGCAACTGCGACCTGGCCAAGATAAAGCATAGCAGTGTGAACAGACAACACAGAGTTATACATGGAGTAAACAATAAACAAGTCAATAACACAGTAGAAAAAAGAGAGTCTATATACATTGTGTGCAAAAGGCATGAGGAGGTAGGCAAATAATTACAATTTTGCAGATTAACACTGGAGTGATAAATGATCAGATGCTCATGTACAGGTCGAGATATTGGTGTGCAAAAGAGCAGAAAAGTAATAAATAAAAACAGTATGTGGATGAGGTAGGTAAAATTGGGTGGGCTATTTACCGATAAGACTATGTACAGCTGCAGCGATCTGTTAGCTGCTCAGATAGCAGATGTTTGAAGTTGGTGAGGGAGATAAGTCTGCTGCGCCTTCTTCACCACGCTGTCTGTGTGGGTGGACCAATTCAGTTTGTCCGTGATGTGTACACCAAGGAACTTAAAACTATCTACCCTCTCCACTACTGTCCCGTCGATGTGGATAGGGGGTTGCTCCCTCTGCTGTCTCCTATAGTCCAAGATCATCTCCTTTGTTTTGTTGACATTGAGTGCGAGGTTATTTTCCTTTCCACACTCCGAGGGCCCTCACCTCCTCCCTGTAGGCCATCTCGTCATTGTTGGTAATCAAGCCTACCACTGTAGTGTCATCTGCAAACTTGATGATTGGGTTGGAGGCGTGCATGGCCATGCAGTCGTGGGTGAACAGGGAGTACAAGAGAGGGCTCAGAACGCACCCTTGTGGAGCCCCAGTGTTGAGGATCAGCAGGGTGGAGATGTTGTTACCTACCCTCACCACCTGGTGGCGGCCCGTCAGGAAGTCCAGTACCCAGTTGCACAGGGCGGGGTCGAGACCCAGGGTCTAGATGCTGAGCTGTAGTCGATGAACACCATTCTCACATTAAAATGCAAATCAATTTATATTTTTTTTACATGCATTGTTTTGGATTTTCTGTTCAAATAAACCTACCATTAAAATTATAGACTGATCATTTCTTTGTCATTGGGCAAACGTACAAAATCAGCAGGGGATCAAATACTTTTTTCCCTCACTGTAGCCCTTGGTTCACCCCAGATTTGACTGCCCTTGACCAGCACAAAAACATCTTGTGGTGTACTGCATTAGCATCTAATAGCCCCCGCGAAATGCAACTTTTCAGGGAAGTCAGGAACCAATATACACTGTGAGTTAGTAAATTTGCATCCACATTTAAAAAAGGCCATGGAGAATAAGAGCACCTCCTCCCAGTTGCCCACTGCACTGAGGCTAGGAAACATTGTCACCATTGGTAAATCTACGATAATCGATATTTTCAACAAGCATTTCTCTACAGCTGGCGATGCTTTCCACCTGGCTACCCCAGCCCCGGCCAACAGCTCTGCACCCCCCGCAGCAACTTGCCCAAGCCCTCTACGCTTCTCCTTCACCCAAATCCAGACAGTTTATGTTCTGAAAGAGATGCAAAATCTGGATCCCTACAAATCAGCTGGGCTAGACAATCTGGACCCTCTCTTTCTAAAATATCTGCCGAAATTTTTGCAACCCCTATTACTTGCCTGCTCAATCTCTCTTTCGTATCGTCTGAGATCCCCAAAGATTGGAAAGCTGCCGTGGTCATCCCCCTCTTCAAAGGGGAAGACACACTAGACCCAAACTGTTATAGACCTATATCCATCCTGCCCTGCCTTACTAAAATCTTTGAAAGCCAAGTTAACAAACAGATCACCGACCATTTCGAATCCCACATTACCTTCTCCAATATGCAATCTTGTTTCCGAGCTTGTCATGGGTGCACCTCAGCCACGCTCAAGGTCTAAACGATATCATAACCGCCATCAATAAAATACAGTTCTGTGCAGGTGTCTTCATCAACCTGGCCAAGGCTTTTGACTCTGTCAATCACCACATTCCTATCGGCAGACTCAATAGCCTTGATTTCTCAAATGACTGCCTCGCCAGGCTCACCAACTACTTCTCAGATAGAGTTCAGTGTGTCAAATCAGAGGGCCTGTTGTCCGGACCTCTGGCAGTGTCTATGGAGGTGCCACACGGTTCAATTCTCAGGCTGACGCTTTTCTCTGTAAAACGCTTTTCTCTGCTGCTGGTGATTTTCTGATCCACCTCTACGCAGATGACACCATTCTGTATACATCTGGCCCTTCTTTGGACACCGTGTTAACAAACCTCCAAACGAGCTTCAATGCCATTCAACACTCCTTCTGTGGCCTCCAACTGCTTTAAAACGCTCGTAAAACTAAATGCATGCTCTTCAACCGATCGCTGCATGCACCTGCCTGCATGTCCAGCATCAGTGCTCTGCACGGTTCTGACTTAGAATATGTGGACAACTACAAAAGGTGTCTGGCTAGACTGTAAACTCTCCTTCCAGACTCACATTAAGCATCTCCAATCCAAAATTACTTTTAGAATCAGCTTCCTATTTCGCAACAAAGCCTCCTTCACTCATGCTGCCAAACATACCCTCGTAAAACTGACTATCCTACCGATCCTTGACTTTGCCGATGTAATTTACAAAATAGCCCCCAACACTCTACTCAGCAAACTGGATGTAGTCTATCACAGGGCCATCTGTTTTTTTCACCAAAGCCCCATATACTACCCACCACTGAAACCTGTATGCTGTAGTTGGATTGGCCCTCGCTACATAGTCGTCGCCAAACCCACTGGCTCCAGGTCCTCTATAAGTCTCTGCTCGGTAAATCCCCGCCTTATCTCAGCTCACTGGTCACCATAGCAACACCCACCTGTAGCACGCGCTCCAGCAGGTATATTTCACTGGTCATCCACAAAGCCAACACCTCCTTTGGCTGCCTTTCCTTCCAGTTCTCTGCTGCCAATGACTGGAACGAATTGCAAAATTCACTGAAGCTAGAGACTTATATCTCCTTCTCTAACTTTATTAAGTATCAGCTGTCAGAGCGGCTTACCGATCACTGTATCGGTACACAGCCCAACTGTAAATAGCCCACCCAACTACCTCATCCCATATTGTTTTTTGTTGTTGCTCTATTTGCACCCCATCATCTCTACTTGCACATCATCATCTGCACATCTTTCACTCCAGTGTTAATGCTAAATTGTAATGATTTCGCCTCTATGGCCTATTTTATTGCCTTACCTCCCTAATCTTACTACATTTGCACACACTGTACATATATTTTTCTATCGTGTTATTGACTGTACTTTTGTTTATCCCATGTGTAACTCTGTGTTGTTGTTTTTGTCACACTGGTTTGCTTTACCTTGGCCAGGTCGCATTTGTAAATGAGAACTTGTTCTCAACTGATCTACCTGGTTAAATAAAGGTTAAATAAAATAAAAAATAAAATAAATGTTTTACTAGGGAACTTGTGTTTCCATAACTAGGGCTGACAATGAGGACTTGTGAAGCACAGAATCAACAAACCTCTGCATTATCAAAACAGTTGCTTTGTGAAAAGGTGTTAAAGTTCACAGTTAGCCATTGTTTTGTAAATGCCAGCTGAAAAGCACCAGTGGCTTGGCTTTGGCGCCAAGTAAGAGCAGGTCCACCAGATCTATGGACTGGGCTCATGGCCCAGTGAGAAACTTGTGCCGGCCCGTGTAGATGGAAACAGTAAAGTCTGAGCCTTTTGACTGAAAACTATGGGGTAAATCCTGTATGGAAATGCACCAAATGAAGCTGCGGAAACAGACAGACTCTCTTCAGTCAACTATCTATTCTATTCTTGTCTCAGTTAGACTAAGGGCTAGATACAATCAGATCCGCTTTAGTCAACATGCACATAGCGATTGTTTGATGGTGTTGTTAGAGCTGTCAAATCCACAACTGCCTCCCGGTATTATACCTGAAGCGGACATTGCCATTAGCTGCACAGAGTGCTATTAAAATAAATCCCATACTGCCTTTTTTAAAAGTTCGAACACTGGAATGCGAGATGTAATCTACACCTCATTTAGGATGATTATTCAATTTGAGCTTAGTTATTTCTATATAGGCTACACTTTCTCATTTTGAACTTTTAACAGGAGTGGGACAGGTGTGGATTTTAACAAATGATTGCAAGAGCAGTTTGTCACTGATATGACATGATGGCTCCTATGCTGTTCCACCTCTGACACTGGCTAAACATCCACTTTACAGGTGTCTGCTATCGCAGGTTAACGCTTGATCTTATTGGATCTAAGCCGAAAAAATCTGTCATATTAGACAAGTAATGCATTGAAATAAGGAGATAATGTACTGACTATTTCTGGTTCTGTATGCCTCAGTTGGTAAAGCATGGCGTTAGCAATGCCAGGGTTGTGGGTTTGATTCCCGGGGCCACCCATACTTAAAATGTAAGCATCAGGTAAATGGAATTTATTATTTATTGGTGGGGGTGAACTTTCTCTCAGGAGTTGAAATAACATTTAATTTACTGTGGGGTCAAACGCTGCCTTTAGGGCATACCAAAGGTAATAACTCTGGATTGGCACGGAATCCCTGTAATATCAGTCAATCCCTGGCATGTGTGTGTGTCATGACTGGTTGTGTGTGTGTCTTGATGGCCTGTCTATCTGTCTGTCTGTGTGAGGGCTTAACTAAAAGACAGCCTATTTGACATTTGTCGCTATATGCTAATGACGTGTGGTTGTCAGATCCTCCCCCAGAGAGTCAAGGTACATGTTTCACATATTTGGTATTCCTCTCCCTTGTGAACAGGTATAATACTACACTCGGGTAATGTTCCCAGGGTTGGGAGATGAGTTACATGCTTTTCTAGACTGGACGGCTGCTCTGGATAAGGCTGTTTGACCACACATGCCCATACACGCGCACACACGTAATCTTCAGATTAAAGAACCTACTTTAGGTTCCTCTGTGAGAGAGAGGATGCTGTGATGCGTGAAGTGAACAGTGAATGTTTTATTTCTTCCCTTTGAGAACAAACACACGTCATTTTACTACCACGGTTATTACTGTGATTACTTATGCCTGGAGAGGAGGGGTATGTGGAATACAGATGCATCTACCTACCTGCTGGGGATGAATAATCACCAGAGGAATTTGAGAGGAAGCTATAATGTCTTAGTTTAACTTCCATGTGTACAGTGGCTTGCAAAAGTATTTACCCCCTTGGCATTTTTCCTATTTTGTTGCCTTTACAACCTGGAATTAAAATAGATTTTTGGGGGGGGTTGTGTAATTTGATTTACACAACATGCCTACCACTTTGAAGATGCAAAATATTTTTTATTGTGAAATAAGACAAAAAACAGAAGTCAATACTTTGTTGAGCCACCTTTTTGCAGCAATTACAGCTGCAAGTCTCTTGGGATATGTCTCTTTTAGCCTGGCACATCTAGCCACTGGGATCTTTACCCATTCTTCAAGGCAAAACTGCTCCAGCTCCTTCTTGTTGGATGGGTTCCACTGGTGTACATCAATCTTTAAGTCATACCACAGACTCTCAATTGGATTGAGTTCTGGGCTTTGACTAGGCCATTCCAAGACATTGAAATGTTTCCCCTTAATTAAACCACTTGAGTGTTGCTTTAGCAGTGTATTTAGGGTCATCAGCCTGCTGGAAGGTGAACCTCTGTCCCAGTCTCAAATCTCTGGAAGACAAACAGGTTTCCCTCAAGAATTTCCCTGTATTTAGCGCCATCTATCATTCCTTCAATTCTGACCGGAAAAACATCCGCACAGCATGATGCTGCCACCACCACATGATTCAAAATGTAACTGAACATGTATCACCCATACGATGACCTTTGATACAAATAACTCATCAGGCTCATCCAGTTGACAGCACACGTGAATCCGAAAGAATAGAGCATTTAATATTTAAAAGCATATTTGTTTTTGGCTGAGACCAGTGGTGACCCATTATTCACAACAAAACCTGTTTTAAGCCCTACATTTTTAGAATAATAATAATAATAATAATATATATCTAAATATATATATTTTGGGCTTAACAGTTTTTCTTTTTCCTTGAGTAAGGCAGCTCCAAAATGCAGGTGTTTCAGCAGAGCTCAGTGCTTTTGTGGAGGTGGGGCAAGCCAGCTGAAAATATGGAGCATTGCGCTGTGTTTGGCTCAGTGTTCTGTCACTCATGGGGACTTCACATCACTGCCAAGTGTAAGCTGAGACTTTGAAAATTTTTGCCCTTCGGCTGCTGCAATAAAAATGCCCATCCAAGAAGGTTCAAGGCCACAGATAAAATGATGTCAGTTCACGTTATATGTACAGTAGCTTTGATTGGACTGATCATGTCAGCATCATACTTTCAAAATCTTAGCTAGCAGTCATCATGAATCAAGTCGACAATCTACTGGCAAATCGTTTATAATCCTTGTCATATGAAGAGAAATAATGTAGAGAAATTATAGATAAAACTTATCGGTGCTCATTGACAATTGGACAGAAACATTACACAACAAGTTGGAAATCGCAAATTCAGCGAGTGGTTTGGAAGGAATCAGTGACAGTGGCTGTGTGGTCCCAAATCTGATAAACATTCAACATTGGCCATGCTGTCATAAAGCATGATTTGTATCACGCCCAAGACAACTGTCCACTCGGAGGACCGCCGAGCCACCTTCCTGTTCAAGTGAGAAATAGCATAAACAATGTGAGTCCAAAACTGTATTGCATGCTGCTTCATAAATTAAGTAACATGCCAGGGAGATATGTATACTGTAACTAAGAAAGTAATACTAAGTGTATGTTGTGAATTAAGATGTTAGTAGCCCATGTGCCACCCTAATAATTTGGTCTATTTACCCCTCTTCATTTCATCTACTTTTCTGACTGTTCTACTGCAGCCTATACTCATCTTCTTAGGGATAGCCCCCTTTTTTCAATTTTTGCCTGAAATGTCATACCCAAATCAAATGCCTGTAGCTCAGGCCCTGAAGCAAGGATATGCATATTCTGCATATGCATATGCATATTCTTGGTACCATTTGCAGGGCAACACTTTGAATTTTGTGGAAATGTGAATTGAATGTAGGAGAATATAACACAATAGATCTGGTAGAAGAAAATACAAAGGAAACACATTTGTTTTTCTACCATCATCTTTGAAATGCAAACAGAAAGGTCCGACGTCTAGCCATCACTCTGGTTGGAATTCTGATGGTGCCCACACAATGGCAGGAGTGTATGTGCAAAGTTTCAGACAGATAACTTGAAGTATGAGAAAACTACATGACATGACAAGTCACCCAGGTAAGATTTGGTACACATCGTGAAGGAGACATTTGCATTCACGTTACATTTGTTTTGTAAGAAAAGCGTCAAATCTGTATACTTGGACATTGATTTAGCTTTTCCAGTATTAGTAGCCATATTGTAAGTTCGACATTTGCAAAACAACCAGTTTCATGAACTTCATAACTCTCCATATTCTTATCATTTTTGTCCAAAAGGAAAAGTCTTGCTGTCGCACAAGTTTAGCAGCTACATATTGTGACAGATATGGGGTTTCCAGATATTCCTGTAAAGCCCAGCTCATTGACTATCTAGATAGCGTTGTATAACTGTATGCAGTTGAAGTCGGAGGTTTACATACACCTTAGCCAAATACATTTAAACTTAGTTTTTCACAATTCTTGACATTTAATCCTAGTAAAAATGACTTGTCTTAGGTCAGTTAGAATCACAACTTTATTTTAAGAATTTGAAATGGCAGAATAATAGTAGAGCAAATGATTTATTTCAGCTTTTATTTCTTTCATCACACTTCTAGTGGAACAGAAGTTTATATACACTCAATTAGTATTTGGTAGCATTGCCTTTAAATTGTTTAACATGGGTCAAACGTTTCGGGTAGCCTTCCACAAGCTTCTCACAATAAGTTGGGTGAATTTTGACTCATTTCTCTTGATAGAGCTAGTGAAACTGAGTCAGGTTTGGAGGCCTCCTTGCTCGCACACACTTTTTCAGTTCTGCCCACAAATGTTCTATAGGATTGAGGTTCAGGGCTTTGTGATGGCCACAAAGGTCCTTTGCTGTTGTTCTGGGATTGATTTGCACTTTTCGCACCCCAAAGTATCTCTAGGAGACAGAACGAGTCGCGCTCTTGAGCTGTTTGACGAATGTGTGGTACCATGGTGTTTACACTTGTGTACCATTGTTTGCACAGATGAATATGGTACCTTAAAACCTGTTAAGGCTCAGGACAATACTGCCCCCTTTGGATGAATTGCATGCCCATAGTAAACTGAAATAAAAACTGTCCAAAATTGCTAATATATGCATATAATAATTATTATTGAATAGAAAACACTCTAAAGCTTCTAAAACCGTTTGAATTATGTCTGTATGTATAGCAGAACTCACAGGGCAGCCAATCTCCCAAACTAGTTTTCTCATCAGGAAAGTTGGGCCAACTTTGACGTCATCGCCCCACCCTTCCCAACCAGCTATGGATCTGGGATCAGTTTCTATGTGTTTTGCGAGATGTCTTCTATCAGTAGAGCATTTAATTGTGCAAATCCCACGAGCTTTGACCCTTTGGCAGGCAAAATACTGGGTGTCGCGAGAAAATACATGCACTTTCAGGCGCGCGTTGCGCACAGAGCTCCTTTTGTTCCAACTTGCACGAGAAGAATGCAGTCGATTTGAGAATTGTTTTGTATGTTAATAACATCCTAAAGCTTGATTCTGCACTTAGTTTGACCAGTTTAGTCAACATATAATATGTAATTTTGAAGTTTTGATGCGCAACCCCTCGGGACCAGAAGTAATTTTGGATGCATTTCAGCTGGAACTTGTCGCATTTGCTAACACAAAGACACACGACTTGAAACCAAACGCTGTTTTGGGTAAGTATGACTCCTTACACTACATTCTGATCGAAGACCATCAAAGGTAAGGGAATATTTATGTTGTAATTTTGTGTTTCTGTTGACTCCAACATAGCGGAGAAGCTTACGTCTGAGCGCCGTCTCAGATTATTGAATAGTTAACGATTTCTGTAACGTTAAAAATAAATGTGACAAAGCGATTGCATTAAGAAGCAGTGTATCTTTCTAACTATATGTAGAACAAAGTTAATGTGTGTATTGCTGTTATCTCGGGCGGAGTTATCTATAATTTCTCCTGACATTTTTTAGCATTTTCTGAGCATGGCGTCAATGTAAATGGAGATTTATGGATATAAATTGCATATTATTGAAAAAAACATAAATGTACTGTTTAACATGTCCTATTACTGTCATCTGATGAAGATTTTCAAAAGGTTAGTGAATTATTTTTCTTTTAATCCTGCGTTTGTGATTGCATCTTTTGTTCGACAAAATGGCTACATATCGTCTGTGTCTTTGTGGTGGTTCTGTCTCGCTGGGTAGATGAACAAGGTGTTTATCTTTCATTTGAGCTATTGGACGTTAAGCCTACCCCCTACTTTTTCGAACATTCTGTTAAAAATCGCGCAACATTTCAGCGTCCTGCTACTCATGCCAGGAATATAGTATATGCATATGATTAGTATGTGTGCATAGAAAACACTCTGACGTTTCTAAAACTGGTTCAATCGCGACTGTGACTATAACAGAGCCTGTGTTTCATCAAAAAGCGCAAGAAAAACTGATCACTGAAAACTGGAAAAAGTATCAATGTGCCACTTGCATGTATTGTTTATGGGAAACCAAATTACATAGGGCTGAGATTGCAAGTCCTACAGCTTCCACACGATGTCGCCAGTCTTGTCAATTGCCTCGGCTTTGTTTCTTGGTCAAAAGGATTTCGAAGCGTTTTGTGTAGCGCCGGCTACGCTAATTCCTTTGTTTATGTCCCCTTCTGGTATTTCGGCGTGTTGCCTGCTATCCGATAATAGCTACTCATTCATTCGCCGAAAAGCATTTTACAAATCTGACTCGTTGGCTAGATTCACAACGAGTGTAGCTTGAATTTAGTACCCTGTATGTGAATTTTAATGAACGTTTGAGTTTTAACGAGTGCTATTAGCATTTGGTGTAGCGCATTTGCATTTATTGTTGGCAAGGTGGGACGCAAGCGCGTCGGTTTGCCTAGAGAGGTTAATGTGTGGAGGTTAAATATTTCTAAGAATATTTTTGCATTCTGTGCGACTTTTTGAGTTGAGGGGGTGGGGGGCACCCTTGGGGAACGTGTAGCGTGAACACGTTAAGCCATTTGGAAATTGCTCCCAAGGATGAACCAGACTTGTGGAGGTCTACCATTCTTTTTCTGAGATCTTGGCTGATTTCATTTGATTTTCCAATGATGTCAGGTAAGGAGGTATTGAGTTTGAAGGTAGGCCTTGAAATACATCCACAGGTTCACCTTCAATTGGCACAAATGATGTCAATTAGTCTATCAGAAGCTTCTAAAGACATTACATACATTTCTGGAATTTTACAAGCTGTTTAGGCACAGTCGACTTAGTGTATGTAAACTTCCGACCCACTGGAATTGTGATACAGTGAATTATAAATGAAATAATCTGTCTGTAAACAATTGTTGGAAAAATGACTTGTGTCATGCACAAAGTAGATGTCCTAAACAACTTGCCAAAACTATAGTTTGTTAACAAGAAATGTGTGGAGTGGTTGGAAAACACGTTTTAATGACTCCAATCTAAGTGTATGCAAACTCCTAAATTCAACTGTATGTACTGACATTTGTTTTTTCTCTAAAATATGCAATCTTGACACAAGGCGCTGCTTGATTTACAACTGTCCCGTTGATGGAACGCCTATCCCTAAGAAAAAAATTAGAAATGTAACCATTGTAAGAGCTTTCCCTGCTGACCTATTGCAATAGGTCAGCAGCTTGGTTTGAAGAACTCAACTGTGGGAGCAATTATTAGGAAATGGAAGACATACAAGACCACTGATAATCTCCCTCAATCTGGGGCTCCACGCAAGATCTCACCCCGTGGTGTCAAAATGATCACAAGAACGGTGAGCAAAAATCCCAGAACCACACGGGGGACCTAGTGAATGACCTGCAGAGAGCTGGGACCAAAGTCACAAAGCCTATCATCAGTAACACACTACGCCGCCAGGGACTCAAATCCTGCAGTGCCAGACGTGTCCCCCTGCTTAAGCCAATACATGTCCAGGCCCGTCTGAAGTTTGCTAGAGAGCATTTGGATGATCCAGAAGAAGATTGGGAGAATGTCATATGGGCAGATGAAACCAAAATATAACTTTTTGGTAAAAACTAAATTTGTTGTGTTTGGAGGACCATGAATGCTGAGTTGCATCCAAAGAACACCATACCTACTGTTAAGCATGGGGTTGGAAACATCATGCTTTGGGGCTGTTTTTCTGCAAAGGTACCAGGACGACTGATCTGTGTAAAGGCAAGAATGAATGGGGCCATGTATCGTGAGATTTTGAGTGAAAACCTCCATCCATCAGCAAGGGCATTGAAGATGAAATGTGGCTGGGTCTTTCAGCATGACAATGATCCCAAACACACCGCCCGGGCAACAAAGGAGTGGCTTCGTAAGAAGCATTTCAAGGTCCTGGAGTGGCCTAGCCAGTCTCCAGATCTCAACACCATAGAAAATCTTTGGAAGGAGTTGAAAGTCCGTGTTGCCCAGCAACAGCCCCAAAGCATCACTGCTCTAGAGGAGATCTGCATGGCGGAATGGGCCAAAATACCAGCAACAGTGTGTGAAAACCTTGTGAAGACTTACAGAAAACGTTTGACCTCTGTCATTGCCAACAAAGGGTATATAACATAACATATAAGTATTGAGATAAACTTTTGTTATTGACCAAATTCTTGACTACGTGATTTTCTGGATTTTTTTTCTCATTTTGTCTGTCATAGTTGAAGTGTACCAATGATGAAAATTACAGGCCTCTCATATTTTTAAGTGGGAGAACTTGCACAATTGGTGGCTGACGAAATACTTTTTTGCCCCACTTATTGACTAACGTTACATCCATCCTAGCTCGTTCATTATTTTCTACATTGAAATTACGGATTGCCTCTTATCTGCTTGACGTCCCCTTATGCCATAGTTTGTACATCTCAATTGTCATTTGAAACCACATTTGTTTAAGCAAGTCAGCCACATCAGCTATGTTTTTTTTAAAGGCAGTAAATGAGGTTGAATTAACTGTCTCGCTGCCAGACAAGGCTCTGCTGATAGCCAGGTGTATCAGTGGTAAGGTGTTGGGACTGCTGTTGGGAAAGCTTTATGTAGACCCTAACAGTTTGTGGGCACCGGTTTGTCACTGTTATAGTGCAATTAATGCATTGTTTAGTGTTGTGTAGTGGCTTTTCTGGCATGCATTCCACTTAAATGTAAATGCTAAAATTGCCACTAGCTGTGACTACCTATGTATTATTGCCCACAAAAGCCGTAATGGTTTCATCTGTATAGTCAACAGCATCCTGCCTAGCCAAGGGCTGACAGTTTTTGTAGAGAAACAGCAGGTGAAGCCAAATGATTCCCTCCATTAGAAAACATCCTCCATTCACTCATACCTCTCCACCTATTACAGCATTTACCTTCAGAATGAATAAATCAAGAAAAACTCATTAGAACTGCACGCTAGTTGGAAAATAACTACTATTACATAATTAAAGCAAAATACAAAATTATCATTGGTGAGCTAGCTCGCTGCTTGATGCTTTGCTCGCTGATGAACTCATTTGTTGTCAGGCCGGCTAGCACTTTGCTACTGATGGTTCAGAAACAGTGAAATGTATATAATTGCTGACAACAGGCGTTTATTTTTTTGCTCTCAGTGCTCTGCTTTGCCTCATCTTTTAATTAAGTTATACACAGGGTTGTGGAGTAACGGATTACATATAATCCGTTACATGTAAAGGATAAAAAAAACAGTAACTATAATCCATTATGTTACCAGTAAAAATATTGTAATCAGATTACAGATGCATTGTCACGCCTTGGTCTTAGTATTTTGTGTTTTAGTTAATTAGTTGGTCAGGCCAGGGTGTGACATGGGTTTATGTTTGTTGTATTTCTTAGTGGGGTTTTTTAGTTATTGGGATTGTGGCTGATTAGGGGTGTGTGTTGCATAGGTTTGGCTGCCTGAGGCGGTTCTCAATCAGAGTCAGGTGATTCTCGTTGTCTCTGATTGGGAACCGTATTTAGGTAGCCTGGGTTTCACTTTGTATTTCGTGGGTGATTGTTCCTGTCTCTGTGTAGTTTCACCAGAATAGGCTCGGTCACTTTTGGATTTTCTTTTTTTTCTTGTATTGGAAGAGAAAAGAACGAGCGCCATTCTCCTTGCGGAGATGGTGCTAAATACATCATCACGGTCGGTCCCTGGGATTGGGCTGGCTAACACGATTCGTTTTGCTTGGAAGGAAAAGGAGTTGGAGCCTTTAGGACGAGAATCTTTTGGAAGGATTATATTGATGGGGATTCTAAAGCTGACGGTGAAGGACGTGTTTTGTTTCCAAGGCAACTTGTTGGAGGGAGCATACGACGTCGCGCTATATACGGAAGAAAAACATGATGATAACCTGAGAAGGGCAAGAGCAGTGGGAGGTGAGAGGCCGATGTGCCACTATGAAATATCAAGTCTGGCGAAGAATAACTTTAGGGTTGTAACTGTTAACATTTACAACCCTTACGTTAAGGGTGAAGAGGTGAGGGCTTTACTGGGGAGATACATGGATAACGTTTCCTCAGCTAGGCACCTCAAAGACTCCCTTGGGTTTTGGAATGGGAGGAGAGGTTTCCAGGCCCTCCTCAGGGAGGACCCAAAGGGACATGGTGGCTACCTCCATCCTCCTGCTATGTTCTCCCTTGGGGCTGACAGGGGGACATTGTTTTATGCACGTCAGCCCCCATTTTGTAGGCGCTGTATGGCCTACGGTCACATTTTCGCCTCGTGCAGCATGAGAAAATGCAGATTTTGTGGATCTGAGGATCACGAGGCGAGGGATTGTGACAAGCCTAAGACATGCCATGGGTGTGGCTCGTCAGCACACCTGTGGCGGGAGTGCCCGGCCCGTCAGAGGTCATATGCGTCTGCGGCTGGGGGGAGCAGGAGCGGGGGATGGTGGAAGAAGAAGAGGGGAAGGAAACACGCCTCATGACAAGAATACAAGTCCAGAGGGGAAGGCCACAAGGAAGGAAGAGGAGCAAGAAGCGGCGGATGGAAGAGAGAAGGAAACGGAAGGCACGGGAGTAGGAGAACCAGGAAAAGCGGTGGAAGAAGGCAACCGGGTGGAGGAGCATGAGAGAGAAGAAAGCGAGGGAGGAGTGGTGGAGAAGAAGACGGTGGAAGAGCAAGGGGACTGGGGGGAAAGTGACATGGTGGAAGAGATGAGGGGTATGGTGGAGGAGCTGGCGGGGAGGGGGAGGTGGTATCTCTCCACTGCCGCCATCACCAAAGAAGAGAATGAAGAGGAGGGTGAGATTGGCCGACAGTGAGGGGGAGGGGATGGCCAAGAGAGTGATGGGGGTGGGAGAAACCTCTGGGTTGCTGCTGGTTTCCCAAGACTCTCAACTTCATTTGGGTGGGGGGACACCTAACAAGACTCAGGACTGTGTACAGGAGGAGGTGGGGAGTTTTTTGTTTGGGGACTCAGCCTCCCCAATTTTTTTCCAAACCAGCTGCAACACTGGGGAGGGGGAGGATTGTGGGGGTAGACCCAGGGTGCAGGGCACCCCGAAGCCAAACACTATTCCTGCATCCTGGGATGGTGTGATGGAGGAAGAGGGGGGATGTCGGGATTACGGATGGTGTTCTCACCGGTAGATATGGAGCAGGGGAGCATCGGGTGAGTCTCCTGTTTTTTTTTTTTTTTACTGTCTGAGTTTAGAATTTGTGTGTATTACATGTTTTATTTTTTTTCATGGAGTCTAATTTTACTTTTGTTAGTTTAAATGTAAGGGGTTTAAGAGATATTGTTAAGAGGAGGGTGGTTTTTAGTTATTTGGAGGGTGTGGGTTTTGATTTTTGTTTTTTACAGGAGGTTCACCTGAGGGATGGAGGGGATGTTAGTAGATTTAAGAGGGAGTGGGACAAGGGGGAGTCGGTTTGGGGTGTAGGGGGGGTGCACTCATCGGGGTTAGGGATTTTGTGTGGGCACAGGGAGGTAAAAGTGGAGGATTCATTTGTGGTAATGCAGGGGAGGGTTATAGTGGTGGATGTCACGATAAGGGATTGTAAATTTAGATTAGTGGTGGTGTATGGGCCACAGGTGGTGGCAGACAGGAAGGAGATGGTGGACTGTCTGACACCCCTGTGTGTCACAAATAGGAAATTAGTGGTAGGGGGGGGGATTTTAATACAGATTTAGGAAGAGGGGGGGGATAACAGTGCAGGCGCCATTGCTAGGCTAATGGCTTGCCATGGTCTGGTAGATGGTGGTATGCACACTACTCCGAAAATGGACGGTCCTACATGGCGTAACTCCAGGGGGGTTGAGCGGAGGCTCGATTATATTTTTGTACCCAGGTCTTTGGGAAAGTTGTCTGGGAGGCTGTTGCCTGTTTTCTTTTCGGATCACAACAGGGTGCTCCTGCAGGTGGGGTCGCCAGTCTGCCTCTTTGGTAAGGGGTACTGGAAGCTAGATCAGGATGTGCTGGAGGAGCACGCTTTTGTTGACGGGTTTTATGTTTTCTTTAGGAGGCTTGAGGGTCTCCGGTCCATGTGCGAGGGGGTGTTAGAGTGGTGGGAATTAGTTAAGGTGAGGATTAGGGCTTTTATAATAGGGTATTGCAAGAGGAAAAAAAGGGAGGAGAGGAGGGAGGTGGATCGTATCCAAAGGTTAATTGAACTCGAATACGAGGCAGGCAACCTCGGCGGGTCGTTTGACTGGGAGAGATCCTCAACCCTAAAGGCCCAGCTCAGGGAAGTTGCAGGAGCGGAAGGCTCGAGCTTTCCTGGAGCGTGCGCATAGCGGCTTTCTAGAACATAATGAGACTTGTTCTGCTATGTTCTTTAAGTTGGTTAGGGCAAGACAGAGTAGGAAGGTAATGCATGGTGTTAGGGAAGAAAATGGTAGTATAGTTAGAGAACCAGAGGATATGGTCAGGGTGACAACTGATCATTTCCAAGGTTTATTTAAGGAAAGGGAAATAGATGTAGAGCAGGGAAATGTGTTTTTAGAACACTTGTCCAGGCGGTTGCCGGAGGACATTAGAGAAGTGATGGAGGCCCAGATTTCACTAGAAGAGGTTGAGAGCGCTCTTAGGAGGATGGGAAAAGGGAAGGTGCCTGGGATGGATGGGCTGCCGGCTGAGTTTTATCTCAAGTTTTGGGGTATACTTGGACCAGTGGTCCTCGAAGTCTTGAAGGCCATCCTTGAGACGGAGTCCCGGGGGATCAATGGCTGTTGGTGTGCTGTCACTTTTATATAAGAAGGGGGAAGTAACTGACCTTGGCAACTGGCGGCCGTTGACCATGCTGTGTGTAGATTACAAGCTACTTGCAAAGGTTTTAGCAGACAGGTTGCGCACAGCCCTTCCCTACATCGTTCATGAGGATCAGACGTGCGGGGTAGAGGGCCGCTCTATTAGATGGAACCTACAGTTAATCAGGGACTCCATCGCTTGGGTTGAAGATAGAGGACTGCCTTTTATGGTAGCAGCGCTAGATCAGGCGAAAGCCTTTGATCGCGTGAATAGGTCGATTAGGATTTGGGGAGAAGTTTATAGGATGGATTCGTACATTATATGTCGGAGCGGGGTGCCGAGTTAGTGTAAATAGTCACTTGAGTGACGTTTTTGACCTCTCGTCTGGGGTCAGGCAGGGGTGCCCACTCTCGGCTCTCCTCTTCGTTCTGTACATGGAGCCTCTGGGGGCTGCCATTAGGGCAGACACAGGGGTGGAAGGTCTGCTGATCCCTGGAAGTGGTGGACTGCGTGTTAAGATGACGCAGTACGCCGACGACACTTCCTTGTTGTTGTGCAAGGACTCGTGCCTGACAAGGTCCCTTGCCATCTTTGGGGATTTCACTCGAGCGTCGGGAGCAGTTCTGAACCATGCAAAGTCTTCCGTCAAGTTTTTCGGAAGATGGCGCAGTAGAACGGATGTGCCTGGGGGGTTATCTCTCTGTGAGGGGGCCCTGAGGATTCTTGGGGTCCATTTTGAGACCTCCGGCTCAGCGACGCTAAACTGGAACATGCGTATTGCAGTGGTACAGAGGAAGTTAGCAATGTGGAAAGCTAGGTATTTGTCTTTTATGGGCAAAGTCCTGGTCCTAAAGGTGGATGTGTTGCCGTCGCTTTTGTATTTGGCATACATCTACCCATTGCCGGCTTGTCTGAGAAGGCCTCGAGTGAAGCTTGTGTTTCAGTTTATGTGGAGTGGCAGGTATGAGTGGGTCGCCAGGGCACGCATGATCTGTCCCATCGGGGAGGGAGGTAGGGGGGTACCACATTTCCCCCTCAAGCTGGACACAATTTTTGTTTCTTTCTTGTTAACGGAGCTTGCTCAGCCAGTGATACACCCGTCTGGTTACCTTCTGCGGGTATTTTTCTCGTATCAGGCGAGAAGCATAATGGTGTGGTCTAACACGGGTCCTCGGGCGGAACAGCTGCCGTGGCACTTTGGTCATGCAGCACCTGTACGAGGAGGTCAGAAAGGCAGAGAGTCCGGTGCCTGTAGTAGGCATCTCGGAAGTTGTCTGGGAGGGAGTGCAGGTGCGGGGTCTGGACAACAGGCTCAAGGACCTGAATTGGTTGAGCCTTCATAAGTGTTTGCCGGTACGTTCCATTTTGTACCGGTATAGTTTAGTGCAATCCCCCACCTGTCCAAGATCCTCTTGTGGCAGGGAGGAGACTGTGCGCCATGTCTTTTGGGACTGTGCCTTTGCTGGAGTAGTATGGGCTAGGGCACGGGTGTTGTTAGGTTTGGTAAAGGGGGATTTTGTATTGACGTGGGCCAGGTTAGAGAGGGGTGTAGGGAGAGCGAGAGGGACGGATAGGGACAGGTTTCTGCTCTGGCTTCTCATTAGTCTCTTTAAACGGGGGCTGTGGGAAGCAAGGCTGAACATGGAGAAGACAGGGAGAGATTGGGGGGTGGAAGGGATAGTGAGGAGAGTGGAAGGAGATTTGAGGGGGAGGATGAAGAGGGAGGAGAGGAAGTGGGGGCAGCATGCTGCTCGGGAGAGGTGGAAGGGGGGTTTAGGGCTGGGTGTCATTTAGATTTTGTAAGAGGATAGATTAGGGACAGGGAGATAGGGGAAGGTATTTTGTAGGGTGACGGGGAGGGAAGATGCTCCCCTGAGGTTTTGTTTGGGGTTTATGTTTAGTTAATTTTATTTAGTTTAATTATAAATACCATTATTTGAGTATGTATGTAAATTATGAGTTGTAAAGAATGAATGGTATTGAAGATAATTAATTATTTTTTATTTAAAAAAAAGACAGGCTGTATAGGTTTTTCACGTTCCGTTTGTTGTTTTTTGTTATTTCATGTATCGTCATTTGTTCTATTAAAAACATGAGTAACCAACACGCTGCATTTCGGTCCGACTTTCTTGCGACAAACGAAGAACACCATTACATGCATTTGAAAAACTAGAGGATTACTTTTAAATTCAGAAAGGATGCTTGCGGAATTTTTTTTATTGACACTGTTTTCTCAATGACATTCAAATCAGCATTGAAAAAAGGCGCAAGTCTAAGGTGGTTCCACCTGAGCGAGTCTGACCACAAGTCCGAGACCAGTATGATGACACACCAAATGTGTTTGATGGATTGCGGAAAAAGAACATGAATAGGCTTTTGTAGGCTACAGTCCAAGCTATGTCTTCCAATGGTGTGACTGCTGTTGGCATCCAAAGATTATCCAACTTGAATAAATGCTTGGAGGTGAGGATGGCATCAGTGGTGTAGTCTGCGGCAATACGGATACCATATATTATTGTTATTTACACTGCTGCTTTCTCACTTAGCTATTTGCTCCTCATGGATTGTGGTTGTTGTAGATGGCTGTTCACAAATCTAAATGTGTATTTGAACCAAATAACAGTCGAAGTTTATGCTGCCTGTCAATCATTGTTTTTTGAAACTAGTGGACAGCCAGTGAAAAACAAGCTCTACATAGTGCGGATCCCTGCCTATGGAATAAAAGTGGGGCTTTTATTGCTCAATCTAATTCATGCTGATAAAACATTTATTCATCCATAGGCCTAATGGACACATGCTCAAACTCACACACTTTTGATTGACTTAAATGGGCAATCTGTAAACATATAATTGAATCATGCTTTTATATGTAGTGGGTTAGAAGAGCAATGGGTTAGAAGAAACATAACCAACCAATAAAGTAACATTTAACGTCCATATATGGCCAGCTATGTAAACTTTTACATTGATTTATCCTGAAATAGATGTTGTTCAATTGGTAACACACATTTTCGTCTTCTTCTAATGCCTTAAGGGGAAAGTAATCTATAAGTAACAATGTAATCAGATTACATTACTGAGTTCGGGTAATTCAAAAGTTACTTTACTGATTTTAGTTTTGGATAGGTAACTAGTAACTGTAACGGATTACATTTAGAAGGTAACCTAACCAACCCTGGATATACACAGCAGCTGCCCAGCCCTGAGTAAGAATTCTTAGTAAACACACCGGGCTCCATATGCTGCGGTGACAAGCAATAATTCCACACCTCTGGAGGATGTGAGGGTTTATCCTGGCATAATAGCTTTGAGGCAGTCAAAAAATAAATAAAGAGCAAGCTCCTGCCGTCAAACTTTTAAAGGTCAGCAGTCAGAAGTGTATAGATCAGTGCGTGGGCAAACATTGTTGTTTAATTAATGGGGCTTATCTCTATTGGATTTGCTCTGTGAGTTTGAGTCCAGCCCCCACTGATGCAGCCACTGCCATTATAAACAATTTTTATCAGATGGCTTTAATTGGTGAATATTGAGTGCATGACTGGACTTGAATCGAAGAAGGCAAGGGGTGGTAAGAGGGGAACCTCCCAACCCTGCACAGGGAAATGCCAACAAACATATAATCCTTAAAAAGGCTCCCCTGAATTTACAGTACAGCATGGGCTACAGTAATTTGAGTACTCTTGAAAGTTCCTCTGTGATAGATCAGAATCAATTCCACATAAAACCTGCCTCTATCAACAATGACAAATCAAATTATCATTATTTCAAATAGTATGACATTTTTAAGTATCTTTTGTGCTGCAAAACTGACAGAGATAAAAATGAATATCAGTGAGTTGCAGACTGTTTGTCAGTCAGACCACCCTGCCACTTGGCACTTCCTGGACCCCTATCTCTGTGACCCGCCTGCCTGCTGTTTCTTTCTCTTCACCTGGTGCGACTGATGCCTGAATGCTTTTGAGTTTAGCCAGACACGCTCACAGAATCCCCGTTTATACCTGTTGGTAACATGCGTCCTTCGCGCTGATCTTGTCCTGATCGTGTGCGTTTACACTTACAGGATCCGATCAAAATCAGTTCACAACGAGTCTGGGTAAACTCTGAATCATCAACAACTGAAAATGTGGACAAATTCCAGAATGTGGACATAACCCGGACACAGGAAACATGTTCCCACCATGTACAAACAGGATTAGAGACATAATCTCCTCTGCCTTTTAGTTGATGTCCGTCCTTCTGCCTGTAAGCGATCCAGGGTAGCTTCCTACATGGGTAATTGGCAGGGGGTTGGCTGAAGTCCTGAGGTCTCCTGGAGCTGATGTCCTGAACAGGCATGAGCTGTCAGGCAGACCTTGCTGGTGGATCACAGTGTGGCACAGTCAGCTCAGACATCTTCTAAACATCACAGCTCACTAAAATGCTTGCAAATGAAGGTTAAAACTCTCTGTTTTTGTTTGACCACAAACAAATTATACCATTCTCCCCCAAAAATTAATTACATGTTTGCGAATTATTCTATTTGGATATGACCTCTCCAAAACTTATCCATCCATGTTACTGTGTTTTTACATTGATTTGTCTACTCAGGTCTGTCAGAAGTAGTAGTCAGTTCATCCGGATGCATGTCCGTCTCATTACAAAGAGGTGAAATACTTTACCCTCTTCATAACGACAGACATTCTACCACATCAGAATGGATGAATAAATTAATTATCAATATGTTTTATAATTTCATCTCTTTTATTAGTCTGACAGTTTGCTGAGAAATATTTGGTATTGGTGTATTATCTGTGTTTAGCATTCTAAGCTTTGAACTTACATTTACATTTACATTTAAGTCATTTAGCAGACGCTCTTATCCAGAGCGACTTACAAATTGGTGAATTCACCTTCTGACATCCAGTGGAACAGCCACTTTACAATAGTGCATCTAAATCATTTAAGGGGGGGTGAGAAGGATTACTTATCCTATCCTAGGTATTCCTTGAAGAGGTGGGGTTTCAGGTGTCTCCGGAAGGTGGTGATTGACTCCGCTGTCCTGGCGTCGTGAGGGAGTTTGTTCCACCATTGGGGGCCAGAGCAGCGAACAGTTTTGACTGGGCTGAGCGGGAACTGTACTTCCTCAGTGGTAGGGAGGCGAGCAGGCCAGAGGTGGATGAACGCAGTGCCCTTGTTTGGGTGTAGGGCCTGATCAGAGCCTGGAGGTACTGCGGTGCCGTTCCCCTCACAGCTCCGTAGGCAAGCACCATGGTCTTGTAGCGGATGCGAGCTTCAACTGGAAGCCAGTGGAGAGAGCGGAGGAGCGGGGTGACGTGAGAGAACTTGGGAAGGTTGAACACCAGACGGGCTGCGGCGTTCTGGATGAGTTGTAGGGGTTTAATGGCACAACTTCATGCCAAGACTGAGATGGAATGCCTGGTAGTAGTCAAATCAGATCAAATCAAATTTTGTCACATACACCGAATACAACTTACAGTGAAAAGCTTACTTACCAACAATGCAGTTAAAAAAAAGATAATAATAAGAGATAAAAGTAACAAATAATTAAAGAGCAATTAAATAAGTCTATGTAGATATTCCACAACAAATCTTCTGTTTCCAGCTACAACAGTCATTTGCAACATTAACAATGTATACACTGTATTTCTGTTCAATTTGATGTTATTTTAATGGACAAAAAAAATGTGCTTTTCTTTCAAAAACAAGGACGTTTCTAAGTGACCCCAAAATTTGAACGATAGTGTATTTTTATACTCCGGAGTCTGACATTGCTCATCCTAATATTTATACATACACCCGCAATAACGTCTGCTAAATATGTGTATGCGACCAATAAAATGTTATTTGATTTGCAAGCATTTGACATTTGACATTTGCACACTGTTGGACTCAACCCTTTGTGAGGTCAGATGCAGAATAAAATGCCCTGAGGAACAACCAACCCTCAGAAGATGTCAAGTCATGTCTGCCTGCTTTCAGTGACTCGTTCTGTGGACTTGGGAAATCAGACATACATGATTTGATGATATATATATATATATATATATATATATATATATATATGTGTGTGTGTGTGTGTGCACTGAGTGCACAAAACATTAGGAACACCTTCCTAATATTGAGTTGCACCCCCTTTTGTCCTCAGAACAGCTATTGACACACTCAAACCAGTCCGCCTGGCACCTACTACCATTCCCCATTCAAAGGTACTTCAATCTTTTGTCTTTCCCATTTACCCTCTGAATGGCACACACACACACAATCTAGGTACGTCTCAATTGTCTCAAGGCTTAAAAACCCTTCTTTTACCTGTCTCCTCCCCTTCATCTACACTAATTGAAGTGGAATTAACTGGTGTCATCAATAAGGGATCTTCTTTCACCTGGATTCACATGGTCAGTCTGTCATGGAGAGCAGGTGTTCTTAATGTTTTATATACTCAGTGTATATATTCATCGAACAAAAAAGCCTCACAAGACCTTGCATGGATTCCAGGGACGGCTGGTACTGTCAGCCTTCATTTGTGCTGCAATATCCTCTTACAGCGGCTTCACATGAATAAAAAATTACATTTCAATTTACCTTTGTTGTTGTGTTCCAGCTCTTGCATAAAGATTATTTTTCTCGTTTGGAGGAAAATGAAGAGATGTGACTAAAAAAAGTGAAAGAATCCACAATAAATCCCCCTTTTGTTTCTGGAATAAGAATAAAATGTTAATGTAGGCAGAAGAGGAACAATGCATTATCTGTTTTCCATTTCACAGAGAGAAGGTGTTTGAGATTGGCTGCACTGCACGCTACAAGAACACTTTAAGAAGAGGGTGTGCTTGAACTTCAATAACACACAAACTTAAACTATGACTTCATAGGACTACTGGTTTGTATCTTTCCATCACCAGGCAACAGAATGTGTTTAATCTTGGATACTGAGTCTCCAACCACCGGATGTCACGGTTTTCAGGGGAAATGGGAAGAGAGCCTGTGACACAACGCAACTTCCACTTTTGGACATTAGCAAGGCAACACTCCACCTTAACTCCTCCTCCACATTTACTAGATGGTTGAACAGTGCAGAAGAGAACCTCCCCAGATAGTTTTTTTTCTTCTCGTCAAGACCAGTATGTAGGGGATCTACTTTCACATTTTTATTTTACTCCTGCTATGCCTGGTTAGCAGCCTTCAAACAAATGAAAAATCATTTTTTTTTATCAAGGAAATCAACCTCCTGGATCAAATTCCTTTCTTAGGAGTTGGTGTAATCTGGCAAACTGTTAGTGAATTCAAGTCCAATGCACAGACTGGACAGCTGCCTTCCACAAAACAAACCAAAGCACATCCGAGCGCAGACAAAATTACCTGTAATAGTTAGAGCTTTTAAAAGAAGCTCATTAATCATCATCATACAGTGGGATGGTGGTGTTATTACTTGTGGCTATGCAGCCAGCGATTCTCTATATCCCATAAACAACAAAGCCAAGCCAACAAATAGATATACAGTGCACTGCACACAAGTATGAATTTACACAATGCATAATTCTTTTCAAATTCTTTTCTGTTCACCTTGCTCAATGACACATGCTATTCGTCAGAGAGAATAACGTTAAGTTGATTTCTATAGTTGTCAGCACTATCCACAAACACATCTCATAATCAGAGGAAGCTGCCACAGGTTTGATTGGTGCATCATAATCCATATTCAGCAACGATTAGTTATTGTCATTGATGCTGTGCATCACTTGCATTAGTGTAGGTCATACAAGTGTATGTATGTGTAGGCTCATAGAAAAAAAGGGCTCCAAAAGGGTTCTTCGACTGTCCACATAGGAGAACCCTTCAACAAAACATTTTGGTTTTCCGGTTTTACATGGAACCCAAAAGGGTTGTACTTGGAACAAAAAAGGGTTCTTCAAAGGGTTCTCCTATGGGGACAGCTGAAGAGTGTAGTTTGGGAGCATATATCATATACAGTACACTGAACAAAATATAAACGCAACATGCAACAATTTTACTGAATTGAAATAAAAATAATTATGGATTTCATATAACTGGCAATACAGATATGCAGTGGTGTAAAGTACTTAAGTAAAAATACTTTAAATTACGACTTAGATAGTTGTTTGAGGTATCTGTTTTTTATTTTTTATTTTACTAGGCAAGTCAGTTAAGAACAAATTCTTATTTTCAATGACGGCCGAGGAACAGTGGGTTAACTGCCTGTTCAGGGGCAGAATGACAGATTTGTACCTTGTCAGCTCAGGGATTTGAACTTGCAACCTTTCGGTTATGAGGCCAACACTCTAACCACTAGGCTACCCTGCTGCCCCTGTACAAGAGCTGTTACGGTCATTACATTTTGTCAGCCGGTGATTGTCAAGGACATAACTGCCAGTTTAAGGTAAATTACAATCAATTACATAAACACATGTTGCATCTCATGGCTAACACGCATAGCCTACAAGCCACTGATGCAGACCTTTGGAACATCTATATTTTAAAAAGTAAAATAAATCCATGTAATACAGCCTAGATCATCACAATAAATCCATAATTTATTTCAGACAGGTCTAAAGAAACATGATAGGAAGAAAATGTAGTCTAACTTATTTCAGAATAACAGAATAGCATACTTGTCCTTATGTTAGGTCTTGATGTGGCTATGCCAAATGGCTGTAGGCTACACTCGTTAATTTAGCAGACAAGGTTTGCTTAGATATCCATGACATAATTTTGTATTATTTTGTAGTATGAAGAATACATTTGAACATAGCTGAAAAAAATAGAAAGGATATTTTCTCCAAGCGATTTGAGGGAGTGTGCACATGCGGCTATTCTGTGTTAAGCAGTTAACAAAGGAACAGGTATTTATGTGTCTTCAGTTGTGATACAAATTTTGGGCTATATGCTTGATTTTTAATACATTCTAAGGCTGCATGATGCAACTCTAATGATGAATTGAAAAAAGTTGCATGAAAGGCATGAGGTCTGCTTTTGCACAGGCTGGACACACGGCATCAGTCTCTTGTTCACAATTTGACAAACACTCAAATTTCCTGGCTGTATCCCCTTTGTGTGGCCATAAAGAAATCCATGCCTTTTGCGGTCAGTGACCGTTGTGCTCTTGGGCTGAATATAATTATAATTCCCTTATAACTCCCGCTGCATGCCGGAGCACCTCTCACTCACATGGCTCTCAGTCACATGATCAGATATTTCTCACAGGCTACAAGTGAAGACAGACACATTGATGACGCAATTGCGCGCATCCTTATACAATTCCGAGGTGCATATTGAAGATATTGGAAGAACTGTCAACATTTACTTTTCGTCAGCCAACAAGATAAGTAGGCTTAACGAACAGCAAAAGTACTAGCCTATGTCAATCTATGATCCCCCAGAGTACAAATGTTGACGTTGACCTATTCTATTCTGTGTGAGAAATAAATATTTCAAACCTTGTCCAGGACAGTTGTGGGATGCGAAAGATCCCAAATTAATACCACTTGCATCAAAAAACCTGTTTTAAGCAATGAGCCTGACGCAACAGATGAGAACGTTTAGCTTTAAATGTTGATAAACTATTAGGCTATCACATTGTAAGCACAGCAATGTGCACACGGCACTAGGCTATAAGTGCGAATGGTCCATCAGCAGTCAAACGCAAATGTGATTATGCATGTAAAGCTTATTATAAAGGTGCATTTTTATGGTGAAAATGATCTTCCCCAAACTTGAAACTCAGGCGCTGCTTATATATGCAAGTTAGGCTCTACACCCATTGTAAAGCAGATTAATGTGCTTCATTTTAAGATTTTTTTGGCCACTTTAGAATTTAGAATGCACCGACTTTAGAATGCGCTGTTTGCCTTAAGCTGGGCATCATTCACAAGAGATAATATATAATTCACAAGTGGTAGGCTGATATTGCCACCCATCACACTATTCTTGATTTAACCTTGTCTTTACATATACCAAATAATATATGTGTGAAATTTGTTTTGATTTAGAATGGACAATTATCATACACCCGTCTCGAAGCAGGGACAGAGGAAAAAAATACATGTGATCTATACACTTAAATAGTTAATGGAGGACATTTTTTCTGTGGTTACTTTTCATGCAAGCCAGGTAGGCTATACTCCTGATTTAAAGAGAAGCGATGTGCTTAATATTAGGAAGGTTGAGAAAAAAATATACACTGCTCAAAAAAATAAAGGGAACACTCGAGAGCTTCTGGTCAGCGGGGTGGTGGCACCGGGATCCTCATCTCTCCCAAGTGGTCATTCTCTCTCTCTCCCCTTACCCATCTGTCTATCGCCTCCTTTGAATTCCATGCTGTCACAGTTACCAGCCCTTTCAAGCTTAACATCCTTATCATTTATCGCCCTCCAGGTTCCCTCGGAGAGTTCATCAATGAGCTTGATGCCTTGATAAGCTCCTTTCCTGAGGACGGCTCACCTCTCACAGTCCTGGGCGACTTTAACCTCCCCACGTCTACCTTTGACTCATTCCTCTCTGCCTCCTTCTTTCCACTCCTCTCCTCTTTTGACCTCACCCTCTCACCTTCCCCCTACTCACAAGGCAGGCAATACGCTCGACCTCATCTTTACTAGATGCTGTTCTTCCACTAACCTCATTGCAACTCCCCTCCAAGTCTCCGACCACTACCTTGTATCCTTTTCCCTCTCGCTCTCATCCAACACTTCCCACACTGCCCCTACTCGGATGGTATCGCGCCGTCCCAACCTTCGCTCTCTCTCCCCCGCTACTCTCTCCTCTTCCATCCTATCATCTCTTCCCTCTGCTCATACCTTCTCCAACCTATCTCCTGATTCTGCCTCCTCAACCCTCCTCTCTTCCCTTTCTGCATCCTTTGACTCCCTATGTCCCCTATCCTCCAGGCCGGCTCGGTCCTCCCCTCCCGCTCCGTGGCTCGACGACTCATTGCGAGCTCACAGAACAGAGCTCCGGGCAGCCGAGCGGAAATGGAGGAAAACTCGCCTCCCTGCGGACCTGGCATCCTTTCACTCCCTCCTCTCTACATTTTCCTCCTCTGTCTCTGCTGCTAAAGCCACTTTCTACCACTCTAAATTCCAAGCATCTGCCTCTAACCCTAGGAAGCTCTTTGCCACCTTCTCCTCCCTCCTGAATCCTCCTCCCCCTCCCCCCCCCCCCTCTCTGCAGATGACTTCGTCAACCATTTTGAAAAGAAGGTCGACGACATCCGATCCTCGTTTGCTAAGTCAAACGACACCGCTGGTTCTGCTCACACTGCCCTACCCTGTGCTCTGACCTCTTTCTCCCCTCTCTCTCCAGATGAAATCTCGCTTCTTGTGACTGCCGGCCGCCCAACAACCTGCCCGCTTGACCCTATCCCCTCCTCTCTTCTCCAGACCATTTCCGTAGACCTTCTCCCTTACCTCACCTCGCTCATCAACTCATCCCTGACCGCTGGCTACGTCCCTTCCGTCTTCAAGAGAGCGAGAGTTGCACCCCTTCTGAAAAAACCTACACTCGATTCCTCCGATGTCAACAACTACAGACCAGTATCCCTTCTTTCTTTTCTCTCCAAAACTCTTGAACGTGCCGTCCTTGGCCAGCTCTCCCGCTATCTCTCTCAGAATGACCTTCTTGATCCAAATCAGTCAGGTTTCAAGACTAGTCATTCAACTGAGACTGCTCTTCTCTGTATCACGGAGGCGCTCCGCACTGCTAAAGCTAACTCTCTCTCCTCTGCTCTCATCCTTCTAGACCTATCGGCTGCCTTCGATACTGTGAACCATCAGATCCTCCTCTCCACCCTCTCCGAGTTGGGCATCTCCGGCGCGGCCCACGCTTGGATTGCGTCCTACCTGACAGGTCGCTCCTACCAGGTGGCGTGGCGAGAATCTGTCTCCTCGCCACGCGCTCTCACCACTGGTGTCCCCCAGGGCTCTGTTCTAGGCCCTCTCCTATTCTCGCTATACACCAAGTCACTTGGCTCTGTCATAACCTCACATGGTCTCTCCTATCATTGCTATGCAGACGACACACAATTAATCTTCTCCTTTCCCCCTTCTGATGACCAGGTGGCGAATCGCATCTCTGCATGTCTGGCAGACATATCAGTGTGGATGACGGATCACCACCTCAAGCTGAACCTCGGCAAGACGGAGCTGCTCTTCCTCCCGGGGAAGGACTGCCCGTTCCATGATCTCGCCATCACGGTTGACAACTCCATTGTGTCCTCCTCCCAGAGCGCTAAGAACCTTGGCGTGATCCTGAACAACACACTGTCGTTCTCAACCAACATCATGGCGGTGGCCCGTTCCTGTAGGTTCATGCTCTACAACATCCGCAGAGTACGACCCTGCCTCACACAGGAAGCGGCGCAGGTCCTAATCCAGGCACTTGTCATCTCCCGTCTGGATTACTGCAACTCGCTGTTGGCTGGGCTCCCTGCCTGTGCCATTAAACCCCTACAACTCATCCAGAACGCCGCAGCCCGTCTGGTGTTCAACCTTCCCAAGTTCTCTCACGTCACCCCGCTCCTCCGCTCTCTCCACTGGCTTCTAGTTGAAGCTCGCATCCGCTACAAGACCATGGTGCTTGCCTACGGAGCTGTGAGGGGAACGGCACCGCAGTACCTCCAGGCTCTGATCAGGCCCTACACCCAAACAAGGGCACTGCGTTCATCCACCTCTGGCCTGCTCGCCTCCCTACCACTGAGGAAGTACAGTTCCCGCTCAGCCCAGTCAAAACTGTTCGCTGCTCTGGCCCCCCAATGGTGGAACAAACTCCCTCACGACGCCAGGACAGCGGAGTCAATCACCACCTTCCGGAGACACCTGAAACCCCACCTCTTCAAGGAATACCTAGGATAGGACAAGTAATCCTTCTCACCCCCCCTTAATGATTTAGATGCACTATTGTAAAGTGGCTGTTCCACTGGATGTCAGAAGGTGAATTCACCAATTTGTAAGTCGCTCTGGATAAGAGCGTCTGCTAAATGACTTAAATGTAAATGTAAATGTTAAACAACACAATGTAACTCCAAGTCAATCACACTTCTGTGAAATCAAACTGTCCACTTAGGAAGCAACACTGATTGACAATAAATTTCACATGCTGTTGTGCAAATGGAATAGACAACAGGTGGAAATTATAGGCAATTAGCAAGACACCCCCAATAAAGGAGTGGTTCTGCAGGTGGTAACCACAGACCACTTCTCAGTTCCTATGTTTCCTGGCTGATGTTTTGGTCACTTTTGAATGCTGGCGGTGCTTTCACTCTATTGGTAGCATGAGACGGAGTCTACAACCGACACAAGTGGCTCAGGTAGTGCAGCTCATCCAGGATGGCACATCAATGCGAGCTGTGGCAAGAAGGTATGCTGTGTCTATCAGCGTAGTGTCCAGAGCATGGAGGCGCTACCAGGAGACAGGCCAGTACATCAGGAGACGTGGAGGAGGCCGTAGGAGGGCAACAACCCAGCAGCAGGACTGCTACCTCCGCCTTTGTGCAAGGAGGAGCAGGAGGAGCACTGCCGGAGCTAGGTTTGGAGGTCCGGGGCTGGTGTCGTTACACGTGGTCTGCGGTTGTGAGGCTGATTGGATGTTCTGCCAAATTCTCTAAAATAACTTTGAGAAATATGTTAGAGAAATTAAATTAAATTCTCTGGCAACAGCTCTGGTGGACATTCCTGCAGTCAGCACACTCCCTCAAAACGTGAGACATCTGTGGCATTGTGTTGTGTGTCAAAATTGCACATTTTAGAATGGTCTTTTATTGTTGCAAGCACAAGGTGCACCTGTGTAATGATCATGCTGTTTAACCAAGTTCTTGATATACCACACCTGTCAGGTGGATCTTGGCAAATGAGAAATACTCACTAACAGGGATGTAAAAACATTTGTGCACATAATTTGAGAGAAATAAGGTTTTTGTGCATATGGAACATTTCTGGGATCTTTTATTTCAGGTCATGAAACATGGGACCAACACTTTCTGAGAAGAGGCGTGAATGTGGATAATATCAGTGTTGCCATTATTAAGAACAATTTAGGGATTATTTGTATGTGAATTGGATACAAGATGCCTGGTGTAGCTTTTGTTAACACTTAATTTGAAGGCTATCTTAGTACTTTATAACACATTCATAAGATATACACCTCACATTCAAAAGCAGTATATAATCATTTGTTACTCATCTTTCATACTTACAGCCCTGTAGACCTCTGAATGTAGACAGAGAGGACTTTGATTGAAATTTAACATAAGGTGTAGGATGCATCTTTCCTCATAACACCTATCTTTGTACGTGGCTCTGAGTCTTTCACTGAGAAAAGCTGGACTACAGAGTCATCATCATCAATGGGGATCTATTCTGAGAGATGTTGTCTGGGGAAACTCTGGTGTGTTGACGTGCCATTGGGAGCAGAGAGCAGAGGCGTTGTTTAATGCTGCATCCGCCTCTCACACTGCGCTCCTTCCTGCCTTTTCCCTGATGTATGCACTTAATCAGCCATGCTAAATTAAGCAGGCCGTCTAAACAATCACTCAACAGCCTGTGTGCGACTCTCAGGGTTTCATTTTAAACTTCAGAAACTCAGATACAATTAAGGTGGTTAGGTCCCATCTGGTGCTTTTTCACACTTTCATGGATCTGGGGATGATACCGAATAATGCAAGGTACAGGGGGGCCTCGCATGTGAGCATGTACACACACAAATGCACACGCACACCAGAGGGAAATACAGAAACTTTCACATTGTCTTCTGTAGATTAACACCTACACGACTGTTGCATTTCCGCACAGTACAGTTCCCAGTATCACATAAAGGAATTACATTTACTGGCTTGATGTGAAGTGAACGAGGTGTCCCAGGTGTTGTCAGAATGACTCACTGTTTCTGAAGGTCCCTTTGCCCTCAAGGAGTTTGTGTTTTACTACAGCAAAGGACTTGTTTTTGTTAAAGGGAAAGTTCGGGAAATTGGCAATGAAGCCCTGAACTCGTGGATACCATGTTTATGTCACTGTGTACAGTATGAAGGAAGTTGGAGGTAGTTTTGTGAGTTGAAGCTGAACGCAAAGACATAAAAATGATATCCGAGTTCATCTAACTCTGGGGAAGAAAATAAAGGGCTTCATTGGCAAAATACATAATTATCCCTTTAAACTTATGTTGAACATAACCAGCACATTTTAGAGAAGGTCAGACTTTTCAGTTACACCTAATGCTGTTATTAGAGGTCAAAGAAATGTCCTCCATATCAAGGACCAATCAAGATATATTTCTTTCATTGTGAAAATTACATCAAGAATCAAAGTGTAAATAGTATATTCATAGTGGAACAGTACATGCCGTCTCAATCAACAACACCCCTGCCAAGCGATAACATTCATTACTAACCCATCAAAGAAGAGACAGCTCTTTTTGTGCCTTTTGGGAAGTTAATGCTTTTATTTAAACCAAATTTGAAATACATATTTTATTGTTCACCTTTAGCATATTTTTGCACTTAGAACAATGACATTCACATTTACAATTATTTTTTAATATCGGGTATGAGTTCTGAAATGTAAGAAATCTATCTAAGAGCTCAAAGAAAACTGAAGGTAGGTAAAAATTTTCTCCAGTACTTGCCTTTATTTTAGCCAATACTTTTTTGAATGCAGACAGACATGTTTAGAAATAACAATATCTCCTCATGGTCCACATTTCTCAAGTCTTCCACAGTTTTCCTGACTGATGGGGAGTTTTATTGCGGAATGCATAATGTGAAGACCATTGCCACTCAGTCTTAAGACTACATTGAGGCAAGGGGCTCGCCCAAACATAGTGAATGATGCACCATAATGTATTCTGCCCATCTGAAGCGGGAAAATTGTATTTTACCTACTAGCACACTGCAGTGACAAAAATAAATGAGCACACATACAATGCTCTGTCAATGTGAATATAGCATACATAGTATGCCTGCCTGTCTGCTGTGTGAACATTTAACCGAGTTCTGTTTAACATTAGGCTTGGATCTCCTCTGTCTAGGAACACATGGAGCTTTGAAGTTAAGGGCCAGAATTAACTATTTTTCATGGGAGTTTCAGCAGATTTCCACACTGAAGGACATAGTGAGAGGAGATGAAGGCCCACAGTTATGAACCACATATACTGTAGGTACAGCAGTGGAAGGGAAAGGTGAGTCTACCCTGTGTTATAAGGGTATGGAATAAATATATACGTGAAATGTCTGGAGTTCCTGGAGAAAGAGGCAGGTGAGCCTTGAGGCAGGTGAGCCTTTTCTCAAGGCAGATGAGACTTGAGAAAAGGTGTATGTGTACAGTACCAGTCAAAAGTTTGGACACACCTACTCATTCAAGGGTTTTTCTTTATTTTTACTATTTTCTATATTGTAGAATAATAGTGAAGACATCAAAACTATGAAATAACACATATGGAATCATGTAGTAACTAAAAATGTGTTAAACAAATATATTTTATATTTTGCGAATCTTCAAAGTAGCCACCCTTTCCCTTGATGACAACTTTTCACATGCTCTGCATTCTCTCAACCAGCCTAATGATGGAGTCACTTGGAATGCATTTAAATTAGCAGGTGTGCCTTGTTAAAAGTTAATTTGTAGAATTTCTTTCCTTCTTAATGTATTTGAGCAAGTCAGTTGTGCTGTGACAAGGTAGGGATGGTATACAGAGATAGCCCTATTTGGTAAAATACCAAGTCCATAATATTGCAAGAACATCTCAAATAAGCAAAGAGAAATGACAGTCCATCATTACTTTAAGACATGAAGGTCAGTCAATATGGAAAATGTCAAGTGCAGTCGTAAAAACCATTAAGCGCTATGATGAAACTGGCTCTCATGAGGACTGCCACAGGAAAGGAAGACCCAGAGTAACCTCTGCTGCAGAGGATAAGTTAATTGTCCTCAGAAATTGCAACCCAAATAAATGCTTCACAGAGTTAAAAAAACAGACACATCTCAACATCAACTGTTCAGAGGAGACTGCAGGAATCAGAACTTCATCGTCAAATTACTGCAAAGAAATCACTTCAAAAGGACACCAGCTTGGGCCAACAAGAACACGAGGAGCAACGGACATTAGATTGGTGGAAATCTGTCCTTTGATCTGATGAGTCCAACCTTGAGATTTTTGGTTCCAACCGCCGTGTCTGTGAGACGCAGAGTAGGTGAACGGATGATCTCCGCATGTGTGGTTCCCACTGTGAAGCATGGAGGCGGAGGTGTGATGGTGTGGGGGTGCTTTGCTGGTGACACTATCAATAATTTATTAAGAATTCAAGGCACACTTAACCAGCATGGATACCACAGCATTCTGCAGCATTATGCCCTCCCATCTGGTTTTCGCTTAGTGTGACCATCATTTGTTTTTCAACAAGATAATGACTCCACACACCTCCAGGATTTGTAAGGGCTATTTGACCAAGAATGAGAGTGATGGAGTGCTGCGTCAGATGACCTGGCCTTCACAATCACCTGACATCAACCCAATTGAGATGGTTTGGGAAGAGTTGGACCACAGAGTGAAGGAAAAGCAGCCAACTAGTGCTCAGCAAATGTGGGAACTCTTTCAAAACTGTTGGAAAGGCATTGCAAGTGAAGCTGGTTGAGAGAATACCAAGAGTGTGCAAAGCTGTCATCAAGACAAAAGGTGGCTACTTTGAAGAATCTAAAATATACATATATTTGCTTTACACTTTTTTGATTACTACATGATTCCATATGTGTTCTTTCATAGCTTGGATGTATTCACATTTTTTCAGCAATGTAAACATAAAGAAAAACCCTTGAATGAGTAGGTGTGTCCAAAATCGTGACTGGTACTGTATGTTATTACTGCATTAAAACATATGTTGGGAGCATGGAAGCTCTGTGGATAGGTTAGTTTCTTTGAGGATCACCTTCGAAAGGTCACGAGGAACATTATCTACCTAGTAGCCTACTGGTTAGAGCATTGGATTAGTAACCGGAAGGTTGCAAGTTAAAATCCCCGAGCTGACAAGGTACAAATTGCCTGGTTAAATAAAGGTAAAACAAACAAAAGTCCCATATATGCATGTAATGTCCAGTGAACATGTTCATTCAATGTTACAGCAAAGTGATTAGTGTTCCAGAGCTGCTTCAGTGTTATCATACCTACAACAGTAATGTTGGACACATATTTATTTTGTATTTTTTTATTTTAGTTTACCTTTATTTAACTAGGCAAGTCAGATAAGAACAAATTCTTATTTTCAATGACGGCCTAGGAACAGTGGGTTAATTGCCTGTTCAGGGGCATGTCTTATGTAGCGAAATTTGAAATGTGTTCTTAACATTGGATAAAGGTAGAGACTCAGAGCAACAACATGGTATATTATACACTACAGTTGAGGAACAATGGGAAAGAAATGTTGCTTTTAAAGTTGATAAACTTGTAAACCCACTTTTGAGAAAATGGCCTTTGAATATTTTGGTACTACTGCTGGAGAGCCCTTTGTCTACACCCATTCAACATTGCTCACACACTCTTAAGCTTTAGCCCCACCCATCTCTTAAGGGTCGATCCGAGCATTCTGTACTAACAACAGCAGTCAAGCATCCCTCTAAAGACTAAAGACTATTATACACATATTCAAAATAGTTATTGATAACAAATGTGTATTATGTGGTTGTGACCCAGAGACTCTTGACCATTTATTTTGGGAATTCTTATGTCAGAAGATTTTGGAGTGAGTTAAAAACTTCTCTATGATAGGGGTTAGCATTCAGAATTTTGGATGAAAAGCGTGCCCAAATTGAACTGCCTGCTACTCATGTCCAGAAGCTAAGATATGCATATTATTTGGATGGAAAACATGTATATTTGCATAGAAAACACTCAGAAGTTTCTAAAACTGTTTGAATCCTGTCTGTGACTATAACAGAACTTATTTGGCAGGCGAAACCCAGAGGACAAACCATTCAGAATATTCTTTTTTGGGGGGTCACTCTTTTCAATGGTTTCATTGGGAATCCAGATTTCTAAGGGACCTTCTTGCAGTTCCTATCACTTTCACTGGATGTCAACAGTCTTTAGAAATTGGTTGAGGTTTTTCCTTTGAGAAATTAAGAGGTAGCCATGTTCAGAATGAGGCTCGAGGGAAGTATACTCTCTGTTAGAGGCGAGTGACCTGAAAGCATGCTTCATATTGTTTTCCTCCGGTATTGAACACAGATGATCCCGTATTCAATTTTATCGATTATTTACGTTAAACAATACCTAAAGTTCTATTACAAAAGTAGTTTGAAATGTTTGGAAAAGCTTACAGGTAACTTTTGTAGTTATGTTGTGCGAGTTGGAACCAGTGTTTTTCTGGTGGCGCTACAAAGTATTAACTTAAGGGGGCTGAATAATTTTGCACGCCCAATTTTTCAGTTTTTGATTTGTTAAAAAGGTTTGAAATATCCAATAAATGTCGTTCCACTTCATGATTGTGTTCCACTTGTTGTTGATTCTTCACAAAAAAATACAGTTTTATATCTTTATGTTTGAAGATTGAAATGTGGCAAAAGGTCGCAAAGTTCAAGGGGGCCGAATACTTTCGCAAGGCACTGTAATACCCCTGTTTTTGTACTCTTGTTTGTATATTTCTGCTTTTGTATTTGTTTTGTTCATAATAATAATAATTAAAAAACAGTCAAGCACCCAAGCTAACTTGCTAGCTACTTCCAGACACAAATGAGAGAACAACTCACTGAACATTACTTGCCCTATCAGAGCTGGTTAGGCTGTTTTCATGTTATCCAGAGCGTTGGTGACGAACTGTGCTGCTGGCAACAATGTAATTACGTTTTTTTCATGATGTTTACAAACATTGGCCAGATTCAATGGGTGTTGAGCATTCGTAAATTCATCAGCTATTCTGCGTTCTGGCACACTCAGACCAGAGTCTTTTGTTAAGACCTGTAACTAGCTAGCTAGGTAGGAGAACAATAAACCATATTCACAACTCTTGATGTTACTACCCCACAGAAATCTGCAGGTAGCTAACCAACCAGGTTCAATGATAGCTAGCTAACATTAGGCTATAACTAGTCCAGCAAATGGCTCTGAGTACGAATAATAAGATCATACATGTAACATTAGCTAGCTAACAGTAACTTTAACTTGAAATTAAACCACTTTCTGTCAAAATTAGAAAGTTGTAATATCTGAAAATATAGCTAGCTAGACTATCTTACCCATATAGATCATGGATGGATGCGCCTCTTGACAGATACCATGGTTTCCCTTAGCTTGAAGATGTAATCCGGAGACATGAGTTTTCTCCATCTCCTTAGCTATCATACTCAAATTCCACTGATTTCAAAACTCGGTCTTCCAGAAAGTGGCGAGCATACACGAGACGTTAGCTAGCGAGCCAGCCAACGTTAGCTAGCTAACAATACACTAACTTGACATTAGGCTTATGCAGTTTTACTACGCAATACATTTAAAAAAAGCTGTGTTAGACAGTATAACTTACACATACTGACCAGCTCAAATAGACAGAACCATGCTATATGGCAGACCAATCCAAACTCATCTTTCAATATAGATTTTATCAATGTTTTTCAGTTCAGGACTATAGGCCCCCAAACACTACAGCAGTGGATAGCTAAAGTGATGACGTCAAAGTGATTCAACCAAGCTTCTGTGAACATTATTTCAGCAAAGTGTGTGGTTTGTAAAATAGTACGTATTATGTATAGGTAACTGCCAATAATGGAAACACTTGAGTAAATGAGGGATATAAAGTATATTGAAACCAGGTGTTTCCACACAGGTGTGATTCCTAAGGTACTTAAGCAATTACCATCCCATCATGCTTAGGGTCATGTATAAAAATGCTGCGCTGGCCATTATTTTGGCTACAATGGCTATGCCCTCATCGGATGAGAATGCTCCCATCCACAGGGCACGGGTGGTTACTGAATGGTTTGGTGAGCATGAAAACAACATAAACCATATGCCATGGCAGTCTCTGTCACAAGATCTTAATACAATTGAAAACTTATGGGAGATTCTGGAGCGGTGCCAGAGACACCAACATCAACAAAACATCCACCAACATCAACAAAACACCACATTACGGAATTTGTTGCTGAATAAATCTTGTCTCATCCCTCCAGAATAGCTCAAGACACTTGTAGAATCTATGCCAAGGTGCATTATCGCTGGTCTGGCTAGTGATGTTTCAATGCCCTATTAAGCCATTTTATGTTGGTATTTCCTTTATTTGGCAGTTACCTGTAGTTGAGACCACCACTTTATGCCCATTTTAAGACATTGAAAAATCCATTAAATGGTAATTTCCTTTCCTACTGGCTGATTGGCTATTGTGCATTCCATAAAATTGTCATAGCTGTTTTCAAAATGTCATACATTATCTTACCAGTTATATGCACAATACATTATCTTACCTTACCAGTTATATGCACAGTGTGATTCTTATTATTTTGTTTTAATTGGGTCCTAGGAATGGTTCCAGTTCCTAACAACTACGGGGATCAAAAACACATCAGTCACTTTCTTGTATTCATTTACACACAAACACAGGTATGATGTCTAACCTACTGTATAACGTTTTCTTATACAAGCTCTGAACAGGTCTTTTGTGGCCAGCATCCATCTTGTTTAAAGGCTTCTAATTCTCCTCTCATTTCATTTAGCTTTATGAGAGTGATCCTTTAAGACAGGGTGGGAACAGCAGTAATAAGCATTGGTTGTCTGACTTGAACCAAGGGAGTCTAGACTCCTTGGTCCAGGGAAATAACTCATGCATGATACACCTCCACACCACTAACACCATGATTAAGAAAACATGATTTAATTTGGAGTGTAATTATACCACCAGTCTGCAAAAGAAAAATGTGATTTCCCTTAAAATAATTTAATATAGTTTGAAATTTGAAAAAGGTCTCACTGTGTTTTGATATTAATTGAGATGTATTCCGGAAGAGCGAGGCATCCTACTGAGAATACATATTTAATAACTTGAAGAAACAGAGGGTTATATACACTACATTACCAAAAGTATGTGGACACCTGCTTGTTAAACATCTCACTGCAAAATCATGGGCATTAATATTGACTTGGTCCCCCCTTTGCTGCTATAACTGTCTCCACTCCTCTGGGAAGGCTTTCCACTAGATGTTGGAACATTGCTGCGTGGACTTGCTTCCATTCAGCCACAAGAGCATTAGTGATTTCGGGCACTGACGATGTTGGGCAATTAAGCCTGGATCTCAGTCGGAGATCTAATTCATCCCAAAGGTGTTCAATGGGGTTGAGGTCAGGGCTCTGTACAGGCCAGTCAAGTTCTTCTACACCGATCTCGGCAAACCATTTCTGTATCGACCTCGCTTTGTGCACAGGGGCATTGTCATGCTAAAACAGGAAAGGGCCTTCCCCCAAACTGCTGCCACAAGGTTGGAAGCAAAGAATCATCTAAAATGTCATTGTATACTGTAGCGTTAGCATTTTCCTTCACTGGAACTAAGTGGCCTAACCCAAACCATGAAAAACAGCCCCAGACCATTATTCCTCCTCCACCAAACTTTACAGTTGGCACTATGCATTGGGGCAGGTAGCGTTCTCCTGGCATCTGCAAAATCCAGATTCATCCGTCGAAATGCTAGATGGTGAAGCGTGAAACACATTCTCATCACTCCAGAGAATGTTGTCCACTGCTCCAGAGTCCAATGGCGGCGAGCTTTACACCACTCCACCCGATGCATGGTACTGTGCATTGTGATCTTAGGCTTGTGTGTGGCTGCTCGGCCATGAAAACCCATTTCATGAAGCTTTCTGACAAACAGTTATTGTGCTGACGTTGCTTCCAGAGGCAGTTTGGAACTCAGTAGTGAGTGTTACAACTGAGGACAGACAATATTCAGCGGACCCTTTCTATGAGCTTGTGTGGCCTAACACTCTGCGTCTGAGCCGTTGTAGCTCCTAGACATTTCCATTTGACAAACTGACTTGTTGGAACGGTGGCTTCCTATGATGTTGAAAGTCACTGAGCTCTTTAGTAAGGTCATTCTACTGCCAATGTTTTTTGTGGAGATTGCATGGCTGTATACTTTATTTTATACACGTGTCAGCAACGGGTGTGGCTGAAATAGCCAAATCCACTAATTTGAAGGGGTGTCCACATACTTTCTTATATATAGTGTATATAGCCAAGTGGTAAAGCACATAGCTGTGTTCCTTTAAATCCACTAGATGGCAGTGTCCCTTTAATAGAACAGAAAATAATGTGTACAAAGTGTTATGGGATTGAGCCAGCACAGTGTGTAAGAGTGAGATCAAGCAATTAACTTGGAGAGCTGTTGTAATCATCTGCAATGTATAAGAGTTTGTTTTGTAATATTTATGCCAGATGGTCATGTTAATACTTTCAGATTGACATGAGGATGTTACCTTCTTACTAGCTGAATACTAGTGCTCTTGGAACCACGTTGTTTGAAGAGTTTGTAATTATTCTATTTACTTATATATTCTATTCATGCAGGCGTCCGTCCGTGTTTAGTAATTTGTTTCATTTTCAAAATGTAAACATATTTATATTGTTGAAATTCCCTCAGTGCTGTAAGGGTGAGATGAGGATCTACTGTTCCCTGTGGGGTTAGGGTACCACCTGGTCAGTGTGTTTGTAAGTATTCATGCTATGTTTTATGACTTAATTTATTTAGACTTAATGCAAGAAGTCATTTTGTTTATTGTGATCTCGTACTCAGACGTTTGAAATGTTAGAAAGTCTATTCTAACTGTGAACATTGTGGTCTTTGTATTTTCTGTCTTATTTTATAGAAAGCAGAGCCACCATTTATGCATTTAACTTATTGTAAAGATTGTTTTATGCACTTTACTAACAGGTTTATTTCACTTGATGGTGATTCAGACTGAACTTTACTTTATGGTGACTTCACCTTGTAGTGATTTTCCTTCTACATTACCCTATTTGAAATGTAAGCTTTGACAGAATAAACAACCTCAAGTTAGTTTTGCATCCTGTACTGGGTTTGATTTCACCAGGCTACATTTAGGCTGATAACAAGAATGTGATTGTGTCACAAACTGCAGAAAGGAAGGAATAGCAAGCAGTTATTCAAGTAGTAGATACATACAAGTCACGCCCCACTGCAAGTATACTCTGTTGATTATGTAGAATTAACATACATACATAATCCCAGGGACATATTATTGACTTATTATTGACTATTATTGATGGACCCTTTTTCCTTGAAAATCTTTTTTTAAGCATGCTGACATCCAAAATGGATTCATTATGTACTAGTCACACACATCACTCAGAGCAATTCATTGGTCCACAAAACTGGGCCAAGTATTGTGAGGCACTCTGAGCTGTTCACATCAGAGGCTACCTCACTGAGCTGAAACAGAAGACCTGCCACTGCTGTCAGCCTGTCCCTTGGTGCCACACTGGGCCAAAACGACAAGGGTCTCTGCACGGTCCACAATCTTGACTCCATTTAACCAAACATAACAATTATCTTGCACTTCACTTTTGTTCTGCTTTTTGTGGTTGACAGTCAGGTCAGGAAACGTATGGTTTTATGGACAGTAGTTGTCTACCAGCCATTACATTGTATCTACCTCCTGTCTCTTACTAAATAAATGTAACTTTACATTTTCTTAAATAATCCACCTCGCTCTCTTTCGTCCCATAACTCTACTTTTCTTATTTTAAACAAACATGTTCTCTTATCACCGTGACCTAGATGAGGTACTGGTGGTTGCAGCTGAAGTCAGTCAGAAAAATCTACATTTTCACAGAACTAAATGGAGTTCAGTTCAAAGCTTTTCTCACAATGGGATTCACAGTGTGGAAATAGGTATGGGGGGAGGAGATTGAGGGATGGAGCTCTTATAGCTAAACTCTCTTGTTTTATTTGCATATGTAATCCTCGTGGATCTTTGACATCGCTTGCCTGGAGTTTCAAGTGAGTAATTGAGCAGGGATTATTGGGCCGTGCAGGTAAACTGCTTGGAGTTCAGTCAAACCATATGGCAGATGTGTTGAGTGATAAACATTTATCAGCTCTGTATAGGACAAAACTCTCTCTGTTGTAGGTGGAATGCTTGCTGGTGTTTTAAAAATAAAATAAAGTAACAATTTTAGGTATCTCTATGAGCCTTTGTTTATGAGCTTTATGGTGCAAAAGAAAATACAGATCTTTAGTAAGTGAAATTGTTGAGACACAATGCTTCCCAGTGGAGTGTGAATTTACTGAAACAAATCAAATCTATTGCTCACATAAACATATTTAGCAGATGTTATTGCAGGTGTAACTAAATGCTTATGTTCCAAGCTCCAACAGTGCAGTAGTATCTAACAATTCACAACAATACACACAAATCTAAAAGTAAAATAATGGAATTAAGAAAGAAATATTAGGATGAGCAAAGGCGTATTGGCATTGACTAAAATACAGTAGAATACAGTCTATACATATGAAATGAGTATTGCAGTATGTAAACATTATTAAAGTGACTAGTGTTCCATTATTATGTATATAGGGCAGCAGCCTCTACGGTGCAGGATTGAGTAATTGGGTGGTAGCAGGCTAGAGATGGCCTTGAGTTAGAAGCTGTTTTTCAGTTTCTCGGTCCCAGCTTTGATGCACCTGTACTGACCTTGCCTTCTGGATGATAGCAGGGTGAACCTGGCTGTGGCTCGGGTGGTTGATGTCCTTGATGATCTTCTTGGCCTTTCTGTGACATTAGGTGCTGTAGGTGTCCTGGAGGGAAGGCAGTGTGACCCTGGTAATTTGGAGAGCTCTGGAGAGCTCTGTGGTTTAGGATGGTGCAGTTGCTGTACTAGGTGGTGATACAGCCCAACAGGATGGTCTCAATTGTGCATCTGTAAAAGTTTGTGAGGGTCTTAGGGGCCAAGTCGAATTTCTTCTGCCTCCTGAGGTTGAGGAGGCACTGTTGCGCATTCTTCACAACACTGTCTGTGTGGGTGGATCATTTAAGATTTTCAGTGATGTGTACGCTAAGGAACTTGAAACTTTTCACCTTCTCCACTGCTGTCCCATTGATGTGAATAGGGGTGTGCTCCCTCTGCTGTCTCCTGAAGTCCACGATCACTTTGTTTTGTTGATGTTGATGGAGAAGTTATTTTCCTGGCACCACTCCGCCAGGTCCCTCACCTCCTCCCTTGTTGGTAATCAGGCCTACTACTTTTGTGTCGTCTGCAAACATCATTATGGAGTTGGACGCATGCGTGGCCATTCAGGCATGGGTGAACAAGGAGTACAGGAGGGGGCTGAGCACGTATCATTGTGGGGACCCTGTGTTGAAGATCAGCGTAGTGGAGGTGTTGTTTCCTACCTTCACCACCTGGGGGCGGGGTTCAGACAGGGCGGGGTTCAGACCCAGGGTCTCGAGCTTAATGATGAGCTTGGAGGGCACTCTGGTGTTAAAGGCTGAGCTATAGTCAATGAACAGCATTCTTACATAGGTATTCCTCTTGTCCAAATGGGGTAAGGCAGTGTGCAGTGAGATTGTATCATCTGTGGATCTATTGGGGTGGGTATGCAAATTGAAGTGGGTCTAGGGTGTCAGGTATAGGTGGAGGTGATATGATCCTTAACTAGCCTCTCAAAGCACTTCATGATGACAGAAGTGAGTGCTACTGGGCGATAGTCTTCTAGTTCAGTTACCTTTGCTTTCGTGGGTACAGGAACAATGGTGGACATCTTGAAACAAGTGGGGACAGCAGACTAGGATAGAGAGAGATTGAATATGTCAGTAAACATTCACATTTTTAGTGAGCTAATAACAGTGTGCTAATTAAAATGTTGAGACATCTAGTGTATTTTTTGGTATCAACAGTATGACAAATACATTAGGAGTACATTTAAGGGAACCAAAGTTGCTCATTGATAAAAACCAGTCTGTTGTCAATACAAACAGGAAATTGTACTCTTAAACCATAACTTTCTGATTCGACCAGATAGAGAATTTCAGAAAAATGTTGAATACAAATTATTTTTCACAAAGTATTATGCCAACACATGAATGAATGTTAAACAAGGCCCTATTTCAGCCCATGAGTATCATTAGTTTACAATGTATACAGTGCCCAATAGCCTTTCTACTGTTATTTTGGATTAATGAGATCACAGGATGTGCAGATTTTATGATTTGTATGTTATACAATTTAGCATCCTGGAGCTGGCACAACACAGTACTGCTAATCCTTAGTAAAACCATGTCAAATCAGCAGTACAATATACACACAAACATGTATTTACGGTACTGTTATTACTTGGTGTGTTCAGGGTCGATAAAGTGCTTTATCCATCAGGGGAATGCTCCCTACATATTAACTGGAATGTTAACAGCAGAAAGCAAAACAGTGAAAAATAGGCTTAAGAACCAAGATAGGTAACTGGTTGGATAGATGCCACCAGGGTACTCTGCTCCAGTCAGAGAGCAAGCAGACGACAGAGACAGTGCCAAAGCTCAAATATTTATTTAGGACTGGCGGTTGGACATGGTAAAGGTTGGTGTGTGGTTCTGCAACAAAGGAGAGACAACATGAGCAGGTTGCATAATATAAAAGGTGTTAAGTTTCAGCTTCAAGATGTACTGTCATGTGCACAAGGAAAGAGTCAACAGGTGAAATCAACTTGCTTGACCAAGTCCATCTCAGTCAGCAGTGTGCTGCTCTGAGGGCTTTTGTACACAGAGTTTTTGACACAAACATGTAAACAGTAAACACAAATAAATTGTGTGCATTTATGCAGAAATATTTGCACATTTAGCGAACACAAACAAATTAGTGGGATTTTGTCAATGTTTAGTGTCTTAGCAAACCAATGCTGAGGGGAGTGAATGGTTGTTAAACTATCTTTATCTTGTGTAGTGTTGTGGTGGGTATTCTCTCCAGACAGTGGTAGTGGGCTTGATAGTGGATGTTTCAACAAGGATTTTCTCATCTTCTTGTAGCCATTGTAAAGTCAACAAGTACTGACATATCATGCAACTTACTTTGACTATTCTATTGATTGTGTTTGTATATCTAACCGTCAGAGCACCATACCATTCCTGGAAGAAGAACATTATGATGCCTTCAATGACTGAGCTGTACATTCTGCACTTAATGGGCTATTGAACTGAACACTATTCAAATGCTGCTAAATGTTAAGGGTGTGAGTGTATAGAGCAGAGCATGATGTGACATACAGTAACCTGCAGTTGGAGGCAGGCAGCTTGGCATTTGGCTTGACAGCAGGACTACCGGAATAACATTGTTTCTGGAGTTTAGTTTCTATGAAGTGTGTGTGAGTGTGTGTTTCTGTCTGTGTATCTATCTGTCTGTGTATCTATCCGTCTGTGTTTCTCTCTGTCTATGTTTCTCTCGTGTCTGTGTTTCTCTCTTGTCTGTGTGTGTGTGTGTGCATGTGTGAGGTTCTTTGCACCTACACATTAGGCTGTGAACAGATCAGTCATGTGGGGCCCATCCATTGGCAGCAATTGCTGGTCCCATCTCTTATCCCATAGCTGTTCCATTCCTGTGTAATAAAAAAAAAAAATGTACCTTTATTTAACTAGGCAAGTCAGTGAAGAACAAAGGAATAGTAGGTTAACTGCCTGTTCAGGGGCAGAACGACAGATTTGTACATTGTCAGCTCGGGGGTTTGAACTTGCAACCTTCTGGTTACTAGTCCAACTCTCTAACCACCATTTAATTAAATGTGCCAATGAGGAAGACTGAGTATGTAGATGGTCTAATACTGTATATTGCTTATGATACTTTGTTCAAAAACAACAAAAAAATATAGCATGAAACCTCTTCTTGTACGGTCTAACAAAGTTTTTACTGTTAAATGGACCCAGCTTTCCCAACCATTGAGAGGCTCTGCTCAGCACATTATTATATTTACCTCTCACTGTAAACAGTTTAGAGCGCTACCCTGCCGCCCAATGTAGGGCCAGACACAACTGTCCTTTGCAATAGCTTTCCTATGTAAAGTCGCTTAATGTCGTGCAATATGTGTCTCACTGTGCTAGTAAAGGTGCTGTTTCCACACTACCTGAACAATAAGTGGCCTTTCTCAAAACCTGACCTATCACTATTTTCAGAAATGTTATTATAGTCTTGCTTCTCAACTGTATCTACTGATTCACAGTGTGAATGTAGGATTCGGTATCTATTTTGTAACATTCAATGAGAAAGTCTTGCAAACTTACCACTTCGAGTTTGGTGACTTTGCTGGAGACCAGTGAGTTCAAATAAGTTAGCAAGTAAATTTTGTCCATGGGAAGTAAATACATATTTGAGTGATGGGAACCATTAAATAACCATTTTGATGTCTACTTGATTTTAAAAAATGGGGCATCTAAGTCATGCACACAGTTATCAACTAACAAGATTTTACCTTTTACCTTGTATTCACATTTGGCAAATATGTTATTTCAAATTACATATTGATGAAATCACACAGAAATAACAGCAGCAATGATCAACTTGTTCTGAAACTCTGGCATGGAAAAAATTAATTAGTGTACTTAACTCATATAACCTTCGCCTGGAAGAGGCTGGGAGAGGACAGCTTCATTGGTATTCGCTAAGTGTCCAGAGTCATTAGAAAACAAACAGCATTCTAATATTTGTGGGACAGGAAATAGCATCTGGATGTCTCCACACACTTTCAGTGGAGGACTGTCATTCTCTACCCTAAGCCTCTGTAGAGTGAAATATTATCTATTAGCCATATGTGGACTTTCTCCCCTTTCTCTTGTTCACAAAGGACATCCTCAGGGTGGTCCATCGAGAAAACCAAAGCACTTGTCAATATGGGACATTTGTATTGGTTGGTTCAAATGCCTGACAAACTATTTTGATTTCTTCAAAGCGGGGCTGCCTCTGAGAAGGAAGGTTGAAGGTTTATCTATCAGTGGTTCACAACACACCGGCTCTGAGTGTCTCTTAACAGAATTTCCAAGACAGAACAGCTAGGTTTGTTTCCAAGTTAGGAGCTGGAGGCTCTGTTTGTCTCTGATGGGCTTAAAGAGCATAGCAAATGGGATGACTACATTGTTCTGTGTTACTGCAAGACTGGGGGCTAGCTAATATCTTCTATGCTAGGAGTTGGCCTTGGAGTTAGTTAACAAGGAAAAAAAGGAGTGAAGTAAATAAACAGGCATCGCTGCATGGGAACACAAGGTGCTGAATCCAAGGTGTCCTTGGTCCTTCACACACATTTTAGAAAGCGCTCTAAACTGTTTACAGTGAGAGGTAAATATAATAATGTGCTGAGCGGAGCCTCTCAATGGTTGAAAAAGCTGGGTCCATTTAACAGTAAAAACATTGTTAGACCGTACAAGAAGAGGTTTTCAAGCTATATTTTTTTTGTATATGAACAAAGTATCATAAGCAATATACAGTATTAGACTGTCTAAATACTCAGTCTTCCTCATTGGCACATTTAATTGAATTTATTATATAACCTAGATTTGCTGAACAACACTAACCCGGAAGAGTAACCACAGGTGTGTCAATCTAAGTAACACAACTGAGCTTTTGATTACATAGTGTTTTGTGATGATGTATCAGGATTCTTCTGGTGAAGGAGAGGAGGACCAAAATGCAGCGTTGTTATAATTCATGCTTCTTTAATAGATAAACTATACATGAATAAACTACAAAAACCAATACACGTGAAACCTAAATACTGACACAGGATACAACCACCCACAAAACCCAACACAAAACAGGCGACCTAAATATGGTTCCCAATCAGAAACAATGACTAACACCTGCCTCTGATTGAGAACCATATCAGGCCAAACACAGAAACAGACAAACTAGACACACAACATAGAATGCCCACTCAGATCACACCCTGACCAAACAAAACATAGAAACATACAAAGCAAACTATGGTCAGGGTGTGACAGATGAAGCGAGTTCTCTATGAAAACAAAATCACATTCTGCAAATCCACACAGTGTCTCACGTACAGATTCTAATGACAGTTGCAGAACATCAGAAATGTATGGATTGCCAGCTATGTCTTGGTGATTTAATCCTTAAGAGTCTATTGATAAATGGGTGCATCAATCTAAGTAACATAATTTAAAAAATCCCAATCAAAATATGTCAATTCAAGCAAGAGATAATAGATATGCGGGGACTGCATTTCAATCCACCACATCTGCCTATGTCGGCCTTTCACATCTGCGGTGAAAGGTAGTAGAGCTACAGCGATGTTTGTCAGACCATGAGACATCCCAAAAATGTTTCTTCTAACAAAAATGTCTGTAGCGTCCGAACGGTTTGACCTATAAACTACTATTACCACTCTATGGAAAGAGGAGATTGCTCTCACAAGTGTCATGGAGGTAACCAGTACTGGTTTAAAAAATGTATGGATGTATGTCAGTAGTTTTGTGCCTACCTAAAGAAAAGAGTTAAATACTGTATGTGTAAAAAAATATATACGTACACACATATATATATACATACACACACATATACATACACATATATACATATACATATATATATACATACTGTACATATATATACATACTGTACATATATATACATATACATATATACACATATACATACATACTGTACATATATATATACACACATATATACACATACATACATACATACATACATACATACATACATACATACATACATACATACATACATACATACATACATACATACATACATACATACATAGAGTGGGGCAAACAAGTATTTAGTCAGCCACCAATTGTGCAAGTTCTCCCACTAAAAAGGTGAGAGAGGCCTGTAATTTTAATACTCACACCTGTAATTTTAGGTACACTTCAACTATGACAGACAAAATGAGAAAAAAATCCAGAAAATCACATTGTAGGATTTTTTAATGAATTTATTTGCAATTGTTAGCTCAGCTAAAAACTGCTGATCTGATTAAAGAAGCAATAAAAATGGCCTTCTTTAGACTAGTCGAGTATCAGGAGCATCATTATTTGTGGGTTCAATTACAGGCTCAAAATGGCCAGAAACAAAGACTTTCTTCTGAAACCCATCAGTCTTATCTTGTTTTGAGAAATGAAGGCTATTCCATGTGAGAAATTGCCAAGAAACTGAAGATATTTTACAATGCTGTGTACTACTCACTTCACAGGACATCGCAAACTGTCTCTAACCAGAAAAGAAAGAGGATAGGGAGGCACAACTGAGCAAGAGGACAAGTACATTAGAGTGTTTAGTTTGAGAAACAGACACCTCACAAGTCCTCAACTGTCAGCTTCATTAAATAGTACCCAGAAAACACCAGTCTCAACATCAACAGTGAAGAGGTGACTCCGGGATGCTGGCCTTCTAGGCAGAGTTGCAAAATAAAATCCATATCTCAGACGGGCCAATAAAATTAAAAGATTAAGATGGGCAAAACAACAGACACTGGACAGAGGAACTCTGCCTCGAAGGCCAGCATCCTGGAGTCGACTCTTTACTGTTGAAGTTGGTATTTTGCAGGTACTATTTAATGCAGCTGCAAGTTGAGGACTTGTGACGCGTCTGTTTCTCAAACAAGACACTCTAATGTTCTCATACTCTTTCTCAGTTATGCACCAGGGCCTCCCACTCCTTTCCTTGTTCGGGCGGCGCTCGGCAGTCGGCGTCACTGGTCTTCTAGCCATCATCGATCCACTTTTCCTTTTCCATTTGTTTTGTCTTGTTAGTTTATTTGTAAGTGCATGTGCACGTTTTCTCTGGTGCGCAACGGGTTTTGTACCCATTTGTTTGTGGTTCTGGTTACCGGTGGTTTTATGAATAAAACTACTCCGTTGATTACCCAGTTTTGCCCTCCTGCGCCTGACTTCCCTGCCGCCAGTTACGCACTCCCTTACACGCACTCCCATGTACAGTCGTGGCCAAAGGTTTTGAGAATGACACAAATATGACATTTTCACAAAGTCTGCTGCCTCAGTTTGTATGACATTATTGCAAATAATTGCAATGTCCCTCTTTGCCATGTAAATGAGCTGAATCCCCAAAAAACATTTCCACTGCATTTCAGCCCTGCCACAAAAGGACCAGCTGACATGTCAGTGATTCTCTCGTTAACACAGGTGTGAGTGTGAAAAGCTTCAAATTATGTTCACATGACACTCCCCTTGTACTGACAAATAAAATGAACACCCTCCCCCCTCATAGAATTAACTCTAAATAATGTTTACCCCACAAATAACAATTGTTTTTATAACCGGGGATATTGACTTTGCCACTTCAGCATGTGGCACAGTCGATACCATGCAGGGCTACGGCCCAGAAAGTTGATGATTTGGCGACCACCACAGAGGAGTTCACACTCCCTGCCTGTTTCATCACTTCACGATCAAAGTCGGTTGCAGACAATGATCAGATTTTCAACATTTTGATGCTATATTTATAGTTATAAAAAAATATATGCAACGCATTTTCCAGCAACAGGTTTCTGTCCCAATGTACAATACAACTCATAAACAAAATATACTGTACCGATTTCGGGCACTTCAATATTTGCATTTTCAACACCACAATAAACAGACTATGTCAATCTCGAGAAACATAAAACACATCCCTCCTTATCTTGTAGGCTTACCCAGTATCAAAAGCTTGTCTTGACAATCGCCAGATGCATTTACATTTTTTGATGTCTCTTGCCATTCAACTAATTGCAGTAGCACAGTTAGGATTGATTGATTGATTTGATTTGTTAGTAAAAAAATACATATATACACACAAAAAAACATCTGTGACCGGGAATGCACAGTAAAGTTGGGGACTTATTTCCATTGTAGTCCCTACATTTGCTGCAACATATGCTACAGTAATATGAGTACAAAATGCGCATCTAATTTACACATCTCCATATGCAGTGGCAACTTTAGCATTAAAATCTTTGTGGGGCAAACTAAAATATATATTTTTTGATGCATGCTAGCAAACCCACTACACAACACAATACTAAACAATTGTCACATCTGCTCCTGCACCTCCCTTCCGGCATTCAATGTCACCAGAGTACTAAACAACGGTCCTGAGATTCATCATTCCGCACACCTGGCACACATCATTACGCGCACCTGTGCATCATTATTATCCATTATGATTCACACCTGGACTCCATTACCTTCATAATTTCCTCCCCTTTATATGTCACTCTCCCATGTTACTCACCAGTTGGTATTGTTTTTGTGTATCAATGTACTGCCTTATGTTTGTGTCGTGTTCTTGGTTTTGTTGTTTTGCTAAAATGTTTCACCTGCTTCCGACTCACCGCCCCATCATTGCAACAATACATTATTTGCATTATAACAGTGCCCACAAATTGTTAGGAGTCCCAAAACCTTACCACTGCTACACCTGGCTATCAGCGGAGGCTTGTCTGGCAGCAAAACAGTTCATTCAGCCTCATTTACTGCCTTTTCAAAAAACATAGCTGATATGGCTGGCTTGCTTAAACAAATGTGGTTTCTACTGATGATTGAGATGTACACACTATGGCATAAGGGGACAACGAGTGGATAAGAGGCAATCCGTAATTTTGGTTAAGATTTTAATGAGCGGGCTAGGATGGACGTAGTCGATATAACTATTTGTTCAGCAATTATGAAATGTGCCGTTCTTACAGTGTGTCACATCCTGACCATAGTTTGCTTTGTGTGTTTCTATGTTTTGGTTGGTCAGGGTGTGATCTGAGTGGGCATTCTATGTTGGATGTCTTGTTTGTCTATTTCTATGTCTGGCCTGCTATGGTTCTCAATCAGAGGCAGGTGTTAGTCATTGTCTCTGATTGGGAACCATATTTATGTAGCCTGGGTTTCATTGTGTGTTTGTGGGTGATTGTTCCTGTCTCTGTGTCTTCACCAGATCGGACTGTTAGGTTTTCGTTCATTTATTGTTTTGTTAGTTATTTCATGTCTCGTTCCCATAATTAAAGAACATGAATAACCACCACGCTGCATTTTGGTCCGCTTCTCTTTCACCAGAGGAAAACCCTTACAGAATCACCCACCACAACAGGACCAAGCGGCGTGGTAACGGGCAACAGCAAAAGCAGCAGCAGGAGAGGGAACAGAGACAACAGCAACAGCGAGGTCAGGATTTCGGGACACGGGAGCAGAATCTGGACTACACAACTTGGGAGGAGATAGACAGGTGGGCGGTCGACCCAGGGAGAGTGCCGGAACCCGCCTGGGATTCGATGGAGCAGTGTGCGGAAGGTTAATAGAGAATGAGGTTGGCGAAGAAAGCATGGCGGCGCGGAAGGAAGCCTGGGAGTCAGCCCCAAAAAATTATTGGGGAGAGGCTCACAGGGAGTATGGCGACGCTAGGTAGTAGACCTACGCCAACTTCCTGTGGTTACCGGGGGGCTAGAGAGACCGGGCAGGCACGGTGTTATGCTGTGGTGCGCACGGTGTTCCCAGTGCGGGTGCATAGCCCGGTGCGGTATATTCCAGCTCGGCGTATCGGCCGGGCTAGATTGAGCGTCGAGCCAAATGCCATGATGCCTCTACGTATGCCATGATGCCTCTACAAATGCCTCTACGTATCTGGTCCCCAGTGTGTCTCCTTGGGCCAGCTTACATGGCACCAGCCTTGCGCACGGTGTCCCCGGTTCGCCTGCATAGCCCAGTGCGGGCTATTCCACCTTGCCGCACTGGCAGAGCGACCGGGAGTATTCAACCAGGTAAGGTTGGGCAGGCTCGGTGTTCAAGAGCTCCAGTGCGCCTGCACGGTCCGGTCTACCCAGTACCACCTCCACGCACCAGCCCTCCGGTGGCAGCTCCCCGCACCAGGCTTCCTGTGCTTGTCCTCGGCCCAGTACCACCAGTGCCAGCATCACGCATCAGGCCTACAGTGTGCCTCGCCTCTCCAGCGCTGCCAGAGCCTTCCTGCTCTCCTGTGCTGCCGGAGTCTCCCGCCTGTTTAGCGCTGCTAGAGCCTTCCTCCTCTACAGTGCTGCTGGAGTCTCCTGCCTGTTCAGCGCAGCCAGAGCTGCCAGTCTGCATGGAGCAGCCAGAGCTGCCAGTCTGCATGGAGCAGCCAGAGCTGCCAGTCTGCATGGAGCAGCCAGAGCTGTCAGTCTGCATCTGTCAGCCAGAGCTGCCAGTCTGCATGGAGCAGCCAGAGCTGCCAGTCTGCAAGGAGCTGCCAGTCTGCAAGGAGCTACCAGTCTGCAAGGAGCTGCCAGAGCTGCCAGTCTGCATGGAGCAGCCAGAGCTGCCAGTCTGCATGAAGCCGCCAGAGCTGCCAGTCTGCAAGAAGCCGCTAGAGCTGCCAGTCTGCAAGAAGCCGCCAGAGCCGCCAGTCAGCATGGAGCAGCCAGAGCCGCCAGTCAGCATGGAGCAGCCAGAGCCGCCAGTCAGCATGGAGCAGCCAGAGCCGCCAGTCAGCATGGAGCAGCCAGAGCCGCCAGTCAGCATGGAGCAGCCAGAGCCGCCAGTCAGCATGGAGCAGCCAGAGCCGTCAGTCTGCCAGGATCCGCCAGTCAGCCAGACTCTTCCAGATCCACCAGTCAGCCAGGATCTTCCAGATCCGCCAGTCAGCCAGGATCTGCCAGAGCCTTCCTCTCCTGTGCTGCCGGAGTCTCCCGCCTGTCCTGTCAAGTCTGGACAGTATGTTAAGTTATGTCGTGGAAATTTCCTCTATTTACCAAATTATGAGAGCAAACCACACACAAGTCAGAGTTAGTTATCACAAAGTCAATTTTTAATTATATGAGCTCTATCACAACCCTGTGACTCTCAGATCAATTCAGTGTCTATCAATGAATTTTCTGAGAGTCCCTCACACATTTCAACGGAGATCCTTTATAGCAAAGACACACACAGGATAAGACAGCATAATTCATCGTTCAGCTTTGTCTCCTAAACTATGCTCTCTTCTCAAACTCAGAACCATAAACAAATCCTCCATATCAACAGGCATATATCAAATCATCCTATCTTGACAAGATCACAGACATTGTGGAGCCAAGAGATACACGCTTGACCTCTCCCCTCTAAAACATCTTACCTATGTTACCAACCAATTCTGATTATTCCCCAACAGTTATTAGGGGAAAAGGGACCAAATGATTAGGGTGAGGCACATGGGCTACTAACAGCTCATTTCACAACATACCCTTAGTATTACTTTCTTAGCTACAGTATACATATCTCCATGGCATACTACATAATTTATGCAGCAGCATACAATACCTTTTTGAACCCACTTGAACAATAAGGTGGCGTGGCAGTCTTTCGTGGGCAATATTTGTCATCAAACTGTCATCAAAGTCTAGAATTCGCTGGATTTATGGTGCTTTAAAGACAACAGGGAACTCTGAAAAACACAAGATCGAATCATGACATCAGTGATCTTCAGGTCGGAGCTATAGAAAGAGGCCCGAGTTCCTGCTTTGCAATTCCTAGTTGGATGACCTTTCAAAACATATTTTTTCCAGTAAGAGCTCGCTTTTATCCTAGTTCCCAGTTATCTTGAACTCACTGACGTCTGAGATTTCCCAGTTCAGAGTTTCCAGTTGTTTTGAAAGCAGCAGAAGTCATGCTGGATTGACAGCATGGCCAATGTTGAATGATTATCCATTTAAGCTTGTAAAAGAAACCCTTAACACCAGACTTGGACCACACAACCACTCCAATGAATAGCAGGCTAGTGATTGCTTTGCAATGCTTGAAGTTAGCCACTGACTCCTTCCAAACCACTCATTGTTGAATTTGGAATTTTCAACTTCTTGTGTAATTTTTATGCCCAATGGCCAATGAGCACCGATACATTTTATCAATAATTTCTGTACTGAAAAGTACTGAAAAGGATTTGCCAGTAGATTGTCGACTTAATTGATGATGATGACTGCTAGTTTTCTGAAACTTCTTAGGGATAGGCGTCCTATCAAAAGGCAGCTCCAAAATGCAGGTGTTTCAGACTAGTTCAGTGCTTTCTGTGGTGGTGAGGTAGCCAGTGGAAAATATGGAGCGTAGGGGTTGGTAATGTTCTCTAGATGCGCTGTGATTGGTTTTGTGTTCTGTCACTCATGGGGACACAACATCACTGTAAAATCTACAGGGAGAGCTCATGGGTGCTGCCATAGAGTTACATTAGAAGTGCCCATCCAAGAAGGCTCAAGGTCATTGGCCACAGATAAAATGACATCAAATCACTTTATATCTACAGTAGCTTTGATTGGACTGATTATGTCAACATCATACTTTTAAAGTGTTAGCTAGAGCGTCTTAGGGATAGCCCCTTTATATTTTTTGGGGGCCAACAATTACATACCCAAATCTAACTGCTTGTAGCTCAGGCCCTGAAGCAATGATATTAATATTCTTGGTACCATTTGAAATGAAACACTTTGAAGTTTGTGGAAATGTGAATTGAATGTAGGAGAATATAACACAATAGATCTGGTAGAAGAAAATAGAAAGAAAAAAGAAAAAACAAATTCTACCAACATCTTTGAAATGCAACAGAAAGGTCCCACTTCAAGCCATCACTGGTTGTTATTCCGATGGTGTCTACAAGATGGCAGCAGTGTATGTGCAAAGTTTCAGACCGATAACTTGAAGTATGAGCAAACTACATGACATTTAGTGTGTCACCTAGGTACATTTGGGCAAATCGAAGGAGACATTTGCATTCATATAAGACATTTCTGTAAGAATATCATCAAATCTGTAAAATTGGACTGGTTATCATAACTTCATAACTCTGAATATTTTTATAATTTTTATCCAAAAGGAAAAGGTATGCTGTCGCACAAGGTTAGCAGCTACATTTTGCGACGTATACAGGGTTTCCGGATACTTCCGTAAAGCCAAGCTGATTGGCTATCTATTTAGCTTTGTTTGACCCCGATTGGTGCTTATTTAAGTTAGAGTCGATCAAGTGAAGACCCCCTGCATCATCGTACCTGCTTCTCTACTCCAGCGTAGGTCTTTACAGAATGCTGAAGCCACCAAACGAAGCATTGGGGAAGGATGGTTTTCCGGTTGGTGGTGACTTCAGGGCCGCCACCGATGAAACCAGGGGTGCCTAAGCCCGCTCGTCGGGCTGTCACGCCCTAGCTGGTTCGAGAGGTTTCTTGCCCCATCCCACGTCAGGCCTCAGACGGATCTTCAGGTTTTTATGCCCAGCTGGCTCATCAGGCTGTTACGCCTCAGCCAGATCATCGGTCTCCCACAGCTCAGCCAGCTCGCCTGGCTCTCACGCCTCTGCTGGTTCGTCGGGATTTCAGGCTTGCCCCTGGGGAGGTCAAGCCTGCTCCCGCTCTTCCCCCCCCTGGCACTCGAGGTGGGCCAGGCTCCCCAGCATTACGCACTCCTGCCACAATCATTACGCACACCAGAGATTGTTGGACTCACCTGGACGCAATCACCTCTGTCATTACCTCACCTATATCTGTCTGTTAACCCGCTCTGTTCCCTGCTTCACCATTGATTGTCATATGTCCTTGTATTGTCATGTTAGCCTGTTATTACTTCCAGATTGATGTTAATGTCTTGCTAGCTGAATACTAGTGCTCATGGAACTGTTAGCGGAAGACCTCGACAACATCTGCTGAAAAGGCAGAGCACGAAATTCAAAAATATTTTTAGGAAATATTTAACTATCATATATTCACAGGTGCAATAGCCCAAATTAAAGCTTAACTTCATGTTAATCTCCCCATCATGTCCAATTTCAAAAAGGCTTTTACAAAGAAAGCACACCTTATCATTATGTTAGGTCAGAGCCTAGTCACAAAAAACATAGCCATTTTCTAGCCAAAGAGAGGAGTCACATGGATGCTTCAAGAAGGCATGAGGACTGCAGATGTGGCCAGGGCAAAAAATTGCAATGTCCGTACTGTGAGACGCCTAAGACAGCACTATAGGGAGACAGGACGGACAGCTGATCATCCTCGCAGTGGCAGACCATGTGTAACAATACCTGCACGGGATCGATACATCCAAAAATCACACCTGCGGGACAGGTACAGGATGGCAACCACAACTGCCCAAGTTACACCAGGAACACACAATCCCTCCATCAGTGCTCAGACTGTCCGCAATAGGCTGAGAGAGGCTGGACTGAGGGTTTGTAGGCCTGTTGTAAGGCAGGTCCTCACCAGACATCACCGGCAAAAACGTTGCATATGGGCACAAACTCACCGTCGCTGGACCAGACAGGGCTGGCAAAAAACTATCTTCACTGACGAGTCGCGGTTTTGTCTCACCAGGGGTGATGTTCGGATTTGCGATTATCGACGAAGAAATGTGCATTGGCGTCTACTACCAAATCCGTTCAAAGGCACTTAAATATTTTGTCTTGCCCATTCACCCTCTGAATGGCACACATTCCCAATCCATGTCTCAATTGTCTCAAGGCTTAAAATCCTTCTTTATTAACCTGTCTCCTCCCCTTTATATACACTGATTGATTTGGTTTTAGCAAGTGACATCAATAAAGGATCACAGCTTACACCTCGATTCATCTGCTCAGTCCATGTCATGGAAAGAGCCGTTCTTAATGTTTTGTACAATCAGTGTAAATGACTGTGTCAATTTCTATTTTTAATCATAGATATCAATCTTTCATATTTACTAATGGGGAGGCAGGTAGCCTAGTGGTTAGCGTGTTGGGTTAGTAACCGAAAGGTTGCTAGATTGAATCCCAGAGCTGACAAGGTAAAAATCTGTCAGTCTGCCCTGAACAAGGCAGTTAACCTACTGTTCCTAGGCCGTCATTGTAAATAAGAATTTGTTCTTAACTGACTTGCCTGGTTAAATGAAAAAGCTAGCTCGGTCATGATACATATCCATTGTAATGATATTTTACCTTGTGGCTGGATGGGAGTGGCAGGGAGGTGGAATGACAAGGCTCTAGATGATGGTTCAGTACAATCTGCTTTGATTGTTGTATTTTGTACTGTAGGCTGTGCCTCAACAAACTGACTTCCCTAGTTACATAAAGGTTACAATTATACATTTATAAAAATTAAGACTATGGAGCTATCACCCCCATCCCACTCCAAATCACCCATTGATCCTGATAGAACATAAACAACTCAGATACAGTTTGGACAAAATACTTAGCTGCCTTCACATATGTAGGCCCTGTAGCAAGTGCAACCAACTGTGTGTGTGTGTGTGTGTCACTATTATGTGGGTGGATGGAAATGATCCAAACATTATGTTGAGCATAATAATAAACTTCATTAATCAATCTGACTCCATTATCAAGTGAATGATATAGGGCCATTACTGTATCCTGTGGGTATAGCCAAGGTTGCGAGCCTTGCATCACCACTCTGAATAGTATAAGATGCACGTGTACAGGTTTACTGTTATAGATTTATTAAGAGGCTAAGGAACAAGGAGCTAATATCTTGCAATCAATGTCCTAGCATTAAATTATTGAGTTAACATTGACTCAGAGATGCATAGTTAGAGACCAAGCATATATGCAACGTATATTGTGAACAAGATTTAGCATTAGACATTTCACCCAAAAAATAATTCAAGACTATCCATCTCAAAGTATTCAGATTTATTACAATAATGCAATTAACAAATGGTACACACCAGAAATCTTCACGAAACAAAGAATAAAAAATATCCTAAGTCTTAACAGCACAGAACATTCACCAGTTATGACATACAAATATACGCCAGGAGAGCTGCTTACCAATGACTGAATGATCAGCGTTTAAACACAACTTTTATTCTTCCAAGAGCCCCAGTGTCTCCTATCATCTAATTAACTTCACTTTGCATGGCCCTAAACATTAAAACAAAGGCATGAAAATAAATCACACATTCTTGGATCTAATCATCACACCTCAGCACTGTATGATAAGAGCACACACCTGTGTCACTCCTCTTTTAACTATTCGCTGTCCTACAAACAGAATAACACAGTTTCTCTGTTTATTTTTTATTTTTATTTCACCTTTATTTAACCAGGTAGGCTAGTTGAGAACAAGTTCTCATATGCAACTGCGACCTGGCCAAGATAAAGCAAAGCAGTGTGACACAGATAACAACACAGAGTTACACATGGAGTAAACAATAAATAAGCCAATAACACAAACAAGTCAATGACACAGTAAAAGAAAAGAAAGTCTATATACAGTGTGTGCAAAAGGCATGAGGAGGTAGGCAATAAATAGGCCATAGGAGCGAATAATTACAATTTAGCAGATTAACACTGGAGTGATAAATGAGCAGATGATGAGATACTGGTGTGCAAAAGAGCAGAAAGTAAATAAAATAAAAACAGTATGGGGATGAGGTAGGTAGATTAGGGTGGGCTATTTACAGATGGACTATGTACAGCTGCAGTGATCGGTAAGCTGCTCAGATAGTTGATGTTTAAAATTGGTGAGGGAAATAAAAGTCTCCAGCTTCAGCGATTTTTGCCATTGGTTCCGGTCACTGGCAGCAGAGAACTGGAAGGAAAGGTGGCCAAATGAGGTGCTTGCTTTGGGGATGCTCAGTGAGATATACCTGCTGGAACGTGTGCTACGGGTGGGTGTTGTTATCGTGACCAGTGAACTGAGATAAGGCAGAGCTTTACCTAGCATAGACTTATAGATGACCTGGAGCCAGTGGGTCTGACGATGAATATGTAGTGAGGGCCAGCCGACTAGAGCATACAGGTTGCAGTAGTGGGTGGTATTAGGTGATTTGGTACCAAAATCGATGAAGACGGCTGCACAGTACTGTCTTTTATCGATGGCGGTTATAATATCATTTAGTACCTTGAGTGTGGCTGAGGTGCACCCATGACCGGCTCGGAAGCCGGATTGCACAGCGGAGAAGGTACGGTGGGATTCGAAATGGTCAGTTATCTGTTTATTAACTTGGCTTTCGAAGACTTTAGACAGGGCATGATGGATATAGGTCTGTAACAGTTTGGGTCTAGGGTGTCACCCCCTTTGTAGAGGGGGCTGACTGCGGCAGCTTTCCAATCTTTAGGGATCTCAAACGACACGAAAGAGAGGTTGAACAGGCTGGTAATAGGGGTTGCAGCAATTGTGGAGGATAGTTTTAGAACGAGAGGGTCCAGATTGTCTAGCCCAGCTGATTTGTACTGGTCCAGGGTTTGCAGCTCTTTCAGAACATCTGTTGTCTGGATATGGGTGAAGGAGAAGCTGGGGAGGCTTGGGCGAGTAGCTGTGGGGGGGGGGGGGGGGGCTGTTGGCCGGGGTTGGAGTAGCCAGAGGGAAGGCATGGCCAGCTCATGAGAAATGCTTATTGTAATTTTCGATTATCATGGATTTATCAGTGGTGACCGTGTTACCTAGCCTCAGTGCAGTGGGCAGCTGGGAGGAGGTGCTCTTGTTCTCTATGGACTTTACAGTGTCCCAAAACTTTTTGGAGTTAGAGCTACAGGATGCGAAGCTAGGCTTTGCTTTCCTGACTGACTGCGTGTATTGGTTCCTGACTTCCCTGAACAGTTGTATATCGTGGGGACTATTCGATGCTATTGCAGTCTGGCACAGGATGTTTTTGTGCTGGTCAAGGGCAGTCAGGTCTGGATTGAACCAAGGGCTATATCTGTTCTTAGTTCTGCATTTTTTGTACTGGGCATGCTTATGTAAGATGGTGAGGAAATTACTTTTAAAGAATGACCAGGCATCCTCGACTGACGGGATGAGGTCAATATCCTTCCAGGATACCCGGGCCAGGTCGATTTGAATGGCCTGCTCGTAGAAGTGTTTTAGGGAGTGTTTGACAGTGATGAGGGGTTGTCGTTTCACCGGTGACCCATAGCGGATACAGGCAATGAGGCAGTGATCGCTGAGATCCTGATTGAAAACAGCAGAGGTGTATTTGGATGGCAAGTTGGTCAGGATAATGTCCATGAGGGTGCCCATGTTTACGGATTTAGGGTTGTACCTGGTAGGTTCCTTGATGATTTGTGTGAGATAGAGGGCATCTAGCTTAGATTGTAGGACTGCCGGGGTGTTAAGCATATCTCAGTTTAGGTCACATAACAGAACGAACTCTGAAGCTAGATGGGGGGTGATCAATTCACAAATGGTGTCCAGAGCACAGCTGGGAGCGGAGGGGGGTCGATAGCAGGCGGCAAGAGTTAGAGACTTATTTCTGGAGAGGTTTTTTTTTAATTAGAAGTTCAAACTGTTTGGGTATAGACCTGGAAAGTATGACAGAACTTTACAGGTTCTCTCTGCAGTAGATTGCAACTCCTCCCCCTTTGGCAGTTCTATCTCTGTAACAATAAATCCATAGAACTTACAGTACAATGAAACACATCAAAATTCATTGCTCTTTATGAGCTCTTGAAACAATCCAAACATGACAATTTAATTCACAGAGTAACATTCATTTCCTCAATTCAAGATTACCAGTTATCACACCTCTACTGGCGTCAGTGACCCCAGGACTTCGGTGAGAATGTCTCCTCCTTAAGATTGCCACAGATCAGGTGTGCTTAATCCCTGTTATAGCCCACAGATGGTCTGTCATTTAATAAACAATGCCATAAATCATGATGAGTCATCAAGCTGTGCTCCCATGCCAGCCAGTCGCTAGTCAAGAGTATCATTTTTTTAAATTCTTCCACTACATTTTCCTGCCTGTGGACACTCTGCACTGTAGAAGACAATCAGAGGAACCAGAGAAATGTGTGGAGAGAGGTGATTAGAACTTGAAGCAACAGCATCAAGTCCATGTAATAGTTACCCACCAAAGGCTTGCAAGGATACAGTGTAGACCCTCAACAAGAGTCACTGTCTGCTTGGACTGCATTAACTTTTTGTCCAGTATCATTAAGGTCCTGGTGTTCTCCTCATAGAAGGTATCTTCTCACCAAGGTGGAACTTCAGTCTCCAGGGGTACCCTGCCTAGAATGCTCAGCTGTCCCATCATGGAATCCTCTATCACCTCCATCAGAAAGTTCCATCACCTCCATCAGAAAGTGTGGCTTAGTTGGTCAGGTCAGGTCCCATCATGGAGTCCATTTCACATTTTATGACGCACCAGTTTTTGTGAAAAGCTTGTAAAGCATTGGAAATAGTACTACATTGAATGTACACACATCACCATGATAACATTCTGAAATGTATGAGAAATATAGATTACACACTAAATGTCTCATGACATAAGTTGTGAATAAAGTTTCACTATCATTGATATAGAAAATAGCCAACAAAGATATCCCATCAACTGCTTGATCCAAACAAGGAAGAGTTAGGGAGAATGCATGAATGGATGAAAGAAAAACAAACAGAATCATTGCAAATAAAAAAATACAACAATATACGGTGATGAACAATTTCACGCCCTGATCTGTTTCACCTGTCCTTGTGATTGTCTCCACCCCCTCCAGGTGTCGCTTATTTTCCCTGGTGTATTTATCCCTCTGTTTACTGTCTCTCTGTGCCAGTTTGTCTTGTCAAGTCAACCAGCGTGTATTTCTTGTGCGTCTGTTTTTCTATTCTCTCTTTCGGTAGTCCTCCCGATTTTGACCCTTGCCTGCCCTGACTCTGAACCCGCCTGCCTGACCATACTGCCTACTCTGACCTCGAGCCTGCATGCTACTCTGACCTTGTTATGATCTTTTTGCCTGTCCACGGCCATTCTCAAATCAAATTTATTTGCTACATGTGACGAATACAACAAGTGTAGACTTTACCGTGAAATGCATACTTACAAGCCCTTAACCAACAGTGTAGTTCAAGAAGAAAATATTTACCAAGTAGGCTAAAGTAATAATAAAAAGTAACACAATAACGAGGCTATATACTGGTGTCAATGGGACCAAGTCAGTGTACAGGCAAGTAAAGCTAGGTAATCTGTACATGTAGGTGGGGGTGAAGTGACTATGCGTAGTTAACAAACAAACAGCGAGTAGCAGCAATGGGATGTTTTTATGAATTCTTCAGTTCAGCAGTCTTATGGCTTGGGGGTAAAAGCTGTTCAGGAGCCTTTTGGTCCTAGACTTGCCAGTACCAATTGCCATCGGGTAGCAGAGAACAGTCTAACTACGGTGACTGGAGTCTGACAATTTTATGTACTTTCCTCTGACAGGTCCTGGATGGCAGAAAGCTTGGGCCCAGTGATGTACTGGGCTGTTCGCACTGTAGTGGCTTACGGTCAGATGCCGAGCAATTGCCAAATCAGGTGGTGATGCAACCTGTCAGGATGCTCTCGACGCTGCAGCAATAGAAGTTTTTGAGGACCTGGGGACCATGCCAAATCTTTTCATTCTCCTGAGGGGGCAAAGGTTTGGTCGTGCCCTCTTCATGACTGTCTGTTGGTGATGTGGACAACAAGGAATTTGAAGGTCTCAACCTGCTCCACTACAGCCCCGTCGATGTTAATGGGGGCCTGTTCGGCCCACCTTTTCATGTAGTCCACGATCAGCTCCTTTGTGTTGCTCACATTGAGGGAGAGGTTGTTGTCCTGGCACTACACTGCCAGGTCTCTGACCTCCCCCCTATAGGCCGTCTCATCGTTGTCGGTGATCAGGCCTACCACTGTTGTCGTCAGCAAACTTAATTATGGTGTTGGAGTCATGTTTGGCCACGCAGTTGTGGGTGAACAGGGAATACAGGAGGAGACTAAGTACACACCCGTGAGGGGCCCCAGTGTTAAGGATCAGCGTGGCAGACGTGTTGTTACCTACTCTTACCACCTGGGGGTGGCCCGTCAGGAAGCCCAGGATCCAGTTGCAGAGGGAGGTGTTTAGTCCCAGAATCCTTAGCTTAGTGATGAACTTCGTGGGCACCATAGTGTTGAACGCTGAGCTATAGTCAAACAGCATTCTCACATAGATGTTCCTTTTGTCCAGATGAGAAAGGGCAGTGTGGAGTGCGATTGAGACTGCGTCATCTATGGATACATTGGGACTGTATACAAATTGAAGTGGGTCTAGGGTGTCCGGGAGGATGCTGTTGATAGCCATGACCAGCCTTTTAAAGCACTTCATGGCTACCGACGTGAGTTCCACGGGGCGATAGTCATTTAGGCAGGTTACCTTCGCTTCCTTGGGCACAGGGACTATGGTGGTCTGCTTGAAACATGTGGGTATTACAGACTCAGTCAGGGAGAGGGTGAAAATGTCAGTGAAGCCACTTGACAGTTGGTCAGCGCATACTTTGAGTACACATCCTAGTAATCCGTCTGGCCCTGCGGCTTTGTGAATGTTGACCTGTTCAAAAGTTTTGTTCATATCGGCTACCGAGTGCGTTATCACACAGTCATCCAGAAAAGCTGGAACTCTCGTGTATGCTTCAGTGTTACTTGCCTTGAAGCGAGCATAAAAGTCATTTAGCTCGACTGGTAGGCTCACGTCACTGGGCAGCTCGCATCTGGGTTTTCCTTTGTAGTCCATAGTAGTTTTCAAGCCCTGCCACATCTCACGAGCGTCAGAGCCGGTGTAGTAGGATTCAAATCTTAATCCTGTACTAACGCTTTGCTTGTTTGATGGTTCGTCTGAGGGCATAGAAGGATTTCTTATAAGCGTCCGGATTAGATTCCCGCTCTTTGAAAGTGGCAGCTCTAGCCTTCAGCTCGATGCGGATGTTGCCTGTAATCCATGGCTTCTGGTTGGGATATTGTTAAATGGGATTTATGTTTAAATTAATGATTAGAATACTCCACCCTGAAACCATATAATTGTATGAAATTGTGTAATTTGTCAGTAAAATAATATGTCTCTACAGTATCTTAAACACAGACTGTCTGAGCAAAATTCGGTGCCGACCTTGTCTAGGGGCCACTGAGAGATTTGGCCTCACGGCCTCTAATCTATGTCGGCTGGGTAGGGAGACCATATGTGCGCAGGTATGTGCGCCGCAAAAAAATGGATGTCTTTGTATTGTGGACTTCAGAACGTTCCTGTGAATAAACATTTGACTATTGTAGGCTGGGCCTCTGTCTGATTTAATTTCAACCAGTATCTTACAAATTCTGGGTTGCAGACTGAGTAGTTAACTTCTCTAGGATAAGGGGCGGATTTGGAATTTTAGATAAAAAGCATGCCCAAATTCAACTGCCTGCTACTCATCCCGAGAAGATAAGTTATGCATATTATTAGTAGATTTGGACAAAAAACACTCTGAAGTTTCTTAAACTGTTTGAATCATGTCTGAGAGTATAACAGAACTTATGTAGCAGGCGAAAACCTGAGGACAAACCATTCAGATCTTTTTTTTTGAGGTCACTCTTTTCAACGGGATTTCATTGGGAATCCATATTTCTAAGGGACTTGCTTGCAGTTCCTACCACTTCCACTGGATGTCACCAGTCTTTAGAAATTGGTTGAGGTTATTCCTTTGTGTAATGAAGAAGTACGGCCATCTTGAACAAGGGTCACTTCAAGTGTACTGTTTGTTAGAGGCGCCTGACCAGAAAGCTAGCGTCAGTTTGCTGGCGTCCTGTATTGAACACAGATTATCCCGTCTTCAATTTTATCGATGATTTACTGTAAAAAAAATACCTAAAGTTGTATTCCAAATGGGTTTGAAATGTTTTGGCAAAGTTTACAGGTAACTTTTGAGATATTTTGCAGTCATGTTGCGCAAATTGGAACTAGTGTTTTTCTGGATCAAACGTGCCAAATAAATGGACATTTTGGATATATATGGACGGAATTAATCGAACAAAATGACTTTTTTATGTTTATAGGACATAATGGTGTGCAAACAGAAGAAGCTCGTCAAAGGTAAGGCATGATTTATATTTTTATTCCTGCGTTGTCGCGCCTGCAGGGTTGAAATATGTTTTCTGTCTTTTGTTCACGTAGGTGCTATCCTCATCTATTGCTTTTGCCAAAAAGCTTTGCGCTATGCTAATTAGTGTAGTTGATGACAATTCTCCCAAATCCGGGGATGCATAGTTCCAAGAGTTAAAGAAGCTCTGACAAAGCAACAAACACAGAACATACCAAAGCTGCTACCAACAACAACTAACATAGTACATACCAACATGCTATACCCCTCATCCATCAACCTCCTCTCTCAGCAATGATCTATATCAAAAGCAATCTCTCCCCTGAACAACAGAACACTGGCTTTTATAGCTTCAGAAGGCATTGGAAACCGGAGACAGCTGCTTCCTGATGAGGGGGCGGGGTCAACTCCAATTAGCCATGGAGTCAACCAATCAGCTGCTGGGGGATTTCAGGAAGCCATCTCCTGAAACACACTCAAATACACAAACTACAACACAGAAACTGGGGAATGTAACATAGGAGTTTATTTGAATTTGGCACACTGCATTTTCTCTGGCTTTTGGCCAAGTGGGACGCTACCGTCCCACATAAAATTAAAGTTCAGTTTATGAACATTGAGAACAAAATTCTCTTAACAGATATATGGGGACGACGTCATTGCACTTATTGATGAAGCTCTTGCCTACCCCTGGATACTAATAAATATCAGAGACTCAAACCATCTGCCTCCCATGAGTTTGGAAACAAATGAGAACACTCTCAAACAATCCATATAGTGTTGACCAAATATCTTTTCCACCACTATGGTTCAGGAAGTAAATGAGAACAATCAAATTCTAAGAATATTCAACTCAAAAAAATGTATAAAATTGCTAACAACATTTTGACTAGTAACACATGCATCAGTCAATATTAGGATTTTGAAAAACTCAAAGGAAACTGTATTTCCATAGGATGATTTTCTAAAGCCATCCTGTCTGTGAGCCACTCCTGCTGAGCGTGCAGTGTCTTCATCTCTACAGATAAGATGTCCAATAGCCAACACGAGTTTGATATTCATCTTTATTATTACAATTGTATCCTTTTCTGTTAAACTGGCTGAGGATCACATCATTATTGTCACTAGAGTTCAATCCCATTGTATGCTCAGGAATGACATACTCAGTGGCATGGACCGCTCATGTCTCCAAAAACGTATCTGTGCACCCTATTGCCTTAAGGCGTTGGACTTAAGATCCAATGGACATATGTCCTCGTGGTTTTGAACCCCACTCGTGGTATAAGTTCCTCTATCATTTGGATGTTATCAATTGTCCTTTCACTCATTTGAAATTTCTTTGGATGAAAGCTGAAAGAATTGACTTTGTTCCCCTTATACCGCCTTCAAGTATTTATCCTTTAAAAACACAAAAGATGGCGAAGTGGTTATGGTGTTAGAGTCATTATCAACTTAATAGTTATTATTCTTGCTTCGAAACCCCATTCTTGTATTAAGTTTGATTTAGATGTCAACAAGTCTCATTTAGTTATTGTCTGGATCAAAGCCAAAATAACTGACTGTGTGCTCCTCATTCCAATTTCACTGGGCTCTTGATTGTACTTTACACCAGGATGGCTGAGTAGTTTAGACTGTTGGAATAAAAATCCAAAGAATGCTATGTTCTTGTGGATACCAACCGCATTCCTGGAAAAAAATTACTTTGGATGTAATCAACCCACCTTTCATTCATTTCCAATTAGCGTGGATCAAATCTGAAAGAAATGACAATGACAAGTTCTTCTACTTTGACTCAGCTCGTTAGTCTTTTAGAAACACCTGGATTTCAGTGTGTTTAACATTATTGTTTAGCTCGCTATCCGTATTGAAAATGAGGAATGCTTCACAAATTAAAATATAAAAAATGTAAACATCGGATGTTTGTCTCCAGAACTATCAATGGCCTATTGACAGTATATGGGTTTAAAAGAAACCTACCCTTCAATTATGTTAGCCAGGCTCTTATATTTTTATCTGGATCTCATAGAGGAAAAATCTCCATCCGGGACCTATCCTTATGGAACCTATCCTACACCATATATTCACGACCTGTCGTTTACACAATGGGCCTATAGAATTAACTCAGGCTTCCTAAGTCCGTATTCTATAATTATTCAGCCTACGATTCTCATCTCCCCAATATGTCAACATGATTGGTAACAAGTGTAGGAACTTGCCTACCTAATTTATTGTGCTGGCTCCTGTTCACTGATCTGGACTCTTTGGTTTAATTAAAAATCGTGGTGAATCCTCTTGACCACGCCAACTGTTAGGTTCTTATTTTTCATAGTAAATAACTCATTGACACTAGAGAAGCTTTAACCAAGTTTAATTCTTCCCGAAGGTTCTGTACAGCTGTAATCAGACAGCAAAACATTTCTATCCATTGGTTATATACATCCTACTAAGACACTCCCTCTCTCCAATCCTTAGTTTATGTCCAAGAGAAAGAAGATACTAACCTTGATTACTCCCTTCAGTTGAACTGACCTCACCCCTCACCTCCTGACCTCAACCCCTCCTTCACCTAATCCACAGATATCCACCTGTCTTCCCTATTTCAACACATCGCTCTCCTCTCCTCCATCAAACACATTCCAAAGCCTTCTGGCTTTTTACAGAGAACCCTTAACTTCTGACACGAAACCCATTCTCTTCCGCTCTTCCTATTCAAAGCTTCTTCTTCTCTATCATGTATTTAATATCTCATTGTTCAAAGTTTAGCTGATTCCAACAGTTGTTAGTTAGCTAGTGAATTTGATCCATAGTAGCATAGACATGAGTCAAAATATCGCAAAACAAGACATGATATCACATGCAAAAGGGATTGCTTTTGATAAAAATGTTTTATGTGACCTCCCAATGAAAACTAGTTTGAAAAATGTAAAACATATTTCATGCAAAAGAGATGTATGTTTCTGGATGATGCGCCATGCTGCCTTGTTGACAACATGACCGAGCAGCACAGATTAATGTTCCATTTGAAAAGGGTGCATCTCACTGCTTTTGCCCGTTCACATCATGGGCCATAGACTGTTGCACTGTGACCCCGGTTAATATAACTCCCTCATTGACTTTAATGGGAACAACAAATAAGGCAAGCCACAAATGAAACTCGTTCAGACGCAGGACAAACTGTTTGCTAAGGGAGGAATGGTCAAAAAACTTCTCAATGAAAGGAAATGTTTTTGATTTTTATGGCAGCACATGCAGTCAGGAGCTTAATAGAGGAGAAAATGTGCATCTAAAGAAATGAAAGTATTATTTTATTTACCCAGGCAAGTCAGTTAAGAACAAATTTGTATTTTCAATGACAGCCTAGGAACAGTGGGTTAACTGCTTGTTCAAGGGCAGAATGAACTTGTCAGCTTGGGGGTTTGAACTTGCAACCTTTTGGTTACTAGTCCAATGCTCTAACCACTAGGCTACCCTGCCGCCCCATTAAAATTGGGATCGTGGTCATTTGGCTGACCAATAACCATCATCCAAATTCCATGACCATCTTCACACCCATAGGCCTATACATGTATGTTACGTGTCAAAGTCATTCCACGGAGGGCCGAGTGTCTGCTGGTTTTCACTCCTCCCTTGTACTTGATTGATGAATTAAGGTCACTAATTAGCAAGGAATTCCCATTATCTGGTTGCCTAGGTCTGAACCCTAAGGCGCCCCCATGGAAATCTAATTAGCATATTTAAAAAATCCCCATAAAATCTGTCAGTTTAAGCAAGAGATATGCTTTTTGCATTGGATGCTTCTCAATCCACCACATCATCCCATGTTGCACTTCCGCATCTGCAGTGAAAGGTGACAGAGCTGTGCTGTGTTTGTCAGACCATGAGACATCACGAAAATATATCTTCTCACAAAACCCTCTATTGAAGATGAGACTCACACGAACACGACAGTGTTTTACGTATTGCTCTGCGACCTCCACAAGCGTCTTGAGACTTGTCTGAAGTCGGTACAGCTGATCTACCCACTTCTGTCTGTAGTGGCTGAACAGTTTGGGCTACACACTCTGTGGAAAGGTGAGACTCTCTCGAATATATACATGTCAGTTGTTTTGCTCTAGGATGCCCACTTGCCTCACAAGACTCGTCTGAATGTCTCCGATACCAGTTGAAAACATACGTATACAGTGCATTCGGAAAGTATTCAGAGCCCTTGACTATTTCCATATTTTGTTATGTTACAGACTTATTCTAAAATTGATTAAATAGTTTTTTTCCCCCTCATCAATCTGCACACAATACCTCATAATGACAAAGCAAAAACAGGATTACATAGTACATTTTTGCTCATTAAAACAACCAGAACAACTGAAAAATCACCCTTTACTCAGTACTTTGTTGAAGCACCTTTGGTAGCGATTACAGCCTCGTCATCTTGGGTATGACGCTACAAGCTTGGCACATCTGTATTTGGGGAGTTTCTCCAATTCTTGTCTCCAGATCCTCTCAAGCTGTGTCATGTTGGAAGGTAGTGTCAATGCATAGCTATTTTCAGGTCTCTCCAGATTTTCGATCGGGCTCTGGCTGGGCCACTCAAGGACATTCAGAGACTTGTCCCAAAGCCACCCCTGCATTGTCTTGGCTGTGTGCTTAGGGTCATTGTCCTGTTGGAAGATTAACACCTCTTGGGTAGGGGGCAGTATTTTTCACCTCCAGATAAAAAGCGTGCCCAAAGTAAACTGCATGTTACTCAGGCCCAGAAGGTAGGATTTGGTAGAACCCCGAGGACAAACCATCCAGTGGAAAAAAATTGAGGTCATAGGATTTTCCATGTGGATGGGATACCCTTATTTTTAGGAACCTGGTTGCAGTTCCTATGGCTTCCACTAGATGTTAACAGTCTTTAGAAATTGTTTGATGTTTTTCTTTTGAGAAATGAAGTAGTGCTATTCATTGTAACTGTCACCCCAGGTGGACTCTACAGTTTTGATGAGCGTGAACTGGAGCACACTTCATGTTTTTACCCAGAATTGGAAATAGTTTATTCCGTCTTAAATTTTATCGATATTTACGTTTTAGGGTACCTGAAGTTGGATTAGGAATGTTGTTTGACATGTTTGGACCAAGTTTACAGGTAACTTATTAGATACTTTGTAGGCATGTTGGGCAAGTTGAAACGGGTGTATTTCTGAATCAAACACGCCAAATAAATTTACATTTTTGTGACATTGACATTATCAAACAAAAGGACCATTTGTGATGTTTCTGGGACATTTCGGCGTGCCAACAGAAGATCTTCAAAGGTAAGGCATGAATTATATAGCTATTTCTGACTTTTGTGATGCACCTGCCTGGTTGAAATATGATGTTCATGTGTTTGTATGCGGGGCGCTGTCCTCAGATAATCACATGGTTTGCTTTCGCCGTAAAGCCTTTTTGAAATCTGACACCGCGTCTGGATTAATAAGAAGTTAAGCTTTATTTTGATGTATAACACATTTTCAAGAATGTGAAATATTTGAATTTGGTATTTTTTTATTTTGTGCTCTGCAATTTCACCAGATGTTGGCCAGGTGGGAAGCTAACGTCCCATAAGAAGTTAACCTTTGCCCCAGTCTGAGGTCCTGAGAGCTCTGGCGCAAGCTTTCATCAAGGATCTCTCTGTATTTTGCTCCGTTCATGTTTCCCTCTATCCTGACTAAACTCCCAGTCCCTGCCGCTGAAAAACATGGTGATGCTGCCGCCACCATGCTTCACAGTAGGGATGGTGCCAGGTTTCCTCCAGACATGATGCTTGGCATTCAGACCAAAGAGTTCAATCTTGTTTTTCATCAGACTAGAGAATCTTGTTTCTCATGGTTTGAGAGTCTTTAGGTGCCTTTTGGAAAACTCCAAGCTTCTGTTTGGCCACGCTACCATAAAGGCCTGATTGGTGGAGTGCTGCAGAGGTGATTGTCCCTTTGGAAGATTCTCCCATCTACACAGAGGAACTCTGGAGCCATGTCAGAGTGACCATCAGGTTCTTGGTCATCTCCCTGACCAATGCCCTTTTCCCCCAATTCCTCAATTTGGCCAGGCAGCCAGCTCCAGGAAGAATCTTGGTGGTTCCAAACTTCTTCCATTTAATAATGATGGAGGCCACTGTTCTTGGGGACCTTCAATGCTGCAGAAATGTGTTGGTACCAGTCCCCAGATCTGTGCCTCGACAGAATCCTGTCTTGGAGTTCTAAGGACAATTCCTTCGACCTCATGGCTTGGTTTTTGCTCTGACATGCACTGTCAACTGTGGGAAATTATAGAAAGGAGTCTGCCTTTCCAAATCATGTCCAATCAATTGAATTTCATTTTGTCATTATGTGGTATTGTGTGTAGATTGAGGGAATAAAAAATATAAAAACATTTTTTTTTTTAGAACAAGGCTGTAATGTATTAACATTTGGAAAAAGTCAAGAGGTCTAAATACTTTCCGAATGCACTGTATATTGAGACGGTTTAGTTTAAAACCAAGGGTTATATATATATATATATATATATATATATATGAGTGCTAAACAGAAAATCAAATCTGAGCTTGATGGCGAGAGCGTAATGGGCCAAAGTAACAGCCCATGGAATATTTATAATCTAAATGTGTGGCAAAATCCTGCCATATATACAGTGCCTTGTGACAGTATTCGGCCCCCTTGAACTCTGCGACCTTTTGCCACATTTCAGGCTTCAAACATAAAGATATAAAACTGTATTTTTTGTGAAGAATCAACAACAAGTGGGACACAATCATGAAGTGGAACGACATTTATTGTATATTCCAAACTTTTTTAACAAATCAAAAACTGAAAAATTAGGCGTGCAAAATTATTCATCCCCCTTAAGTTAATACTTTGTAGCACCACCTTTTGCTGCGATTACAGCTGTAAGTCGCTTGGGGTATGTCTCTATCAGTTTTGCACATCGAGAGACTGACATTTTTTCCCATTCCTCCTTGCAAAACAGCTCGAGCTCAGTGAGGTTGGATGGAGAGCATTTGTGAACAGCAGTTTTCAGTTCTTTCCACAGATTCTCGATTGGATTCAGGTCTGGACTTTGACTTGGCCATTCTAACACCTGGATATGTTTATTTTTGAACCATTCCATTGTAGATTTTGCTTTATGTTTTGGATCATTGTCTTGTTGGAAGACAAATCTCCGTCCCAGTCTCAGGTCTTTTGCAGACTCCATCATGTTTTCTTCCAGAATGGTCCTGTATTTGGCTCCATCCATCTTCCCATCAATTTTAACCATCTTCCCTGTCCCTGCTGAAGAAAAGCAGGCCCAAACCATGATGCTGCCACCACCATGTTTGACAGTGGGGATGGTGTGTTCATTGTGATGAGCTGTGTTGCTTTTACGCCAAACATAATGTTTTGCATTGTTGCCAAAAAGTTCAATTTTGGTTTCATCTGACCAGAGCACCTTCTTCCACATGTTTGGTGTGTCTCCCAGGTGGCTTGTGGAAAACTTTAAACGAAACTTTTTATGGATATCTTTAAGAAATGGCTTTCTTCTTGCCACACTTCCATAAAGGCCAGATTTGTGCAATAGACGACTGATTGTTGTCCTATGGACAGAGTCTCCCACCTCAGCTGTAGATCTCTGCAGTTCATCCAGAGTGATCATGGGCCTCTTGGCTGCATATCTGATCAGTCTTCTCCTTGTATGAGCTGAAAGTTTAGAGGGACGGCCAGGTCTTGGTAGATTTGCAGTGGTCTGATACTCCTTCCATTTCAATATTATCGCTTGCACAGTGCTCCTTGGGATGTTTAAAGCTTGGGAAATCTTTTTGTATCCAAATCCGGCTTTAAACTTCTTCACAACAGTATCTCGGACCTGCCTGGTGTGTTCCTTGTTCTTCATGATGCTCTCTGCGCTTTTAACGGACCTCTGAGACTATCACGGTGCAGGTGCATTTATACGGAGACTTGATTACACACAGGTGGATTGTATTTATCCTCATTAGTCATTTAGGTCAACATTGGATCATTCAGAGATCCTCACTGAACTTCTGGAGAGAGTTTGCTGCACTGAAAGTAAAGGGGCTGAATAATTTTGCACGGTCAATGTTTCAGTTTTTGATTTGTCAAAAAAGTTTGAAATATCCAATAAATGTCGTTCCACTTCATGATTGTGTCCCACTTGTTGTTGATTCTTCACAAAAAAATACAGTTTTATATCTTTATGTTTGAAGCCTGAAATGTGGCAAAAGGTCACAAAGTTCAAGGGGGCCGAATACTTTCGCAAGGCACTGTATATATATTTCTTATAGGGCAGACCAGAACAGCATTTCTTTAGATTTTCTTGTTCTTCCGTATATTTTCTATATATTTTATTGATACTTCAAGGTGTCTTAAAATACAAAACCATCCTTGGTATGATCTTTGGTATGACCTTCTTAAAGCAATTCCATAAAGCATAGTAGAACCCCCCTCCTCCCCTGGCTTAGACAGTGCCAAGACTGTTCAGTGTCAAAAGTAAGGGGTTAAATATATGTTCTTTCTTATGTCTCTCAGCTATATGACATGCACATCTGTTGTTCCATCAAGTTAATCTGTTATTCAGTGCATTTGTATGGGGCCAAAAATACTTTTTCATCAATTATTATTTTTTATTTATTTATTTATACTTAGACAGGGCTTAGACTCATGGGTTAATTGAAAGGAAAAACCAAAGCGAGCAGAAACTACACCCTCCGTGGAATACGTTTGACACCCCTGAGTATGTAAAGCCTTATGAGACAGGGTTGATGTAAACACATATGTACACACTCACCTAACACTAAAATAGCTGCCAGGATTTTGCCACACATTTAGATTGTAAATATTCCATGGGCTGTTACTTTGGCCCATTGTGCTCTCGCCATCAAGCCCAGATTTGCTTTTCTGTTTAGCACTCTTTTGCACCAACTGTATATAACTTTTTCATATTCACTGGTCGGTAAGCCCGTACTAAATAACACTTGCCTCTTGTAAGTTTTGTAAGCCCTGATACTAAGATATATAACTCTTCATTGATCTCTGTAAAGAGGGATGCTCTCAGAACCCAGTGAGCCAGTGCAGAAAGCCTCTTTAGAGGGATTACAGGACTGATCCTAGCTAATGTAGTGGAGAAAGCCAGTCACATTATACTTACACAAACAAGCCCCCTCACAAACACAAAAACTAAGCACAGAGGGAGTGTGTATATGCCATGTACACACCCGCACAAATATAATATCTGACATAATTATTTACCTCCTAAACCTGTCCACGTCAGATTTACCTAGTGACTAACATTACCTAGTGCCTAACACTTTGTGTAAGCGTGTTCCTATGCACGTTACAACATTGGGCAGATAGCGCATTTATTTATTCATTTGATCTCCGTGTGTCTCCCACACATAGGAATGCTGCCTTGGGTATCCAACTAGCTATCACAGCCTTGCGTCAGAATTAGACGTTCAGCCATGATTCTCAAATGTCACATTTGACCTTAACAGTGTTAAGGTTAAGTTTAGGCATTAAGTCCAAATGTATAAGGTTAGGGTTAAGTTTAGGCATTGACTCTGAAATCTTAAAGTTAGGCATTGACTTCAAATGGTTAATGTAAGGGTTAAGGTTTGGGATAGGCTTAAAACAGAAATCTCAAAAACAACTTTCTGTCGCTGGATTTAAACTTACAACCTTTTGAATCAGAGGCAGATGCCTTGTTTTGCATCCACAGCATCCTAGCAAAACCCAAATCTAATTGAAGGTAACAGTGTTCACTGTTACGCCTAGAGACAAGTTTTCACGTCTCAGACATGGAAGGATGTCGAAAATGGACTTGTATCACGTGTTATCTGGCTGTGGGTATTAATACAGCATTTCCAGCACCACTGCAAAGGCTGCTGTCATTTTGCTAGGCTCCAGCTACTTTAAACACAGGCTAGAACGTGTGTGTGTGTGTGTGTGTGCGCGCATGCATATGTGTGTTTGTGTTGTGTGTGCATCCGTGTGTGTCTTGCCATGCTGATCGCGTTTCTCCTCAGACCATCTGATTTCTATTAACATTGAACATGAAGAGTGACTTATGGGAAATGCAGCAAGCCATTCGTCAGATGTTGACCTCTGGGAAAAGCCTCTCCGCCATGGTGTTTGTCCCCCTAGGGGAGCTATCTGTAGAGCATAAATATTCAATATATTCCAGGGCTGAGCATGAAACTTTGGCCTTCTTGTGGATGACATAGATTGTGCATGCAGTTGTTATGCTGTCTCATGAGAGAGGTGGGCATTTTTCAGACACTGAGCCAATCATGGCACCAATCTGCCAAGAGTGTCCTCTTCTGTGTCCATCAGAGCACAATGATTCATTAAAACAACCATCAACATTATGATTATGGTACTGTCATAGCAATGGGAAGTAGCAGCACTCCCTGCTAAATCAGAATTAAAAATATATAATTATAAAAAATGTATACTGTATATATTATTTGTATCAGTGGACTGATATAGATGTCTGTAGTGCGGGCATTTTTTCTTGTTGCAGCATCTCAGCTTTGGCAAAAATGGTAGTTGTATAATTAACTACAGTATCTTGCAAGATTCAATAGTTGGAATTGTAAGAAATCTTGTAAGAGTTGTTGCCCTGTCCCTTTCTATGCCATTGAATCCAGAAAGAACAAAACTTTTACCTCAAACATCTACATCAAAATGTCCAAAGATATGGGAAAAGACACAAAACATCCACATCAAATTACATGGAAAACAACCACTTGTTGTGCAGTATTAATTTACCATCCTTACAAAACACTTAAGGTAATAGTATATTACTGTATTGTGCATAGGCTGATCACCTAGGTTTGTACCTGTAGACTACACCATGAAGAAAAACAATGCACAATACAGTAATTGGGTGTATTGAGACGTCAAGTGGTGTGGGATGATGTCAAAACAAATCAAATTTTACTTGTCACATACACATGGTTGGCAGATAGCAATGGGATATGTGGGACGCTAGCGTCCCACCAGGACAAAAGCCAGAGAAAATGCAGAGCGCCAAATTCAAAGAAATTACTATAAAATTCAAACCTTCATGAAATCACACATGTAAGAATTAAAGCTACACGTGTTGTGAATCCAGCCAACGTGTCAGATTTCAAAAAGGCTTTTCGGCGAAAGCAAACGATGCTATAATCTGAGGATAGCACCTCCGTAAACAAAGAGAGAGAAGCATATTTCAACCCTGCAGGCGCGACACAAAACGCAGAAATAAAAATATAAATCATGCCTTACCTTTGACGAGCTCCTTCTGTTGGCACCCCAATATGTCCCATAAACATCACAAATGGTCCTTTTGTTCAATTAATTCCGTCCATATATATCCAAAATGTCAATTTAATTGGCACGTTTGATCCAGACAAACACTGGTTCCAACTTACGCAACGTGACTACAAAATATCTCAAAAGTTACCTGTAAACTTTGCCAAAACATTTCAAACTCCTTTTGTAATACAACTTTAGGTATTTTTCATAGTAAATAATCGATAAAATTGAAGACTGGATGATCTCTTTTCAATACAGGAAGAAAACAAACTGACGCTACCTTTCTGGTCACGCGTCTCTAACAAACAGTACACTTGAAGTGACCCTCGTTTTGAACAGGGATAATTCGTCATTACACAAAGGAATAACCTCAACCAATTTCTAAAGACTGTTGACATCCAGTGGAAGCGGTAGGAACTGCATGAAGGTCCCTTAGAAATCTTGATTCCCAATGAAATCCCCTTGAAAAGAGTGACCTAAAAAAACAAAAAACATCTGAATGGTTTTTCCTCTGGGTTTCGCCTGCGACATGAATTCTGTTACATGTATACTCACAGACATGATTCAAACATTTTTTGAAGCTTCAGAGTGTTTTATATCAAAATCTACTAATAATATGCATATCTTATCCTCTGGGGATGAGTAGAAGGCAGTTGAATTTGGGCATGCATTTCATCCGGACGTGAAAATACTGCCCCATGTCTCCAAGAAGCGAATGCGAGTGTAGCGAAATGCTTGTGCTTCTAGTTCCGACAATGCAGTAATAACCAGCGAGTTATCTAACCTATCAATTTCACAACAACTACCTTATACACACACGTGTAAAGGAATGAATAAGAATATGTACATAAAAATATATGAATGAGTGATGGTACAGAACGGCATAGGCAAGATGCAGTAGATGGTATCGAGTACAGTATGTACATATGAGATGAGTAATGTAGGGTATGTAAACATTATTTGAAATGGCATTGTTTAACCTTTGTGGTGTAACGGTTTTCTGTAGGCGAAGGAGATTCGGACCAAAATGCAGCGTGTAGATTGCGATCCATGTTTAATGAAAACGTAAAACACGAATCAATACAAATACTACAAAACAAAAAGAACGTAACGAAAACCGAAACAGCCTATACTAGTGTAAACTAACATAGAGACAGGAACAAGGACACTAAGGACAATCACCCACGAAACACACAAAGAATATGGCTACCTAAATATGGTTCCCAATCAGAGACAATGATAATCACCTGACTCTGATTGAGAACCGCCTCAGGCAGCCATACACTATGCTATACATCCCACACAACCCCAAGACGAAACACACCACAAATAAACCCATGTCACACCCTGGCCTGACCCAATAAATGAAGATAAACATAATAAATATAGACCAGGGCGTGACTTGTGGGATAGGGGGCAGCATTTTCACTTTTGGATGAATAGCATGCCCAGAGTGAACTGCCTCTTACTCTGTCCCAGATGCTAATATATGCATATTATTATTAGTATTGGATAGAAAACATGATGTTTGTGAGTATAACAGAACTAATATGGCAGGCAAAAACCTGAGAAAAATCCAACCAGGAAGTGGGACATCTTAGGTTTGTAGTTTTTCAAAGCTTGGCCGACCGAATACATATTGAGATATGGATGAGGTTGCACTTCATAGGGCTTCCACTAGATGTCATCCGTCTTTAGAAACTGGTTTGAGGATTCTACTATAAAGGAGGGGCTCATGAGATCTCTTTGAGTCAGAGGTCTTGCAGAGAGCTTTGGTCTCATGATGCGCGCTCCCGACAGAGTCACCTCTCGTTCCAATGCTTTTCTGAAGACAAAGGAATTCTCCGGTTGGAACATTATTGATGTTTTATATTAAAAACATCCTAGCGATTGATTCCATACATCGGTTGACTTGTTTCTAAAGGACTGTAACTTTTCGAGATTTTGGCTGGATGAAATGCTCGCGTCTCATGAAGATGGATTACTGGGCTGAATACGCTAACAACAAGTGGCTATTTGGACATAAATGATGGAACTTTATGGAACAAATCGGTCATTTATTGTCGAACTGGGATTCCTGGGAGTGCCTTCTGATGAAGATCATCAAAGTTAAGTGAATATTTATGGTGTTGTTTCTAACTTTGTTGATTCCAAAATGGCAGCTATTCCTCTGGCTATTTTGGGCTCTGAGCGCCGTTCTCATATTATGCTTTTTCCGTATTTTTTTTTAAATCTGACACAGCGGTTGCATTAATAAGGAGAAGTCCATCTTTAATTCTGGAAATAACACTTGTATCTTTTATCAATGTTTATTATGAGTATTTCTGCAAAATCACCGGATGTTTTGGAATCAAAACATTACTGCACATAAGGCGCCAATGTAAACTGAACTTTTGGGATATACATATGCACATTATCGAACAGAAACAAAAATTTATTGTGTAACATGATGTCCTTTGAGTGTCATCATTATTTTTTTATTTTTTTTTATTTAACCCGGTAGGCTAGTTGAGAACAAGTTCTCATTTGCAACTGCGACCTGGCCAAGATAAAGCATAGCAGTGTGAACAGACAACACGTAAACAATTAACAAGTCAATAACACAGTAGAAAAAAAGAGAGTCTATATGCATTGTGTGCAAAAGGCATGAGGAGGTGGGCGAATAATTACAATTTTGCAGTTTAACACTGGAGTGATAAATGATCAGATGGTCATGTACAGGTAGAGATATTGGTGTGCAAAAGAGCAGAGAAGTAAATAAATAAAAACAGTATGGGGATGAGGTAGGTAAAAATGGGTGGGCTATTTACCGATAGACTATAGACAACAACAGCTAATCAGCTAACACAACAACAGCAGGTAAAATGGCGTTGACTAGGCAGGGAGGGTCGGATTAACTACACACAGAGCCTGAGTGCGGCTGGGGCCAACAGATAAAACATAAACAAGCAGAATGGAGTACCGTGATTAATGGACAGTCCAGCATGCATCAGCTATGTAGCCAAGTGATCAGTGTCCAGGGGGCAGCGGTGGATGGGGCAGGGAAGCTAGACTGGCAAGTATTATCCAGGTTAAAAAATATTTTTAAAAAGTGATTCATTTTATCTATATTTCTGATTTTTGTGACTCCTATCTTTGGCTGGAACAATGGCTGTGTGTTTTTGTGCTTTAGCTGTAAAGCATTTTTTTAAATCGGACATGATGGGAAGATTAACAAGATGTTTATCTTTCATTTGCTGTATTGGACTTGTTAATGTGTGGAAGTTATATTTTTCAAAAACATATTTTTGAATTTCGCACTCTGTCTTTTCAGCAGAATGTTGTCGAGGGGTTCCCCAGCAGAACGCCTGCGCAAGAAAGGTTAAAGTGGCTAGTGATACATTTTTCATCCATTTTTACATTATTAAAGTGGCTGGAGTTGAGTCAGTATGTTGGCAGCAGCCACTCAATGTTCGTGGTGGCTGTTTTTCAGTCTCTAGGTCCCTGCTTTGATGCACCTGTACTGACCTCGCCTTCTGGATGATAGCGGGGTGAACAGGCAGTGGCTTGGGTGGTTGTTGTCCTTGATGATCTTTATGGCCTTCCTGTGATATCGGGTGGTGTAGGTGTCCTAGAGGGCAGGTAGTTTGCCCCCAGTGATGCGTTGTGCAGACCTCACTACCCTCTGGAGAGCCTTACGGTTGTGGGTGGAGCAGTTGCCGTACCAGGCGGTGATACAGCCCGACAGGATGCTCTCGATTGCGCATCTGTAGAAGTTTGTGAGTGCTTTTGGTGACAAGCCAAATTTCTTCAGCCTCCTGAGGTTGAAGAGGCGCTGCTGCGCCTTCTTCACCACGCTGTCTGTGTGTGTGGACCAATTCAGTTTGTCCATGATGTGTATGTCGAGCAACTTACTACCCTCTCCACTACTGTCCCGTCGATGTGGATGGGGGGGTGCTCCCTCTGCTGTTTCCTGAAGTCCACGACCATCTCATTTGTTTTGTTGACGTTGTGTGTGAGGTTATTTCCCTTCACCATACGCCGAGGGCCCTCGCCTCCTCCCTGTAGGCAGTCTCGTCGTTGTTGGTAATCAAGCCTACCACAGTAGAGTCATCTGCAAACTTGATGATTGAGTTGGAGGCGTGCATGGCCCCACAATCGTGGGTGAACAGGGAGTAAGGGGGGGCTCAGAATGCACCCTTGTGGGGCCCCAGTGCTGAGGATCAGCGGGGTGGAGAAGTTGTTACCTACCCTCACCACCGGGGGTGGCCCGTCAGGGAGTCCAGTACCCAGTAGCACAGGGCGGGGTCGATACCCAGGGTCTCGAGCTTGATGACGAGTTTGGAGGCTACTATGGTCTTAAATGCTGAACAGTAGTCGATGAACAGCATTTTCACATAGGTATTCCTCTTGTCCAGATGGGTTAGGGCAGTGTGCAGTGTGGTTGTGATTGCATCATCTGTGGATCTATTGGGGTGGTAAGGAAATTGGAATGGGTCTAGGGTGTCAGATAGGGTGGAGGTGATATGGTCCTTGACTAGTCTCTCAAAGTACTTCATGATGACGGAAGTGAGTGCTACGAGGCGGGAGTCGTTTAGCTCAGTTACCTTAGCTTTCTTGGGACAAGGAACAATGGTGGCCCCCTTGAAGCATGTGGGAACAGCAGACCTGGATAAGGATTGATTGAATATGCCTGTAAACACACCAGCCAGCTGGTCTGCGCATGCTCTGAGGACGCGGCTCGGAATGCCGCCTGGGCCTGCAGCTTTGCGAGGATTAACACGTTTAAATGTTTTACTCACATCGGCTGCAGTGAAGGAGAGTCCATTTTGGCAGCGGGCCGTGTCAGTGGCACTGTATTGTCCTCAAAGCGAGCAAAGAAGTTGTTTAGTCTGTCTGGGAGCAAGACATCCTGGTCCACGACGGGGCTGGCTGTAGACCCTGCCACATACCTTGTGTCTGAGCCGTTGAATTGTGACTCTACTTTGTCTCTATACTGACGCTTAGCTTGTTTGGTTGTCTTGCAGCGGGAATAGCTCCACAGATTGTATTCGGTCATGTTTCCGGTCACCTTGCCCTGATTAAAAGCAGTGGTTCGCGCTTTCAGTTTCTTGCGAATGCTGCCATCGATCCATGGTTTCTGGTTTGGGAATGTTTTTATAGTTGCTGTGGGTACGACATCGCCGATGCACTTGCTAATAAACTCGCTCACCGAATTAGCGTATTTGTCAATGTTGTTGTTTGACGCAATGTGGAACATATCCCAGTCCACGTGAACAAAGCAATCTTGAAGCGTGGAATCAGATTAGTCGGACCAGCGTTGAACAGGCCTGAGCGCGGTCTAACTGTTTTGTATAGATAATCATCAGACTCAAGTTACAAATCCTGGTAAACACTGATATGCATCTAGTTTTTTTTAAATCACGAAAGTAGTGCACTGGGCCTTTACAGAAGTCTTGAGGGCAGGCAAATTATAATTTTTTTGCACCCCAGAAAAAAAGAATCGCAGCAACACCAAATTACTTCCCGCGGCTATGGGTACTGTGATGCACCTTCCTAATAATGAGTTGCATCTTTCAGTCTGGATCAATCAGTCTGCACCTATCAGTCTGGATCTATTAGGTTGAAGGGTGGAAACTCTGTGTTTATAAAATAATTCATTTTTAATTTACAGCCATTAGCAGAAGTCCCGGTTGAATCTTGTGGATCATAGGCCTACTGTCATCCTACCTACACCATAATCAGATTGGCTTTGGTTCAATCCAGAGGGCCTGTTTCGCTGATCTCAATGCCATAACTCACCAACATTATTCCTATATAGTCCCCATTGGCCTGTACAATAATAGAACAAGTCTCCAGTGATTTACATCAGTTTTTATTCTGTCCTACCTTGCATGGTTCCTACATCCGCGTTTCAGGCCTAGGGCTCGTTTTGTGCTGATGACACGTTTGATTCATCTCCCTGCCATTAGCTTGGCTACATATCTGCTCTCCATAACCCTTCTCACCACCACATCACTTTCAGCATTTACTGCCACTCCCCATGCACACATCACACAGGGTCATCACAGGCAGTAAACCCTTTAACTCTGTCAATTGTTTTCTATATCTTTTCACGTTTCTCCTGTCCTTCTCAACAAATCACGTGTATCACTCTCTCTCTCAATCTGTCTCTCTTATTAAAATTCAGATAGTACTTTATTCATCCCCGAGAGGGCAAATTTGACTGCACCAGCCAAAACATACAACACTAAATAGACAATAAAAACACAACAAGGACACACGAACACTATAAACATCACATCAATGAATATAAAAATGAAGTGTTCATGTAAAAAATGACATGATATGATATTCAATAGATTATATTTTGACATATGAAGTCTGTATTCTATTTGTTTACGCAGTAAATGAGAAGCTTTTTGGGTTTAGTGACATGTCTTTGACTAATGATTGTTTGGCATGTATGGAGTTATCATGAGAACCATAAATACACTTCTTCACCCTAAAGGAGGCACCATCGCAACCAATAAAATTGAAATAAGAACCCTGGAAAAAGACCAATGAAATGGTCACATTTGTCAAACCTAATGCCATGAACAGCCCTACACTCACAGAGACAATTAATTTTAATGAAACAATCACCTCCAAATCACATCACTGTCATGTATGTTCTTATCTAACAATTTGTCATTGAAATAGAACGTCTAGATCAACGTCTAACGAGGCATCCTTAAAAAACAATGGATCATTTAACAACATGGATTCAACCAGAATAAAAATTGATGGAAAATAACAAAGTATTGAACATGCGTGGGTCAACAATGACATTTGAGGTCAACCACCATCGACCTTATTGCCAACGTAGCCCTGACACGTACAGCTAGAAGCATATACAGTAGCCCTTCACTGTATATTTGCACGCCATTTGAATTCATATGTATTTGCATGGCATTTTTTACTATATTGAGATATAGCGCTACTCTAGTTAGTCTAGGTAAGTCTTTGTTTAATTTATATAAATATTTCATTCTAATCAAACTTCACCAAAAATACCACTTCCAGAAGGTCTTTCAGAGGAACTTTGGAAAGTGAAAAACTCCCCCTTTGATCAACAGAGGCAGTATGGATGTGTCAGAGATCTGGCTTCTATCAATTATCAAAGTCCCGTCTAACTGTCATTCATGGAGATAGAGATGCTATACATACTGTACATACTGTAGAGGCTGGAGGAAATTACAGGCCTGCCTGCCACTGATCAGATGCATGTCACCTGCATTTTACAGTCAGTCAATATACTGAGAGTTATATTGGTAAAGAGTTATATTGGTAAAACACAGCAAAGTAGTTACTGAGTGTTAAAGATGTAAAAAAAAGACATTGCATGTGTAGGACATTTACGGAAATGCATGAAGCATCTAACAATACTCATGCAACTGAAAGGTTGCTGGTTCGAAAACCCTGAGCCAACTAGGTGAAACTAGGTCTGTCTGTGTGCCCTTGATCAAGACACTTAACCCAAATTGCTCCTGTAAGTCACTCTGGATAAGAGTGTCTACTAAAGTGTCATGTAAAAATGTACTGAAGAATAATGTTTAAGCAGAAATAGCCGAAGGAGATGCTGGATGCAGAAGAGATGCACTGCAAGATAAAGAAGAGAAGGGAAACCAAGACAGTAGTCGAGAAGAGAGCAAACATAGGAGATTTAATAATGAATCACAGTATTGATTTGTTTGCACTAGGGCAGGATGGGATAACTAGTCTAACAATGTGGCTGGCCTTCAACTCTGCTATACCACAACACTCAGCCTGAGAGAGAACATTATTAGAATGAATGAAAGCAAAAATCATTTAGGACATCACACAGATAGCTATTTAAATTGAATCAATAGACACACTAGAGGACGATTCCCCAGAAACATAGTCAAATGTAAGACTCATATTAATAAACACGGTCAATAGTGTTTGGCTCTATATGAACAGACTAGCAGAACTTCACCAATATCTAAATTATTTCTAACTCTCTTTCTAGGGAATGTCTGCATGCTGAGGAGATTCACTAGGATCCAAATGAACCATACATAACTGTCATGCCTGCATTAGTTCTCTACCAGAACGCCAGTCTGTTACCATTAAAAATGCTGAAAAGTAATCAAAGTAAATAATAGTGTAAAGCAGTTTATCCACTTTGTATACATCCTTGAGATGTAATGATTAATGTAAGAAGAGCCAATGTGGTTGATACGGCAAACCGGGTCATGCATCAGCGCTTTTGACAACTGACTGCCACTCTGCGGAGTCTCATATAGGGCCAAGACAGGCCTGGGGAGACCCCTCCCCCCATGTTTTGCAGTGACATGGGATGGATAGTAAATGGCACCGGTACATAGTTCCATTTAATTTTTACTGTTGAACGTCTTCAACTTAAAAAAATATTGCAAGAAAACATCCTAATAATGGATGGAGAAAAAGAAAGTTTAAAACAATCTTTCTTTATGGTGAACTTTATACATTTTGTGAATAAACATATTCTTCCACACACTGCTGAAGATATCACAGGTATAAAGTCATTGTGAGTCATGAGTGACTCTGATTCAATCACCATAGACGTTTTATGCTGTCCTAATATGGATACCGTACACATGGCCAATCAGTAGAAATGTAGTTAATGATGGAAGTCGACAAGACATGAGCAGCAGAATGTCCTTTTGGTAGTTATTGGCTAAGTCCCATCCTCACACTGTTCTCCTAGCAGGGTGTTGGTCTGGATGATGCCAAATGGGTTGAGACGGACCTTCTGCTGTCTCTGTAGGCCTTTTAATTACATACTAAACCCCGGGCTTTGCAGTCTGCCTGTTTGGACTGTCTGAGCTGGAGGACACCAGTGGCCAAGCAAGTCAAGGCACCGGCCGGCCTGGCAATCAAAAAGGTGAAATCCACCCAGTCTTTCTGTAAATGAACTTGGCTCCCATCGAATCTCGTCATTGTCTATTGGCTCGGTGGTGTTTTCCTTATTCAATCTCGTTCTGTGGGCAGAACGAATGTTACATTTTGTTAAAAGAAGCCAGATAAGAGACTTTCCACTGGGCAAAAAATGTTTGAATCATCATTGTCTCCAGGTAATTCTAATGCAAAAAATCATTGGGATGACACTGAATAAATGAGAAAAACTAATTTGATTTGCAAAAAGTAATCAACGTTACGGCATTACGTATATTTTCACCCAAATTTGACCTAAATCCGATGACATTGTGAAAAGTTTTGGGATTTCTAACGCCTATTCTAAACACCTCCCTCTGCAACTGGATCCTGGACTTCCTGACGGGCCGCTCCCAGGTGGTAAGGGTAGGCAACAACATGTCTGCAACACACATCTTCAACACTGGGGCCCCTCAGGGGTGTGTGGTTAGTCCCTTCCTGTACTCCCTGTTCACCCACGACTGTGTGGCCAAACACGACTCCAACACCATCATTAAGTTGGCTGACAACACAACAGTGGTAGGCCTGATCACCGACAACGATGAGACAGCCTATAGGGGGGAGGTCAGAGACCTGGCAGTGTGGTGCCAGGCTAGCAACCTCTCCCTCAATGTAAGCAAGACAAAGGAGCTGATCATGGAAAAGGTGGGCCAAACAGGCCACCATTAACATCGACAGGGCTGTAGTGGAGCGGGTTTAGAGTTTCAAGTTCCTTGGTGTCCACATCACCAACAAACTATCATGGTCCAAACAAACCAAGACAGTTGTGAAGAGGGCACACAACATATTTTTCCCCTCAGGAGACTGAAAATATTTGGCAATGGTCCCCAGGTCTTCAAAACATTCTACAGCTGCACCTTCAAGAGTATCCTGACCGGTAGTGCGTGGGGCCAAGCTTCCTGCCATCCAGGATCTGTATAATAGGTGGTGTCAGAGGAAAGCCCAAAAAATTGGCAAAGACCCCAGTCACCCAAGTCATAGACTGTTTTCTCTGCTACCTCACAGCAAGCAGTACCCAAGCGCCAAGTCTAAGACCAAAAGGGTCCTTAACAGCTTCTACCCCCAAGCCGTAAGACCACTGAACAATTAATCAAATAGCCATCGGACTATTTACATTGACACCCCCCTCCATTTGTTTTTTACACTGCTGCTACGCTGTTTATTATAGTCACTTCACCCCTACTGACAGTGAGGGAAAAAGTATTTGATCCCCTGCTGATTTTGTACGTTTGCCCACCGACAAAGAAATGATCAGTCTATAATTTTAATAGTAGGTTTATTTGAACAGTGAGACAGAATAACGACAACAAAAAACAGAAAAATGTCAAAAATGTTATAAATTGATTTGCATTTTAATGAGGGAAATAAGTATTTGACCCCTCTGCAAAACATGACTTAGTACTTGGTGGCAAAACCCTTGTTGGCAATCACAGAGGTCAGACGTTTCTTGTAGTTGGCCACCAGGTTTGCACACATCTCAGGGGGGATTTTGTCCCACTCCTCTTCGCAGATTTTCTCCAAGTCATTAAGGTTTTGAGGCTGACGTTTGGCAACTCGAACCTTCAGCTCCCTCCACAGATTTTCGATGGGATTAAGGTCTGGAGACTGGCTAAGGCCACTCCCATTTACAATTCCCTGGCTGAGGGAAGGAGGTTCTCACCCAAGATTTGACGGTACATGGCCCCGTCCATCGTCCTTTGATACGGTGAAGTTGTCCTGTCCACTTAGCAGAAAAACACCCCCAAAGCATAATGTTGTTGAAAGAGGGTGGCTTGCAAGCTGAAGAACACCATCCCAACAGTGAAGCACCGGGGTGGCAGCATCATGTTGTGGGGGTGCTTTGCTGCAGGAGGGACTGGTGCACTTCACAAAATAGATATCATGAGGCTGGAAAATTATGTGGATATATTGAAGCAACATCTCAAGACATCAGCCAGGAAGTTAAAGCTTGGTCGCAAATGGGTCTTCCAAATGGACAACGACCCCAAGCATTCCAAGTTGTGGCAAAATGTCTTAAGGACAACAAAGCCCTGACCTCAATCCTATAGAACATTTGTAGGCAGAACTGAAAAAGCGTGTGCGAGCAAGGAAGCCTACACACCTGACTCAGTTACACCAGCTCTGTCAGGAGAAATGGGCCAAAATTCACCCAACTTATTGTGGGAAGCTTGTGGAAGGCTACCCAAAACGTTTGACCCAAGTTAAACAATTTAAAGACAATGCCACCAAATACTAATTGAGTGTATGTAAACTTCTGACCCACTGAAAATGTGATGAAAAAAATAAAATCTGAAATAAATAATTTGCTCTACTATTATTCTAACATTTCATATTCTTAAAATAAAGCAATGATCCTAACTGACCTAAGACAAGTCATTTTTACTCGGATGAAATGTCAAGAATTGTGAAAAACTTAGTTTAAATGTATTTGGCAAAGGTGTATGTAAACTTCCAACTTCAACTGTACATTGTGAATGATAAGTAATAGGTACTGACAAGTGTTTCCAGATTTCTATGAAATTAGACCTATTATTATTTAGAATATGGGTGAAACGGTTTTCCTTACATAGTGTTTTATTATCTATGTTACAAAGTCCTTAACGAAGGGCCTCCAGAGTGGCACAGCATTCGAAGGCATTGCATCGCAGTGCTAGAGAAGTCACTACAGACCTGGGGTCCATCCCAGCCTGTATCACAACCAGCCGTGATCAGGAGTCAGGAGTGCGGCTGGCTTCCGGATTAAGTGGGCAGGTCTTAATAGGCTCAGATTGGCGGGTCATGTTTTGGAGGATGCATGACTCGACCATTGCTTTGCCGAGTTGCAGCGATGAAACAAGATTGAATTTGGGGAGAAAAAGGGGGTACGAAATTACAAGCATACCCATAACATGATGCAGGCACCACTATGCTTGAAAATATGTAGTTTGGTACTCAATAATGTGTTGTATGGATTTTTCCCAAACATAACACTTTGTGTTCAGGACAAAAAGTTAATTGTGTATCACATTTTTGCAGTATTACTTTAGTGACTTGTTTTCCTTATATTTAATTGTCAATTGGGTTAATATTATGGAGTAACTACGATATTGTTAATCCATCTTCAGTTTTCTCTTATCACAGCCATTAACATATTTGTGATAGGGGGCAGTATTTTCACATCCGGATTAAATGCATACCCAAATTCAATTGCCTGCTACTCATCCCGAGAAGAGAAGATATGCATATTATTAGTAGATTTGGATAAAAACACTCAGAAGTTTCTAAAACTGTTTGAATCATGTCTGTGAGTATAACAGAACTTATTTAGCAGGCAAAAGCCTGAGGACAAACCATTCAGATTTTTATTTTAATTTTTTTGAGGTCACTCTCTTTTCAATGGGTTTTCATTGGGAATCCAGATTTCTAAGGGACATTCTTGCAGTTCCTATCGCTTCCACTGGATGTCAACAGTCTTTAGAAATTGGTTATTCCTTTGTGTAATGAAGAAGTATGGCTATTTTGAACAAGGGTCACTTGAAGTGTACTGTTAGATAGAGGAGCATGACCAGAAAGCTACAGTTTGTTTTCCTCCTGTATGGAACACAGATCATCCCGTCTTCAATTTTATCGGTTATTTACGTAAAAAAATACCCAAAGTTGTATAACAAAAGGAGTTTGAAATGTTTTGGCAAAGTTTACAGGTAACCTTTGAGATATTTTGTAGTCACGTTTTACAAGTTGGAACCGGTGTGTTTCTGGATCAAGCACGCCAAATAAATGGACATATTGGATATATATCGACAGAATTAATTGAAAAAAAGGACCATTTGTGATGTTTATGGGACATATTGGAGTGCCAACAAAAGAAGCTCGTTAAAGGAAAGGCATGAATTATATTTTTATTTCTGCGTTTTGTGTCGCGCCTGCACGGTTGAAATCTGGTTTCTCTCTTTCTTTACGGAGGTGCTATCCTCAGATTATAGCGTTGTTTGCTTTCGCCGAAAAGCCTTTTTGAAATCTGACATGTTGGCTGGATTGTGTGATTGAATGAAAATTCAATTTTTATAGTAATTTATTTGAATTTGGCGCTCTGCATTTTCCCTGCGTCCAACATATCCCAGAGAGGTTTTAATTAAACTAACGGTTTTAAGGTCCCCATTTGCCTCATCCCTGAGCGGTTTCCTTCCTCTCCGGCAACTGAGTGAGGAAGGATGCCTGAATCTTTTTAGTGACTGGGTGTATTAATACACCACCCACCACCCATCACGACGAGATATCCAAGATGGCAGCATGTCAAGTCATTTGTCTGTAACTAGTACATTTTAAAATACTAATAACCTATATATTTATGGTTGCATAACTTCGTTGTTTTGTCGTGCAAACTATTTTATTTTTGCTTGTGTAAAGATCACGGGATCTCCTCAACTCGGCACTTCATAACTTGAAGTTTACCAAAGTAACCCTGTCTCTTGCTGGCCTGAGTTCCTCCTTAGTCTGCGGAGTGTCTTGTCCAAGCTGCTCCTTTTTGCTCTTCGCCTTGTTGTCAGTGGCAGCTCAACAATCTCAACGTTCTCTCTATCGACCTCAACACCCAATTGACTCACACGCAAAACACTTACATTCAGACTCATACATACACGCTGTCCCTCGCTCCCCTTACCTTTGCTGGCCTCTAATTTTTCGTGGTATTGCTTTGTGCACTGACTTTACTGAACTCTGTAGAAAACTAACATTGTCGCTGGGTGAGTACATCTGACAATGTGCTCTCCCGTCCATTAGACATTTTGTCTGCAGGAACTCGCTCTTTTTCACTCGGTCCACTCGTCCAAGTGCCAATGTATTTGTGGCATGATGTGTACAGTACGAATGTGTTACTACCAAAGTCTAATGGTTTTAAATGACGGTTTTCTGTTGTCTGGAAACTCACTTGTAGAATTCGCTTGCAGTAGGTCTCTTAAAAAAGAGAAGCCGTGCAAGGTTATTAAATAGAGGTGCCTAGTTATTCTTCTTTGTTGATATCAGATAACGTGCAACCTAACCCTGGCCCTGATATGCAATGTCTCCAAACCCCCTCTGATTTTAAATCAAGATCTAGTTTTGGTATTTTTCATTTAAATGTACGCAGCCTGTTGTCAAAAATTGATGGGGTTAGGATTTGGGCTAAATCAACTGATGCTGATGTAATTGTGTTTTCTGAAACCTGGCTCAGCAAGTCCGTTTTTGATAAGGATATTTGTATAAGTGGTTACAATGTTTATCGCACTGATCGGGTTAAGAAAGGTGGGGGTGTGGCTATATATGTAAAATCTAAATTCCCTGTACATTTGGCAAAGTCTGAAACTATTTGTAAACAGTTGTAATTTCTTGCTTTGAATATTGAGGTTTCAATTGGCCTCTCTATAACTGTGATTGGCTGTTATAGACCCCCCTCTGCTCTCGGTGATGCATTTTCTTCTTTGACACACCTTATGTCTAACCTTCTTTACAGTGAAATGATCTTGATTGGTGATCTCAACTGGTGTTGGTTAAAGCCGGTGTCTGATGATTTAAAAATGTTTTGTAATTCTATGAATCTTACCCAGTTGATTAATTCACACACTAGCTTAAATCCTAAATGCCCAGATAAATCTACCCTGATTGTTTTGAAGTCTGAATATTTTATGTCTGTTACCACTGATAACCTGAATGACCCTTGTCAGGACCCGGTTTCGAACCTGGGTCTCCGGAGTGAGAAACAGTCACTTAACCAACTGAGCCACGAATAGACAGCAGAACCCAGAAGATGAGGCAGACACAGCAGTACTTAAGACGGTGTATTTAATGAAGAAAAAATCCTAAAAATAAAAAATGGCAAATCCAAAAGGTGGAAGGAAAAACACAAAAAGATCTAAAAAGAAACTCACCAAAACTAAACTAAAACAAAAAAACAGAATACCACAAGAACGTTACCCGGAATCGACAAGAGCACACAGAACACTAGGGCAGGGTGCTAACATACAAACACAGAGCACAGAACTGAGGGAAACAAAGGGTTTAAATACAATCAGGGGAAACGAGACACAGGTGCAAACAATAATGAGGGTCAAGGGAAAAACACAGGGACAAAAAGCACAATGGGGACATCTACTGACAAACAACTGGAACAACCCTGGCCAAATCCTGACAGAATCCCCCCCCCTAGGAACGGCTCCTGACGTTCCTACCAGCTCTCTCAGGGTGGAGGACCCTGAACTGACGAATGAGGTCAGGGTCCAGGATGTCTTTGGCAGGAACCCAGGAGCGCTCCTCAGGACCGTAGCCTTCCCAGTCCACCAGATACTGCCAGGACCGCTGCACCCGGCGGGAATCCAGTATCCGGTGGACGGTATAAGCCGGCTGGCCTCCAATGACACGAGGCGGAGGGGGAGGTCTGTCTGCCGGGACAAGGGGAGAAAAAACAACAGGTTTTAACAAAGACACATGAAATGTGGGATTAATCTTAAGGGATCTGGGTAAGTGTAGGCGATAAGAAACTGGGTTAACTCTCCTGGCAACCTTGAAGGGACCGATGTATTTTTGGGACAGCTTGCGAGACTCCACCCGTAGAGGTAAGTCTCTTGTGGAGAGCCAGACTCTCTGGCCGGGGCGCAGGGTAGGCCCGGGACGGTGACGTCTGTTGGCTTGTTGTTGATACCTCTGTGAGGAACGCATCAGATTAAGACGGGTCTTCCTCCACATACGCCGACAGCGTCTGACGAATCTCAAGGCTGAAGGCACACTGACTTCTGCCTCCTGGTCCGGGAACAATGGAGGAGCATAGCCAAACTGACACTCGTGCGGGGACATACCAGTGGAGGAGGAGCGCAAGGTGTTGTGCGCGTATTCGGCCCAAACAATAAAGGATGACCATGTGGACGGGTTGTCACGAGTCATACATCGGAGGGTGGTTTCCAGCTCTTGATTCATCCTCTCTGTTTGGCCGTTGGACTCCGGATGGTACCCTGAAGATAGACTGGCAGAAGCCCCCATGAGTTGGCAGAAGGCCTTCCAAAACCTTGAGGCGAACTGGGGACCTCTGTCAGAAACCACATCTTGAGGAATGCCGAAGACTCGGAACACATGATTAATTACCAACTCAGCCGTTTCCTTGGCAGAAGGTAACTTAGTCAGAGGGACGAACCTGGCCGCCTTTGAAAACCTGTCGATTATGACTAGGATAGTAGTATTGCCATGGGATGGAGGAAGTCCAGTAATAAAGTCCAATGAGATATGGGACCAGGGTCTGTGGGGAACAGGTAAAGGGTGAAGGAGTCCTTGAGGGCGGAGGTGAGAAGATTTGCCCTGGCAGCACACGGGGCAGGCATTGACGAAAGTGGCAACGTCTTCTCTTATGGTAGGCCACCAGAACTTACGCTGGATGAACTCCAAGGTGCGACCTACGCCCGGATGACAGGTGAGGCGAGAGGAGTGCCCCCACAGAAGGACCTGAGTCCTCACTGCCTTGGGGACAAACAACCGATTGGCAGGGCCTCCTTTAGGGTCCGGTTCGCTAGCTTGAGCACGTCTCACGGTATCCTCAACTTGCCACGAGATCGGAGCCACAATCTTAGCAGCAGGAAGGACAGGCATGTCCGTGTCATCTCGAATGGCAGGAGCGTAGACTCGGGACAGGGCATCCGGTTTGAGATTCTTCGACCCGGGCCGATAGGTGAGGATAAACTGGAATCGATTGAAGAAAAGAGACCATCTAGCTTGTCTAGAGTTCAATCGCTTCGCCTGCTGGATATACTCCAGATTTTTGTGGTCCGTAAGCACTTGAAACGGGTGAGAAGCCCCCTCGAGCCAGTGTCTCCATTCCTTCAATGCCATCTTAACCGCTAGGAGTTCACGATCCCCCACATCGTAGTTCCTCTCAGTCGGGGTAAGCCGGTGTGAGAAGAAAGCGCACGGATGAAGCTTCTTGTCTTCACCCCTCTGAGACAGGACAGCTCCGACACCAACCTCTGATGCGTCTACCTCCACCACAAATGGTTCATCCGTAGTCGGTAGTATCAGGATGGGAGCAGAGAGGATGCGCTGCTTGAGTCCTTGGAAGGCCGTCTCAGCTTCTCTTCCTCAAAAAAACCTTGCATTGCCACCTTTGGTTAAAGCTGAGAGAGGAGCTGCCACCAAACTGAAGTTCTTGATGAACTTGCGGTAAAAGTTTGTGAAGCCCAGGAAACGCTGAACATCCTTAACGGATTTGGGGGTGGGCCAATCCGCTACCGCCCCTACCTTCCTAGGGTCCATTTGGATTCGACCGGGTTCCACTACAAATCCCAGGAATTGTACTCGGGATGAATGGAATTCACATTTTTCCGGCTTAACGTACAGATGGCTGTCCAGGAGGCGTTTGAGTACTTGTCTGACATGCTTAGTGTGTTCTTGAAGGGAGCTCGAAAAGATGAGGATGTCATCCAAGTAAACGAACACAAATATGTTAAGCATATCCCTAAGCACATCGTTTATGAGCGCTTGGAACACCGCTGGCGTTGGTCAGGCCGAAGGGCATCACCAAGTATTCATAGTGACCAGTAGGCGTGTTGAAAGCGGTCTTCCACTCGTCACCAGGTCTGATCCGCACAAGATGGTATGCGTTCCGCAGGTCAAGCTTAGTGAAAACAACTGCTTCCTGGAGCAGCTCGAAGGCTGTGGCCATAAGGGGTAGCGGGTAACGGTTACGGACGGTTATGGCATTGAGTCCCCGGTAGTCGATGCAAGGACGTAACCCACCGTCTTTCTTGGCCACAAAGAAAAACCCTGCTCCCGCCGGGAGGTGGATGGACGCATGAGGCCTGCTTCCAGAGAGTCCTTGATGTAGGTATCCATAGCAGCTCGTTCGGGTGGAGATAGGGAAAAGATCCGACCCCTGGGGGGCAAGTGCCCGGAAACAGGTCGATGGGGCAATCGTAAGATCTATGGGGTGGTAGCATGGTGGCCCTCTGTTTGCTAAACACCAGTTTGAGGTCATGGTAACACTCGGGAACTCGGGTCAGGTCGATGGATTCTAAAGACTCGGAAGTAGAACTCGGGAATTCTGGAAAATACAAGTAGCTTGGCACGTAGGACCCCACTGCTTGATAGTGCCCACAGACCAGTCGATGTGAGGGTTATGGCTGTGAAGCCAGGGGTATCCAAGGACGAGAGGGAACTCGGAACAGGAGATCAAATGAAAGTTCATCAATTCCTGGTGTTGTGAAACTGAAAGTCTCAAGGAGGTAGTGACATGAGTGACAAGTCCAGATCCCAAAGGGCTTCCATCCAATGTAGTAACCCTGATGGGGTCACTTAGAGGTTCAGAGGGAACGCCATTCTCCTTCGCCCAGACACCATCCATGAAGTTACCTGCGGCTCCAGAGTCTACCAAGGCTTGAAGGTGAAGCTTGTGGTTGTCCCAGGAGAGGGTGACTGGAATGAGCAGACGGGAGTTGGACGGATGGGAGGAGGTTATGTTTCCCGTTACAGTTCCCCCGGTCTGTACGGGACAGAGCGTTTCCCTGGAGCCCGGGACACGTGGAACGGAAATGGCCCGGTTTGCCGCAATATAGACAGCGTCGCTCCCTCATCCGGCGGTCTCTCTCAGCCTGGGAGATGCGTCCAATCTGCATGGGTTCCGGTGGAGCCAGTGATGATAAAGGTGGGGACTCGGAGCTGGGACTGATAGGGGCTAGAGGTCTACGGTTGAGTTCTCTCTCTCTCAGACGCTGGTCAATGCGTGAGGCCAACTTGATCAGGGACTCGAGATTGTCCGGTGGTTCCCGAGTGGCCAGTTCATCTTGGATAGTGTCGGAAAGGCCTTTCAGAAAGCACACCGTGAGCGCCTCGTTGTTCCAGCCACTCGCTGCTGCTACCGTGCGGAACTGGATGGCATAGTCCGTCACGCTGCGCCAACCTTGATGGAGAGTCAGGAGCTGTTTGGCTGAGTCAGAACCACTGCTTGGGCCTTGAAACACTCGTTTGAATTCCTCAGCAAAGGCAGAGTAGCTGGCACAGCAGGAACTATGGGCATCCCACACAGCAGTAGCCCAGGCCAGGGCTTTTTCCGACAGCAGGGTGATGATATATGCGATCTTAGACCGGTCGGTGGGAAACGACGAGGGTTGCAGCTCAAAGGAGAGAGAACATTGAGTGAGAAAGCCTTTACAAGCACTTGGATCACCTGAGAACCGTTGGGGAGGTGGAAGACGAGGTTCAGCCAGGGGGTTAACTGCCATGGGTACGTGAACTTGAGGTACTGGGACGGGAACTGTTGCCGGGGTAAGTCGATCAGACATTTGCTTAATGGAAGTCAGCATCTCCGACAGAAGATGAGAATGTCTTGCCATTAAGGCCTCTTGCTGAACCAGGGCGGCTTCGTGGCGTTGGACAGTCTCCTGGTGGTGGGACAGCGTGGCAAAAGGTCCTGGGAACTGGCTGCCTCTGGGTTCATTTTTGGCTCTGTGTTTCTGTCAGGACCCAGTTTCGAACCTGGGTCTCCGGAGTGAGAAACAGTCACTTAACCAACTGAGCCACGAATAGACAGCAGAACCCAGAAGATGAGGCAGACACAGCAGTACTTAAGACGGTGTATTTAATGAAGAAAAAATCCTAAAAATAAAAAATGGCAAATCCAAAAGGTGGAAGGAAAAACACAAAAAGATCTAAAAAGAAACTCACCAAAACTAAACTAAAACAAAAAAACAGAATACCACAAGAACGTTACCCGGAATCGACAAGAGCACACAGAACACTAGGGCAGGGTGCTAACATACAAACACAGAGCACAGAACTGAGGGAAACAAAGGGTTTAAATACAATCAGGGGAAACGAGACACAGGTGCAAACAATAATGAGGGTCAAGGGAAAAACACAGGGACAAAAAGCACAATGGGGACATCTACTGACAAACAACTGGAACAACCCTGGCCAAATCCTGACAACCCTAGAACATTTTGGAAGGCTATTAAGTCTGTCTGGTAACAGTAATGTTAATGAATTACCGTCAAGTGTTTTGAAGGACTCTGTTGCTATATATGACAAAACTGAAATGCTGAATTGTCTGGATTTGGAGTCACACTCAAAATTAAAGCGGAAATCCACACTACAGGCTGATCCAACTTTGATGTAATGTCCTCAAAACAAGTCAAAATGAGGCTCAGTAGTGTGTGTGGCCTCTACGTGCCTGTATGACCTCCCTACAATGCCTGGGCATGCTCCTGATGAGGTGGCGGATGGTCTCCTGAGGGATCTCCTCCCAGACCTGGACTAAAGCTTACGCCAACTCCTGGACAGTCTGTGGTGCAACGTGGCGTTGGTGGATGGAGCGAGACATGATGTCCCAGATGTACTCAATTGGATTCAGGTCTGGGGAACGGATGGGCCAGTCCATAGCAACAATGCCTTCCTCTTGCAGGAACTGCTGACACACTCCAGCCACATGAGGTCTAGCATTGTCAAGCATTAGGAGGAACCCAGGCCAACCGCACCAGCATATGGTCTCACAAGGGGTCTGAGGATCTCATCTCGGTACCTAATGGCAGTCAGGCTACCACTGGTGAGCACATGGAGGGCTGTGCGGCCCCCCAAAGAAATGCCAGCCCACACCATGACTGACCCACCGCCAAACCGGTCAATCTGGAGGATGTTGCAGGCAGCAGAATGTTCTCCACGGCGTCTCCAGACTCTGTCACGTCTGTCACGTGCTCAGTGTGAACCTGCTTTCATCTGTGAAGAGCACAGGGCGCCAGTGGCGAATTTGCCAATCTTGGTGTTCTCTGGCAAATGCCAAACGTCCTGCATGGTGTTGGGCTGTAAGCACAACCCCCACCTGTGGACATCGGGCCCTCATACCACCCTCATGGAGTATGTTTCTGACCGTTTGAGAAGACACATGCACATTTATGGCCTGGAGGTCATTTTGCAGGGCTCTGGCAATGCTCCTCCTTGCACAAAGGCAGAGGTAGCGGTCCTGCTGCTGGGTTGTTGCCCTCCTACGGCCTCCTCCACGTCTCCTGATGTACTGTCAATCAGTGTTCCTTCCTAAATGGACAGTTTGATTTCACAGAAGTGGGATTGATTTGGAGTTACATTGTGTTGTTTCAGTGTTCCCTTTTTTTGAGCAGTGTATATATCTTCACAAAACGATATTCAACATTTTATTTTTACCCATCTACCAATAGGTGCCCTTCTTTGCGAGGCATTGGAAAACCTCTCTGGTATTTGTGGTTGAATCTGTGTTTGAAATTCACTGTTCGACTAAGGGACCTTACAGATAATTGTACATGTGTGGTACAAAGATGAGATAGGCATTCAAAAATAATGTTAAACACTACTATTGCACACATTGGCAATTCATTTTGTGACTTTTTTACTCCTGGACATATTTAAAATTGCCATGACAAAGGGCTTCTACATTATTGACTCAAGACATTTCAGCATTTCATTATTTCATAATTAATTTGTAAAAATTTCAAAAAACATCATTCCTCTTTGACATTATGGGGTAGTGTGGCCAGTGACAAAACATTTCAATTTAAATCAATTCTAAATGCAGATTGTAACACAATTAAATGTGTAAAAGTCAAGCGGTGTGAATACTTTCTGAAGGCACTGTAGAATTAGCCATGACTGGAATACAGAATATACATACAGTATAATATAAGTAAAACCGTATGTAAAAATTATTAAAGTGGCCAGTGTTCAATGACTATGTTCATAGGGCAGCAGTCTCTGTTACCATCATGTATTTATTTATTTTTATTTCACATTTATTTAACCAGGTAAGCATTGAAGCTCGTCTGGAGGTTAGTTAACAGGGTGTCCAAAGAAGGGCCAGAAGTATACAGAATGGTGTCGTCTGCATAGTGGTGGATCAGAGAATCACCAGCAGCAAGAGCGACATCATTGATGTGTACAGAGAAGAGAGTCGGCCCGAGAACTGAACCCTGTCACACCCCCATAGAGACTGCCATAGGTCCGGACAACAGGCCCTACGATTTGACACACTGAGCTCTATCAGAGAAGTAGTTGGTGAACCAGGCGAGGCAATCATTTGAGAAACCAAGGCTGTTGTGTCTGCCAATAAGAATGTGGTGATTGCCAGTCGGAAGCCTTGGCTAGGTCGATGAATACAGCTGCACAGTAATGTCTCTTATCGATGGTGGTTATGATATCATTAAGGACCTTGAGCGTGGCTGAGGTGCACCCATGACCAGCTCGGAAACCAGATTGCATAGCGGTGAAGGTACGATGTGACTAAAAATGGTCAGTAATCTGTTTGTTAACTTGGCTTTCGAAGACCTTAGAGATGCAGGGTAGGATAGATATAGGTCTGTAGCAGTTTGGGTCTAGAGTGTCTCCCCCTTTAAAGAGGGAGATGACCGCGGCAGCTTTCCAATCTTTGGGAATCTCAGACGATACGAAAGAGGTTGAACAGGCTAATAATAGGGATGGCAAAAATTTCGGCACATAATTTTAAAAAGAGAGGGTCCAGATTGTCTAGCCCGACTTATTTGTAGGGGTCCAGATTTTGCAGCGTTTCAGAACATCAGCAATCTGGTTATGGGTGAAGGAGAAATAGTGAGGGCTTGTGCGGGTTGCTGTGGAGGGTGCCGGGCAGTTGACCGGGGTAGGGGTAGCCAGGTGGAAGGCATGGCCAGCCGTAGAGAAATGCTTATTGAAATTCTTAAATATAGTGGATTTGTCGGTTGTAACAGTGTTTCCTAGCCTCAGAGCAGTGGGAAGAGGTGCTATTATTCTCCATGGACTTTAGAGTGTCCCAGAATGTTTTTGAGTTTGTACTGCAGGATGCAAATGTCTGTTTAAAAAAGCTAGCCTTAGCTTTCCTAACTGCCCGTGTATATTGGTTCATGTATCCTAAAGCACGTGCAATTGCATTTTTTGTTTTTTATTTACTTCTGATTTTTTGGAAGGGGTCTTTTTGGAAGGGAATCTTTTTTATGTCTTATTTTATCTTGTACATTTCTTTGAATTACTTCATTTTAATACCAGATGTTAACACCCCATGTTTCCCTTATCCTACAGTTGGTGGAGAAACCAACTTTTGAGTGTTCAGAGACAAAACACTTAAGTTCTTCTGACTGGAATTGAAATGGCTAGAGTCTAGTGTAAGGATAATTAGGAGCTGAAAACTAGGGCATTTGGCACAGTGTAGCCCGCTGATAAGCCAGCTCATCATCATCTATGAAGAAAATAGTAAACAAGTTTGAGGTTGTGTTTTTACTTCGGCCACATATGAGTGTAGGATGAGTCAAGAACATTATGTGGACACGAGTTAACAGATTGACTTTTAAAAGTGTGATTTTCAGTGGAAAGTTCTTTTAAGGGTAACCTTGACTGAAGAGAGAGCCACTGCTGATAAAATGCGGCTTGTAAGAGGCATTTCAGTTCAGGATAAAACCAGAGTAAACCATCTTACCATTTAACATAATGTAGATGGACAAAGACACACAAGCCTGAAGGGTATAATGTAAATGTCCATCTGATCAGAACAAAAATATAAGTTATTCAAACAAATGTCCTTAGGCAAGGATATGTACATGTACACATTATTTTATGAATGATTTTTGCATTCGGCTTTATAGGGGATTCTGACCAGTCAATTCTATATGAGAGCTGGGGAAATTGTTAGTACATGCCTGCATCATCACCATGCTGTCATGAATTCCTGGTGCGTATGAGGCGAATAGAGGGACACGTCTTCCTGAGCATTGTGCTTCTCTGTGCTGTGAGCTAGCTGCACTGCATTTCACATTTCATATCAAGGTGTTGATTGCTTTCTAATCCCCTTATTTCCCTTCCCCAGAAAGATCATAAAACTGTAATGAGGAGAAAGGATTTCTCAATGATAAACACTGATTCCACATCACATATTATGATTGGCAGAAATGCAGTTCGACTCCTTTTTGGGGTTAGGGTTCTGTGAGAAAGAATACATTGAGATTAAGGAAGCCTCTATTGTTCGGAATATTCTACATTCGGTTGGATCCTGATGTATAGGTGCAATATGTATTAGGCTAAAATGCTGGTCCTATGTTACCAAATTGGCACAATATTGTTATGCATAGTAGTACTACTTACCTTTATTAACATCAGTGAGTTAATTTGAGTACGGCATATCTTAGAGTTGTAAATAAGTGGTCTTCATTTATTTATAGTGTTCTGGAACAGTTGGACTGCTCTGGAGTTGGTTAATATTGGAAATGATGTGGGAGTATGTGGGAATTAATGTGGAAGAATCATGTAGACTGAACCAGCTAAATGATATCCATGAAATTATCAAATTATTTATTTTCTTACATTTCCTTCACCTTCTCTTTATTATATCGCTTTAAGATATTATTAGATAAAAAAAGAGAGAGGGTGAAAGAGATTGACACCATCCTAAGAAGTAGCATTCTATGGATTTAAGAAGAACTTCCTGGAAGAAGAAAAAACATCCGGTTCTGATTTCCAGTTTCCCTGGTTACTAGTTGAGTCTGGGCTCTCCGATAACCACCTCTGTGCTTGCTGGGAGTTTTCCATTGGAACACAGGGGCTACATGAAACCCAGCCAGACTTTTAATGAATTGTGGATGGGGAGACCAAAGGCTGTTGACATACAGAGAGGCTCTACTTCTACAAAAGCAGGATCACAACAATGCATAATCTATTGTTAAAAAAACTAACAAATCCCAAATGTAGTCTTTAATACTATGTATGCTGTGACAATTCAAAAAGCAAAATCAAGTGTTCATTATTGTGATACAGTGTTTGTATGTTGATGTGTGTAATATTTCTACATATTTCGGTGCCCCATGTAAGGGTGATTCTCTACATTCTTGGTGCCCTGTGCGAGGATGATTCTTTAGAGTTTGTATGCGCTACTGTTACAACATTCATACATTTACATAATTTATAATCCGCTGGGCTGATGATGCCGGCCAGTGATGGCTGTATCAAGTGGAGAGCTAGGGGTCAGACACCTGAGGAGCGGAGTACAAAGGTTAACAACACAATATTGAGGCCGAACTACCCTATGTGTCCAGGAAGAGAGACTCAATCTGTTCACCTGGTGTCTTTATATGGTTCAGCCTTGTTAGTTCTACGCTGAGGGGGCCTATACTGTTACGCAGACAAACCAGCCATAGACAGTTCCTAGATTACTGGTATTTAATGATGAGTACGTAATTATGAAAACAATTCTCCAAACTCCATTAGTCAAACATGACACAGCATCAGGGGCATATCATAGCTGCAAATGTGCTGCTTACTGACGTGACCATTTCTTGACTTACAGCAATGGGGCACATATTTTTCATATATAAAAACTGGAAATAACTGATTGTTTATCAGGGCAAAACTGAAAAGTACATTTACTGCTTGGCTAGTTTTTATTTTATTTAATGGATTCTTACACCTCAACATTCACACACATATGGTGCGGGCTATGGATAGGTAATCATACATCTCTTTCCCTCTGAGAATGATTAGTGACTTACAATAAGGCTTCCTCTTAAGTAACTACGTGCTGACTAATATGGTACAATTAATGAAAGTTCAAAATACTTCAGAGCAGTCTGCCCCTTTCTTTTCCATTAAACATCTACAAATCCCTTAAAGTGGGATGCAAAAAAAAATGGTCTAAAGGCCTCCTCTAAATAAGGGACATTAATTTACCAGGAGAATTATTATTATGACTGGTTCACAACACCCTCTTAGATCTGGTAATTTGCAGAGAGAGCGTCTGTCTGATAAATATATGAATTTTTTATGTGTTTGTATTTCCATAAGCCTGATTGATGAACAAATGGATCTGTGTTCATATTAAACTGGGGACGAAGTTAAAAACCTATGCATATTTCACTCACAGGGGAGCTGTGTCTGGACATGTCTGTCCAGGGAGAAGGAAGCAGTAGATATCTAAATAAACATCCAGAATATTTCTCCTGATTGACATATTTATTCAGAGTGAATAGCCACCAAAACCCTTGTATTTTCCTGTATTAGTTTATTTATTATAATGATGTACTAAGTATTATTATCGTGATATTTAGCCCATAAATTAACTAGCTATTGCAGGCAGTAATTCCTTCATCATTTAGAAATGTGTACCCACAGACCATAAAATAGCTAAACAACCAGTTAAGAGAATAAGTGAATTCCTCAGATGTGACCATGTTAACAAATGTCCTTATAGTTGAAATCAGCAGTTTAAACAACAAATCATTTCCACTGCCCCTGTTTCAGTAAAACGCTGAGGGATGAGGCTGGAGAAATGCTATGGATGCAAGGACGCTTCATCCGTGACATCACAACTATAGTTTTAACCATGTTTTGAGACTCTATAGTGTTGTTTCCATTTACTTCGTTTACAAACATTGGAGTAAAACAAGGCTATATTTTGAGTTCTGATGGGTATGACAGCTGAACTAAGCTCATGAGCCATTTATAAATTGTAGTCTTTTAGAATCAGTGGGTACATATCATTCATTTATAAGTAAAAAAAATAGATGTAGCAGCTGCAGATTTCCCCTTTAAGGGTTATAGTTACACCGTGAGGCATGGAGCATCTGTATTACAGACTATTTACTAATTATCTTCCCCAGTTACAGTGAAACTCTGCACCAGGTGTTGTTTACCCTCCCTGAGAATAATCTCCATTGGTTCAGAGGAAGGCAACACTCCCTCTCTAAAACATATACGGTGCATTGCCAGTTTGCTCTGTGTAATTTACAGCACACTGAGCCTCCCCAGGGCCTCTGTCAGTGTTGAGGGGAGATGTGGCATGTGATAAGGAGGGGGAGAGAGAGAGAGATGGGGTGGAGGGAAACAGAAGAGAGGGAAGAGACAAAGGGAGGATAAATGAGAGAGAGAAAGATGGAGAGAGGGAATTACTAGCAAACATCATAAACAGTTGTTTACCTGAGAGCGGTGGGGTTTGAATTCTATTCAGCACCATAAACCCTGATCTCAGGTAATGATCCAATCATTTCTGTCCAAACAATGTCACAACATTCCTCTGTGTAAGCTAGATATTCCAGGAGGGTGTTTGTATTGGGCACTCAAACATATCTGCCAACAAACCAGTTGACTGTCGAGATAATGTCATGCAACCACTGACAGCCATTGAAATCCCCAAAATCTGTCTTTGAAAATCAATTGTCAGAGGTACTGGGCTGCACAGAGGTGGAGAAACAGTGTGAGGAGTAACTAATAACATAAGCAATCAACACCTATGTTGTGTTGAGAAAAGTGAGCAGACATGTTTTACTAACAAATTGAAAAACAGAGTGGAATCATGGGGAGGCTTTTTCAACATTTGTTCTTCGGGGCTAATTTGTAAAATAGAACTGTTTCTAGAAGTAGACTGATATTTTCACTTTCCCCTCCAACACTTACTGTGCATAGCTGAATAATATACACAGATTTCATGGAAATGTTTTTCTTTACTATTTCAGCACAGAACTGTAGTGGAAGAATTAAATAAGGTGATGCTCGTGTCTAGCGACTGCCTGGTGTGGAAGGCAGAGGTGTGGACTCAAGTCACAAAGATGACTTGCAACTCGACTTTGACACCAATGATCCGTGACTTGGACTTGAGCATTATGACTTGACCTGACTTGATACACTCCAAGCCCAAATATTAAAAATTATGCTATTAAAAAAGTGTGCAGCGCATCAACTCTTCATTCAACAGAATACAGTTTGAGACGGACAACAGGCAATCAAATTGTGCTGTCACGGTTTTCTTCTGTTGAAGGATAGGCAGACTAAAACGCAGCGTGGTTATTTTGATACATCTTTAATAAAGATGAAAATAGAACAATATACAAAAACAGGAACCGTGAAAAACCGAAAACAGCCCTATCTGGTGTAACAAACACAAAGACAGGAACAATCACCCACAAAACCCAACACCAAACAGGCTACCTAAATATGGCTCCCAATCAGAAACAATGACTAACACCTGCCTATGATTGAGAACCATATCAGGCCCAAACACAGAAACAGACAACCAAGACATCCAACATAGAATGCCCACTCAGATCACACCCTGACCAAACAAAACATAGAACATACAAAGCTAACTATGGTCAGGGTGTGACATGTGCCAGCTCAGAAAAAGTTTTTGTGGCAGTGCAGAGGAACGTCGGCGTGTGAATTCAAATTATTATTTTCGGATATAAAGACGCTGTATCAACAAACAACGGATAGCAACTTACATAACATGCGGGAAGAAAATTACAGACAGAGGCGCAACTTTGATCAACATTTGAAGCTGCACAAAGAACGGTATGTCGTGGCCAATATAGCCGACAGCTATATATTTTATTACTTTAAGAGTGTATCATGTAGGGTAACGTAGCGTTAAATCAATGAGCCTCCACACAGTCAGTCAGTGATCCTCGATCACTATTGGGGGTGGGGGGGGGGGTTTCTCATGGCTACCCATGTATTTCCATGGAAATACAACGTTTATTTGGAAGGTAATAAATATAGATATTTTTAAAAGGATTCATGAATTGCGTAAAACCTGATCTGTGGCAATTTTGTGTCGTGTCTTTGGCTATCCCGGAATGACATGCTATTCTATAAAATAATTTTTCCGTAATTAATATTACCTGATTGAGCTAATCATGTAAATGTAATTAACGAGATAGTCGGGGAACCACAAAATAATATTTATAGAGCTGTTATATTCCGAATAAACTCTTAAAGACCTAGCAATATTTTACGTCAATATTAATTGTCACCTGAATTCAGTCTCATCTGAAAGTGTAAATTCTTGGTCTTCACGATCCCTGGCTAACAAGTTGAATCAGTAATACAAAATTGGGTTTAATTATTTATTTACTAAATACACAGAATTACATATACACAGAATGAATTACACCTTGATCACAAATTACGTCATAAAGGATGTCACGCCCTGGTCTTAGTATTTTGTGTTTTCTTTATCTATTGGTCAGGCCAGGTTGTGACATGGGGTTTTTGTATGTGGTCTGTTTTGTCTCTGGGTTTTTTCATAGGTATCGGGATTGTAGCTTAGTGGGGTGTTCGAGCTTAGTCTATGGCTGTCTGAAGTGGTTCTCAATCAGAGGCAGGTGTTTATCCTTGTCTCTGATTGGGAACCATATTTAGGCAGCCATATTCTTTGAGTGTTTCGTGGGTGATTGTCCTTGTTTCTGTCGTGTGTTAGTTTGCACCAGTATAGGCTGTTTTGGTTTTCGTGTTATGTTTGTTGTTTTCGTATTGATTCGTGTTTTTCCTTGTTTCATTAAAATATGAATCACAATAGCCACGCCACATTTTGGTCCGACTCTCTTTCACCTATAGAAAAACGTGACAGAAACACCCACCACAACAGGACCAAGCGGCGTGGTAACGGGCAGCAGCAGAAGCAGCGAAATAAGGATTTCTGGACTTGGGAGGAGATCCTTGACGGAGAAGGACCCTGGGCACAGCCTGGAGAATATCGCCGCCCCAAGGAAGAACTGGAGGCGACAAAAGCAGAGAGGCGCTGGTATGAGGAGGCAGCACGGCGACGCGGATGGATGCCCGAGAGGCAGCCTCAAAAATGTATTGTGGGGGCTCACAGGGAGTTTGGCGACGCTAGGTAGGAGACCTACGCCAACTTCCTGTGCTTACCGGGGGGGCTAGAGAGACCGGGTAGGCACCGTGTTATGCTGTGGTGCGCACGGTTTCCCCAGTGCGGGTGCATAGCCCGGTGCGGTACATTCCAGCTCCGCGTATCGGCCGGGGTAGAGTGAGCGTCGAGCCAAATGCCATAAAAACCGGCTCTACGCATCTGGTCCCCAGTGCGTCTCCTTGGGCCGGCTTACATGGCACCAGCCTTGCGCACGGTGTCCCCGGTTCGCCTGCATAGCCCAGTGCGGGCTATTCCACCTCACCGCACTGGCAGAGCGACTGGGAGTATTCAACCAGGTAAGGTTGGGCAGGCTCGTTGCCCAAGAGCTCCAGTGCGCCTGCACGGTCCGGTCTATCCTGTACCACCTCCACACACCAGCCCTCCGGTGGCAGCTCCCCGCACCAGGCTTCCTGTGTGTGTCCTCGGCCTGGTACCACCAGTGCCAGCACCACGCATCAGGCCTACAGTGCGCCTCGTCTCTCCAGCGCTGCCAGAGCCTTCCTCCTCTCCAGCGCTGCTGGAGTCTCCCACCTTTTTAGCGCTGCCAAAGCCTTCCGCCTCTACAGCGCTGTCGGAGTCTCCCGCCTGTTTAGCGCTGCCAGAGCCTTCCTCCTCTACAGCGCTGCTGGAGTCTCCTGCCTGTTCAGCACAGCCAGAGCTGCCAGTCTGCATGGAGCAGCCAGAGCTGCCAGTCTGCATGGAGCTGCCAGAGCTGCCAGTCTGCATGGAGCAGCCAGAGCTGCCAGTCTGCATGGAGCAGCCAGAACTGCCAGTCTGCAAGAAGCCGCCAGAGCTGCCAGTCTGCAAGAAGCCGCCAGAGCCGCCAGTCTGCAAGAAGCCGCCAGAGCCATCAGTCAGCATGGAGCAGCCAGAGCCATCAGTCAGCAAGGAGCAGCCAGAGCCATCAGTCAGCATGGAGCAGCCAGAGCCGTCAGTCAGCATGGAGCAGCCAGAGCCGCCAGTCAGCATGGAGCAGCCAGAGCCGCCAGTCAGCATGGAGCAGCCAGAGCCGTCAGTCTGCATGGAGCAGCCAGAGCTGCCAGTCTGCAAGAAGCCGCCAGAGCCGCCAGTCTGCAAGAAGCCGCCAGAGCCGCCAGTCAGCATGGAGCAGCCAGAGCCATCAGTCAGCAAGGAGCAGCCAGAGCCGCCAGTCAGCATGGAGCAGCCAGAGCCGTCAGTCTGCCAGGATCCGCCAGTCAGCCAGACTCTTCCAGATCCGCCAGTCAGCCAGACTCTTCCAGATCCGCCAGTCAGCCAGGATCTTCCAGATCCGCCAGTCAGCCAGGATCCGCCAGCCAGCCAGGATCTGCCAAAACCACCAGCCAGCCAGGATCTGCCAGAGCCAACTACCTGCCTGAGCTTCCTCTCAGTGCTGAGCTTCCTCTCAGTGCTGTGCTTCTTCCTCTCAGTGCTGTGCTTCTTCCTCTCAGTGCTGAGCTTCCTCTCAGTGCCGAGCTTCCTCTCAGTGCCGAGCTACCCCTCAATCCCGAGCTACCCCTCAGTCCCGAACTACCCCTCAGTCCCGAACTACCCCTCAGTCCCGAGCTACCCCTCAGTCCCGAGCTGCCCCTCAGTCCCGAGCTGCCCCTCAGTCCAGTGGGGTCCTTGGTGAGGACTACTAGGCCAAGGTTGGCGGCGAGGGTCGCCTATCTAAGGATGCGAGGAAGATGGACTAAGACTTTGTTAGAGTGGGGTCCACATCCCGCGCCGGAGCCGGCACCGTGGACAGACGCCCACCCGGACCCTCCCCTATAGGTTTTGGTGTGCGGCCGGGAGTCCGCACCTTGGGGGGGGGTTCTGTCACGCCCTGGTCTTAGTATTTTGTGTTTTCTTTATCTATTTGGTCAGTCCAGGATGTGACATGGGGTTTTTGTATGTGGTCTGTTTTGTCTTGGGGTTTTTCCATAGGTATCGGGATTGTAGCTTAAGGTTGTACATGTTCGAGCTTAGTCTATGGCTGTCTGAAGTGGTTCTCAATCAGAGGCAGGTGTTTATCCTTGTCTCTGATTGGGAACCATATTTAGGCAGCCATATTCTTTGAGTGTTTCGTGGGTGATTGTCCTTGTTTCTGTCGTGTGTTAGTTTGCACCAGTATAGGCTGTTTTGGTTTTCGTGTTATGTTTGTTGTTTTCGTATTGATTCGTGTTTTTCCTTGTTTCATTAAAATATGAATCACAATAGCCACGCCACATTTTGGTCCGACTCTCTTTCACCTATAGAAAAACGTGACAGAAACACCCACCACAACAGGACCAAGCGGCGTGGTAACGGGCAGCAGCAGAAGCAGCGAAATAAGGATTTCTGGACTTGGGAGGAGATCCTTGACGGAGAAGGACCCTGGGCACAGCCTGGAGAATATCGCCGCCCCAAGGAAGAACTGGAGGCGACAAAAGCAGAGAGGCGCTGGTATGAGGAGGCAGCACGGCGACGCGGATGGATGCCCGAGAGGCAGCCCCAAAAATGTATTGGGGGGGCTCACAGGGAGTTTGGCGACGCTAGGTAGGAGACCTACGCCAACTTCCTCTGCTTACCGGGGGGGCTAGAGAGACCGGGTAGGCACCGTGTTATGCTGTGGTGCGCACGGTTTCCCCAGTGCGGGTGCATAGCCCGGTGCGGTACATTCCAGCTCCGCGTATCGGCCGGGGGTAGAGTGAGCGTCGAGCCAAATGCCATGAAGCCGGCTCTACGCATCTGGTCCCCAGTGCGTCTCCTTGGGCCGGCTTACATGGCACCAGCCTTGCGCACGGTGTCCCTGGTTCGCCTGCATAGCCCAGTGCGGGCTATTCCACCTCACCGCACTGGCAGAGCGACTGGGAGTATTCAACCAGGTAAGGTTGGGCAGGCTCGTTGCCCAAGAGCTCCAGTGCGCCTGCACGGTCCGGTCTATCCTGTACCACCTCCACACACCAGCCCTCCGGTGGCAGCTCCCCGCACCAGGCTTCCTGTGTGTGTCCTCGGCCTGGTACCACCAGTGCCAGCACCACGCATCAGGCCTACAGTGCGCCTCGTCTCTCCAGCGCTGCCAGAGCCTTCCTCCTCTCCAGCGCTGCTGGAGTCTCCCACCTTTTAGCGCTGCCAAAGCCTTCCGCCTCTACAGCGCTGTCGGAGTCTCCCGCCTGTTTAGCGCTGCCAGAGCCTTCCTCCTCTACAGCGCTGCTGGAGTCTCCTGCCTGTTCAGCACAGCCAGAGCTGCCAGTCTGCATGGAGCAGCCAGAGCTGCCAGTCTGCATGGAGCTGCCAGAGCTGCCAGTCTGCATGGAGCAGCCAGAGCTGCCAGTCTGCATGGAGCAGCCAGAACTGCCAGTCTGCAAGAAGCCGCCAGAGCTGCCAGTCTGCAAGAAGCCGCCAGAGCCGCCAGTCTGCAAGAAGCCGCCAGAGCCATCAGTCAGCATGGAGCAGCCAGAGCCATCAGTCAGCAAGGAGCAGCCAGAGCCATCAGTCAGCATGGAGCAGCCAGAGCCGTCAGTCAGCATGGAGCAGCCAGAGCCGCCAGTCAGCATGGAGCAGCCAGAGCCGCCAGTCAGCATGGAGCAGCCAGAGCCGTCAGTCTGCATGGAGCAGCCAGAGCTGCCAGTCTGCAAGAAGCCGCCAGAGCCGCCAGTCTGCAAGAAGCCGCCAGAGCCGCCAGTCAGCATGGAGCAGCCAGAGCCATCAGTCAGCAAGGAGCAGCCAGAGCCGCCAGTCAGCATGGAGCAGCCAGAGCCGTCAGTCTGCCAGGATCCGCCAGTCAGCCAGACTCTTCCAGATCCGCCAGTCAGCCAGACTCTTCCAGATCCGCCAGTCAGCCAGGATCTTCCAGATCCGCCAGTCAGCCAGGATCCGCCAGCCAGCCAGGATCTGCCAAAACCACCAGCCAGCCAGGATCTGCCAGAGCCAACTACCTGCCTGAGCTTCCTCTCAGTGCTGAGCTTCCTCTCAGTGCTGTGCTTCTTCCTCTCAGTGCTGTGCTTCTTCCTCTCAGTGCTGAGCTTCCTCTCAGTGCCGAGCTTCCTCTCAGTGCCGAGCTACCCCTCAATCCCGAGCTACCCCTCAGTCCCGAACTACCCCTCAGTCCCGAACTACCCCTCAGTCCCGAGCTACCCCTCAGTCCCGAGCTGCCCCTCAGTCCCGAGCTGCCCCTCAGTCCAGTGGGGTCCTTGGTGAGGACTACTAGGCCAAGGTTGGCGGCGGGGTCGCCTATCTAAGGATGCGAGGAAGATGGACTAAGACTTTGTTAGAGTGGGGTCCACATCCCGCGCCGGAGCCGGCACCGTGGACAGACGCCCACCCGGACCCTCCCCTATAGGTTTTGGTGTGCGGCCGGGAGTCCGCACCTTGGGGGGGGGGGGTTCTGTCACGCCCTGGTCTTAGTATTTTGTGTTTTCTTTATCTATTTGGTCAGTCCAGGATGTGACATGGGGTTTTTGTATGTGGTCTGTTTTGTCTTGGGGTTTTTCCATAGGTATCGGGATTGTAGCTTAAGGTTGTACATGTTCGAGCTTAGTCTATGGCTGTCTGAAGTGGTTCTCAATCAGAGGCAGGTGTTTATCCTTGTCTCTGATTGGGAACCATATTTAGGCAGCCATATTCTTTGAGTGTTTCGTGGGTGATTGTCCTTGTTTCTGTCGTGTGTTAGTTTGCACCAGTATAGGCTGTTTTGGTTTTCGTGTTATGTTTGTTGTTTTCGTATTGATTCGTGTTTTTCCTTGTTTCATTAAAATATGAATCACAATAGCCACGCCACATTTTGGTCCGACTCTCTTTCACCTATAGAAAAACGTGACAGAAACACCCACCACAACAGGACCAAGCGGCGTGGTAACGGGCAGCAGCAGAAGCAGCGAAATAAGGATTTCTGGACTTGGGAGGAGATCCTTGACGGAGAAGGACCCTGGGCACAGCCTGGAGAATATCGCCGCCCCAAGGAAGAACTGGAGGCGACAAAAGCAGAGAGGCGCTGGTATGAGGAGGCAGCACGGCGACGCGGATGGATGCCCGAGAGGCAGCCCCAAAAATGTATTGGGGGGGCTCACAGGGAGTTTGGCGACGCTAGGTAGGAGACCTACGCCAACTTCCTCTGCTTACCGGGGGGGCTAGAGAGACCGGGTAGGCACCGTGTTATGCTGTGGTGCGCACGGTTTCCCCAGTGCGGGTGCATAGCCCGGTGCGGTACATTCCAGCTCCGCGTATCGGCCGGGGTAGAGTGAGCGTCGAGCCAAATGCCATGAAGCCGGCTCTACGCATCTGGTCCCCAGTGCGTCTCCTTGGGCCGGCTTACATGGCACCAGCCTTGCGCACGGTGTCCCTGGTTCGCCTGCATAGCCCAGTGCGGGCTATTCCACCTCACCGCACTGGCAGAGCGACTGTGAGTATTCAACCAGGTAAGGTTGGGCAGGCTCGTTGCCCAAGAGCTCCAGTGCGCCTGCACGGTCCGGTCTATCCTGTACCACCTCCACGCACCAGCCCTCCGGTGGCAGCTCCCCGCACCAGGCTTCCTGTGTGTGTCCTCGGCCTGGTACCACCAGTGCCAGCACCACGCATCAGGCCTACAGTGCGCCTCGTCTCTCCAGCGCTGCCAGAGCCTTCCTCCTCTCCAGCGCTGCTGGAGTCTCCCACCTGTTTAGCGCTGCCAAAGCCTTCCGCCTCTACAGCGCTGTCGGAGTCTCCCGCCTGTTTAGCGCTGCCAGAGCCTTCCTCCTCTACAGCGCTGCTGGAGTCTCCTGCCTGTTCAGCACAGCCAGAGCTGCCAGTCTGCATGGAGCAGCCAGAGCTGCCAGTCTGCATGGAGCTGCCAGAGCTGCCAGTCTGCATGGAGCAGCCAGAGCTGCCAGTCTGCATGGAGCAGCCAGAACTGCCAGTCTGCAAGAAGCCGCCAGAGCTGCCAGTCTGCAAGAAGCCGCCAGAGCCGCCAGTCTGCAAGAAGCCGCCAGAGCCATCAGTCAGCATGGAGCAGCCAGAGCCGTCAGTCAGCAAGGAGCAGCCAGAGTCGTCAGTCAGCATGGAGCAGCCAGAGCCGTCAGTCAGCATGGAGCAGCCAGAGCCGCCAGTCAGCATGGAGCAGCCAGAGCCGTCAGTCTGCATGGAGCAGCCAGAGCTGCCAGTCTGCAAGAAGCCGCCAGAGCCGCCAGTCTGCAAGAAGCCGCCAGAGCCGCCAGTCAGCATGGAGCAGCCAGAGCCATCAGTCAGCAAGGAGCAGCCAGAGCCGCCAGTCAGCATGGAGCAGCCAGAGCCCTCAGTCTGCCAGGATCCGCCAGTCAGCCAGACTCTTCCAGATCCGCCAGTCAGCCAGACTCTTCCAGATCCGCCAGTCAGCCAGACTCTTCCAGATCCGCCAGTCAGCCAGGATCTTCCAGATCCGCCAGTCAGCCAGGATCCGCCAGCCAGCCAGGATCTGCCAGAACCGCCAGCCAGGATCTGCCAGAGCCAACTACCTGCCTGAGCTTCCTCTCAGTGCTGAGCTTCCTCTCAGTGCTGTGCTTCTTCCTCTCAGTGCTGTGCTTCTTCCTCTCAGTGCTGAGCTTCTTCCTCTCAGTGCCGAGCTTCCTCTCAGTGCCGAGCTACCCCTCAATCCCGAGCTACCCCTCAATCCCGAGCTACCCCTCAGTCCCGAACTACCCCTCAGTCCCGAGCTGCCCCTCAGTCCCGAGCTGCCCCTCAGTCCAGTGGGGTCCTTGGTGAGGACTACTAGGCCAAGGTTGGCGGCGAGGGTCGCCTATCTAAGGACGCGAGGAAGATGGACTAAGACTTTGTTAGAGTGGGGTCCAAGTCCCGCGCCGGAGCCGGCACCGTGGACAGACGCCCACCCAGACCCTCCCCTATAGGTTTTGGTGTGCGGCCGGGAGTCCGCACCTTGGGGGGGGTTCTGTCACGCCCTGGTCTTAGTATTTTGTGTTTTCTTTATCTATTTGGTCAGTCCAGGGTGTGACATGGGGTTTTTGTATGTGGTCTGTTTTGTCTTGGGGTTTTTCCATAGGTATTGGGATTGTAGCTTAGTGGGGTGTTCTCGCTTAGTCTATGGCTGTCTGAAGTGGTTCTCAATCAGAGGCAGGTGTTTATCCTTGTCTCTGATTGGGAACCATATTTAGGCAGCCATATTCTTTGAGTGTTTCGTGGGTGATTGTCCTTATGTCCTTGTTTCTGTCGTGTATTAGTTTGCACCAGTATAGGCTGTTTCGGTTTTCGTGTTACATTTGTTGTTTTCGTATTGATTCGTGTTTTTCCTTGTTTCATTAAAATATGAATCACAATAGCCACGCCGCATTTTGGTCCGACTCTCTTTCACCTATAGAAAACTGTGACAAAGGAAAACGTCCCTAGCGGGTGGAACAGATATGACAGCTTGTTACACAAAAGATAAGGGTCTGGGTTTGAGTGAAAGAGCGGGAAGACTGAGGGACAAAGGGAGAAGCTGTGCTATCGTAAATACAGTATCTTATGCATTCTAACTTACAACCCATTTGGAAAAGGAAAATGCAATAAACATTTACTCTGAGCTGCGCTTCAGTAGGTTGGTGGTAGATGGAAGGCCGTGTTGCCAAACTGTGTCCTTTGAAGAATGTCTATGGTGGTCACTTGGATACGTTGTAGTAACGTCGTTGTTTGGTAGACGGGATACTCTGTCTGTTCTTTCATAGCCCGCGTTTGTAGAGGCTGTTGCTAACTCAACGGCTAGGAGGTATCACTTCTGTAGTGAATAAGAGTTCAAAGTTCATAACATTCACAACCAAAGCTCACACTGAGGTTGGCTTAGTTCTGTAGTTGACATGTTAGTCCTTTTAACGCAGAGGCTGCAGACCTCACGTACTTGGAACAGGAGGTTACATTTTTGTCAAGGCTAAATATAGTGGAGCAAGAAGGGTGTGTCTGGAAAGTTTTATAACCCATGTCTCTTCACAGGGGCGGGCCACTGATTGAGCAGAGCCCTAACCTTATGAAAACACAAATCTCTCATTTGGAATCTGAAATTAAATTTCATCTCTTCACTAATAATTTTCTATTCAAACATCTAAATTGAACATTCGATACCTCTGATGTGTAGACTTTCCACTGTAGAGTTTGTCATCCTATCATTGATGAGAATGTCCCAACTGACATCATATTCATTAAATACCACTGCATATGTTCCATTGGTTGGATTACCAGAAGATAGTTCATTTCCTCCTACCTTCTGATGTTCCCAGAATCTCTATGTTAACCAAGGGGTTTTCAAATTTCACATCAGTTGGGTAGAGAGAGGAAAAAGGGGGGAAAAGGTATTTATGACTGTCATAAACCTACCCCCAGTCCAATGTCATGACAAGAGACATTCTCACCGAAGTCCTGGGGTCACTGACGCCAGTTGAGGTGTGATGACTGATAACTTGAATAGAGGAAATTAAAATTACTCTGAATTAAAATGTCATGTTTGGATTGTTTCATGAGTTCATAAAGAGCTATGCATTTTGATGTGTTTTATTGTACTGTAAGTGCTATGGATTTATTATTACAGAGAAACTGTGCTATTCTGTTTGTCGGACAGCAGATAGTTCAAAGAGGAACACAGGGGTGTGCTCTTATTATACAGTGTTGAGGTGTGATGATTAGATCCAAGAATGTGTGTATTATTTTCATGCCTGTGTTATGTTTTGGGCCATGCAAAGTGAAGTTAAATAGACGATAGGAAACACTGGGAGTTTGCCTCTTGGAAGAATAAAAGCTGGATTTAAATGTCAATCATGGAGACATTAGAAAACGAACTCCTGATGTACATTTGTATGTCATGATTGATTATTTTTCTTTGCTGTTTATACTTTTGTATTCTTTGTTTCGTGAAGATTTCTGGTGTGTACAATTTGGTAATTGCATTCTTATTTCGTAACTGCAATAAATCTGATTACTTTTCAAAGGATACAAACCGTAGTCTTCACATTTTTGATTAATATCATTGAATTATTATTTGGTGAAATGTCTAATTATAAATGTTATTCAAAATATACATAGCATATATGCTTGGTCTCTAACTATGCATCTAATGAGACAAGGTTAACTCAATCATTTAATCCTTGGACATTGATTAGGAGATATTAGGTCCTTGTTTCATAGCCTCTTAACATGAAAAGCTTCCTCCCTAAGTTTGTTTTATTGGCTGCTTTAGCACACTCTGCCAACCCGGCTGTCCTAGCCGTGTCTGAATCCTGGCTTAGGAAGGCCACCAAAAATCCTGGAATTTCCATCCCTAACTATAGAATTTTCCCGACAAGGTAGAACTACCAAAGGGGGCAGAGTTGCAATCAACAGCAGAGATAACCTGAAGAGTTCTGTCATACTATCCAGGTCTGTGCCCAAACAATTTGAGCTTCTACTTTTCAAAATCCACCTTTCCAGAAACATGTCTCTCACCGTTTCCGTTTGTTTTAGACCCTTTTCAGCCCACAGCTGTGCCCTGAACACCATATGTGAGTTGATCGCCCCCCATCTCTCTTCAGAGTTCGTACTGTTAGGTGACCTAAACTCAATCTCACACAAATTATCAAGGAACCTATCAGGTACAACCTTAAATCTGAAACCATGGGCACCCTCTTATATATCATCCTGACCAACTTTCTCTCTAAATTACAGCTCTGCTGTCTTCAACCAGGATCTCAGCGATCACTGCCTCATTGCCTGCATACGTAATGGGTCCGCAGTCAATCGACCACCCCTCATCACGTTCAAATGGTCCCTAAAACACTTCAACGTGTCACGAATATCACCGAAGGTGGCTCCCCTTCCCGTTCAGGTGGCGACGGGGGGTCGTCGTTGCCGGTCTACTAGCTGCTACCGATCCCTTTTCCCCTTTTCGTTTTGTTTGGTCTAATTGGTTTCACCTGTTCCTTGTTTGGGGTTTTGGGTTGTTTGCTTTTTTTGGTCCATGAGTGTTCCTGTCTTTTGGATTTTCCGCTGTACAGCGTATGTACCAGTGTAGTATATTTTTGGAGTGTTTTATGCCTGTGTTCGGCATCACCCCCTTTGTGCGCTGTGATTGTACAGAATAAAGTGTTTTTTCCGAATCCTCTGCTGTCTGCGCCTGACTCCACACCCATCACTCTTCGAAGCCTGACACAGCGAACAGGCCTTTCTAATCAACCTGGCCAAGGTATCCTGGAAGGAAATTGACCTCATCCCATCAGTAGAGGATGCCTGGTTGCTCATCAAAAGTGCTTTCCTCTCCATCTTAAATAAGCATGCCCAATTCAAAAAATGTAGAACTAAGAACAGATATAGCCCTTGGTTCACCCCAGACTTGACTGCCATTGACCAGCTCAAAAACATACTGTGGCGATCTGCATTAACATCGAATAGCCCTGCGATATGCAACTTTTCAGGGAAGCCAGGAACCAATATACTCAGTCATTTAGAAAAGCTCAGGATAGCTTTTTCATATCGAAATTTGCATTCGGTAGCACTAATTCCCCAAAAGTTTTGGGACACTAATGTCCATGGAGAATAAGAGCACCTCCTCCCAGCTGGCCACTGCACTGAGGATAGGAAACATGGTCACCACTGATAAATCTATGATAATTTATCATTTCAATAAGCATTTTTCTACGACTGGCCATGCTTTCCACCTGGCTACCCCTACCCTGGCCAACATCTCAGAACCCACTGCAGCAACTTGCCCAAACCACCCCCGCTTCTCCATCACCCAAATCCAGATAGCTGATGTTCCGAAAGAGATGCAAAATCTGGATCACTACAAATCAGCTGGGTGAGAAAATCTGGATCCTCTCTTTCTAAAATTATTATTAGAACTTGGTACAAGTTCAATGCAGTTCAAGAAAGAGTTAAAAAAATATGTAAATAATTACATATTATATTATAACTAAATAAAGAAATAAATAAGTAAAACAATAAAATAAAATAACAAGGCTATATACTGGGGTGTTGTCATGAATTTGGAGAGCAGACTGACAGGGATTCAACCCATTTTCTCTTCAGAATCAGTGACAGGCAGGGACTCAACCCCAGTTCTCTTCAGAATCAGTGACAGGCAGGGACTCAACCCCAGTTCTCTTCAGAATCAGTGACAGGCAGGGATTCAATCCCAGTTCTCTTCACAGTCATTGACAAACAGGGACTCAACTGCATCAGTGACAGTGCCAAGAAAGTGTTTTGTTTGTGCTCATAACGCACCATGGCCATTAGAAGAGTGTATGCCTATAGTCTGAACTTGCCAAGGGGAAACTTGGTATGTGTGTGCCTGCGTGTGCGTATTATTAGATCATTATATTGATAAGAATAAGTGTGCCGTGACGCCTGTTTGAACGAGTGTGTTAGATTTTTACACACACACACCTGCATACACACACAACCCTCTATACCTATATATGTAACCACGGTTCCTCCTTCTGAAAATAATCTGTGGCACAACCTTTTCCAGGTCCTAATACTTGCATTTCAATTCTTATTATGTTCTAAAAGAGCAAGGATTTCCTTCTTACTAAAGTCAATTCTGAAGTTTAGTTTCACCAGGGAGCCAGGGAGGCATGCACAACCAAATCTCCTATGTTAGTCTTGAAATATAACTTGAGACTATTCAAAAATGTTGAACTTTATTCTCAAAAATAATTGTTGAGTTTATTCTCAAAATACTGACACTTTGTTCACAACATTTAATTGACTTTAATTTTGAAATATTGCCACATTCTCGAAATATTGCCACTTTTTAAAAGTCCTATATGGGCCCCCAAAACATTATCCAAGCACCACCACCCTGTTTTAGCTTTTTCTTCACTTGGCCCTGGTAAATACTCTTCCATAAGTCAGTCTTACATTGTATTATGATGCGTTCACTTTATAGATATTGTTTATTGCATCAAAGATTACTTTGTGTGTTAACTTATGAAAGCTTATGCTTCAGAGCACTGACTGGTTTCCCTCCAAAATGATGAACTCTGTGTAGTTATACTTTCTTTCAGTGTTAATTTAGGGAGAAAATTACAACATTAGTCATGTTTTACTACTTAGAGCATTGTCTCGTAATATGTTAGTGTATTTTTATAACCTAATACAAACTTGTCTTTGTGTGACTTAGTTATAAGACTGGGTGTACTGTATAGCTGAGATCTGTTTGAGTGTGACCGCAGCATGTGAGACATCCCATGGTTTTTACTATAGGAGGTCAGTTGTATCGAAACTTGCAGAAAGGAGCACTTGATAGTGTGAACTGTGACAAACGCAGTTAGAAGGTTGAGCCCTTGTGCTATCAACCTCAGGCTATCTTAATTTGCACAGACAAACCAATCACTTTTTATACTATGTTCCGCCCCTTTTCCACACATCTGCCATGTAGACAAAGAGGTTGTACTTTCTATAAAAGCATAGCGCCAACTCTGTTCATTGGTCTTTCAATTCTGAACTATTTGAGTGATTGTTGATTGTTCCATTTATGCAAATCTTATAATAACATTGTTGTTAGAAGAATCTACAGTCTCTCTCTCATTTAGAATTTACACCACACTAATTCATATTTAGCTGTGCAGTGTAAAAACAAGTAACTAATTTGACAATAACCACAAAACCTGACTTACAATGTTGTCGAGCACCCCCTCCCCTTCTTCCACTAGCAATGATCATTATGGTTAGTACAACCAATTGTTCTCAGAGATGTTTGTTGTCAGCATTAGCTGAATTGTTTTTTTGGTCTCAGGTTTAACCAAATTGACCATTGGGGTAAAGTTTTAAACTCAAGTTGCAGTACACTTGATTCTCCCATTTCCTCCCAATGAATAGGAAGCCTGGAGAGACTGAGGAGGGTCTTGTAATCAGCCTGTCATTCATCCTCTCCAAGTGGTCTCTCTTTCCTCCCCCTTTCTCCTCTCTCTCACCCCCTCATCTCCTCTCCTCTCCTGGCCAGTGATTCTCGAAGGTAACAGGGGTAGAGTGATGGCCTGCTGAACTCTTCTCAAAGTCCATCTTCATAACATCAGATGGGCTGTTTTTGGCCTTGTGGGGCACGGGGCCGTACTGCAGTTGGCAGGCTATGAAAACCTAATGAAGTCTGTGGACTGGCTCCCAAACCATTTTCTAATGATTGGCACTCCAACAATTATTGTGCGATTGCAGAACCTTGAGAAGGTCGACATCAGTTAGGGCTGCTTCCCAGAAGGAGGGGAGATGAAGAGGCCTCATGAGGCATTGGGGATGAAAAAAAACACTCCATTATTCATCTGAGCGATGTGTCTCGTTGAGCTTGTATCGATTCATAGCCTTTGCAGTGATATCCTATTTGGAATAATGTCCCATAACAGTATGTCCCCCTGTATGTGTGGGTGGCAAGGTAAATAGGTATCTGTAAAACGTGTTATACAGTGCAAAACAACAACAAATAAAAGCATTCTATTTTACGTATAGTAATAATACTCTGCATGGAACCAGTGACTGTTCAGAAATCATAGATTTTTCCCCACTTTGCTGGAATGAAAGCACTGGATTAGGTTCATCAGAGATTGACTTGCCTTGTTGGGTATATCACGTGTTTGATTGTTTATCCACAGCTTTGTTGCTGTGGATAGACTTGCATGCCTGCGAGAGAGAACTTGAACACTTTCAGCTCCATGGAAGGAAGAAAGAAAGAAAGAAAGAAAGAAAGAAAGAAAGAAAGAAAGAAAGAAAGAAAGAAAGAAAGAAAGAAAGAAAGAAAGAAAGAAAGAAAGAAAGAAAGAAAGAAAGAAAGAAAGAAAGAAAGAAAGAAAGAAAGAAAGAAAGAAAGAAAGAAAGAAAGAAAGAAAGAAAGAAAGAAAAGAAAGAAAGAAAGAAAGAAAGAAAGAAAAGAAAGAAAGAAGCATCATTTGAATTTCCAGGCTAAGCTTTAAGTGCTTTTTCTATACCACTGATCTACCCTCAAACCCCACATTTCATCATTACCATCCTCTTTGGTCTTGTTCATGCTAGTAGCCAAGTCCTGCTTTTAGTCATTATGGGGTATTGTGTGTAGTTTGAGAATTTGTATTTATTCAATCTATTTTAGAATATGGCTGAAACTTAACAAAATGTGGAAAAAGGAAAGGGATATGAATGGCACTGTATGTTCAAGTTCACACATAGCTACAATATGTAAGATGAGTCAAGTTATTATGCCAATGATCAAAGCTATGGATGATGATATGGTGATCTGCAGATTACCAGATCTGGAACACAACATTTGGAACTTTTAGGCACAATTTTGTGATGTTTGATTAGCTGCAATTTCCATTCCATCATGAGCCAGTTAAAACAGGACAAGGGTACTATGTAACATCTCTAACACTACAAAATCGTCAGTAAAGTATTCTTTCTGATGATGCCAGAGAGTGCTAATTAAAACGCATTGAGGCCTGTCATTACCAAGCCACTGCCTTGATCTTGATGAAGTTCTCAAGTGTGGAATGGACTGAAGCGAGGGAGGCAGAGTCCCATGAAATTAACAATCAATTAAGTGTTTTGTCAAAGTGACAGGTAAGGCAGGGATCTTATGATACAGGTGAATGAGGGGAAATTAATCCAGAGGTGTCACTCTGCGTCTCTCTCACAACAATTGAATGCAAAAACAGAGATTGAATTCTCACTGAAGTGATGATCCTTTTTCTTTCTGAATAACTTTGTCAGGAACTGAATGTATACATGGCTTGAGTGAGCTGACATTGATGTTATTGATTGTAGGTGTTAAAGGGGTAGTGTGAGATTTTGGCAATCAAGCCATTTTTCTAGCATGCTAAACTGTTCCCAGGCAATATTAATTCAAGGCACTTAATTGGGTATGCGAAGTCATTGTATATTTAAGAGTATCTTCCTAACGTTGAGCCCCTTTGCCCTCAGAACAGCCTCAGTTTATCGGGGCATGGGCTCTACAAGGTGTTGAAAACATTTCACAGGGATGCTGGCCCATGTTGAATCCAATGATTCCCACAGTTGTGTCAAGTTGGCTGGATGTCCTTTGGGTGGTGGACCATTCTTTATACACACGGGAAACTGTTGAGCATGACAAACCCAGCAGCGTTGCAGTTTAAGCCTGCCTGGTGACATCGTCAGGCTGGATATTAGTTAATAGATAAACAAGAAAGAGAGTTCCAAACCTTTCTTCCAATTACAGATCGTTTTCAGTTTTCCCTTCCCCACTCAGACCACTTCAGGACAGTCCTAGCTAAATTCGTTTGAGAAATTGTTCTTTGCTAAGAAGCTATTTTTGTTTCTTTTTGACCATTTGTTTGTCACCTATAATTGTTGGTTGTAGTGATGATCGAGGAACCATGCCATGCTGTCCAATCAAATTTTTATTTATTTTACCTTTCTTAATAGACTTGCCTGCTTTTCATAGCCGCTCATTCAGAGAGATAGTCCAAAACAGCAGGTCCGGACCAAGGTATCACGTCCAGTGAACAGGTCAGGGTTCCATAGCTGCAGGCAGAACAATTGAAACTGGAACAGCAGCATGACCAGATAGACTGGGGACCGCAAGGAATCATCAGGCCAGGTAGTCCTGAGGCATGGTCGGCAGGGCAGCAGGTAGCCTAGTGGATAGAACGTTAGGCCAGTAACTGAAAGGTTGATAGATCGAATCCCTGAGCTGACAAGGTAAAAATCTGCCATTCTGCCCCTGAACAAGGCAGTAACCACCTGTTCCTAGGCCGTCGATGTAAATAAGAATTGAGTAATATTATCACGTTTTTTGTTTCTATTCAAAATTCTAGCAGCCGTCTTTAGTACAAACTGAAGTTTATTTAGTGCTTTATCCGGGTAGTCAGTGTAACAGCTTTCTTCCTGGGAAGGAAAGGACCAAAACGCAGCGTGGTAAGTGTCCATGGTTCTTAATGACAGAAACTCAACATGAACACACTACAAACCAATAAACGTGGCAAAACCCGACACAGTCCTATCTTGTGCAGCGAACACAAAGACAGGAAACAATCACCCACAAATCCCAACACAAAACAGGCTACCTAAATATGGCTCCCAATCAGAGAAAATGACTAACACCTGCCTCTGATTGAGAACCATATCAGGCCCAAACACAGAAACAGACAACCAAGACATCCAACATAGAATGCCCACTCAGATCACGTCCTGACCAACACTAAAACAAGGAAAACACACAAAAACTATGGTCAGAACGTGACAGTCAGAAAGTAGAGCATTGTAGTAGTCTAATCAATTTTCTGGAAGCTTGCTTCAGGGTTCTGGGATTTTCTGTATACCGGAGAGCTAGTTTCTTATGACAAATGTTTATTTTTTTCACACAGGTCTTTCCATCATGGTATGATTTTGTGTGTGCAAATGAACTCAAGCTTACAGACAATGTCAACTGTGATATAGCGAAGCACCTGAGTGAATTATGTGCGCATTTACGCAGGTACTTTCCCGAAACAGATGACACAAACAACTGGATTCGTTATCCCTTTCATGCCCTGCCTCCAGTCCACTTACCGATGTCTGAACAACAGAGCCTCATCGAAATTGCAACAAGCGGTTCTGTGAAAATTGAATTTAATCAGAAGCCAATGACAGATTTCTGGATTGGGCTGCGCTCAGAGTATCCTGCCTTGGCAAATTACGCTTTTAAGACACTGATGCCCTTTGCAACCACGTACCTAGATGAGAGTGGGTTCTCGGCCATAACTAGCATGAAAACTAAAGACAGGCACAGACTGTGTGTGGAAAATGATTTAATGCTGAGACTCTCCAATACAACCCAACATTGCAGAATTATGTGTATCCTTTCAAGCACACCCTTCTCATTAACCTGTGCTGAGTTATTCACATTTTTCGATGAACTAATAAGGTTTTATATGTAAGATGGTTAAATAAAGAGCAAAATTATGAATTATTATTAGTTGTGCCCTGGTCCTATAGTGTGTGTGTGGCAGTCTTACAATAACGGCAAAAAAAATCAACATTTGAGAGTGCAATGACCCTGGTGCTAGAGGGGGTACGCAACTAAAAGGTTGAATGTTTGAAGGGGTATGGTACTATAAAAGTTTGGGAACCACTGATCGACATAGAGAATACTCGTTTTGTGACTCTGTCAGAACCCCCTCCTACTTTCTTACAAGGATAGAAACAGGGGACCATCAAATGGTATACCAGAATACTGCGGATCGGATGTAGGGGGATGAGGCATATTTTGTGAGATGCTGATAAGACAGTGTCTTTTTGACAATCTTTTAATATGGAGCTTCCAACAGATAAGGCAATTAGCCAGTGAATGTGGAGGCAGAAACCTTATTTCTGCTATATATAACACAGCTTGCTACAACACATTAGAACTAATAATGCAAAATTCTACACACATCAAAACTTACCCTTTCTCAGTCCCCACCCCTTTCCTTTTGTCTACCAAGCAGTCAGACTTTTCTATCATAGTTAGTAACCAATATCTACTGTTTGTTTGTTATGCAATTCTGTTTGAATATTTTGTTATTTAGTAAATAAATAATTAAGCTAATTTGTATATTGTTGATTCATTATGGAAACTAGGGTTTGTGCAGATAACCAAGAATTTTATGATGTTTGGAATGAGACTATTGAGGTAACGATTAATAATTAATTAATATAAGACTAATTGATCAGATATTAATATTATATTCAGAAAATTATAAATTTGTAATCAACATTTTCCGTGGTGCCCCGCCTTCCTAGTTAATTAATGTTTACATGATTATTTTAATAATTAAACCTAGAGAACTGATTTGATATACAGTTGAAGTCGGAAGTTTACATACACTTTAGTCATTAAAACTTGTTTTTTAACCAATCCACAAATTTCTTGTTAACAAACTATAGTTTTGGCATGTCGTTTAGGACATATACTTTGTGCATGACACAAGCAATTTTTCCAACAATTGTTTACAGACAGATTATTTCACTTATATTTCACTGTATCACAATTCCAGTGTGTCAGAAGTTTACATACATTAAGTTGTCTGTTTCTTTAAACAGCTTGGAAAATTCCAGAAAATTATGTAATGGCTTTAGAAGCTTCTGACATCATTTGAGTCAATTGGAGGTGTACCTGTGTATGTATTTCAAGGCCTACCTTCAAACTCAGAAGCCTTTGTTTGACATCATGGGAAAATCAAACAGCCAAGATCTCTGTACAAACAATAGTACGCAAGTATAAACAACATGGGACCATGCAGCCGTCATACCGCTCAAGAAGGAGATGCAAGCTTGAGTCTTCCACATAGCATACTTCCGAAGTTGTGGCAAAATGGCTTAAGGAAAACAAAGTAAAGGTATTGGACTGGCCATCACAAAGCCCTGACCTCAATCCTAAAGAAGATTTGGGGCAAAACTGAAAAAGTGTGTGAGCAAGGAGGCCTACACACCTGACTCAGTTATACCACCTCTGTCAGGAGGAATGGGCCAAAATTACATTTAAACAATTTAAAGGCAATGCTACCACTACTAATTGAGTGAATGTAAACTTCTGACCAAATATAAATGTAACGAAAGAAATAAAAGCTGAAATAAATCACTCTCTTCTATTATTCTTACATTTCATATTTTTAAAATAAAGTGATGATCCTCACTGACCTAAGACAGGGAATCTTTACTCGGATTAAATGTCAGGAATTGTGAACACTGAGTTTAAATGTATTTGGCTAAGGTGTATGTAAACTTCCGACTTCAACTGTATGTTTTTAAGGATGTGCGTATGACCACAAACTTTTATATAGTTGTTACCTACCTTTACCGCCTGCCAGGAAGTCCAGGATCCGCAGAGGGAAGTGTTTAAACCCAGGGACCTTATCTTAGTGATGTGCTTTGAGGGCACTATGGTGTTGGAAGCTGAGCTGTAGTCAATGAATAGCATTCTCACATAGGTGTTCCTTTTTTCCAGGTGTGAAAGGGCAGTGTGGAGTGCAATAGAGATTGCATCATCTGTGAATCTGCGGTATGCAATTAGGAGTGGGTCTAGGGTTTCTGGGATAATGGTATTGATGTTAGCCATGACCAGCCTTTCAAAGCACTTCATGGCTACAGACGTGAGTGCTATTGATCGGTAGTCCTTTAGGCAGGTTACCTTAGTGTTTTTGGTCAAAGGGACTATGTCGGTCTGCCTGAAACATGTTGGTATTACCTGACTCAGACAGGGAAAGGTTGAAAATGTCAGTGAATACACTAGCCAGTTTGTCAGCGAATGCTTGGAGTGCACATTCTGTTAATCCGTCTGGCCCTGCGGCCTTGTGAATGTTGACCTGTTTAAAGGTCTTACTCACATCGGCTGCGGATCACAGTCGTCCATAACAGCTGGTGCTCTCATGCATGTTTCAGTGTAACTTGCCTTGAAGCGAGCACAGAAGTAATTTAGCTCGTCTGGTAGGCTCGTGTTACTCGGCAGCTCTCGGCTGTGCTTCCCTTTGTAGTCTGTAATAGTTTGCAAGCCCTGCCACATACGACAAGCATCGGAGCCGGTGCAGTATGATTCGATCTTCATCCTGTATTGAGGCTGTGCCTGTTTGATAGTTCATCAGAAGGCATTGCAGGATTTCTTATTTTTTTATTTTACCTTTATTTAACCAGGCAAGTCAGTTAAGAACAAATTCTTATTTTCAATGACGGCCTGGGAACAGTGGGTTAACTGCATGTTCAGGGGCAGAACGACAGATTTGTACCTTGTCAGCTCGGGGGTTTGAACTCGCAACCTTCCGGTTACTAGTCTAACACTCTAACCACTAGGCTACCCTTATAAGCTTCTGGGTCAGAGTCCCTCTCCTTGAAAGCAGCAGCTCTACCCTTTAGCCCAGTGCGGATGTTGCCTGTAATCCATGGCTTCTGGTTGTGGTACGTACGTACTCCTTGGTGTGACTGATGTGATGTACTCCTCAATGCCATCAGAAGAATCCCGGAACACATTCCAGTCTGTGCCAGCAAAACATTCCTGTAGCTTAGCATCTGCTTCATGTGACCACTTTTAATTGACCAAATCACTGGTGCTTCCTGCTTTCATTTTAGCTTGTAAGCAGGAATCAGGAGGATAGAATTATGCTCAGATTTGCCAAATGGAGGTTGAGGGAGAGCTTTGTACGCATCTCTGTGTGTGGCGTTATGGTGGTCTAGAGTTTTTTTCCCTCTGGTTGCACATTTAATATGCTGATAGGAATTCGGTAAAACAGTTTTAAGTTTCCTTGCATTAAAGTTCCTGGCCACTAGGAGCACCGCCTCTGGATGAGCGTTTTCCTGTTTGCTTATGGCGGCATACAGCTCATTAAGTGAGGTCTTAGTGCCAGCATCGGACTGTGGTGCTACGTAGACAGCCTTTGTTGCGTGCAAGAGCATTGGTGATACTTCCCAAACCTTGTGTAACATCATGGAGTTGTATTCTTTGATAGGTGTTGTTAACACCATAGTACTTTGTCACCTTTGTGCTTTTGGGAGATGGTGAGGCATCTCTTTTGGCCACTAAAGTATGGCGATTCTGACTGCAGAAGTTGCCTGCCCGTTATATCAGATGGGGAATCCTTCCTACAAAGCCTTGGGGTGGTTCATACCACAACCTTTCAACTTGCACTGGTGGAATGTAGTTACATTTTCCTTACAAAAGAGCTTGTCCTAGCCAAGATCAATTAAATCAATACCACTCTCAATTTAGGGAATCATTTCATGTAAAACAAGCCCTTTATCTTTAAATCAAACCCTCATCTAACATGTTAGCAGGGGGACTTCAAGAAACTGAAACTCATCTTCCTTGCTCTTAGTAATCCACCATGGTCAATTACAGTAAATGCAATGGACATACATCAATACAGTCACAGAGAGTATTGATCCCCATTATGGACGTGACAGAAAGTGCATATGTGTATGGAATTACGTGAGTGAGAGCATACATCGTAGTGTCCTCATCTTGCACCATTACAGTAGGCCTACTCTATGTGTGGGTACCCACTGGGCACAGACATAATTTGAAGTTGGAAATGTTAATGTCACATGCATAAATACAGTGAAATGCCTTTCTTGCAAACTCAAAACCCAACACAAAGCTTACCCTGACCTTAGGGTTTTCAATGTCTATTCCATGTTGGCTCAACGTAATTTCATTGAAATGACGTGGAAACACGTTGATTCAACCAGTGTGTGGATGGGGTTGTGTTAGGCAAGGTGTTATGGATGCTCTGCTTGACCATAAATTGTAGTTTTACTGCTCTCTTGTGGATTATTGTGATAAGCAATTTTTCTAATCGTTGCACATAACAATTCCCAGAGGCAATATACTGTTGTATTACGCATCAAAATGTGTCCTTATTCAATCACACAAAACAGATTATGCTGAGGTACTTTCCAGGTCAAATGTCTTTTAGCTTTTCCAACACTGTAGCATCTGTACATAGTTTAAAAACAACTCTTTAAACAGTGAAGAAAAAACTATGTACAGAGTTTATATGCTGCTTAATAAGTCAGCACCTAACTTTCTGAGGGACGTTTGCCGAATAAAAGCAAACCAATCTGGTGCGTTACAAAGTCATTTGGGTAGGGTAATCCAAGAGGTGGGGCGGCAGGGTAGCCTAGTGGTTAGAGCGTTGGACTAGTAACCAGAAGGTTGCAAGTTCAAACCCCTGACAAGGTACAAATCTGTCACTCTGCCCCTAAACAGGCAGTTAACCCACTGTTCCTAGGCCGTCATTGAAAATAAGAATTTGTTCTTAACTGACTTTCCTGGTTAAATAAAGGTAAAATAAAAAAGGTGCTATCTAAACCCTGAAAGGGTTCTTTTTGTCTCCATAGAACAACCCTTTGAAGAACCTTAGTTGTTCCAAGAATAAACCTTTTGTTTCCACAGAGGGTTTTACATGGAACCCAAAATGGGTTTTACCTGGAACAAAAAAGGGTTCTCTTGTGGGGACAGCCGAAGAACACTTTTGGAACCCTTTTTTCTAAGAGTTTAGATACAGCTAGGATCGCTTCCAGTGGAAAACTAATTGGGAATCGGCACATGTGCAGACACACCTCTCAGAGTGTAATACCAACCAACGGCAGGGAAAGACACAAGACAAAGTGTGCTGACATGCTGAGGTCTGCTGTGAATCACTGTGCCATTTGGTTTGCTCAAACAACAGCGGCAGCACTTCTGATTGTAAGGGTACTTTTAACATGACCTACTGTTTTACATTCCCTTCTGAAGACGAACAGAGAATCGATGTCGAGTTGGTAGTAAAACAGCATATTTCTGCTGAGGAAAGTATATATGCATTGAATAATTCAACATTCTTAAAATGTCTCTATTATGATGTATGGCACGTACTCCATTTTACTATGTACAGCATACTGCTGTGCTTTTCTATATACATTTTCCTTTTCCACAAGGCATATTCACTTTGCTTTTCTTTTTGATATGGGCAAATAAAAGAACTTCAAAGATGAATTATCAGGAGATACCCTTCTCTTGATAGAGTTTCCCTCTTGCCTCTGAAAACACTGGCAAATCTTAAGATCAAAGACAGCCTTGCAATGTCATCAGTCTCCTTTCTCTCACCTTCTGATTAGTCTAGACTAATGCTTGTCCCTTAACAGAATCATGTATGTTCCACCTTAACATTTACAACAAACAGCCAATTCTAGAAATAAACCCAAGGAAGAAAACAGGGTGTGAAGCCTGAAGGTGAAGATTGAAGGTTTAAAGGAAATATATTATCAAGGACATTATGGATCATACAACTTGTTTTGTCACCTTCAGATAGAAAAAACAATATGACAAGGGTCCAAGGCAGCATTTCTTTCAATCTTCGGCAGCTGATTGAACACCAAGGACATTAGATGGAAACAATTTCACGGAATATATATTTTTTTAAATTGTTTGCTTTTCTAATAACAAAAGGCATCAATCAAGTTAGTTTCTTCTACTTTTTCACTGCAGTTATATTTTATCATTGGCAGAGATGTGAATTCTGCCAGCAGGGAAAAACATACTTTCAAAATTGAAATTTCAGTGCTCACAAAATGTGAGTGAGAGGAGAACATGGAAACTAATTACAGTATGTTGTAGACTGTACTCATCATGTCCATTAACTATTGACTTTGGATTTGAATATGCACATTTTGTTCTGACAATCATGCAGGTGGATACGTTCATACATCATGATATATTTTTGCATTTCCTATGACAGGTGTTTTAGTTGGTCTATTGAGAAAACAGAATTTGTACGGTTGTACGTCATCCGTTCAATAACAGCAGTTGACAAATGTTGACATGGACGTTCAATATACATCCCTATTCAATATGGTGTAAGATTCCTCTTGACAACCAACCATGCACCCCAAAAATATGAGGGGGCACAAAGTACATGAGGATGGCTGGGGGATGGTGTGAACGGGGGCTATGCCCCTTGTCCAGAAGTTTGAACATTTAAACAGCTTTTTCTTGCAATCTAGATCCCTAATCCTTATACTTAATTCTATGTAAAAACAAATAGCAGGTTAGTGTATTTTAACATGGATCTTGTTCTGGAGGCAGCTCCGCAGAGTGGTCACTTGCTGGTACAGCCACAAAGTCATACAATCTGATTTTAAACCTAACCCTAATTATTATAATTTTAATTTGTAAAACATTTTTATTTTACACTCAAGATGCTAAATATATATATAAAAAGAAAAAGAATAAAAACAATCCAAAACACAGAATATTGTAAGCACCAAGAGGCTGCATTTCTTGTTGCCGTTATTTTAAATTCTGCGTCATTAAGACACGTTAAAGTCCTAGACCACTGTTACTATACCCACAAGCAAGTATACGAGGCCCTCCCTCGTCCCCCCTTTGGCAAATCAGATCATGACTCAAAAAGCTCAAACAGGATGTATCCATGACGCACTCCGTAGAGAAATGGTCTTCCAAATTGGAGGCTATGCTACAAGACTGCTTTGCTAGCTTTGACTGGAACATGTTCTGGGACTCCACCAATAGCATCGATGAGCTAACCATCTCTGTCACCAGGCTTCATTAGGAAATCGCGACCTTGTAGCCACAATTAAGGTTCACTGCTTCTCAAGGGTACCTGCCATAATGACTCCAGCCCTGTAGCACTCACATCTGTAATCATGAAGTGCATTGAAAGCCTGGTTATGGCATACATTAATTCCATCATCCCAGACACTCTGACGACATGACAGTGGTAGGCCTGATCACCAGCGATGATGAGACAGCGTACAGGGAGGAGGTCAGTGACCTGGCAGTGTGGTGCCAGGACAACAACCTCTCCCTCAATGTCAGTAAGACCAAGGAGCTGATTATGGACTACAGCTGCACCACTGAAAACATCTTGACTGGCTACATCAATGCTTGGTATAGCAACTCGACCCCCCTCCATCGCATGGTGCTACAGAGGATGGTGCAGACAGCCCAGTACATCACTGGGGCCAAGCTCCCTCTCATCCAAGACCTCTGTATCATGCAGTTTGAAAGGAAGGCCCAGAAAATGGTGAAATACCCCAGCCACCCAAGCCATAGACTGTTCTCTCTGTTTCCGCACAGCAAGCAGTACCGCCACAACAAATCTGAAAGTATCTCCATAACAGCCCATAACTACACAATATAGAATTCCTCTTTCTCTGACAATGCATTTGGATACATTGTGTTTAACAACAGTGGCCATGCTCAACGTGTGTGATTAAGTGTGATGTGATGCAGAGATCGGTGCGCATATGTCAGCCAGCGAGCGTGTGATCGGCGCAGGGAGAGCGCTGAGGCATGGAGGTGTTATTGCCACCAGGGGTGAAAGTTGAGAGGGTGAGTGGCAGAACTGGGGGATATCTGTCATGTTGTCTTGGCGACAACCTGCATGAGAGGACTGCCCTGGTGTACACAGACATCACTTAACATTCTGCTGTAGTCAATACAACTGTCTCTATTCTGTGTCTCTATGTCTCTCGCTCTCTTTATCACTCTGTCCGTCTGTCTCTCTGTGCTGCTTTAAGATGCTATAACTCTCAAATTAATACATATACCACATAAAAATATCTAGTGTATAACGTCTGACAAAATTCTTCCCTTATTACACAACAGATAGGAGCCATGCATTAAATGGACGGCAGAATTAAAGAAGAAAGACTATGAACACGGTCATTAAATGAGGGGAAAGCCGTTGCCATTTACTTTAGAATAATAATTACAGAAGAACACAGGAGACAGAATAGAGTGTTATGTGTGTTGGAGCCTTTTAAACAGGTTCTCGCTCCTACCAGCTCCAAGTATAGTGTATCCCAAAGTGGGTGAAAGAAGCTGCAGCGAGAGGCATGACTGCTGGAAGAGCGGGCAGAGACCTATACTGATCAAAAACATAAACACAACATGAAACAATTTCAAAGATTTTACTGATGTACAGTTTATTTGAGGAAATCAGTACATTTACCTAAATTCATTAGGCCCTAATATATGGATATCACGTGACAGGGATTACAGATATGCAACTGTTGGTCACTGATGCCTTAAAAAATGAGCCTCACAATGGGCCTCAGGATCTCATCACAGCATTTCTGTACATTCAAATTGCCATCGATAAAACGCAATTGTGTTTGTTGTCTGTAGCTTATGCCTGACCATACCATAACTCCAACGCAACCACGAGGCACTCTGTACACCACGTTGACATCAGCAAACTGCTCGGCCACATGACGCCATACACATCGTATGCAGTTGAGAGGCCTGTTGGATGTACTGCCAAATTCTCTGAGATGACGTTGGAGATGGCTTCTGGTAGAAAAATGTACATTAACTTATCTGTCAACAGCTCTGGTGGACATTCCTGCAGTCAGCATGCCAATTGCACGCTCCCTCAATTTGAGACATCTGTGGCATTGTGTTGTTTGACAAAACTGAACATTTTAGAGTGCACAAAATTTGAGAGAAATAAGCTTTTTGTGTTTATGGAAAAATTCTGGTATCTTTAATTTCAGCTCATGAAACATGGAACCAACATGTTGCGTTTCGTTTTTTGTTCAGTGTAAATGGATTAGCATCTCCGGGAGCAGCAGGTTGGTTCTTTTCCTCTGAACACTTCTCATCAGCTTATAGGAGAGTAGACTCACTTCGACCATAAGGTAGCAATCCATATTAGGGCTTCATTGTCATGAGTGCTAATTTAACATGGGACACAGCGTTAACCCTGTATTAGGAATCATTGCTTTTACATCATGTTGCCCCAATACCTTGTGACTGAGTCTGTCCTAATATGGACACCATAAAACTGTCCTGGGCCCTCCTCCGCTCCTTGTCCTGGTCGTAAGAAAGCAATTCAAACTGTGTCAAATGGAATGGCTCAAAGAATCCAATAAACTCCCAAAGGGTGAAATTGACCCACAGAGAAGTAATGGACTCCATCTAAAGGGAAGAGAGGTGGGAAAACGAGTGGAAAGAGGAAAACCTGCTCAGTGGGAATGCCAGGAAATATTCCCCAAACTGCATGTGAGGGCCTTGTGTGTGTGTGTGTGTGTGTGTCTGTGTGCACACACACACTGTTAAGTGAACTTGATGCTAACAAAAGTGGCCCAGGGCACATTGTGTCAATAAAGCCTTGTTCACGTTCACACCGAGGGTGTAATAATGTGCGTTGAGAGTCAGGAAGAAAGTTCAGGGAGTGAGTGTTTTAATAAATAAACACAGGTTAAAAAACATGAGCTGGCGCACACCCAGAAATATGTGTTTGCGTGGAGGTGCTGACGGCAAATAAACTATAAACTATCAAAAGAAAGAAAGTCCTCAGGGCACCCTGAGGAAGGCACAGTGATGCCGAAACGTTGGTAAATACCCATTAAATTGCTGGAAGTTTAGACATGGAGTGTACAACTTTCTTTATTTTGATAGTTAATAAATAAACACAACATAATACAAAATAAGAGACACAAACAACGCACAGCCATTACACAGAAACAAGAATGCCTGGGGAAGGATCCAAAGGAAAGCATTAATACACAAGGAAGTGACATAAACTCAGCAAAAACAGAAACTGCCCTTTTTCAGGACCCTGTCTTTCAAAGATAATTTGTAAAAATCCAAATAACTTCACAGATCTTTATTGTAAAGGGTTTAAACACTGTTTCCCATGCTTGTTCAATGAACCATAAACAATGAATGAACAATAGCTGCCTGAGTTACACCAGGAACGCACAATCCCTCCATCAGTGCTCAGAATGTCTGCAATAGACTGAGAGAAGCTGGACTGAGGGCTTGTAGGCCTGTTTTAAGGCAGATCCTCACCAGACATCACCGGCAACAACGTCGCCTATGGGCACAAACCTGGACCAGACAGGACTGGCAAAAAGTGCTCTTCACTGACTAGTCGCGGTTTTGTTTCACCAGTGGTGATGGTCAGAGTTGCGTTTATCGTCGAAGGAATGAGCATTACACCAAGACATGTACTCTGGAACGGGATCGATTTGGAAGTGGAGGGTCTGTCATGGTCTGGGGCGGTGTGTCACAGCATCATCGAACTAAGCTTGTTGTCATTGCAGGCAATCTCAACAGGGAAGACATCCTCCTCCCTCATACGGTACCCTTCCTGCAGGCTCATCCTGACATGACCATCCAGTATGCCAATGCCACCAGCCATACTGCTCGTTCTGTGCGTGATTTCCTGCAAGACAGGAATGTCAGTGTTCTGCCATGGCCAGTGAAGAGTCTGGATGTCAATCCCATTGAGCACGTCTGTGACCTGTTGGATCAGAGGGTGAGGGCTAGGGCCAGAAATGTCCGGGAACTTGCAGGTGCCTTGGTCTCACAGCAAGAACTGGCAAATCTGGTGCAGTCCATGAGGAGGAGATGCACTGCAGTACTTAATGCAGCTGGTGGCCACACCAGATTTTGACTTATTTTTGACCCCCCCTTGTTTGTTCAGGGACACATTACTCCATTTCTGTCAGTCACATGTCTGTGGAACTTGTTCAGTTTATGTCTCAGTTGTTGAATCTTATGTTCATATATATATATTTACACATGTTAAGTTTGCTGAAAATAAACACAGTGGACAGTGAGAGAACGTTTCTGTTTTTGCTGAGTTTATATAGGGAAGGTAATCAGGGAAGTGATGGAGTCCAGGTGAGTCTGATAATGTGCAGGTGTGCGTAACAATGGTGACAGGTGTGCGCTGTAATGAGCAGCCTGGTGACCTAGAGGTCATAGAGGGAGCACACGTCACAGCGGATCTTCATGTTCAAATCAGTTTGGTTTTCAAATTATTTTTTTAATACTGACTGTCCAAACAGTTACAAGTGACCAAATTGGATTTGCCTGTGTTCAGACAGCAGTCATATGCTGACATGGCTACGCTAGTTGTCATAGTAATGACAGGTGTGTGTGCAGTGGTATCGGCTGATTGGTGGTGGTGCTCCTGCTTCCTATCACTCAGAGGTTATGTAGCAAGCTATAGTGACAACAATGCCTTCTACAGAAATTTCCCACTTGCTTTGAATGTTCAAAATCATAGTGTAAAAACACTTTTAAAGTCTCAAAGGATAAGATGATCCAACCTTTAAAAAACATGTATTTTTTTATCTAGCCATAGCAGTCAACTATGTAGCTGTTTAGTTTTCTAGTTCGTTCACTATTAACAAGCTAGTGAGCTACCACGTCATGTTCTTCTCAAACTGTCAACAGGTTAAATAGCAAGCAACAAGATATGACTAATAGCAGCCTGAAAAAACCCTTGAGGGCAAATAAATCAGATTTGACTGACACAAGTCGCATGGCCAGGAATCAGATTTGCATCTGACTTCGAACCACCTTCGTAGGTGGTTTGAAATGTGGCATGAAATATCCGATCCCATGTGGCTTTTGGTTGGTCAAATTGCAAGAAAATTATAGATTTGAATCGGATATGCAAAAAAAAATGTTTAGTCACTTCTAACTGCCTATGTGAACTCGGCTTTGCAACACTATTGGATTAGATTTGTATTTTTTAATCAGTGTGTGATATTGTGTTTATTTTCTTTCTTGTGGAAAAAAAATCAGTGGGTGTTTTAGCGTCAGTGCTTTCCTGTCAGTGTGTGAGTTCTCTGAGATATGAGACAACGCTACTTCTAAAGAAGTTGTCAATTATGCTGGTGCCTTGTATGCAGCATTGAAACAGGAAACCCCCAGTGATCAGTGCTCTGGGTTAACATTAACTAGACAGCATTCACCAGTATTATTGTGTTTCATCAATTGCTTCATTAATTGTCTCCAAATGGAATTGTTTGGTGCCTCTATGTCAAGCATAGGTGTATAGGGGGCAGGGAAGTCAGGCGCAGGACAGTCAAACGGAGTCTAAAATGGAGTCTTTTAATAAAGTCCACGTAACATGATCCATAACACTAAAATGTACATACATACAAACAAACAAACAAACAAACAAACAAACAAACAAACAAACAAACAAACAAACAAAGACCCGACGCGCATCTGTGCACCATAAAACTACACTGACAATAAAACAATCTCTGACGAAGACATGAGGGGAAACAGAGGGTTAAATACACAACAGGTAAAATGAATGGGATTGAAAACAGGTGTGTGGGAAGACAAGACAAAACCAATGCAAAATGAAAAATGGATCAATGATGGCTAGAAGACCGGTGACGTCGAACGCCGAGCACCGCCCGAACAAGGAGAGGCTCATCTGTAAAAGAGATATTGGTCTCAGAAGACTTCCTGTTAAAAGGTTAAAAAATAAATTAATACAAATCCATGTACTGTAGTCTTTAGATATACAGACCACCCGGACATTATATAGTTTACCTACGTGTCTGAGTATTTGTGTTAGCTACAGTTACTTATATCTTAAAGTGCTTTACTGACATGTCAGAATTAGCCCATAAATGAAAAAAGTTTAAGTACAGTAAGTTGCTTTCTACTGTGGTTAGTTTCTCTGGTTTGAATTGATCCTCGTGACCCCTTTATCCCTCTATTCAACACCATGAGGAATGGAGTGCAGAATGAAGACTGTTCATATGAAATAGTAATAAAAGTGTCCAGAATACCTTGTGTATTAATGCTTTCTTCTCTGGAAAACTAGGAAAGAAGATTTTTTTTTAAATGCCTCCACAATGGCATGGCTGTCAACGCAGTACAACCTTCCGTGCTTCCCCTCTCACTCTTTTGTTAAATATTTGATGGTGGTCGGGCCATTGTTTCTTCATTTTTTGTGTGCTTTTTTACGCACTGGCATATATTTTAACATTTCATCATCTACAGGAGAACTATGTTAATGTGTCCTACATCTGACAGCTGTGGGAAAGACACTGCTACAAAAACAGCAACATTGTGATCTATTCTGTCCATAAAATATCTTGAAAGGGGGCTAACTGAAATGCGTTCCGAAAGTATTCTCAACCCTTGACTGTTGTGTTACAACCTGAATTTAATAATGATTAAATTGAAGTATTTTGCCACTGACCTACACACAATACCACATAATAAAAAATAAAATTCAACCAAGATGGCGTAGTAGTGAACACGTGTTTTTTTTTTCTTGTGTACTTATGTATTTTTCGTATTTTTTGTATATATATTTCTATTTTTAATTCGATAATACGATTATAACCTGCCTCGCCCAATGTGATACGGTATTGCTATTTTTTTTAATTTTAGAACACATTCAAGAACCTCCAGAAGCTAACCAGCTATTCAGTCATTGTTAGCCACTGCTAGCGGCTTTTACCTTCTGCACCCATTCCAGCCCTGTTCTCAGCCTGGATAATACTCGCCAGTCTACTAGTATCGGACTGTCTCTCCACAACAACGCCGGATTCCTGCCATAATCCCTGGACCACTACTTCTGATCTTCACAGCTAGCTTGCAGCTGTGAAGATCAGAAGTTGTGGTCCAGGGATTATGGCAGGAATCCGGCGTTGCTAGCTAGCTCACCGTGGCACCCAGTACCGAAGCTATCCCTGAGGCCCTCCTCCCGGCCTACTCAGATGTTCAATCGAACCCCACACATACACGGATAGAGCCCGATACTCCACCGGATCCTTGCTGTAAACTCTGGACCTTAGCACCGGATCACCGCTGCTACCGATTGGCTAAAGTGGCTAACTCCACTGCCACGAAGCTAGCACCAGTTAGCCGTGAGCCAGGCGCATCTCCCGGCCAGCAAACTAAATTCTACAATACCTCTTTCGCCATCTGGCTTGGATTCTCTGTCGTCACGGCGCTCCGCCGCACACCCACGACTGGTCTGCCGATGAATACTCCATCCTCTGTGCCTTCAACTGGCCTCCGTCGGAGGGCTACTAACTTTAAACGCCTTGTCGCCTGCTAACGTAGTGGCGGGTCCCCTGTTCCATCTACTGCTGCCCTCTGGACACTATGATCACTTGGCTACATAGCTGATGCCTGCTGGACTGTCCATTTATCACGGTACTCCATTCTGTTTATTTATTTTTCATCTGTTGGCCTCATCCGCGAACTCAGGCTCTGTGTGTAGTTAATCCGACCCTCTCTTCCTAGTCATCGCCATTTTACCTGCTGTTGTTGTGTTAGCTGATTAGCTGTTGTTGTCTCACCTGTTGTTTTAGCTAGCTCTCCCAATCAACACCTGCGATTACTTTATGCCTCGCTGTATGTCTCTCTCAAATGTCAACATGCCTTTGTATACTGTTGTTCAGGTTAGTCATCTTTGTTTTAGTTTACAATGGAGCCCCTAGTTCCACTCTTCATATCTCTACCTCCTTTGTCCCACCTCCCACACATGCGATGACTTCACCCACTTACAACCAGCATGTCCAGAGATACAACCTCTCTTATCACCCCCCAGTGCCTGGGCTTACCTCCGCTGTAATAGCACCGTACCATACCCCCGTACCATACCCCCATACCCCTGCGCATTATGCCCTGAATATATTCTACCATGCCCAGAAATCTGCTCCTTTTATTCTTTGTCTCCAACGCTCTAGGCGACCAGTTTTGATAGCCTTTAGCCGCATCCTCATACTAATCCTCCTCTGTTCCGCGGGTGATGTGGAGGTAAACCCGGGCCCTGCATGTCCCCAGGCACCCTAATTTGTTGACTTCTGTGATCGAAAAAGCCTTGGTTTCATGCATGTCAACATCAGAAGCCCCCTCCCTAAGTTTGTTTCACTCACTGCTTTAGCACACTCTGCCAACCCTGATGTCCTTGCCATGTCTGAATCCTGGCTTAGGAAGGCCACCAAAAATTCTGAGATTTCCGTACCCAACTATAACATTTTCCATCCAGATAGAACTGCCAAAGGGGAAGGAGTTGCAGTCTACTGCAGAGATAGCCTGCAAAGTAATGTCATACATTCCAGGTCCATACCCAAAGAGTTCAAACTACTAATTAAAAAAAATACTCTCTCCAGAAATAAGTCTCTCACTGTTGCCGCCTGCTACCGACCCCCCTCAGCTCCCAGCTGTGCCCTGGACACCATTTGTGAATTGATCGCCCCCCATATAGCTTCGGAGTGCGTTCTGTTAGGTGACCTAAACTGGGATATTCTTAACACCCTGGCAGTCCTACAATCTAAGCTAGATGCCCTCAATCTCACACAAATCATCAAGGAACCCACCAGGTACAACCCTAAATCTGTAAACAAGGGCACCCTCATAGACGTTATCCTGACCAACTGGCCCTCCAAATACACCTCCGCTGTCTTCAACCAGGATCTCAGCGATCACTGCCTCATTGCCTGTATCCGCTACGGGTCCGCAGTCAAACGACCACCCCTCATCACTGTCAAACGCTCCCTGGCCCGGGTATCCTGGAAGGATATTGACCTCATCCCATCAGTTGAGGATGCCTGGTCATTCTTTAAAAGTAACTTCCTCACCATCTTAGATAAGCATGTTCCGTTCAAAATGCAGAACTAAGAACATATATAGCCCTTGGTTCACTCCAGACCTGACTGCCCTCGACCAGCACAAAACATCCTGTGGCGGACTGCAATAGCATCGAATAGTCCCCGCGATATGCAACTGTTCAGGGAAGCCAGGAACCAATACACGCAGTCAGTCAGGAAAGCAAAGGCCAGCTTTTTCAAGCAGAAATTTGCATCCTGTATCTCTAACTCCAAAAAGTTCTGGGACACTGTAAAGTCCATGGAGAACAAGGTCACCTCCTCCCAGCTGCCCACTGCATTGAGGCTAGGTAACACGTTCACCACTGATAAATCCATTATAATCGAAAACTTCAACAAGCATTTCTCAACGGCTGGTCATGCCTTCCTCCTGGCTACTCCAACCTCGGCCAACAGCTCCCACCCCCCGCAGCTGCTCGCCCAAGCCTCCCCAGCTTCTCCTTTACCCAAATCCAGATAGCATATGTTCTGAAAGAGCTGCAAAACCTGGACCCTTACAAATCAGCTGGGCTTGACAATCTGGACCCTCTATTTCTGAAACTATCCGCCGCCATTGTCGCAACCCCTATTACCAGCCTGTTCAACCTCTCTTTCATGTCAAGTCAACAAACAGATCACTGACCATCTCGAATCCCACCGTACCTTCTCCGCTGTGCAATCTGGTTTCTGAGAAAGTCACGGGTGCACCTCAGCCACGCTCAAGGTACTAAACGATATCATAACCGCCATCGATAAAAGACAGTACTGTGCAGCCATCTTCATCGACCTGGCCAAGGCTTTTGACTCTGTCAATCACCATATTCTTATCGGCAGACTCAGTAGCCTCGGTTTTTCTAATGACTGCCTTGCCTGGTTCACCAACTACTTTGCAGACAGAGTTCAGTGTGTCAAATCGGAGGGCATGTTGTCCGGTCCTGGCAGTCTCTATGGGGGTGCCACAGGGTTCAATTCTCGGGCTGACTCTTTTCTCTGTATATATCAGTGATGTTACTCTTGCTGCGGGCGATTCCCTAATCCACCTCTACTCAGACGTCACCATTCTGTATACTTCTGGCCCTTCCCTGGACACTGTGCTATCGAACCTCCAAACGAGCTTCAATGCCATACAACACTCTTTTCCGTGGCCTCCAACTGCTCTTAAATGCTAGTAAAACCAAATGCATGCTTTTCAACCGTTCGCTGCCTGAACCCGCACGTCCGACTAGCATCACCACCCTGGATGGTTCCGACCTTGAATATGTGGACATCTATAATTACCTAGGTGTCTGGCCAGACTGCAAACTCTCCTTCCAGACTCATATCAAACATCTCCAATCTAAAATCAAATCTAGAGTCGGCTTTCTATTCCACAACAAAGCCTCCTTCACTCTCGCCGCCAAACTTACCCTAGTAACACTGACTATCCTTCCGATCCTCGACTTCGGCGATGTCATCTACAAAATAGCTTCCAATACTCTCCTCAGCAAACTGGATGCAGTTTATCGCAGTGCCATCCGTTTTGTTACTAAAGCACCTTATACCACCCACCACTGAGACTTGTATGCGCTAGTCGGCAGGCCCTCGCTACATATTCGTCACCAGACCCACTGGCTCCAGGTCATCTACAAGTCCATGCTAGGTAAAGCTCCGCCTTATCTCAGTTCACTGGTCACAATGGCAACACCCACCCGTAGCACGCGCTTCAGCAAGTGTATCTCACTGATCATCCCTCAAGCCAACACCTCATTTGGCCGCCTTTCCTTCCAGTTCTCTGCTGCCTGTGACTGGAACGAATTTTTAAAAATCGCTGAAGTCCCTCACCAACTTTAAACATCTGCTATCTGAGCAGCTAACTGATCGCTGCAGTTGTACATAGTCCATTGGTAAATAGCCCGCCCAATTTACCTACCTCATTCCCATACTGTTTTTATTTATTTACTTTTCTGCTCTTTGCACACCAGTATCTTTACCTGCGCATGACCATCTGATCATTTTTCACTCCATTGTTAATCTGCAAAATTGTAATTATTCGCCTACCTCCTCATGCCTTTGGCACACAATGTATATAGCGTCTTTTTTTTCTACTGTGTTATTGACTTGTTTATTGTTTACTCCATGTGTAACTCTGTGTTGTTGTCTGTTCACACTGCTATGCTTTATCTTGGCCAGGTCGCAGTTGTACATGAGAACTTGTTCTCAACTAGCCTACCTGGTTAAATATTAAATAAAGGTGAAATTAAATATTTTTAAAGTAATGCCAAAGTGGAATTGTGTGTTTCGAAGTGTTTTACCTCTTTGTAATGGCAATACTAAATAAGTTCAGAAGTAAAAATGTACTTTAACAAGACACATAATAAGTTGCATGGACTCACTCTGTGTGCAATACTAGTGTTTAACATTATTTTTTAATGACTCTTTTTAATCTCTATACCCCAGACACACAGTCAAGCACTGAATCAAACACAAATTGAACCACAAAGACCAGGGAGGTTTTCCAATGCTTGCAAAGAAGGGCACCTATTGGTAGATGGGTAAAAAAGCGGACAATGAATATCCCTCTGAGCATGGTGAAGTTATCAATTACACAGTGGATGGTATATCAATACACCCAGTCCCTACAAGGAAGCAGGCGTACTTCATAAATCAGTTTCCAGGGAGGAAGAAAACCCCTTAGGGATTTCACCATGAGAACAATGGTGACTTTAAAACAGTTACAGAGTGTAATGGCTGTGATAGGAGAAAACTGAGGATGGATCAACAACATTGTTGTTCCTCCACAATACTAACCCAATTGATAGAGTAAAAGGAAGGAAGCCTGGAAAGAATAAAATGTGTTTTGGAACTAAACACAGGCAAAATCCTAGAGGAAAACATGGTTCAGACTGCTTTCCACCAGACATTGGGAGATGAATTCCAGGACAATAACCTCAGGCCAAATCTACACTGGAGTTCCTTAACAAAAAGACAGTGAATGTTCCTGAATTTCCAAGTTACAGTTTTGACTTAAATCTACGTTGAACAAAAATATAAACTTAATATGCAACAATTTCAAAGATTGTAGAGTTCATATAAGAAAACCAGGCAATATAAATTAATGTATGAGGCCCTAATCTATGGATTTCAATTGACTGGGAGTACAGGTATGCATGTGTTGGTCACAGATACCTTTAAAAAAATGAGGGGCGTGGATTAGAAAATCAGTCAGTATCTGGTGTGACCATGGACCACCATTTGCCTCATGCAACGTGACACATTTCCTTTCGCATAGAGTTGATCAGGCTGTTGATTGTGGTCTGTGGAATGTTGTCCCTTTCCTCTCCAATGGCTGTGTGCAAAATTGTTTGATATTAACAGGAACTGGAACACGCTGCCGCACACATCGATCCAGTTTATCCCAAACATGCTCAATGGGTGACATGTCTGGATAGTATGCAGGCCCTGGAAAAACTCTGACATTTTCAGTTTTCGGGAATTGTGTAAAGATCTGTGAATTATCATGCTGATACATGAGGTGATGGCGGTGGATGAATGGCATGACAAATGGGGCTCATCATCTCGTCACGGTATCTCTTTGCATTCAAATTCTCATTAATGAAATGCAATTGTGTTCACTGTCCTGAGCTTATGACTGCCGATACCACAACCCCACCGCCACCATGGAGCAAACCCGTTCGTGCCAGTGGCAATCGGAGTGAGCATTTTCCCACTGAAGTCAGTTACGACCATCAGCTGTCCGAGTGGCTGGCCTAAGATGACTCCTCATGTGTAGAAGCCGATTGTGGAGGTTCTGGGCAGGAGTAGTTACACGTCATCTGCGGTTGTGAGGCCAGCTGGATGTACTGCCCAATTCTCTGAAACAACATGGTTGAAATTAACATTCAATTCTCTGACAACAGCTCACACGCTCCCTCAAAACTTGAGACATCTGTGGGATTTTTTTGTTTGACAAAGGTGCACATTTTAAAGTGGCCTTTTATTGTCCTCAGCACAAGGTGTACCTGTGTAATGATCATGCTGTTGATCAGCTTCTTGATATGCCACACCTGTCAGGTGGATGGATTATCTTGGCAAAGGAGAAATGCTTAATAACAGGGATGTGAACAAATTTGTGAACAACATTATAGAGAAATAAGGTTTTGTGCGGTTAAAAAAACACTTCACATATTTATTTTATAGTTTTGCTCAGTATACTTGAAAACCTATGGCAAGACCTGAAAACGGTTGTCGAGCAATGATCAACAACCAATTTGCCCGAGCTTGAATAAATTGGAAAATACAAATGGGCAAATGTTGCATAATTCAATTGAGGAAAGCTCTTAGAGACTTAGCCAGAAAGACTCACAGCTGTAATAGCTGCCAAAGGTGCTTCTACAAAGTATTGACTCAGGTGTGTGAATACTTATGTAAATGAGATATTTCTGTTTTTAATTTTCAATACATTTGCAAAAAAAATGTTAAATATTTTTCACTTTGTCATTATGGGTTATGGGTGAGAAAGAAAATCTATGGAATCCATTTTGATTCTGCATTTTGCTGTAACACAACAAAAGTTAAGAATACTTTCTGAAGGCACTGCATGTGTTGTTTGAGACCGGTGAACGTTTATCAATGTCCCACAACCCTGTAATTTAGAGGCGATTTTAGAATAATAGAAAAAACGATTAAAAATATTTTTCTTCTTGAAATTTGAATTGAGAGAAAATCTGTTTTAACTACACTATTCAGAGAAATAAAGCTACAGAATGGCAAGTAAATCCGAATGTGTCATCCCACTGTTAATGGACACATTAAATAGGTGCTGTTAGGTGGGCTCATGAAATGGACAAAGTCTGTCTCCATTTACTCTAGACAGCAGTACCAATACATTTGTTTGCTTCATCTCTTTTATTATCTCTGTACAAAATCACTGTGAAATACACAATGTGTCAAGCGAATACAGTGGAGGGCATCGGTTTGTCATGATGGTGACGTTCTAGTAGTCTAAATTATTGGTGTGGCCCTCATTAGGTCTTCACTGTGTTGTGTTGTGTTGCGTTGTGCTGTGCTGTGCTGTGTCGTGCCATGTCGTGTTGTTGGCTGCATGTGCTGTGTCATGTCGTGCCGTATTGAGTCACTGCCGTGCCGTGTTGTGTCGTGTTATTTTGCCATGTTGTGTCGAGCCGTGTTGTGTGGTGTCATGTTGTGCTGAGTTGTATTGTGTCGTGTTGTGCAGTGTTGTGTCGTGTTGTTTTGTGCTGTGTTGTGCTGTGTCGTGTCGTGCCATTTTGTGTTTTGCCGCGCTGTGTTGTGCTGTATTGTCATCTCGCACATTGCCATTCTGCCTCACACTGTCAACTATATCTGCGCCAGCCCTGCTCTTTTAATCTAGTTGTAATTTACATTTAATATACCCTTCTACATACAGTATTTAAAATTTCCCCATCAATAGAAATCACATTACTGTAGTGTAGTGCTCAGTGCCTAGTGGCTGTGACAACCCTTCTCTCTCTCTCTCTCTCTCTCTCTCTCTGTTCCCCTCCCTCTCTTTCTTTCTCTCTCTCTCTCTACTTCTCTTCTCTCTTCCCCCTCTCTCCATGGTGTTGAGTATTTCATAACTGCTCTGCAGATCTAAATGATATGGAGTATAGAACTGCACTTTGGTAGCAATGGCATTCTGCTCATACATTGCAATCCCATCCCCTTCACTGGGCTCAACTCTCTATAGCCTTACAATAGCAAAAACGTCCGACCCACACCTGCTCTGTGTTCCTGTTGTATCACTCAGCACAATGTTTGTCCTGTGCCGTGTTAATTTCTTGTCAAAATCCGTAGTCATCAGATCTGGAGGGCTAGTTCCATGGAGAAAAACGTGCTCAGAACCCTGATTTAACTAACTCAGACCAAATAATTTGCATTGTGTTTCGACCCTTAGATGAAGGGTCATATAAAGCTGACACATTAAATAAATCTAGGACTCCAGTGCAATAAATGTGATTATTACACATAATATTTCTGTTAAGTTACTATTGCACTTGATAATGCTGACATGGCTTGTTATTAGCAAGGCTACAAAATGTTACGTTGGTTTTGAACTCAGGGTTCCAGGGTTTCTTCCACCTTCTCTACTCACTTTGTGTCTTGTGAACATAGCCTGTATGCAGCTCTTACTCTCTGAGACAATTTTCTGCTTGTTGTCTTGTAGGCTACATCCAAGCTGAGCCAAATTGTGGGTAAACACAACTGCTCATTGTTCAGAGGGTCTCATCAGGGAGAACCCGTCTCTGCCTTATCTCTCCCTCTGACTGCACCATACCTGCACATCATTCAGTAATTAATTAAGCAACAATGGACTCCTGCATGTTGAGCCTGTCTCTGAGGGTAGGGGATTATGCCTGTGCTATAGGCCCAGATAAGATGTGAGGTCAACCTGATAGAGGAGAATGAGAGCGCTCCTCATGCCACTCCTCTTCACCCCATTCCTCATTCCACACTGGAGGGGGTTTCTAGGTTGTCTCTTACATCACCTGGTACAATAGGATTATTCTGTAACAAATTGTCCACCATATTTCTTGTTTTGTAGCTTGCGATGGGGAAGTAAAACAAGACCATTAGAATTTTCTGTCTCCATAAAATCTGTAGAACAGCTGTGAAGGGGGGTGGGGAACATCATGACAGGAGATGTGTGTACTGTGGATATGAGCCTCGCCCTCCTGTCTCTCTGCATTGTTAGTGCTCTAATAATCTGTACATAAAATACACAAAACCATAACAATAAAATAAATAACCCTCAAAACTACTACTAAAGATACGGAGCTCATAACAGGTAGAATCCTAGATGAAATGCACCCTAAATTCAACTCAAGAGGACCGTACTAACTATTATTGTATCACTATTAGTGCACAAATTATTCAGTTTTTTCAAAATGAGGGTAATCCTGGGATACCCATCAAATTGCAGGCCATGCCAGAGTACTGCACCTACGCACGGTACAGAGAGGCCTGGGCATAAGCAGGTAATAACATGCATTATAATAATGGGGGTCATGTCTGTCTGAGTAAACAAGATGTTTTCAGGGACATGTAAACATGGGCAGTGGAAATATAATCACGTGTGGAGCCGAGATAAGGGATGTATGGCAATATGAGTTTGGTAAACCCTTTAATTAACTTGATACTTCTCAGCTCTCGCCTCTCTCTCTCTCAACACGTGCCTGCACCTGACTTGATGAAGTGGCTAGGAAGAAGGGCAGAGGGGTTTCACATTAGCATTATGTGTGAGAGAGTGAAGCCAGGCAAGCTACATGGGACTCTGCAAGGGAAAGAGGGTGAGAGAGGGGGGGAGAAAGGGAGAGATGGGGAGAGGGATTGATGAGATGGGGGAGAGAGAGAGCAGGCCAGTGCTGCGATGGGACTCTCGAGAGGGAGGGATGGAAGGAGGCGATGGAGGGATGATGTGTGTACCTTCATCTCTGTCAACCCGCTCGCTTGCAGAGAGTCTGAAACCAATAGAGCCTAGGGTTAATGTGCAAACACACATTCCCTGGGCCCAGCCTGGGAATGACAGCAACAGAACCTTACCGTCTCCCACTGATGTGGGGGAAAATGGGTTTAATTTTTGAACCTCCATTGTAAAGTTAAAGAAGAGACGACTTTCCAATCCAAATGACCATCCTCTTTACAGTCCCATCGCCTATAAGATGTGAAGAGCAACGCTGCCTACATCCGCTGAGAATGGTCTCTTTTGTCACCCCCTCAAGAAGTGCCTTCGGTGGTATTTCTCATAAAGTAATTGGCTGTATGTCAGTGTCAGTTGTAGAAACCTTTGTGCAGACTGAGTGGTTCGGTGAGCTCAAAACATCTTTCACTCTCATAGGGAAGGAGATCCTTTAAGAACAGCTAATCAAATCTGAAATCCTATTACTTTCTCTGTGTGAAATTATGGATTTGACACCAAAAATTATAACAGTAACAGCAGAGGCACGTGTTAAAACTGATTATATTTTTATTGCCAAGTTATGCCCTTTCTGTTAACATGGATGAGCCCGTCATCTAGCTAGCGATCTCATTGTGTCAAACCACTCTTTTTCCGTTTTATTCTCAGTCTTTTTTCAGATAGATTAAGAAGACACATTGCTGTGAAAATGCATTTTTGAATGACATGGGTCCCATTATACCTGGCGAACAAAACACTGCATTCTACAGTAAGGACCTTATACCATGGCATAAGTGTGATGTTTTGGGGATGCCATGCTGCCTCAGGACCACTTGTCTTAAAAGAAGGAACCCTGAATTCTGCTCTGTATCTGTCACGTCCTGACCATGTTTTTTCTAAGTTTCACTGTCTAGCAAATATGTGGAACTCTACGTATGCTGCACCTTAGTCCGACCATCATTATTACGAACAACGTGACAGTATCAGAGAATTCTACAGGAGATTGTCAGGCCATCCATATGTGTGCTGAGTTTTGGTATGGCCTAGTCAAAGTCCAGACCTAATCCCAAATGAGATGTTGTGGTAGGACTTGAAATGAGCAGTTCATGCTTGAAAACTGTTGCTGAGTTAAAGCAGTTCTGCATGGAAGAGTGGGCTTAAATTCCTCCACAGCGACGTGAGAGACTGATCAACAACTACAGGCTGCTAGCCATCAAGCTAATGAAGTTGGTACCAGATGACTTTGCAATGGAGCCCTCTTTGTCTGGAGAGAAAAATGTATGGTTCCAGTGCTGTAGGAGCTGTATCTTTTACACACTGTTTCAGGACTAACTGGAGCACTCAGAGTTCCAATGTGGCAATTGTTTACTTGACGATGATTATAGGCTTGAGGTGGCTTCATTGATCATGCAGGTCGCCAGCCTATGTAAGAAACTGGGGAAAACACAGAGTGGAATGTTCACATTTTCTACGCCGGTGGCTGGACAGAAATAATGTTGTATCCCGGAGCTCGAGTTAATGACATTACTAAGCTGCTTCCGAATATACTATGCCAGGACATGGAAATTGATTCTATCATAGTCCACGTTGGTTTTAATGACATTATGTTGGGTAGTTCTGTAAAGTTGAAACTGAATTTTAAAGAGTTGATTGACTCTGCTAAACACTGACAAAGGACCCATCGTATCTGGCCCTCTGCCATCTTGAATCTCTGAATCGGCATTGAACGCTTTAGCAGGATTCTTTCTCTTCACAACTGGCTACGTGATTATTGCAGCTCAATGGGTGTAACTTTGTTGACAATTTCGACCCCTTTTGGAAACAAAACAGGCTTCATAACGAGGATGGGATCCAGCCAAATCATTTAAGACCCTGGATCCTTTCACAGCACTATAAGGCTGCGCTGAGACAATGACTCAATGACCCAGCCCAGCTCAGCTAATCCCTACCATTGTGACGCAGAGTTGTCATAATGCTTCAAAAAATGTACATTACACCTAGAGTATATATACATTGTGTGCAAAAGGCATGAGGAGGTAGGCGAATAATTACAATTTTGCAGATTAACACTGGAGTGATAAGGGGCATCAGTAGACACAATATAAGCAACCTCATTTATGTCCCTATATCTGCCCTGGATGCCTTTACTGATCCTACAGCTATTGTATGCAGTAATCATGTGCCTATGAACCAGATGTATACTTTTAGCACTAAGCCGGTGTGCCCTAGGAGGAAGTCCACTGTGAGCAGCTCACCTGCACTAACAAAAATAACATGAGCACATCTACTGCTGCTAAGCTTCCCAGTAAAGCAAGTAAGCATCCCAGAAGAAAAGTTCTCAAAATAGCCCACGTTAATATATGTAGCTGAAGAAACAACGTTCATGAAATCAATAATTTGCTAGTAACAAATGACATTAATATTCTGACTATCTCTGAAACTGACTTAGATAATACCTTTGACAATGCTCTAAGGGCACATTGCGAGACCCAGATGCAGACACGGGAGGCAGATGGTTCGAGTGTTTGATATTTATTAGTATCCAAGGGGCAGGCAAGAAAATGGTCATGGACAGGCACAAAGATCTTAACAAGGTCAGAGTCCAGGAGGTACAGAGTGGCAGGCAGGCTCGAGGTCAGGGCAGGGCAGTATCGTCAGGCAGGCGTGTTCAGGCAAGGGTCAAAACTGGGAAGACAAGAAAAAGCAGGAGTACAGTAAAAACACACTGGTTGACTTGACAAGATGAACTGGCGCAGAGAGACAGGAAACACAGGGATAAATACACCGGGGAAAATAAGCGACACCTGGAGGGGGTAGAGACAATTACAAGGACAGGTGAAACAGATCAGGGCGTGACAGATACTGTGGTAGCAATACAAGGTTATAACATTTGTAGAAAATATAGAAATGCCAATGGTGGAGGTGTTGCTGCTTATTTTCAGAAACACATTCCTGTAAAGATTAGAGAGGATCTCATGTCAAATACTTTTGAAGTAATATTGCAACAGGTTCATCTGCCTCACTTAAATGCCATTCTGGTGGGAAACTGCAACATTACATCAAGTGCTAACAGTCAGTATCTGGATAAAATGTGTGAAATGCTTGTTAATGTATGTGATATCAATAAAGAGGTATATTTTCTGGGTGATTTCAATATTGACTGGCTTTCATCAAGCTGCCCACTCAAAATAAGCTTCAAATTGTAACCAGTGCCTGCAACCTGGTTCAGTTTATCAGTCAACCTACCAGGGTAGTTACAAACAGCACAGGAATGAAATCATCAACATTTATTGATCACATCTTTACTAATGCTGCAGAAATTTGTTTGAAAGCTGTATACAGATCCATTGGAGGTAGTGATCATAATATAGTAGACATATCTAGGAAAACCAAAGTTCCAAAGGCTGGGCCTAATTTAGTGTATAAGAGGTTATACAATAAGTTTTGTAGTAAACTTTTGGGAAAAAATGAGTTTGATCAGATACAATGCTATGTTACAGTACACAAATTGACAACAAACTTTCAGCATGCTTATTTTTTATTTTATTTTTTATTTAACCTTTATTTAACCAGGTAGGCTAGTTGAGAACATGTTCTCATTTGCAACTGCGACCTGGCCAAGATAAAGCATAGCAGTGTGAACAGAAAACACAGAGTTACACATGGAGTAAACAATTAACAAGTCAATAACACAGTAGAAAATAAAATAAAAGAGTATATATACATTGTGTGCAAAAGGCATGAGGAGGTAGGCGAATAATTACAATTTTGCAGATTAACACTGGAGAGATAAATAATCAGATGGTCATGTACAGGTAGAGATATTGGTGTGCAAAAAAGCAGAAAAGTAATTAAATATAAACAGTATGTGGATGAGGTAGGTAAAATTGGCTGGGCTATTTACCGATAGACTATGTACAGCTGCAGCGATCGGTTAGCTGCTTAGATAGCAGATGTTTGAAGTTGGTGAGGGAGATAAAGGTCTCTAACTTCAGCGATTTTTGCAATTCGTTCCAGTTACAGGCAGCAGAGAACTGGAAGGAAAGGCGGCCAAATGAGGTGTTTGCTTTAGGGATGATCAGTGAGATACACCTGCTGGAGTGCGTGCTACGGGTGGGTGTTGCCATCGTGACCAGTGAACTGAGATAAGGTGGAGCTTTACCTAGCATGGACTTGTAGATGACCTGGAGCCAGTGGGTTTGGCGACGAATATGTAGCGAGGGCCAGCCGACTAGAGCATACAGGTTGCAGTGGTGGGTGATTTAGTAACAAAACGGATGGCACTGTGATAAACTGCATCCAGTTTGCTGAGTAGAGTGTTGGAAGCTATTTTGTAGATGACATCGCCGAAGTCGAGGATCGGTAGGATAGTCAGTTTTACTAGGGTAAGTTTGGCGGCATGAGTGAAGGAGGCTTTGTTGCGGAATAGAAAGCCGACTCTAGATTTGATTTTAGATTGGAGATGTTTGATATGAGTCTGGAAGGAGAGTTTGCAGTCTAGCCAGACACCTAGATACTTATAGATGTCCACATATTCTAGGTCGGAACCATCCAGGGTGGTGATGCTCGTTGGGCATGCGGGTGAGGGCAGCGAATGGTTGAAAAGCATGAATTTGGTTTTACTAGCGTTTAAGAGCAGTTGGAGGCCACGGAAGGAGTGCTGTATGGCATTGAAGCTCGTTTGGAGGTTAGATAGCACAGTGTCCAAGGACGGGCCGGAAGTATACATAATGGTGTTGTCTGCTTAGAGGTGGATCAGGGAATCGCCCGCAGCAAGAGCAACATCATTGATATATACAGAGAAAAGAGTCGGCCCAAGAATTGAATCCTGTGGCACCCCCACAGAGACTGCCAGAGGACCGGACAGCATGCCCTCCGATTTGACACACTGAACTCTGTCATCAAAGTAGTTGGTGAACCAGGCAAGACAGTCATCAGAAAAACCTAGGCTACTGAGTCTGCCGATAAGGATATGGTGATTGACAGAGTCGAAAGCCTTGGCAAGGTCGATGAAGACGGTCGCACAGTACTGTCTTTTATCGATGGCGGTTATGATATCGTTTAGTACCTTGAGCGTGGCTGAGGTGCACCCGTGACCGGCTCGGAAACCAGATTGCACAGCGGAGAAGGTACGGTGGGATTCGAGATGGTCAGTGACCTGTTTGTTGACTTGGCTTTCGAAGACCTTAGATAGACAGGGAAGGATGGATATAGGTCTGTAACAGTTTGGGTCCAGGGTGTCTCCCCCTTTGAAGAGGGGGATGACTGTGGCAGCTTTCCAATCCTTGGGGATCTCAGACGATATGAAAGAGAGGTTGAACAGGCTGGTAGTAGGGGTTGCAACAATGGCGAAGGATAGTTTCAGAAATAGAGGATCCAGATTGTCAAGCCCAGCTGATTTGTACGGGTCCAGGTTTTGCAGCTCTTTCAGAACATATGCTATCTGGATTTGGGTAAAGGACAACCTGGAGAGGCTTGGGCGAGTAGCTGCGGGGTGGGGGGAGGGGGTGCAGAGCTGTTGGCCGAGGCTGGAGTAGCCAGGTGGAAGGCATGGCCAGCCGTTGAGAAATGCTTGTTGAAGTTTTCGATAATCATGGATTTATCGGTGGTGACCGTGTTACCTAGCCTCAGTGCAGTGGGCAGCTGGGAGGAGTTGCTCTTGTTCTCCATGGACTTCACAGTGTCCCAGAACTTTTTGGAGTTAGAGCTACATGATGCAAATTTCTGCCTGAAGAAGCTGGCCTTTGCTGACTGCGTGTATTGGTTCCTGACTTTCCTGAACAGTTGCATATCGCGGGGACTATTCGATGCTATTGCAGTCTGCCATAGGATGTTTTTGTGCTGGTCGAGGGCAGTCAGGTCTGGAGTGAACCAAGGGCTATATCTGTTCTTAGTTCTGCATTTTTTGAACGGAGCATGCTTATCTAAAATGGTGAGGAAGTTACTTTTAAAGAATGACCAGGCATTCTCAACTGATGGGATGAGGTCAATGTCCTTCCAGGATACCCGGGCCAGGTCGATTAGAAAGGCCTGTTCACAGAAGTGTTTTAGGGAGCATTTGTCAGTGATGAGGGGTGGTCGTTTGACTGCGGGTCCGTAGCGGATAAAGGCAATGAGGCAGTGATCGCTGAGATCCTGGTTGAAGACAGCGGAGGTGTATTTGGAGGGCCAGTTGGTCAGGATGACGTCTATGAGGGTGCCCTTGTTTACAGATTTAGGGTTGTACCTGGTGGGTTCCTTGATGATTTGTGTGAGATTGAGGGCATCTAGCTTAGATTGTAGGACTGCCGGGGTGCTAAGCATATCCCAGTTTAGGTCACCTAACAGAACAAACTCTGAAGCTAGATGGGGGGCAATCAATTCCCAGATGGTGTCCAGGGCACAGCTGGGAGCTGAGGGGGGTCGGTAGCAGGTGGCAACCTTGAGAGTCTTATTTCTGGAGAGAGTAATTTTAAAAATTTCGAACTGTTTGGGTATGGACCTGGAAAGTATGACATTACTTTGCAGGCTATCTCTGCAGTAGACTGAAACTCCTCCCCCTTTGGCAGTTCTATCTTGACGGAAAATGTTATAGTTGGGTACGGAAATCTCAGAATTTTTGGTGGCCTTCCACCATATATTGGAACACAGCTTAGCCTTTTGTTTATCACCCTGTCATCTCAGATTTTCAAAATATGCTTTAAAGCCAAAGCTAGACAAGCATTTGTGTAAATTTATCGATAGACTAGCATAGCATTATGCCTTGCTAGCAGCAGGCAACCTTGTCACGAAAATCAGAAAAGCAATCAAATTAAATCGTTTACCTTTGATGAACTTCGGATGTTTTCACTCACGATACTCCCCGGTAGATAGCCGAGTTCATTTTTTCCCTTCACGTTTGGCCGAGAAATCTCCCGGAAATTGCAGTCACGAAAATGGCGAAAATTATTCCAAATTAGCTCCATAATATCGACTGAAACATGGCAAACATTGTTTATAATCAATCCTCAAGGTGTTTTTCAAATATCTATTTGATAATATATCCGTCGGGACAATTTGTTTTTCAGTAGGACCGATTGGAGTAATGGCTACCTCTGTATTTTACGCGAGAGTCACCCTGGGAGCTATCAGGTGACCACTTACGCAATGTAGCCACCTACGGCTATTCTTCAACATAAATGCGTAACACTACGTCACAATGCTGTAGACACCTTGGGGAATACGTAGAAAGTGTAAGCTGGTTGACAGCACATTCACAGCTCAATAGGGACTCATTGGAACGCAGCGCTTTCAAAACATGGGGCACTTCCGGATTGGATTTTTTTATCAGGCTTTCGCCTGCAACATCAATTCTGTTATACTCACAGACAATATCTTTACAGTTTCGGAAACATTATTGTTTTCTATCCTAAGCTGTCAATTATATGCATATTCTAGCATCTTGTCCTGTCAAAATATCCCGTTGAAAACGGGAACGTTTTGTTTCCAAAAATGAAAATACTGCCCCTAGAGTCGCAGCAGGTTAACAGCACTGTCAACAATGCAGGTCCTACAGGCCCAAGGCCCACAACGACGAGACGGCCTACAGGGAGGAGGTGAGGCCCTCGGAGTGTGGTGTCAGGAAAATAACCTCACACTCAACGTCAACAAAACTAAGGAGATGACTGTGGACTTCAGGAAACTGCAGAGGGAACACCCCCCTATCCACATCGATGGAACAGTAGTGGAGTGGGTAGTAAGTTTTAAGTTCCTCGGCATACACATCACAGACAAACTGAATTGGTCCACCCACACAGACAGCATCGTGAAGAAGGCGCAGCAGCGCCTCTTCAACCTCAGGAGGCTGAAGAAATTTGGCTTGTCACCAAAAGCACTCACAAACGTCTACAGATGCACAATCAAGAGCATCCTGGCGGGCTGCATCACCGCCTGGTACGGCAACTGCTCCGCCCACAACCGTAAGGCTCTCCAGAGGGTAGTGAGGTCTGCACAACGCATCACCGGGGGCAAACTACCTGCCCTCCAGGACACCTACACCCCCCGATGTTACAGGAAGGCCCTCACGACGCCAGGACAGCGGAGTCAATCACCACCTTCCGGAGACACCTGAAACCCCACCTCTTCAAGGAATACCTAGGATAGGATAAGTAATCCTTCTCACCCCCCCCTAATGATTTAGATGCACTATTGTAAAGTGGCTGTTCCACTGGATGTCAGAAGGTGAATTCACCAATTTGTAAGTCGCTCTGGATAAGAGCGTCTGCTAAATGACTTAAATGTAATGTAAATGTAAAGATCATCAAGGACAACAACCACCCATGATTTAATAAAAATCATGAACACTTACCATGACCGTTACAACAGCGGTGTTTGTCAGACCATGAGACATCCCGAAAATCGTTTTTCTCACAACAACCTCTGTAGCGTCCGAACGGTTTGGCCTACAAACTATTATGACCACTGTATGGAAAGTGTCACGAGACTTGTCTGAAGGTAACTCATACAGACTAATGTAAATATGGAAGTAGTTTTCTGCCCCCAAAAATATGGGGTTAAATGTGTAAAAAAACTAATACATATATATATTTTGTGAGCTTTCCTAGCTTCAAGATCAAATCAAATCAAATTTTATTTGATTATAGTACAGACATTATAGTACAGACATTTCAAAACCTTATACCTTATGATACTTTTTTTAAACATATTTTTTTACATTCATGAATGTTATTCAATGTGTTTCTATGGGCTATAGTAGTAATGGCCAAATTAAATATGTTATCAAATAATTGATAAATATTTATTTTGGATACCGAAAGGGTCATAAAATTCTAAATGAACTTGCCTGATGATCCATGTTATGATCATATTACAACAAATCCATATGTTAGCTTAGTACCCCCCCCCCCCACCAAGCAATTCTATAGAAATAATTAGAAGAATTTGTCTTCACCTTCATTTAAAATCGCTTGGTTTGATATGATATTTATGGTAGGTTCCAGGGGTAATATCATTAATTCACAGTAAAATACCAAACTGCTCAATTTCTTTTAAGGCAGCGACAGTATCTTATGTATTTGTTTTTAAAAAACAATGGCACCACTACCATTAAATACACATCAGCCCAATCACCTATTGTGCTCCTCTAAATTATTTCACGTCCAATTTGAGCCTAAATGATTTTTAACAGTGTTATTTACAAGCGTTTAGTGCAGCAGCAATTTTCCTCATCTGCCATGCAAGGCTGACCAGATTGATATTCACAGCACAGACATGGCTTTCCTTGCATTCCCTCTACTTTTGTTGGCCAAAGTCTTAATTGATTCCCAAGGACTGCAGAAACCACCAGAGCTCATCTCTGGAAGCTAGCCAGTAATAATGCAAATCAAAGGAGAATAGGTGTATTCTTGTTTTTTGTTGAATTATCAGATTTAATACACATTTCTCTATAATGATGGGAGGTTTTAAATGACTTGCCAATTAGAGACGTAGGTAGCACTGGGGTTTTATGAGGGGAAGGTTGTTAATAATACTATTTGAGTGTTGTTTTGATATCATTCCATCTTTTATGCATATTTTTTTGCCTGTCTTTTTTTCAGTTGCCAAAAAGACGTTCTAATTTTCTCATGTTCTGTATATGGTCTTTCTGGATCACAGTAACATGGCCATTTTGTCCTTCCTGTAGGGTGATTCGTTATAACAGTGGAATATGTCAGGTGTTGACATTGTGATAATTGATATGGCAAATGCTTTCCAATACTTCTCCTCCAACCAGGCTCCCATATTCTCCACAGATGTTACATCAAAATGTCATATCAGAAACCTCATTATCCGACGTATCCCAGAGATATATTGCTGAACATGAATGGTTGTACTTTATCCTATAGGGTTGCATCATGTGTAATCTTTTTTAGCATAATCTAGACATTGCTAGTTCTTGTGTTTTTTTTCATGCTTTTTTGTGTGTGAACGGTTTCCTTCTGACTCCCAAGTCAACTCTTATTTGAAAGATGGCGAATTAGTTAAATACCTATTTTCTGCTTGGTTGTTTAAACAGTACTTTCCACCTTCTCTGCAATATGTACCAGCTGTGCCAGCCACACCGCCGAAGTAGGGCAGTCTGCTAGCCATGTGACCTCTGCCTTTGTCCTTGCACCAGTTGCTCATGATTTACTTGCAGTACGATATAATATCTCCATAGCACAGGACAGGGTTGTAGCCAATTTAAACAGTAGTGAATCATTTTGTTGACAGAGACGACATTTAAGTCCACACTGACATGTATAAAGCCAGACAGTCATACTTTCTATAATGGTGTATCCACATTTTACAGCATAAAGTATATTTTTTTGTTTTGTATTTATTTTTATTTTTGAAAGAAGACAGGTGGAAGACAAGACAGTGCAGATAAAAAGAAGGCAGACAAAGGTGTGCATGTGAGGCAAGAATGCCAAGAGGGCTGATATGAAAACCACAGCTAAATAAACTACAGTGGGGAGAACAAGTATTTGGTACACTGCCAATTTTACAGGTTTTCCTACTTACAAAGCATGTAGAGGGCTGTAATTTTTTATCATAAGTACACTTCAACAGTGAGAGACGGAATCTAAAACAAAAATCCAGAAAATCACAATCTATGATTTTTAAGTAATTAATTTGCATTTTATTGCAGAACTTAATATTTGGTACAGAAACATTTTCTTGTAGTTCTTGACCAGGTTTGCACACACTGCAACAGGGATTTTGGCCCACTCCTCCATATCCTTCAGGTTTCGGTGCTGTCGCTGGGCAATACGGACTTTCAGCTCCCTCCAAAGATTTTCTATTGGGTTCAGGTCTGGAGACTGGCTAGGCCACTCCAGGAACTTGAGATGCTTCTTACGGAGCCACTCCTTAGTTGCCCTGGCTGTGTGTTTTGGGTCGTTGTCATGCTGGAAGACCCAGCCACGACCCATCTTCAATGCTCTTACTGAGGGAAGGAGGTTGTTGGCCAAGATCTCACGATACATGGTCCCATCCATCCTCCCCTCAATACGGTGCAGTCGTCCTGTCCCCTTTTCAGAAAAGCATCCCCAAAGAATGATGTTTCCACCTCCATGCTTCACATTTGGGATGGTGTTCTTGGGGTTGTACTCATCATTCTTTTTCCTCCAAACACGGCGAGTGGAGTTTAGACCAAAAAGCTCTATTTTTGTCTCATCAGACCACATGACCTTCTCCCATTCCTCCTCTGGATCTTCCAGATGATCAATGGCAAACTTCAGACGGGCCTAGACATGTGCTGGCTTGAGCAGGGGGACCTTGCGTGCACTGCTGGATTTGAATCCATGACGGCGTGGTGTGTTACTAATGGTATTCTTTGAGACTGTGGTCCCAGCTCTCTTCAGGTCATTGACCAGGTCCTGCCGTGTAGTTCTGGGCTGATCCCTCACCTTCCTCATGATCATTGATGCCCCACGAGATGAGATCTTGCGTCGAGCCCCAGACTGAGGGTGATTGACCGTCATCTTGAACTTCTTCCATTTTCTAAAAAATTGCGCCAACAGTTGTTGCCTTCTCACCAAGCTGCCTACCTATTGTCCTGTAGCCCATCCCAGCTTTGTGCAGGTCTACACTTTTATCCCTGATGTCCTTACACAGCTCTCTGGTCTTGGCCATTGTGGAGAGGTTGGAGTCTGTTTGTTTGAGTGTGGACAGGTGTCTTTTATACAGGTAACGAGTTCAAACAGGTGCAGTTAATACAGGTAATGAGTGGAGAACAGGAAGGATTCTTAAAGAAAAACTAACAAGTCTGTGAGAGTCGCAATTCTTACTGGTTGGTAGGTGATCAAAAACTTATGTCATGCAATAAAATGCGATTGAGTGTTCGGCTACGTGGGTAGTTTGGTTCATCAGGCTGACCCATAGTCTATAAACTGTGCTGAAAGTTATTAAGGGATGATGATGATGATTTGGCAATGTGAAAATAGGAATTCCAGAGTATGAGCTACAGAGTCTGTAGCTCATAGAGAATTGACTATGTGAGGTCCGGCAGTTGGGAGGGTGAAGGTTATCACAGTGTGTTGTATGCATGGATTTGGGAATTAACCCAGAATAATCAATTGAAGGGTTTGAGGAGGATGTCTGTGAGGTATGTGTTTTGTAGATGAAGGTTAATAATTGGATTATATTAATGTTGAAGATGGACATGATATTGAGTATCAGATGGAGCCAAGTAGTTAGATGAGGTGGCTAGACTTGCAAATGTATTTTGGATGATGTGTAATTTGCGTATATACAAATCATATGTACTGGTCTCGACAATATTGCAGTAAATGAAACATGGGTAAATTAAACTGTAGTATAGATTTAGGAAGCAAGCCATATTGAAAGGATACTTAAGGATTCTTTGATAAGGAAATGGTATCCCAGAGTTCATCTAACTCTGGGGAAATATATAAAGGACCTCATTGCCAAAATCCCCATGTTTCCCTTTAACCAAACCACTCATCTCTATGAAGACCAGGTGGAAGTACTATGTAACGTGGCGCTGATGTTTAATGCCGAGGTATGTATAGGTTTTTGTGTTCTCTAGGGCAACGGTTTCGAGATGGAATTTGTATTTGTGGTCCTGGCAACTGGAACTTTTTTGTAAAAAAAATATTTTTTTGTTTTACTGAGATTTAATGTCAGGACCCAAAGCAAAGAGCAGTATCGGCCATTTTTATTTGGTAGTTTACTATTCATCTCATTTATGATATTAATAAAAGAGCAGTGTAATTACTGACAGTGTAACAGAGTGTGTCTTCCATTAAGATACCAGTTGAATTTACATAGAGATGTAGGTTCTGCGTCAGTCACATTACATACTGTGTTTTACAAGTAGCCCATGTCTTGTTATAAGAATAAATGTAAAAAGCAGCACTGTAATTTTTAAATTACATTAAAAAACCGATTAGAAAACCGATCCAAATTCAATTACATTCAACGCTAATACTCACAAGCTTAATCCTGCACGAATTACGGCAGGTAACAGGTGCCCTATATACCCACAGAAATCAAAGCAATTGAAACCAGGTGTGAAAAGGAACACAGACAAAACAACCAGAAAAAGAAAAAGGGATCGGTAGCGGCTAGTAAACCGGCGACGCCGAGCGCCGAGCGCCGCCCGAACAGGGAGAGGAGTTACCTTCGGTAGAAGTCATGACAGTACCCCCCCCAGATGCGTGGCTCCCGCAGCGCGACGACGCCGGCCTCGAGGACGACCCGGAGGACGAGGCGCAGGGCGATCCGGATTCAGGCAGTGAAACTCCCTTAGCATAGGTGGATCCAGTACGTCCTCCACCGGCACCCAGCATCTCTCCTCCGGACCGTACCCCTCCCAGTCCACGAGGTACTGAAGACCCCCCACCCGACGCCTCGAGTCCAGTATGGACCGAACTGCATACGCCGCCGCCCGCCCCCCCCCCCGACATCGGGGGGGGCGGAGGGACCTCCCGCACCTCATCTTCTTGAAGCGGACCAGCCACCACCGGCCTGAGGAGAGACACATGAAACGAGGGGTTAATGCGGTAATACGGGGGAGCTGTAACCTATAACACACCTCGTTTATTCTCCTCAGGACTTTGAATGGCCCCACAAATCGTGGACCCAGCTTCCGGCAGGGCAGGTGGAGGGGCAGGTGGAGGGTCGAGAGCCAGACCCGGTCCCCCGGTGTGTACACCGGGGCCTCGCTGCGGTGGCGGTCGGCACTGGCCTTCTGCCGCCCTTCGGCCCGTTTAAGGTACCCGTGGGCGGCCTCCCAGGTTTCCCTTGAGCGTCTCACCCAATCGTCCAGGTGGAAGTACTATGTAACGTGGCGCTGATGTTTAATGCCGAGGTATGTATAGGTTTTTGTGTTCTCTAGGGCAACGGTTTCGAGATGGAATTTGTATTTGTGGTCCTGGCAACTGGAACTTTTTTGTAAAAAAAATATTTTTTTGTTTTACTGAGATTTAATGTCAGGACCCAAAGCAAAGAGCAGTATTGGCCATTTTTATTTGGTAGTTTACTATTCATCTCATTTATGATATTAATAAAAGAGCAGTGTAATTACTGACAGTGTAACAGAGTGTGTCTTCCATTAAGATACCAGTTGAATTTACATAGAGATGTAGGTTCTGCGTCAGTCACATTACATACTGTGTTTTACAAGTAGCCCATGTCTTGTTATAAGAATAAATGTAAAAAGCAGCACTGTAATTTTTAAATTACATTAAAAAACCGATTAGAAAACCGATCCAAATTCAATTACATTCAACGCTAATACTCACAAGCTTAATCCTGCACGAATTACGGCAGGTAACAGGTGCCCTATATACCCACAGAAATCAAAGCAATTGAAACCAGGTGTGAAAAGGAACACAGACAAAACAACCAGAAAAAGAAAAAGGGATCGGTAGCGGCTAGTAAACCGGCGACGCCGAGCGCCGAGCGCCGCCCGAACAGGGAGAGGAGTTACCTTCGGTAGAAGTCATGACAGTACCCCCCCCCAGATGCGTGGCTCCCGCAGCGCGACGACGCCGGCCTCGAGGACGACCCGGAGGACGAGGCGCAGGGCGATCCGGATTCAGGCAGTGAAACTCCCTTAGCATAGGTGGATCCAGTACGTCCTCCACCGGCACCCAGCATCTCTCCTCCGGACCGTACCCCTCCCAGTCCACGAGGTACTGAAGACCCCCCACCCGACGCCTCGAGTCCAGTATGGACCGAACTGCATACGCCGCCGCCCGCCCCCGACATCGGGGGCGGAGGGACCTCCCGCACCTCATCTTCTTGAAGCGGACCAGCCACCACCGGCCTGAGGAGAGACACATGAAACGAGGGGTTAATGCGGTAATACGGGGGAGCTGTAACCTATAACACACCTCGTTTATTCTCCTCAGGACTTTGAATGGCCCCACAAATCGTGGACCCAGCTTCCGGCAGGGCAGGTGGAGGGGCAGGTGGAGGGTCGAGAGCCAGACCCGGTCCCCCGGTGTGTACACCGGGGCCTCGCTGCGGTGGCGGTCGGCACTGGCCTTCTGCCGCCCTTCGGCCCGTTTAAGGTACCCGTGGGCGGCCTCCCAGGTTTCCCTTGAGCGTCTCACCCAATCGTCCACCGCAGGAGCCTCGGTCTGGCTCTGATGCCATGGTACCAGGACCGGCTGATAGCCCAACACACATTGGAAGGGCGACAGGTTCGTAGAGGAGTGGGGGAGTGAGTTCTGGGATGTACTTCGCCCACTCCCCTGGCCGGTCCTGGCAATACGACCGCAGAAACCTAACCACATCCTGGTTCACTCTCTCCACCTGCCCATTACTCTCGGGGTGAAACCCAGAGGTTAGGCTGACCGATACCCCCAAACGTTCCATGAACGCCTTCCACACCCTGGACGTGAACTGGGGACCCCGATCAGAAACAATATCCTCAGGCACCCCGTAGTGCCAGAAAACGTGAGTAAACAGGGCCTCCGCCGTCTGTAGGGCCGAAGGGAGACCAAAGGACTCAGAAAACCGATCCACAACGACCAGGATCGTGGTGTTGCCCTGTGACGGTGGCAGATCGGTCAAGAAGTCAATCTGACAGGTGTGACCAAGGCCGCTGTGCCACTAGACAAGAAGCCGGGAGGATTGGCGCAGGATCAATGGCCCACTCCTCCGTATCATATAGTCAGGACAGTGCGTCTGCCTGTGTTCTGGGAGCCTGGTCTATAGGAGATGGTAAACCTAAATCGGATGAAAAAACATGGCCCACCTTGCCTGACGAGGGTTCAGTCTCCTCGCTGCCCAAATGTACTCTAGAATACGGTGGTCAGTCCAGATGAGAAAAGGGTGTTGGGCCCCCTCAAGCCAATGTCTCCACACCTTCAGGGCTCTGACAACAGCTAGCAGCTGCCGATCCCCCACGTCATAGTTTCGCTCCGCTGGGCTGAGCTTCCGAGAAAAGAACGCACAGGGGCGGAGCTTCGGTGGTGCACCCGAGCGCTGGGAGAGCATGGCTACAACCCAAGCCTCGGATGCGTCCACCTCCACTATGAATGCCAAAGAGCTGTCCGGATACGCCAGCACGGGAGCCGAGGTAAAAAGAACCTTCAGGCGACCAAAAGCCCTGTCCGCCTCAGCCGACCATCCCAGACGCGTCGGTCCCCCTTCAGCAGTGAAGTAATGGGCGCAGCCACCTGCCCAAAACCTCGGATAAACCTCCGGTAGTAGTTGGCAAACCCTAAGAACCGCTGCACCTCCTTTACCGTGGTTGGAGTCGGCCAATTACGCACGGCTGCAATGCGGTCATCCTCCATCACCAACCCCGATGTGGAAATGCGATATCCAAGGAAGGAGACGGCCTGTTGGAAGAACGAGCATTTCTCAGCCTTGACGTACAGGTCATGCTCCAACAGTCGCCCAAGTACCCTGTGCACCAGAGACACATGCGCGGCCCGTGTAGCGGAATAGACCAGAATATCATCGATGTAAACCACCACACCCTGACCGAGCAGGTCCCTGAGAATCTCATCCACAAAAGATTGGAAGACTGCTGGAGCATTCTTCAACCCGTACGGCATGACGAGGTACTCATAATGGCCGGATGTGGTACTAAACGCCGTCTTCCACTCATCTCCCTTCCGGATACGCACCAAGTTATATGCACTCCTGAGATCCAGTTTTGTAAAAAACGTGCTCCGTGATATGACTCAATCGCCGTGGCAATGAGAGGTAGCGGGTAACTATACCCCACCGTGATGGAATTTAGACCTCTATAGTCAATGCACGGACGCAGACCACCCTCCTTCTTCACAAAAAAGAAACTCGAGGAGGCAGGTGAGATGGAAGGCCGAATGAACCCCTGCCCCAGAGATTCTGATATGTATGTCTCCATAGCCACCGTCTCCTCCTGTGACAGGGGATACACATGACTCCTGGGAAGTGCAGCTCCTACCAGGAGATTTATCGCACAATCCCCTCGTCGATGAGGTGGTAATTGGGTCGCCTTCTTTTTACAGAAGGCGATAGTCAAATCGGCATATTCTGAGGGAATGTGCACGGTGGAGACTTGGTCTGGAATCTCCACCGTTGTAGCACCGATGGAAACTCCTACGCACCTTCCTGAGCACTCTTCCGACCACCCCTGTAGAGCCCTCTGTTGCCATGAAATCCTGGGGTTGTGACGGGCCAACCAGGGGATCCCCAACACCACCGGAAACACAGGAGAATCAATGAGGAAGAGACTAATGCTCTCCTCATGACCCTCCTGCGTAACCATACCCAGTGGAGCCGTGGCCTCCCTGACCAGTCCTGACCCTAATGGTGGGCTATCTAAGGCGTGCACTGGGAAGGGTTTGTCAAGCTGAACAAGGGGAATCCCTAACCTGTTCGCTAAACCTCGGTCAATGAAATTCCCCGCCACGCCTGAGTCTACTTGCGCCTTATGCCGGGAAAGAGGGGAAAATTCTGGAAAAACAATCCATACATACATGTGATCAACAGGGGGCTCTGGGTGAGCCTGGTGCCGACTCACCTGAGGTGTCCGGACAGTGCTCGGCCTGGCGTCTCGACTCCCGGGGGGACCCCCCCAGCACCGGTCTGCAGTGTGCCCTCTGCGACCACAGCTGGCACAGGAAAGGCCCCCTCCTCCGGTCACCCTCGCTGCAGCACCTCCTAGTTCCATGGGTGTTGGAGTGGTGGAGCTGGGGGATGGAACTGACAGAACCCGATCTGGACGTCCGCGGGTCGCCAGCAGGTTGTCCAACCGAATGGACATGTCGATCAATTGGTCCAAGGACAAGGTAGTGTCTCTACAGGCCAGCTCCCTACGGACGTCCTCACGCAAACTACACCTATAGTGATCGATCAAGGCCCTGTCGTTCCATCCCGCGCCAGCAGCCAAGGTCCGGAACTCTAGAGCAAAGTCCTGAGCACTCCTCTTCTCCTGCCTCAGATGGAACAGCCGCTCGACCCTCAGGTGGGTGATCGAACACGGCCCGAAAGCGGCGGGTGAACTCTGGGTAGTGGTACCTCGCCGAGTCAGGATCGTTCCATACCGCGTTGGCCCAATCCTCCACGGACCCTGGGAGCGCGTCTGCTCCTGCTGACTCCATAGTTATTGGTGCAGGATTCTGTGATAAAGTGCGTCTCGGTGAGAGGTGTAGGAGTCAGGTGCAGGAGAGCGTGTTTAATGCAGAGATCTGTACACATAGTCCACCAATACAAAATTGGCCCAGATGAATATCCAAACAACGCGCTCGAAGGAAAACAAACTCGTGTCAGTACACGGAGGAACAACCACAGTCCCGACACTACATACACATACGTCAATGCGAAAACAATAAACCGCATAGAATACCGAACGCTAATACTCACAAGCTTAATCCTGCACGAATTACGGCAGGTAACAGGTGCCCTATATACCCACAGAAATCAAAGCAATTGAAACCAGGTGTGAAGAGGAACACAGACAAAACAACCAGAAAAAGAAAAAGGGATCGGTAGCGGCTGGTAAACCGGCGACGCCAACCACCGCCCGAACAGGGAGAGGAGTTACCTTCGGTAGAAGTCGTGACAATCTTGTAATATATAATGATGTATTGGAACATGATATAAGTATGATGTAAAATAATACTAATTATAAAAGATTACCATGAGATTGCAAATTAAATTGTTTGTATATTATACTTTTTTGTATGACCCTTACATAGACAATTGTATATAAATATGTAAATATGTGTAAAGGTTCTCGTCTGTCGAAGGAGAAGCGGACCAAAATGCAGCGTGGAGGTTATTCATGTTCTTTAATGAAATGAACTAGACATGAAAATAACGAACAAAACAAAGAACGAACGTGAAAACCTATACAGCCTATCTGGTAAACACAGAGACAGGAATAATCACCCACGAAATACTCAAAGAATATGGCTGCCTAAATATGGTTCCCAATTAGAGACAACGATAAACACCTGCCTCTGATTGAGAACCACTCCAGACAGCCATAGACTTTGCTAGATAAACCCACTAAGCCACACACCCAACACCTAACAACACCCCAAGACAAAACACACCACAATAAACCCATGTCACACCCCGGCCTGACCAAATAAATAAAGACAAACACAATATACTACGACCAGGGCGTGACAGTATGCGTATAATCTTCATAACATTTAGCTACAATTGATAAAATAATGAATAGTTACATTTAATTTCTAAGTATCATCTTCATTTAATTTTTAATGAAAACGTATTCAATGCTCTTCATATCACTCCTCATCCTCAGCAATGCTGTTCACAGCAAAGGCATTCCAGAACTACTTTCAATTTGCAGGCATCAGGGGATCTTCTTGGACTCTTACAGCCCTAATGCCTATTTAGATTGCATCGACGGACACTGACAGGAATAAAACCTAGTATTGACATGGTTGTACAGTCCTAATGCACCCTCACATGGCAACTTTGATCCCCATAGGTACTATAATTGTCTAGTGTAGGCCACAGGGATTGGTGGAAGTCATTTTGTTAAAATAGTTTCTTCCTGCATTCATGTAATTACGGCACCGAAGCAGACACATTGAGCACACATTGGCAAGCAAATACTTGTTGTGCTAATTACATACGCCACCAACAAAGGTGATGGATACAATTTTGTATTTTAACTTTCTTGACCGGGATAGACAGTCAATACTAGAATATAAAAGAAACCCAGACATCCTGGACATGTGAGTAGATATATTATTAATGAGGTAGCAATGCTGTGTGTATGCTCAACTGGAAAACCAGGGTGCGTGGCTTTAGACAATTCAGTATGGGGTGCACGTCTAACTGACGGTCAGCTGGCTACACATCGTGTCTATGCTGTAATGTTACTGATTCAAATAACCCATGGGATTATATTCATTACAGGGATTATAGATTGAAGCAAGTACAAATTGCTGGTGGCCTCTTATGGGAGCAGGTAGCAGAAACCTTTTGCTTCAAGCTAATGCTAGCTAGGTAGGTTTTTACATTTTGGTAGGGGCATGTTAGTTCTAGCTCGGTGGCTGTCACTGGCCAGACAAATTGTGTGTGGTGTACTGATTCAAAGAAACTCTCAGATTAAATTTCAGAATATAATTCCTTATAGGGCTAATAGTTTAAAGTTAGTAAAAAATGCACACAAGATGGCGCCGATAGAGATGGCAGCTTTGCTTCAAGTCCTTAGGAAACTGTGCAGTATTTCGTTTTTTAACCTGTTGAAACTCTCGGGGCGCAATTTCATTTTTGGATGAAAAACGTTCCCGTTTTAAACAAGATATTTTGTCACAAAAAGATGCTCGACTATGCATATAATTGATAGCTTTCGAAAGAAAACACTCTGACGTGTCCAGAACTGCAAATATATTTTCTGTGCGTGCCCTAGAACGTGAGCTTCAGGCAAAACCAAGATGAGACGGCATCCAGGAAATGAGAGCAGGATTTTTGAGGCTCTGTTTTCCATTGTCTCCTTATATGGCTGTGAATGCGAGAGGAGTAAGTCTGCCCTTTCTGTCGTTTCCCCAAGGTGTCTGCAGCATTGTGACGTATTTGTAGGCATATCATTGGAAGATTGACCATAAGAGACCACATTTACCAGGTGTCCGCCCGATGTCCTGCGCCGAAATTGGTGCGCAAAAGTCAGCTGCAAGTATTTTTCCATGGAATTTAGAGAAGAATGAAGGCTTCCACGAACGATATATCAATGAAGAGATATGTGAAAAAACACCTTGAGGATTGATTCCAAACAACGTTTGCCATGTTTCGGTCGATATTATGGAGTTAATTCGGAAAAAGTTTGACGTTGTAGGTGACTGAATTTTCGGTTCGTTTCGGTAGCCAAATGTGATGTACAAAACGGAGCGATTTCTCCTACACACAGACGCTTTCAGGAAAAACTGCGCATTTGGTATGTAACTGAGAGTCTCCTCATTGACAACATCCGAAGCTCTTCAAAGGTAAATGATTTTATTTATTTGGTTATCTGGTTTTTGTGAAAATGTTGCGTGCTAAATGCTACTCAAAATGCTAAGCTAGCTTAGCATACTCTTACACAAATTAGTCAATTGCTATGGTTTAAAAGCATATTTTGAAAATCTGAGATGAGTGTTGTTAAGAAAAGGCTAAGCTTGAGAGCAGGCGCATTATTTTCATTTTATTTGCGATTTTCAGAAATCGTTAACGTTGCGTTATGCTAATGAGCCTGAGGCTTTAGTCACGATCGCGGATCCGGGATGGGGAGATTCAAGAGGTTAATTTATTAAATTGTCAGCCTAGAAAACCTTAAGCGTTACTACATACAACCGGGACTACTATTGGATATCAGAGTGACGTAAATTTACCAACACAACCAGCACTACGACCAGGAATGTGACTTTCCCAAAGCGAATCCTTTGTATGCACCTCCCAGGGCATTTGAACTGATTCCAGAGGCCGACCCAAAACAATGCCGCCGTAGGAGAGGGTGCCGGAGTGATCTTCGGATGCGAGCACAATACCCACCGCTCCTGAGTGTATTACTCGCTAATGTCCCTGGTTAACAAAGCCGATGACATCTGGGCAAGAATTGCCTTCCAAAGAGATATCCACGATTGTAATGTACTCTGTTTCACGGAAACATGGCTAGCTGGGGACATGCTGTCGGAGTCCATACAGCCAACTGAATATTCAGTGCATCGCACCGACAGTTTGTAACAACATACAGGAACTCAAGTCCTTTTGTTCACCTGACCTAGAATTCCTCACAATCAAATGCTGACCCTATTATCTACCAAGAGAACTCTCCTCGGTTATCCTCACAAGCCTGTATATCACCCTGCAAGACTATACCAAGACGGCCATCAAGGTACTTCACTGGACTCTATGCAAACTGGAAACCATATATCCTGAGGCTTCATTTATTGTAGCTGGGATTTTAACAAAGCTAATTTGAGAACAAGGCTACCTAAATTCTATCAGCATATTGATTGGTCTACATGAGCAAGTAACATGCTTGACCATTGCTACTCTAACTTCCGCACTGCATACAAGGCCCTCCCCCGCCCTCGTTTTGGCAACTCTGACCATGACTCCATCTTGTTGCTCCCCTCCTATAGGCAGAAACTAAAACAGGAAGTGTCTGTGCTTAGGTCTATCCAACACTCGTCTGTCCAATCAGATTCCACGCTTCAAGATTGCTTTGATCATGTGGACTGAGATATGTTCCTGGGTAGCCTCAGATAATAACATTGATGTATAAACTGACTCGGTGAGAGAGTTTATATGGAAGTATATAGGAGATGTTGTACCCACTGTGACTATTAAAACCTTCCCTAACCAGAAACCATGGATTGATGGCAGCATTCGTGCAAAGCTGAACGTAAGTAACACCGCATCATGGCAAGACGACTGAAATATGACCGAAAACAAACAGTGTAGTTATTGCATCCATAAGGCAATCAAACAAGCAAAGTGTCAGTATAGAGACAAAGTGGAGACGCAAATCAACGGCTCAAACATGAGACGTATGTGGCAGGGTCTTCAGACAATCACGGATTACAAAAATAAATCCAGCCCCGTCACGGACATCGACGTCTTGCTTCCAGACAAAATAAACAATATCTGTGGACACTGAGGACAATACAGTGCCACTGACGTGAACCACTACCAAAGAATGTGGGCCCTCCTTCTCCGTGGCTGATGTGAGTAAAACATTTTAATGTGTTAACCCTCGCAAAGTTGCTGGCCCAGACGGCATTCCCTAGACGTTTCATCAGAGTATGTGCAGAACAGCTAGCTGGTGTTTTTACGGACATATTCAGTCATTCCCTATCCCAGTCTGCTGTCCCCACATGCTTCAAGATGGCCACCATTGTTCCTGTGCCCAAGAAAGCCAAGGCAACTGAACTAAATGACTTTCACAGATAGCACTAACTTCTGTCATCATGGAGTGCTTTGAGAGACTAATCAAGGATCATATCACCTCCACCCTACCTGTCACCCTAGACCCACTTCAATTTGCATACCACCCCAATAGGTCCACAAACGATGCAATCGCCATCACACTGCACAATGCCCTATCACATCTGGACAAGAGGAATATCTATGGACGAATGCTGTTCAACACCATAGTACCCTCCAAACTCATCATTAAAAAGCTTGAGACCATGGGTCTCTGCCCTGTGCAACTGGGTCCTGGACTTTCTGACGGGCTGCCCAAAGGTGGTGAAAGTAGTATCAACATCTCCACTCCTCTGATCCTCAACACTGGGGCCCCACAAGGGTGAATTCTCAGCCACTCCTGTACTCCCTGTTCAGCCACGACTGCATGGCGATGCACGCCTCCAACTCAAAACTGATAGATTTTATAAAAACATTTGTTTTGGTCTGTTTGTTTGTCAATTAGGGAGTGCAGGGTGAATATGTGGTCTGTCGTATGGTAATTTGTTAAAAAGCCAATTTAACATTTGCTCAGTACATTGTTTTCCCTGAGGAAATGTTTGAGTCTGCGGTTAATGATAATGCAGAGGATTTTCCCAATGTTGCTGTTGACGCATATCCTCCGGTAGTTATTGGGGTCAAATTTGTCTCCAGTTTTATGGATTGGGATGATCAGTCCTCAGTTCTAAATATTGGGGAAGATGCCAGAGCTGAGGAGGACGTTAAAGAGTTTAAGTATGGCCAATTGGAATTTATAGTCTGTATATTTAATCATTTAATTTAAGATACCATCAACCACACAGGCCTTTTTGGGTTGGAGGGTTGTATTTTGTCCTGTAGTTCATTCAATGTAATTTGAGAATCCAGTGGGTTCTGTCTTTTATAATTTAGTCTAAAATGTGTATTTGATCATTTAAATGTTTTAGCTTTTTGTTTGTTGTTATAGAGCCAAAAAGATTGGAGTGGTTTATCCACACATCTCTGTTTTAGATAACTCTCTGTGTTGTTGTTTGTTTTCCAGTTTTCCCAGAAGTGGTTTGATTCTTCAATTACATTGAGCTGATTTCTGACATGCTGTTCCTTCTTTTTTTCGTGGTATATTTCTGTATTGTTTTATTTATTCGCCATAGTGTGACGATCGTCGTTGGACTGAGGTGAGGACCAAAGCTCAGCGTTGTAAGTGTTCATCATATATTTATTAAACCGAGAACACTAAACAAAATAACAAAGGAGAAACAAAACAGTTCTGAAAGGTGACATACACATAACAGAAAATAATCACCCACGAAACACAAGTGGGAAAAGGCTACCTAAGTATGATTCTCAATCAGAGACAACTAACGACACCTGCCTCTGATTGAGAACCTTACCAGGCCAAACGCAAAACACAACATAGAAAAAGGAACATAGAAAACCCACCCAACTCAAGCCCTGACCATACTAAAACAAAGACAGAACAATATAACTAAGGTCAGAACGTGACACATAGTGAAAGTTTTCTGTGTCTCTATGTTTTTGGTTGGCTAGGTTTCTCAATTTCGTTCTTAGGTTATTGAAATTTTTAGATTTGATAGCGAAGCTGAGAGGTCAAATATTCTGTTTCATTTTTTTACTGCCAAGTTTACACCTTCACTATTACAGTGAAACCTTTTGTCCAGGAAATTGTCTAGAAGGAATCAAATTTGTTGTCGGCTAATTGTTTTTGGTAGATTTCCACACTATTTTCCTTCCGTCTATAGCACTTCTTAATATTATTCAGTTCCTTTGGCTTTGATGCCTCATGATTGAGCATAGCTCTGTTCAAGTAGTGTGATTTTTCTGTGATCTGATAGGGCTGTCGGTGGATTGACGTCAGTGATGAACTAGTCTTCAGTACTATTGCCAAGAGATGAGTTATAGATGTACCTGCCATAGAAGTCCCTCGAAGCCTACCATTGACTATGTACATACCCTGTGTCCGACAGAGCTGCAGGAGTTGTGACCCATTTTGTTGTTTATGTTGTCGTAGTTGTGTATAGGGCGGCATATGGGGGAGGGAATGCTGTCACCTCCAGGTAGGTTCTTGTCCAGGTCTGGCATTTAGGTCACCACAGACTAGTACATGTCCCTGAGCCTGGAAATTGTAGATCTACCCCTCTCGGATATGGAGAAGCTGTCATCATTAAAGTATGTTGATTCTTCTGTTATTTCTCATCAGATGTAAAATGTTCCTGTTTTAACTAATTTAATAGAGTGGGTAATGTCTGTTCAATACAAAATTAGCGTACCCCCTGAGTCACTTCACTGTTTCACACCAGGTAGTTTGGTGGATGGGACATCCTGTTCTCTGTATCCTAGAGGGCAACCAGTGGGTCCATCTCCTTTATACCGTGTTTATTTTAGGATAACAACGTCTGTATTTCCAATTTATTTGACAAAGTCTGGATTCCTGCTCTTTAGGCCAAAGGCAGATGACCTCAGACCTTGTATATTCCAGTATGACATGGTAAAAGCTTTGTGTTCCTTATTGTCTAGTGTTGTTTTTGTGTGATTTAGGCCAGGACTATCACAGTAGGTGTGAGCAGAGCATGTTGAGCATCTGATACATACCTCTTAGGTCGCAGGATGGGGCTTGGGCGGGTGTAATTGTGGGGGTTGGGCCTGTTACTCTGCTCACGGCCTGGGCATATGTCCTGCTGTCTTGCTGTCATGTTTTCGCTCTCTCTTTCCATCCCTCTTCTTGCCTCTTTCTCCTCATACGTGCATAGCTCATAGGTCAGTTTTAATATAGAATCACTATAGAAACATTTTCATTGAATGGACAGATATAAGGTATGCACAAAGGTCAAATTCAGTGCAGAACTGTAGTCGCCTCTCCACATTGAATGGAGTGTGTTTGTACATTGTATAGTCTTTGAATTGTCCAAGGCTGTGCTGAACTCTTCGCACTGCAGGAGAAAGTGCTTTGTTTCACAGTTTATCAATAGATGGCACTGTTTTCTTCTCCTCCAGTGATGCAGTCGGTTAGGTTGAAGCACAGTAATACTCCTACAGCACCAAACGGTCATACATACAGTTGCGACCAGGTATATTGTCACAGGTATATTATTGGCCAGGTATATTATTTCTTAAATAATTCCCTATTTCTTCTCAAATGTAAAAAATAATAATAATTGGTCTCCACACCTTATTGGATTTTCAACATTGGAGAACCAATTGTAGTTTTATAAACTTAAGGTTACAAATTAAATGGAGAAAATAGTAATTGGTTCCACATCTTTTGGCCCAGATAACTTCCAACAAATGCTTTCATGTAGCCATCAATGAGCTTGCTGCACCGTTCTACTGGCAATTTGGCCCCCTCTTCAGCAGCAAACTGCTCTAATTCTTCAATGTTTGATGGGTGCCCTCCACCAACTTCTGTTTTCAGCTCTCGCCATAGGTTATGGATGTGATTCAGATCTGGACTCACCTGCCACTCCAGAACAGTCCAGTGTTTCGTCTTGAACCGTTCCAGGGGACTTTTTATGTGTGTTTGGGGTTGTTGTCCAACTTCAAAAGAGACATTGCACTCTGGTGCACTCTGGTGCATTTTCTTTGAATGATTAATTTGGTCATTGGGAAACATAGGAAGACTCCACTGCTGAAGGAGACACAAGGAGTTCTGAAAGAACTTCACAAAAACCCTCCTAAACAATCCTAAATCCAGAGGGAAATGTTATGTGGACCAATGAAACAAAATAAGAGCTCTCTGGCAATACAAATCAGCACTCTGTTTAGTGACAACCAAATAAAACATTCAATGAAAATAACCCCTTCCCTACAATCAAAGTTGGGGTAGGTTTGATAAAGCTGTGGGGTTGCTTTGCTGCCTCTGGTACTGGAGGCATTGAACGTGCGCAAGCCTTCATGAAATCAGCAAATTATCATTGATGGCTACAAGAAGTGATTGTCTGCAGTGTTGGCCAAAAGCTGTACAACCAAGAACTAGCTCTGTGCAACCAACTACTAGCTCCGGGGTGCCAATCATTTTGTTCATGCCATTGTCTTTATTTTCTAAATTAAAATTGTAAACTTAAGTTTACAAAAATAAAATTGGTTCTGCAATGTTAAATTCAATAACAAGGTGTGGTGACCAAATTAAATAAAGGTAAAAAAAAAGGTTAAATAAAGGTAAAAAATAATAATAATTCCCTATTTAATTCCCATAAGAAGAATGCAAGGGTGCCAATATATTTAGCTGCAACTGTACATACATAGTGAGCAATATGACAAAGTCTTTCTTTGTGAGGAGAAAGCAGAAGACATAATCCATGCTCAGCTTCATCATTTTATCTTTCTGCCTGGTTTTATGCAGAGTAGCAAATCTGGTAAAATACTATTTCACTGCTAAACGAACATGGATGTGAACGTAAATAAGCAGAGCTGTAATCTTTGAAAGAATGTGGTGTACCGGATGTACAGTAGATAGATGACAAGGATTGACCATTCTATTACTGTGCAGTACTGTATTTCCATAAAACAGTTGTGTGTACTGTATTGTAGTAGGCTTTTCCCACCCTCCCTCCAGTCCACATACTGTACATCTGCCTGAAGGCCTTGGCCTCCTCATGCACACATCCCAGCACAGGAAGAGGACTGGCAGGAGGTGTGTGTGTTGCCCCTACAACAGGAACAGGACTGGCAGGAGGCTCCTAATCCATACGGCCAACGCTTTGCATGACACAAATGCAACACACCTGTCGGTTCTAGCCAACATTGAGCCTGTCTGAGCATAAATAAGATATCTCTTGGGGGCCACGGCTTGGATTTGAAGATGTGGTGCAAATGGTGGTGGTGCTGTTGTTTTGGATAGAGGTTCATGGTGGTGTTTGGAGATATAGGAATCAAGTGTCAGTCATTGGTGTGTAGGCAAACAGGCACGTCTTTAAACTAATGTCCAAAGATATGTAAAGAAATAGGACATTGAATTGGTTTCTCAACAGTTTGATTGTTACACAGTTCTTGTAGCTTATACGTTTAAACTGTGCTGTAGGCTATGTACATTATTGCAGAAACGTATGCCGCATTAATATGTTTTTTATACTACTAAACAAATACCAAGTTAACAGATTTGGGTAATAAACTGTGCAACAAATAATACCAAATTATGGCTAATTGTGTTTGATCTTTCCTGCCTTGGTTTTAACATAGCTTATAAACAAATCATTAACTGAGCAGAATGATGTAGGGGTTCTGATAAGTGAGCATCTCTTCTTGCCACAGTCAATGTTCTCCAAAAGTTGTTCTCAAAAGCTTTGTTTTAATTGACAATGAAGGTCTGATCTGGTCGCAAAAAGAGTATTCTATGGAGGCTGGTGGGGAGAAATGACACCGTGTGTGTGTGTTTGTGTGTGCGTGCAACTCTGTGAGAAAGAGAAAGGTGTGAAGATGACTGATAGTAAGCTAAAAATGACCTTCTAGACACTTATCTGAGACAGCATCCAGATGTTCAAATCAGTAGGTGAAGTGTAACTATACTGAACAAAAATATAAACGCAACATGTAAAGTGTTGGTCCCATGTTTCATGAAATAAAATAAAAGATCCCTTAAATTTTCCATACGCACAAAAAGCTTACTTGTCGAGAATCTGATTAAACAGCATGGTCATTACACAGGTGCACCTTGTGATGAATAAAAGGCCACTCTAAAATGTGCAGTTTCGTCACACAACACAATGCCACAGATGACTCAAGTTTTGAGGGAGAGTGCAATTGGCATGCTGGCAGCAGGAATGTCCAACAGAGCTGTTGCCAGATAATGTTATGTTAATTTCTCTACCATAAGCAACCTTCAACGTAATTTTAGAGAATTTGGCAGTATGTCCAACCTGCCTCACAACTGCAGACCACGTGTAACCATGCCAGCCCAGGACCTCCACATTACAGCTTCTTCACCTGCATGTTCATCTGAGATCAGCCACCCGGACAGCTGATGAAACTGTGGGTTTGCACAACCAAAGAATTTCTGCATAAACTGTCAGAAACCGTCTCAGGGAAACTCATCTGCTTGCTCGTCATCCTCACCAGGGTTTTGACATGACTTCAGTGGGAACATGCTAGAGAAGTGTGCTCTTCACGGATGAATCCCAGTTGCAACGGTACCAGGCAGATGGCATACCAGTGGGTATGGCGTCGTGTGTACGAACTCTTTGCTGATGTCGCCATTGTGAACAGAGTGCCTCATGGTGCCGGTGGGGTAAGGGTATGGTCAGGCATAAGCTACGGAAAACGAGCAAAATTGCATTTCATTGATGGCAATATGAATGAACAGAGAGACCGTGATGAGATCCTGAGGCCCATTGCCATGCCATTCATCCGCTGCCATAACCTCATGTGTCTCAATGATAATGCATAGCCCCATGTCGCAAGGATTTGTACACAATTCCTGGAAGCCATATTCACCAGACATTGAGCATGTTTGGAATCTTCTGCTTCAACATGTACAACAGCATGTTCCAGTTCCCGCTGATATCCAGCAACTTCTCACAGCCATTGAAGGAGTGTGACATCATTCCACAGGCCATAATCAACAGCCTGATCAACTCTATGTGAAGGAGATGTGTCACACTGCATGAGGCAAATGGTGGTCACACCAGATACTGACTGGTTTTCTGATCCACACCCCTATTTTTGTTAAGGTATCTGCGACCATCATATCCGTATTCCCAGTCATGTGAAATCCATAGATTAGGATTTGATTTCCTTATATGAACTGTAACTCATTCAAATCTTTGAAAATCTTGCATGTTTCATTTATATTTTTGTTCTAAAGCAGGTTAGACTTGACCAGCTCAGATTAGAGATCTCACAGCAGAAGTACACCTCCTGCCAACTGACATTTTATTCCCATTGTTCCATTAACTGTACTAACGTACATTTTGAAAGGTGGTATATTATATTTCGCACTCTTAATGAAACATGTACTTTTAAAATGTTAGAACTGCCACTTATGGTTACCACCCACAACAGTAGACATTATGAAAGAACATTCACATTAAGTGTTCCCCTCAGAGGTGTGGTCTAGAGTCACGTGACTTGGACTCGAGTACTAACTTTGTGTCTTTACACGTGACATGCCAAAATGTTTAAATGCTTGCCACTTGACTTCAACTTGAGCATCTATGACTCGTGACTTAACCTGGACTTGAGCTGTGTAACTCGAGAAACTCGGCAGACTTGTTCAGATTTCCCCATCACCTTCCTCTCATCCTTTCACCTCCTCTCCTTTCGCTGCAGTTTGCTTAGGTCGGTAATTTTGGTGATTTTGCAAGACAACATTCCTGTTGATTTTTACAGAACATTATTGTAGATTGTTCTAAAACCATTATTTGGTCAACAGTAATAGCCTATGCGTTATGTTGATTCCTGCAATGAAGCTATTTACCTGTCTGTGTTTCGCTGTCGGCTGCTCAGTGAGCAATCCACTCTCCCTCCCTCTCCACACTGTGCACATGGCGGATGGATAGATGGATTCTGATAAACACAAGCATATGTCCATTGCTTAACTTCTTGAAACTCCCCATACCGGATCCGGGTTTGTGACTAAAGCCTCAGGCTCATTAGCATAACGCAACGTTAACGATTTCTGAAAATCGCAAATAAAATGAAAATAATGCGTCTGCTCTCAAGCTTAGCCTTTTCTTAACAACACTGTCATCTCAGATTTTCAAAATATGCTTTTGAACCATAGAAATTGACTAATTTGTGTAAGAGTATGCAAAGCTAGCATAGCATTTTGAGTAGCATTTAGCACGCAACATTTTCACAAAAACCAGATAACCAAATAAATAAAATCATTTACCTTTGAAGAGCTTCTGATGTTTTCAATGAGGAGACTCTCAGTTACATACCAAATGCGCAGTTTTTCCTGAAAGCGTCTGTGTGTAGGAGAAATCGTTCTGTTTTCTACATTGCGTCTGGCTACCGAAACGAACCGAAAATTCAGTCACCTACAACGTAAAACTTTTTCCGGATTAACTACATAATATCAACCGAAACATGGCAAACGTTGTTTGGAATCAATCCTCAAGGTGTTTTTTCACATATCTCTTCATTGATATGCAGTTCGTGGAAGCTTGCTTTCCTCTCTGTATCCCATGGAAAAATACTGGCAGGTGACTTTTGCGCACCAATTTCGGCGCAGGACACCGGGCGGACACCTGGTAAATGTGGTCTCTTATGGTCAATCTTCCAATGATCTGCCTACAAATACGTCACAATGCTGCAGACACCTTGTGGAAACGACAGACAGGGCAGGCTCATTCCTCTCGCATTCACAGCCATATAAGGAGACAATGGAAAACAGAGCCTCAAAAATCCTGCTCATTTCCTGGATGCCATCTCATCTTGGTTTTGCCTGAAGCTCACGTTCTAGGGCACGCACAGAGAATATCTTGGTAGTTCTGGACACGTCAGAGTGTTTTCTTTCGAAAGCTATCAATTATATGCATAGTCGAGCATCTTTTTGTGACAAAATATCTTGTTTAAAACGGGAACGTTTTTCATCCAAAAATGAAATAGCGCCCCCATAGATGTAAGAGGTTAAAGTGCAATTGTGGGGAAACATACCATTAGTTACAGAGGGGAGGGTCACAACTTCCGGTGAGTGTATACTTCATTTCTCACCTCTTAATATTTAGTTTATGACACAATTTTACAACCAGAGTAGGCTATGTAGTATGGAGTTGATGTGCCTCCAGAACTCAACTCTCAATTTGCAGTGAAATGGCTTCAATCAAGTAGCCAATGTTTTTATAGTACATTACATTTACTAATAGATTAATCCATTACCTTAAATGGCTATTTTGCAACAATATAATATTTAGTGTTTTCCCACATCCTCAGGTGGTGAATAATGGCTGTAGCATAGGCTATAATGCATAAACATTTCAACAAAATAATCTCCGAAGATCCCCCCCTAAAAAATCTGATCATTCTGGATCCTATTTTGACAGGTTGCACATCAAAATATAAATCAATCATTCCCTTGATATGTTCGATGGAAGAGTTTACTTTTTGAATCACCTGCTACCATATCAGTTGTCTTACTTGGCATTGGAAAAAATTGTCTAGAGCCCTGCCGCTAATGGAAAGTAACTGTCCATTAAAATGTTTTTATTGTTGTATTTATTGTTATGAGAAAAATAGTTACATTTATCGCAATATCACTTTCTGTCCATATCGCCCAGCTCTATGCTGATTGAGTCTGTCATCATGGCATCATCTGGTTTCGGTCCCAAAAATCGCTGCATTCGGTTTCAAAGATGTGGTGCTGGGGAAAAAAAGATCTGCAGTTTGTTAAACATGTGGGTCAAAAATCACTGATGCAATTGAAACAACCTCAAACTTTGTCAGACATTTGAAGTCCATTATGAGTTTAGAATTCAATTATTGCTCTGCTGTGTGAGCTAGTTAGCTAAATTAACGTAATGTTTTGAACTACTAGCTTGCAATGGAAATAAAAATTGGCATACAACACTTAACAATTGACTTGAGGACTCAAACCCCAAAATGGTGGACTTGACTTGACTCAACCTGAGCTGTGGAACTTGAGACTTAACTTGAGACTTGCCCATTATTACTTGGGGTAACACATTATTAATTGATGCAGGAAGTAGTATAAGGGTGGGGGTGTGACAAATAAAACCCCCCTAATATATTGTTTTATTGATGAAATAGTGCAGTGCAGCTGCCTTAGCTTCACAAGTAATGAGATGTGTCGTGTAGGGGGAGCTCTCCCTCACTTCTTAAAAAAAAGAGAATCCATGAAAAATGATAGAATGACAAACCAAATAAATATGTAGGCTACAGCAGCCTAGAGGTAGGTAAATGGTGGTTTCTTCCATGTCTTATCTCTGGTGAATGATGAGGAACTGTAGGCTACATACTGCAGAGGCCCATTGGAGGCTTGACAACTTCAGAATAAAATAAAAAATCACCTGTCGGCCTTGATGTTCATAAACCTCCACCGACATGGGTGGTCCATTTAAAAATAATTTCTTCCTCCCTCGCCCCTTGCCCTGCAAGTGTACACTTGTCAAACGTCATGATACGTCATCAGAAGTGTCCACTTAATTTGAGGGCTGAGGGGATAGCGTGTGTCTTTTAGGCGTTTGGACCGCAGCCCAAGAGCCTGACCCTCTCTTGAAGTTGCTGTAGCCCTGATTGGGATCTTTAGCCTATATTGACTATTGGTTGAGACGCAGGGCCTGTTAGGGAAGGCTATGTAAGGGTGGGAAATTGGAAATGGGAATTGGGCCAAGTTGGAGGTAATAATGCCATTAAGTTATAGTTTATTGAGATGCATGAATACACCACACCAAATGCTTGGTTTTATGGCTTTTCAATGGTGCTAATTTAGTAAAGTTAGATCAAAGCTGAATCAATGTCTTGCAAGATCACATAACAATGAATTGGTATTTTATATAACAGAACGGAATAGCATAGCAGGTCTATAACACTACTGTTACAACAAAAACATCTAATTTCTAATGAGATTTTAGGATCATTAGCTGAAGCTGAATAGTCCCCCAAAAATGATAATGTGTCAGAACTCAGAGCCGCTGTGCAGGATATATGCTTTGATTGAAACAAAATACAAGACAAGGCTAATAGTTTGCCAACGTCATCTGCTCTACCTCACTCACGAAACAGTAATTCAAGATAGAAATGCATAGGGCATTGCCATGAAACTGATTGGCATGCGTAATTATCATTCATGATTGTCAGTGATGATGGCCTATTTCGAAATTAGGTATGGCAAACTTGGTGTTTGAGGGTATAAAAAATATAACCTTTTATTGAGACAATATGTGTGGGAATAGGCAAACATTGCAATTGGAGGATGCATTTTATGCATATTTTTTAACAGGGCTCTCCAACCTTGTTCCTGGAGAGCTACCATCGTGTAGGTATTCATTCAAACTGTAATCTAGCACACCTGATTCTAAAAATTAGCTGGTATATAAGATTATTCGGGTTAGTTACAGCAGGGGTTGGACTGAAACCCTACTGTACGATAGCACTCCAGGAACAGAGTTGGAGTGTAACGGCTTTCTTTAGGTGAAGGAGAGTCGGACCAAAATGCGGCGTGGTTATTTAGATACATCTTTAATGAAGATCAAACACGATCAATACAAAAACAATAAACGTAACGTGAAAACCGAAACAGCCTAAACTGGTGCAAACTAACACAGGAACAGCAACAATCACCCACAAAACCCAACACCAAACAGGCTACCTAAATATGGTTCCCAATGAGAGACAATGACTAACACCTGCCTCTGATTGAGAACTATATCAGGCCAGACAAACAAGACATCCAACATAGAATGCCCACTCATATCACACCCTGATCAAATGAACAGGAACAATCACCCACAAAACCCAACACCAAACAGGCTACCTAAATATGGTTCCCAATCAGAGACAATGACTAACACCTGCCTCTGATTGAGAACTATATCAGGCTAGACAAACAAGACATCCAACATAGAATGCCCACTCATATCACACCCTGACCAAATGAAACATACAAAGCAAACTATGGTCAGGGTGTGACATGGAGAGCCATGATAGTCCGATCTTTGGTAGGTTTGTAGCCATGGTGTCTGTATACTGCATGTGTTGCCCGCTGGCTTCATCCATCTGAGCAGAAGCCAAAATGTAACCGTCCCGTGCTCATTATAAATAGACTGCTGACCACGTTTTAGATTTATTTTCCATTGACGTTGTGTCATAACCTACACTTGTATTAGCCTACACTGTAATTCATTAAAATGGACTGGATTATTTTACTGCACCAGCATTGCAATCCAACGCATGTACGATTTATGCAATAAACTGAGACATATTGTGGTGCTTTACATTTTTTATATGAACATCTGTAGAGCATTTACAGATGGAAAAACCAGACTCAAGACTTGAAGGATAAGACTTGAGACTTACTTAGGACCTGCAAAATTGTGATTCCCACAAATTAGGTTGAAACATCACCACAGAGTATGCAATATTTATATCCAAATGCAATGCGTTTTTAAATGTTATAATCCCTCATTTGAATATGAGTAGTGGGTGGTCCTGGCACAGCTCTGCAGTGATATATAACCCCCCACAGAATCATTGGCAGAGTGTGCTTGTAAAAAATCTATTCATCAGACAGAGCAGAAAGCAGTTTCTATGCCTGTGATTTGGGTAGGTATTTCAACACAAAAACAAGAGCCTGCAAGGCATGACTCAGAGGCACCAGCTGTTAGCCATGCCGGAGACATCACAGAGTGTTTGTCACCCAACGCAGAGATGACGACGCGTCGGTTGGCCATGTGAAACATAAGTGCGTCAGCAGTATTTCACATCCACTCTCTTCCATCGCACATAATCCTCATTTGGACGTTTTAGAGAGGAATATAAAACTGTTTATGGGCTTGGTTGTAAAATTTGATGATGTTTATGTGCAAACACCCCTGTTTTTATTATTGAAAGCTGATTGCTGAGCTAGGTCAGTTGTAAAAAGCAGCATGGTAATTATGGAGAGTCTGACAACTTTGTGATGGTAAAGTACATGAAATACCTAAAATGAAGAGATTTGTGGTGATTGACACAAACATGTAGGTGGGTGAAATTCTGCCCCAGAGGCCACATTATTTTAGTTTGCCTGACAGACAGAATTACTGTATCATGCTCAGTTGTTCTGACTGCACCATCTAACAAGCACCATGTGACTGTAAACATTCAGGGCTGCAGTTGTTTGGCTGCTTTAACATTTACATTTCTGTTTTTTTGGTTGGATGCATCCCCTGCACAGCAATGTGTTAGATTTTTACTCATTTTTAGTTCAGTGTGGTCAATGTCTTGTAAACTGTATACTTTTTAAATTTTTTAATTTTACCTTTATTTAACCAGGCAAGTCAGTTAAGAACAAATTCTTATTTTCAATGACGGCCTAGGAACAGTGGGTTAACTGCCTGTTCAGGGGCAGAACGACAGATTTGTACCTTGTCAGCTCGGGGGTTTGAACTCTCAACCTTCCGGTTACTAGTTCAACGCTCTAACCACTAGGCTCCACTGCCGCCCCAAGTACACTTTGTACACTGTATGGCCAGTCATTTTGATAAGTGACATTTTTTGGTTGCAGGTTTGTGTCTTTATGCTTGTGCTCAGCCTTTACCCCCTGGAATTGATGTCCACACCCCCTGTAAATCGAATTAGCATAATGAAACAAATCCCAATCAAAATCCGTCTGTTTATTTGCATGGGCTGCGTCTCAATCCACTGCATTCACAAGGTTTCCATATCTGCGTTGGAAGGTGGCCGAGCTAGAGCTGTGTTTGTCAGACCACGAGAGATCCCGAAAAACGTTCTTCTCCCGAAAACGTCAGTAGCGTCCAAACGATTTGACCTACAAGCCCTCACAAGGATGCCGACATGAATCGTCTGCAGGTAGCCTGTGTCGTGTCTTTCGCTATGATGGAATAAGTGATATGACATGCTATTCTATAACATAATTTCTCTGTAATTAATATTACCTGATTAAGCTAATCAGGTAGATAATTAACTAGAAAGTCTGAGCACCATGAAATAATGTTTACAGAGCTGTTGTCTTCAAAATAAACTCTTAAAGACCAAGTCATCTTTTAAATCAGTAGCAGTCAATATTTAATCCTCACCTTATTTAGTCTCTTCTGAAAGTTTTCTTCACGAACACTGGCTAACAAGTTGAATCAGCAATACAAAATGTGGTTTAATTATTTATTTACTAAATACCTTACTAATCACACAGAATTACCTAAACACAGAATGGATCATACATTGATTACAAATTATGTCATAAAGAAAATGTCCCTGGAGGACGGAGCCAACATGACGGATGGTCACACAAGGGAAAGGGGGTTGGGTTTGAGTGAAAGAGCGGGAAGACTGAGTAACAAAGGGAGGAGCTATGCTATCGTAAATACAGTATCTTATGCATTCTAAATTACTGCACATTTGAAAAAGGAGAATGCAATAAATATTTACTCTGAGCTGCGAATAGTAGATTGGTCGTAGATCGTAGGCCGGGTTGTCCAGCATGGATCTCTGGTTCTCTGAAGACTGTCTAGTGGTGAACTGGAGCGTGGTAGAATGGATACTCTGTCCGTCCTCTCCTAGTCCACGTGTAGCGGGCAGAGGGAGTAGCACTTCTTTAGTGAATAAGAGTTCAAAGTTCATACCAAGTTGCCATGCTATATGCTCATGCTATATTCTAGCTGGTATAGTCTAAAAATTCATCCTTCTGGCATGTAGCTCGTCACCTTCAGATTGAAATTCGATGCTAATTTTGTTAGGTTCTCTAAGGTTGGCTTAGTTCTGTAGGTGGTCTTTGTCCTTGGAACAGCTTATTATCTGAGCCCTTTTAATGTTGGACTGTCGCCCTAACGTCCTCAGAACAGAAAGTTACATTTTCATAATATTGCACAACAATTCCATGTGAATCTGAACTAGAATGTGTAGACTATCCATGATACAGTTTATGTTGTTGTCACGGCTGTTGAAAGGAGAGGACCAAGGTGCAGTGTGGTGAGTGTAAATTTTATTTAATTTAATCAGAATGACTCCGAACAAAACAATAAACACTACAAAAACAAACCGTGAAGCTCAAAGGCTATGTGCCCTAAACAAAGTCAACTTCCCACAAAGAAAGGAGGGAAAAAGGGCTACCTAAGTATGGCTCCCAATCAGAGACAACGATTGACAGCTGTCCCTGATTGAGAACCATATCCGGCCAAAACATAGAAACACCAAATCATGGAATACGAAACATAGAATGCCCACCCCAAATCACACCCTGACCAAACCAAATAGAGACATTAGAAGGCTCTCTATGGTCAGAGTGTGACAGTACCCCCCTAAAGGTGCGGACTCCGGCCGCAAAACCTGAACCTATAGGGGAGGGTCTGGGTGGTCATCCATCCGCGGTGGCGGCTCAGGTGCGTGACTTTCATTGCTTTGGACCCCGGACTAGGCACCCTCGTTGCTGCGGGCCCCGGACTGAGCACCCTCGTTGCTGCGGGCCCCGGACTGGGAACCCTCGTTGCTGCGGACCACGGACTGGGCAACCTCGTTGCTGCGGGCCCCAGACTAGGCACCCTCGTGGCTGCAGGCCCCAGACTGGAAGCCGTCTCTGGAGGCTCCGGACTGGAGGCTGTAGCTGGAGGCTCCGGACTGGAGGCCGTCATTGGAGGCTTCGTGCAATGTCTCATCACTGGAGGCTTCTTGCCATTGATCATCACTGGAGGCTTCTTGCCATTGATCATCACTGGAGGCTTCTGTGCCATGGATCATCACTGGAGGCTTCTTGCCATGGATCATCACTGGAGGCTTCTTGCCATGGATCATCACTGAAGGCTTCGTGCCATGGATCATCACTGGAGGCTTCTTGCCATGGATCATCACTGGAGGCTTCGTGCCATGGATCATCACTAGAGGCTTCGTGCCATGGATCATCACTGGAGGCTTCGTGCCATGGATCATCACTGGAGGCTTCTTGCCATGGCTCATCATTGGAGGCTTCTTGCCATTGATCATCACTGGAGGCTTCTTGCCATTGATCATCACTGGAGGCTTCTGTGCCATGGATCATCACTGGAGGCTTCTTGCCATGGATCATCACTGGAGGCTTCTTGCCATGGATCATCACTGAAGGCTTCGTGCCATGGATCATCACTGGAGGCTTCTTGCCATGGATCATCACTGGAGGCTTTGTGCCATGGATCATCACTAGAGGCTTCATGCCATGGATCATCACTGGAGGCTTCGTGCCATGGATCATCACTGGAGGCTTCTTGCCATGGCTCATCATTGGAGGCTTCTTGCCATGGATCATCACTGGAATGGAGAGACACACAAGATGTCTGGCTCTGGGAGTAGGCACAGGAGTCACCGGGCTGGGGAGACATACAGGAGGATTATTTCTTAGCGTAGGCACAGGACTCACCAGGCTGGGGAGACATACAGGAGGCCTTGGCCGAGGCCGAGGCACCGGATACACTGGGCCGTGAAGGCGCACTGGAGGTCTCGGGCTAAAAGCCTGCACAACCCCTCCTCGCTGGATGGTGACTTTGGCCCAGGACATGCGGGGCGCAGGCACAGGATGCACTGGGCTGTGCAGACGCACAGGAGACACCGTGCGCAAAGCCGGCGCAGGATATCCTGGGCCGTGGAGTTGTACTAGAGGTCTGGAGAGCAGGGCTGGCACAATCCTTCCTGGCTGGATGCTCACCCTAGCCCGGCAGATGCGGGGAGCTGGGATGTAGTGCACCGGGCTAAGAACGCATACTGGAGACATGGAAACACGGTGCCTGACCAGTACGACGGCCGTCACGATAAGCACGGGGAGTTGGCTCAAGTCTCCAACCTGACTCTGTCACACTCCCGTGAGCCCCCTCCCCCCAAAAAATGTTGGGGGTTGCCTCTCGGGCTTCCTTGCCAGCCGTGTTCCCTCATAACGCTGCCTCTCAGCTTTAGCTTCTTCCTGTTCCTCCCGTGGACGGCGATACTCCCCAGCCTGCCTCCAGGGTCCTTTCCCATCCAGGATTTCCTCCTATGTCCAGGAGTCCATTACACGCTGCTCCTCCTTACCACGCTGCTTGGTCCATTGGTGGTGGGAAGTCCAATTTGGGCATGCATTTCATCCGGACGTGAAAATACTGCCCCCTGTCACCAAGAAGTTAAGTACCAACGCATATTTTTAACTGGTTGGATTACCGAAATATGGTTCCTTTCCCCCATCTTTTGATGCTCCCAGACTCTCTATGTTTATTAAGAAAGGCTTTTCAAGAGTCCTTCTGTAGAGTCAAGAGAGAGGAAAGGAATAAAGGTTTTTATGGGGGGGTCATAAACCTCACCCACAGGCCAACGTCATGATACCTGGTACCAGTTTAAAAAAATAATAAACTATAAAGTTTACATGCACTTAGGTTGGAGTCATTAAAACTGGTTTTTCAACCACTCCACAAATTTCTTGTTAGGAAATCTACTTTGTGCATGACACAAGTCATTTTTCCAACAATTGTTTACAGACAGATTATTTCACTTATAATTCACTGTATCACAATTCCAGTGGGTCAAAAGTTTACATACACTAAGTTGACTGTGCCTTTAAACAGCTTGGAAAATTCCAGAAAATTATGTCATGGCATTAGAAGCTTCTGATAGTCTAATTGACATCGTTTGAGTCAATTGGAGGTGTACCTGTGGATCTATTTCAAGGCCTACCTTCAGACTCAGTGCCTCTTTGCTTGACATCATGGGAAAATCAAAAGAAATCAGACAAGACCTCCGAAAGAAATTGTAGTCTTCCACAAGTCTGATTCATCCTTGAGAGCAATTTCCAGACGCCTGAAGGTACCACGTTCATCTGTACAAACAATAGTACGCAAGTATAAACACCATGGGACCATGCAGCCGTCATACAACTCAGGAACGAGACGCAATCCCAGAATAACAGCAAAGGACTTTGTGAAGATGATGGAGGAAACCGGTACAAAGTATGTATATCCATAGAAAAGCGAGTTCTATATCGACATAACCTGAAAGGCTTCTCTGCAGGGAAGTAGCCACTGCTCCAAAACCGCCGTAAAAAAAGCCAGACTACGGTTTGCAACTGCACATGGGGACAAAGATCACACCTTTTGGAGAAATATCCTCTGGTCTGATGAAACAAAAATTGAGCTGTTTGGCCAGTTGCCATCACATTATGTTTGGAGGAAAAAGGGGGAGGCTTGCAAGCCGAAGAACACCATCCCAACCGTGAAGCACAGGGGTGGCAGCATCATGTGGTGGGGCTGCTTTGCTGCAGGAGGGACTGGGGCACTTCACAAAATATATGGCATCATGAGGTAAGAATAGTATGTGGATATATTGAAGCAATATCAAGACATCAGTCAGGAAGTTAAAGATTGGTCACAAATGGGAAAACAAAGTCAAGGTATTGGAATGGCCATCACAAAGCCCTGACCTCAATCCCATAGAAAATTTGTGGGCAGACCTGAAAAGGCATGTGCGAGCAAGGAGGCCTACAAACCTGACTCAGTTACACCAGCTCTATCAGGAGGAATGGGCCAAAATTCACCCAATTTATTGTGGGAAGCTTGTGGAAGGCTACCCAAAACGTTTGAACCAAGTTAAACAATTTAACGGCAATGCTACCAAATACTAATTGAGTGTATGTAAACTTCTGACACACTGGGAATGTGATGGAAGAGATTAAAGCTGAAATAATTAATTCCCTCTACTATTATTCTGACATTTCACATTCTTAAAATAAAGTGGTGATCCTAACTGACCTAAGACAAGGACCTTTTAGTATGATTAAATGTCAGGAATTGTGAAACTGGGTTTAAATGTATTTGGCTAAGGTGTGTGTAAACTTCCGACTTCAACTCTATATGGAAGTCTTACATTTTACACAAAATGGGGTTAAATATACACTACTCTAAAAAAATAAAGGGAACACTTAAACCTCTTGAAACTCTAGGGGCGCAATTTCATTTTTGGATGAAAAACGTTCCCGTTTTAAACAAGATATTTTGTCACAAAAAGATGCTCGACTATGCATATAATTGATAGCTTTGAAAGAAAACACTGAATTTTCCAGAACTGCAAAGATATTGACTGTGAGTGCCCTAGAACGGGAGCTACAGGCAAAACCAAGATGAAACGGCAACCAGGAAACCAGCAGGATTTTTGAGGCTCCGTTTTCCATTGTCTCCTTATATGGCTGTGAATGTGAGAGGAATGAGCCTGCCCTTTCTGTCGTTTCCCCAAGGTGTCTGCAGCATTGTGACGTATTTGTAGGCATATCATTGGAAGATTGACCATAAGAGACTACATTTTCCAGGTGTCCGCCCAGTGTCCTCCGTCGAAATTGGTGCGTCTTTTTCAGCTGCTGGCATTTTTCCATGCGATTCTGAGGGGAAAGCAGGCTTCCACGAACTGCATATCAATGAAGAGATATGTGAAAAAACACCTTGAGGATTGATTCTAAACAACGTTTGCCATGTTTCGGTCGATATAATGGAGTTAATTCGGAAAAAGTTTGACGTTTTGGTGACTGAATTTTCGGTTCGTTTCGGTAGCCAAATGTGATGTACAAAACGGAGCGATTTCTCCTACACAAAGATTCTTTCAGGAAAAACTGAACATTTGCTATGCAACTGAGAGTCTCCTCATTGAAAACATCCGAAGCTCTTCAAAGGTAAATGATTTTATTTATTTGGTTATCTGGTTTTTGTGAAAATGTTGCGTGCTAAATGCTACTCAAAATGCTAAGCATACTCTTACACAAATTAGTGATTTGCTATGGTTCAAAAGCATATTTTGAAAATCTGAGATGACAGTGTTGTTAAGAAAAGGCTAAGCTTGAGAGCAGGTGCATTATTTTCATTTTATTTGCGATTTTCAGAAATCATTAACGTTGCATTATGCTAATGAGCCTGAGGCTTTAATCACGATCCCGGATCCGGGGTGGGGAGTATCAAGAGTTAAACAACACAATGTAAGTCAATCACACTTCATGAAATCAATAAATTTCACATGCTCTTGTGCAAATGGAATAGACAACAGGTGGAAATTATAGGCAATTAGCAAGACACCCCCAATAAAGGAGTGGTTCTGCAGGTGGTGACCACAGACCACTTCTCAGTTCCTATGCTTCCTGGCTGATGTTTTGGTCACTTTTGAACGCTGGCGGTGCTTTCACTCTAGTGGTAGCATGAGACGGAGTCTACAACTCACACAAGTGGCTCAGGCAGTGCAGCTCATCCAGGATGACACATCAATGCGAGCTGTGGCAAGAAGGTTTGCTGTGTCTGTCAGTGTAGTGAGCATGGAGCATGGAGGCGCTACCAGGAGACAGGCCAGTACATCAGGAGACGTGGAGGAGGCCGTAGGAGGGCAACAACCCAGCAGCAGGACCGTTACCTCCGCCTTTGTGCAAGGAGGAGCAGGAGGAGCACTGCCAGAGCCCTGCAAAATGACCTCCAGCAGGCCACAAATGACCGGTTTGGCGGTGGGTCAGTCATGGTGTGGGGTGGCATTTCTTTGGGGGGCCGCCCTCCCCATGCTCACCAGAGGTAGCCTGACTGCCATTAGGTACCGAGATGAGAACCTCAGACCCCTTGTGAGTCCATATGCTGGTGCTGTTGGCCCTGGGTTCCTCCTAATGCAAGACAATGCTAAACCTCATGTGGCTGGAGTGTGTCAGCAGTTCCTGCAAGAGGAAGGCATTGATGCTATGGACTGGCCCGCCCGCTCCCCAGACCTGAGCACATCTGGGACATCATGACTCGCTCCATCCACCACAGACTGTCCAGGAGTTGGCGGATGCTTTAGTCCAGGTCTGGGAGGAGATCCCTCAGGAGACCATCCGCCACCTCATCAGGAGCATGCCCAGGCGTTGTAGGGTGGTCATACAGGCACGTGGAGGCCACACAAAGTTGGATCAGCCTGTAGTGTGGTTTTCCACTTTAATTTTGAGTGTGACTCCAAATCCAGACCTCCATGGGTTTGATTTCCATTCATACTTTTTGTGTGATTTTGTTGTCAGCACATTCAACTATGTAAAGAAAAAAATATTTAATAAGAATATTTCATTCATTTAGATCTAGGATGTGTTATTTTAGTTTTTAATTTTTTGGAGCAGTTTAGTTTCTTATATCTCTCAAATATAGGGACAAATATAGGGACAGGCACAATATTTTTGGACTATATATTTTTCCATGTATGAATCTGTTATTCAATGCATTTCTATGTCCTAAAAGCAGTAAGGCCAAATTGAAATGTTTCATCAAATATTTTTTTTTATACTGAACAAAATTATACATGCAACATGTAAAGAATTGGTCCCATGTTTCATGAGCTGCTCCTAAGGTGTACAGCTGTCTAAGGCACTGCATCTCAGTACTAGCAGCAGCACTACAGACATCCTGGTTCAGATCCTGGCTGTATTACAACCGGCTGTGACTTGGAGTCCCATAGGGTGGGGCACAATTGGCCTAGTGTTGTCTGGCTTTGGCTGGTATGGGCAGTCATTGTAAATAAGAATTTGATCTTCATTTGACTTGCCTAGTTAAATAAAGTTTAAATCATCAAGTTCCCAGAAATGTTCCATATGCACAAAAAACACATCTCTCTCAAATTGTGTACACAAATGTGCTTATAATCCTTGTTGGTGAGCCTTTGCCAAGATAATCCATCCACCTGACAGGGGTAGCATGTCATGAAGATGACTAAACAGCATGATCATTACACAGGTGCACGTTTTTTGGGGGAACAACAAAAGGCCACTCTAAAATGTCCAGTTTTGTCACACAACATAATACCACAGATCTCATTTACATTTACATTTACATTTAAATCATTTAAGGGGGGGGGGTGAGAAGGATTGCTTTATCCTATCCTAGGTATTCCTTGAAGAGGTGGGGTTTCAGGTGTCTCCGGAAGGTGGTGATTGACTCCGCTGTCCTGGCGTCGTGAGGGAGTTTGTTCCACCATTGGGGGGCCAGAGCAGCGAACAGTTTTGACTGGGCTGAGCGGGAACTGTACTTCCTCAGTGGTAGTTTTAAGGGAGCGTGCAATTGTCATGCTGATGGCAGGAATGTCCAGCAGAGCTGTTGCCAGAGAAATTAATGTTAATTTCTCTACAATAAGCCACCTTCAATATCATTTTAGGAAATTTGGCAGTACATCCTACTGACCTCACAACCACAGACCACATATATGGCGTCGTTTGGGCGAGCAGTTTGCTTTGTAAACAGAGTGGCCTATGGTGGCAGTGGCGTTATGGTATGAGCTGCCATGAGCTACGGACAACAAACACATTTGCATTTTATTGATGGCAATTTGAATGCACAGAGATAAGGTGATGAGATCCTTGAGGGCCATTGTCGTGCCATTCATCCGCTGCCATCACCTCATGTTTCAGCATGATAGTGCATTGCCCCATGTCGCAAGGATCTGTACACAATTCCTGGAAGCTGAAAATGTACTCACCACACATGTCACCTATTGAGCATGTTTGGGATGCTCTGGATCAACGTGTACAACAGAGTGTTCCAGTATCCAGTCACTTCGCACAGCCATTGAAGAGGAGTGGGACAACATTCTCACAACTACAGTCAACAAATATGCGAATGAGATGTGTCATGCTGCATGAGGCGAATGGTGGTATTGACTGGTTTTCTGATCCACTTCCCTATCTTTTTAAGGTATCTTTGACCAACAGAAGCATATCTGTTTTACCAGTCATGTATAATCGATAGATTACGGCCTACTAAATTTATTTCAATTGACTGATTTCCTTATATGAACTATAACTCAGTAACATCTTTGAAATTGTTGCATTTGCGTTTATATTTTAGTTCAATCTATACAGTGGGCAAAAAAGTATTTAGTCACCAACTTTTTTGCCCCACTGTATATGTATATGTATTTTTTTTATATCTAAAAGGGGTCCTTAGACTAAAACATCCAATGATGACGCAAACAAAAAAATATCAAAAAACTTCATAACAAATTCTGATTCACACCAAATTCATTCAATTTTGCCTTTGGGATTTAGTTTTTGCTCTGTAATCACTGAAACATAAATACAAAACTGTCTTCAGTCTCTAGGTAGGCTATGATGCTGCAATGTAGTGAAATAGTTGCTCTGCTTGAAACCAACAACGGACCAGGAATGATTCCCCCCCCCCCCGTTTTTCCCTCTCGCTCTATTTATTTTCCACTATCCCTCTACCTCTTTCCATCTTTCTCTCTCCAGCTCTACAATTTCCTCCAGACGTTATCAGTGTGTTAACATCTGCAAGGCTGCCTTTGGGGGCATTGCTGTGAATCGGGTTGGGTGCATGCCACAGAGAATAGCTCCAGTAGCTCCAGTCCTCTCTCTCTCTCTCTACACCATTAGCAATGACAGCATGATCAGTGTTCATCCGTGTTCATGAATAAACCCAATAACAAACCTCTGAGAGACTCCTCCACCACATGTTAATTGAGAGAAAGACAAATGTATTTATAACATAGACCGGTGTGATAATAACCAAGCTGTGTGCAAATGACTTAGACAAAAACATTCTGCTGTCTGTTATACACTTCAACATCAGGTCCAAAACACATTGAACACAATGGACTCAGACAGCAGTGTCATGACGTTAGCCTGGGGGTAGGTTTATGACAGTCATAAATACCTCTTCCTCCCCCCTTTTCCTCTCTCTACCCTACTGATGTTACATTTGCAAACCCCTTTGGTTAACCCCTTTGGTTAACATAGAGATTCTATTGATTTATATTTGTGATGGGATGAAATGTGATTTTAGCTTCGAAAATGTGAGATTTGGGTTTTCATAAGGTTAGGGCTATGCTCAATCAGTGTCCCGCCCCTGTGAAGGGACATGGGCTATAAAACTTTTCAAACACGCCCTCCTCTCCCTTCCTATATAAAGCCTTGACGATAATATAACCTCCTGTTCCGAGAATGTGAGGACGACGGTCCGATGGCAGAATGGTTCAGATAATAACTACAGAACGAAACCAACATCAGCGTGAGCTTTGGTTGCGAATGGTATGAACTTTGAACTCTTATTCACTACAGAAGTGATACCTCCTAGCCGTTGAGTTAGCAACAGCAGCTGCAAACGCAGGTTAGGCAGGAACAGACAGAGTATCCCGTCTACCACACAACGATGTTACTACAATGTATTCAATCTACCAGCAGAGACATACTTTAAAGGACAAAGGACTTGGTTGGGCAACAACGGCCTTCCATCTACCACCATTCTACCGAAGCGCAGCTCATAGTAAATATTTATTGCACTTTCCTTTTCCAAATGGGTGGTAATTTAGAATGCATAAGATATTGTATTTACGATAGCAGAGCTTCGCCCTTTGTTCCTCAGTCTTCCCGCTCTTTCACTCAAACTCAGCCCCTTTTCTTTTGTGTAACAAGCTGTCATGTCTGTTCCGCCCGCCAGGGACGTTTTCCTTTATGACGTAATTTGTAGTCAAGTTATGAATAATTATGTGTATGTGTAATTCTGTGTGATTAGAATTTACATCTTTCAGATGAGACTGAATTAAGGTGACGATTAATATTGACTGCTATTGATGTAAAATATTACTAGGTCTTTAAGAGTTTATTCGGAAGATAACAGCTTTATAAATATTATTTTGTGATGCCCCGACTCTCTGGTTAAGTACATTTACATGATTAGCTCAAGCAGGTAATATTAATTACAGAGAAATTATTTGATAGAATAGCATGTCATATCACTTAATCCGGCATAGCCAAAGACACAACAGCAGAGTAACGCTGTTATGTCACACCGCCATGCAGGTAACTTTTATTATTATCCAACATGGGTTGTGAAGAATATTGTTGCTTTACTTGTTATGGCATACCTAGCTAGCTCCAAAACACACATATTGTTTACTACAAGGAAACAAAATATGAATCTTAAATAGGGCAGGTTTAATGTTCCATGCCCTGCTAAACAGATGGGCTTTTAAAATAAATTCCTGTGGTAGCTACACGGCACAGCGCACCAATCAGTTTTTAAACAGGAATGACAGAGGAAGTCAACGTCTGATAAAACTGATAGATTATTCAGTTAAAGCTGTCAGCTGTGATACGCAGTATACAAGGAATGTACTGTACTTATAGGTTTGATAACCTTAGTACATTTTTATCCTGATAAGGCGATTTGTCAGTCATTGACACAAAGTTCAAAAGACTGCACCCAACTTCTGGAAATGACAAGGCACTATGGCATATCTGCATTAATGGCCTATGTGATCACTGTTTTGTATATTAAGACAACTAATTTCACCCTACTAATTGTCTTGCCATGTCATTGTGGTACACCTACAGTACACAAGACTTTTGAGGGTTCATAGCCATTTGATGTGAGCTATGGCTTCCAAGTGGCACAGCTGTCTAAGACACTGCATCTCAGGGCTAGAGATGTCACGAAAGACCAAGGTTCAATTCCAGATTGTATAACAACCACCTGTGAGTGAGAGAACCATAGGGTGATGCACAATTGGCTGGGGTAGGCCATCATTGTAAATAAGAATTTGTTCTTAACTGACTTGCCTGGTTAAATAAATCAAAATATGACATAGAATGACATAGAACAGTGTGGCAAATATCAAAACCTTTGCCACAGATGTTGCACAGAATACTGCAACATAATGCTAGGTCTCTTGTCCAGCAGATTGGTATTAGAAGTTCATTTTTCAAATACCTTTACAGTGCCTTGCAAAATGATTCACCCCTTTGGCATTTTTCCTATTTTGTTGCATTACAACCTGTAATTTAAATGGATTCCATGTTATGGACATACACAATATAGTCCAAATTGGTGAAATTCAAAAAAATAACTTAATTCAAAAATAAAAATAAATGTAAAATTGAAATTGAAAAGTGGTGGGTGCATATGTATTCACCCCCTTTGCTAAGAAGCCCCTAAATAAGATCTGGTGTAACCAATTACATTCAGAAGTCACATAATTACTTAAATGTGTGCATTCTATGTGTCACATGATCTGTCACATGATCTCAGTAGATATACACCTGTTCTGAAAGGCCCCAGAGTCTGCAACACCACTAAGCAAGGGGCACCACCAAGCAACCGTTACCATGAAGACCAAGGAGCTCTCCAAACTGGTCAGGGACAAAGTCGTGGAGAAGTACAGATCAGGATTGGGTTATAAGAAAATATCTGAAACTTTGAACATCCCACGGAGCACCATTAAATCCATTATTAAAAAGTGGAAAGAATGTGGCACCACAACAAACCTGCCAAGAGAGGGCCACCCACCAAAACTCACAGACCAGGCAAGGAGGGCATTAATCAGAGAGGCAACAAAGAGACCAAAGAAAACCCTGAAGGAGCTGCAAAGCTCCACTGCGGTCCAAAGGACCTCTTCAGGCCGTACACTCCACAAAGTTGGGCTTACGGAAGAGTGGCCAGAAAAAAAGCCATTGCTTAAAGAAAAAAATAAGCAAACACCGGTGTTCGCCAAAAGGCATGTGGGAGACTCCCCAAATAAATGGAAGAAGAAGAATGTCACGCCCTGGTCGAAATATATTATGTTTATTCTTCATTTATTCGGCCAGGCCAGGGTGTGACATGGGTTATTGTGGTGTGTTTTTGTCTTGGGGTTTTGTGGGATGTCTAGCGGAGTCTATGGCTGCCTGAGGCGGTTCTCAATCAGAGTCAAGTGATTATCGTTGTCTCTGATTGGGAACCATATTTAGGCAGCCATATTCTCTGAGTGTTTCGTGGGTGATTGTTCCTGTCTCTGTGTTTATGTTTCACCAGACAGGCTGTATAGTTTTTTCACGTTTCCGTCTGTTGTTTTCGTACATTTCAGTATTTTCATTGTCTAGTAATTTTCTTCAATAAATATGAGTAACCACCACGCTGCATTTTGGTCCACTCCTCCTTCAACAGAAGAAAGTTTTTACAGGTTAGATGAGACAAAAATGTAGTTTTTTTGCCATCAAGGAAAATGCTATGTCTGGCGCAAACCCAACACCTCTCATCACCCCAAGAACACCATCCATGGTGGTGGCAGCACCATGCTGTGGGGATGTTTTTCATTGGCAGGGACTGGGAAACTGGTCAGAATTGAAGGAATGATGGATGGCGCTAAATACTGGGAAATTCTTGAGGAAAACCCGTTTCAGTCTTCAAGAGATTTGAGACTGGGACAGAGGTTCACCTTCCAGCAGGACAATGACCCTAAGCATACTGCTGAAGCAACACTCAAGTGGTTTAAGGGGAAACATTTAAATGTTGTGGAATGGCCTATTCAAAGTCCAGACCTCAATCCAATTGAGAATCTGTGGTTTGATTTGAAGATTGCTGTACATCAGCGGGACACATCCAACTTAAAGGAGCTGGTGCAGTTTTGCCTTGAAAAATGGGCAAAAATCCCAGTGGCTAGATGTGCCAAGCTTATAGAGACATACCCCAAGAGACTTGCAGCTGTAATTGCTGCAAAAGGTGGCTCTACAAAGTATTGAATATCTTTGCACGCTCAAGTAAAAAAAAATGTCTTGTTTGTTTCACCCCCCCAAAAAATGTTTAGCATCTTCAAAGTGATAGGTATGTTCTGTAAGTCAAATGATACAATCCTCCAAAAAATCAATTTTAATTCCAGGTTGTAAGGCAACAAAATAGGAAATATGCCAAGGGGGGAGGGATACTTTTGCAAGCCACTGTAATTTTGCCTCCATGCACGCAGAGCTATAAAAAGTGAGTGAACTATTTTCTTTTGAAGGTCAAATAGTGAAATAAAAAAAGTCCTTGATGAATGACTTAATTGAATTTTCATACCAAGGTAATCGAAACAGTTGTGAAAAAGTTGTTAAATTGATGAGTGATATTACAGTTCATGGAAGTAATTAGGTTCATGCTGTATTGTGTTGTTGGTATGACACTCAAGCCTACACAGTCAGTGCCTGCACATGGCCTTGAATACAACATTTTCAGCTCAATCCTCAGTGTGTCTTCTGTAGAGCCAGACAGTATATGGCTCTTGTCTTCTGTATCAACTCTGGCACTGCATGCAATGTATTTCTATAGAGAAGAATTGAGAGAAAGCATGAATGAAGACACTTAACAACATTACCTAATTACTATAATTAGCTTTGGAGTTAAACGGATAATTAGAATGATCGATTCTTTACACTCGTAATGTTGGTTTCTGATCATTCTCCTCTGACTGAATGATTGTTCTCTCTTTGCTCCACTAAGATCAGAAGCCGAGGCTGAGCCACCCAGCGAGCGAGCCAGCCAGCCAGCCAACCAGTCAGTGAAGAGGAGGTAAAGGAAGCAGAGAAAGGCTGATTACCTCCATAAAAGCTTTAATTGCTTTTGTCTTTTATAAGCATCTTCAATTAGCGTTGCTTGTGTGTGCAGAGGGAAAATCGTGCGAAAGAGTAATTTCCACTGGAACACCATCACAATTTTCACTGTCTGGTTTTTATTGATGTTGTACAATATAGGCAAAACTATAGTGTAATTCATTGAAAATGGGCCCGTAGCTGTGAAACTAGAATCAAAATGTTCTGTCAGTCAAATAAAACGTTCACGTTTTTTGACACACACACACACACGCCTAATTGTACATTCAGAGCTCACCAGCATGCTTTGATGAGCAGAGCATGCCTGTGTATTACAAATAGATAGTAAGGGCCATCTGAATTTCATGAGATCCTTTTGAAGAGGTCACAGTTTCGACTGATGTGATGAAAAACACATTACTGTGGAGACCACTTGTATTTCAGATAGGCCATCGTATCTTCTCAGAGGAGAATGGGAGTAAGCCACCATTTCTCAATCAAAAGACATCGTTTGCAGCAGAAATGTGATGAGATACACTATATGACCAAAGGTATGTGGACACCTTCTCGTCAAACATCTCATTCCAAAATCATGGGCATTAATATGGAGTTGGTCGCCCCTTTGCTGCTACAGCTGCCACCACTCTATTAGGAAGTCTTCCCACTAGATGTTGGAAGTTTTCTGCCGGGACTTTCGTCCATTCAGCCACAAGAGCATTAGTGAGGTCGATTAGGCCTGGCACGCAGTTGGCGTTCCAATTCATCACAAAGGTGTTCGATGGGGTTGAGGTCAGGGCTCTGTGCAGTTAACTCAAGTTCTTCCACACCAATCTTCGACAAACCATTTCTGTATGCTGTATTGCTCTCCTACTGAAACAGGAAAGGGCCTTCCCCAAACTGTTCCCTCAAAGTTGGAAACGCAGAATTGTCTAGAATGTCATTGTATGCTTTAGCGTTAAAATCTCTTCACTGGAACTAAGGGGCCCAGCCCGAACCATGAAAAACAGCCCCAGAACCATTTTTCCTCGTCCACCAAACTTTAGAGTTGGCACTATGCATTGGAGCCGGTGGTGTTCTCCTTGCATCCACCAAACCCAGATTTGTCCATCGGACTGCGAGATGGTGAAGCGTGATTTCGCGGCTGAGCTCTTGCGGCAGGGTAGCCTAGTGGTTAGAGTGTTGGACTAGTAACCGGAAGGTTGCAAGTTCAAACCCCCGAGCTGACAAGGTACAAAGCTGTCGTTCTGCCCCTGAACAGGCAGTTAACCCACTGTTCCTAGGCCGTCATTGAAAATAAGAATTTGTTCTTAACTGACTTGCCTAGTTAAATAAAGGTAAAATAAAAAAATAAATTGTTGCTCCTTAACGTTTCCACTTAACAATAAAAGCACTTACAGTTGAACGAGGCAGCTCTAGCAGGGCAGACATTTTAGAAACTGACTTGTGTAATCCTATGACGGTGCCATGTTGAAAGTCACTAAGCTCTTCAGTAATGTTTCTATGGAGATTGCATGAATTTGTGCTCAATATTATACACCTGTCAGCAACGGGTGTTTTTGAAATAGCCGAATCCACTAATTTGAAAGGATGTCCACATACTTTTCTATATATAGTGTATGTAGGGATGGAGGGAGGAGAGAGGGAGGCCTATCTGTGTAGGAAGAGAGGGAGAGAGGGAGGGAGGCCTATCTGTGTAGGGATGGAGGGAGGGAGGGAGGGAGGGAGGCCTATCTATGTAGGGATGGAGGGAGAGAGGGAGGGAGGCCTATCTATGTAGGGATGGAGGGAGGGAAGCCTATCAATGTAGGGATGGAGGGAGGGAGGCCTATCTATGTAGGGATGGAGGGAGAGAGGGAAGGAGGCCTATCTATGCAGGGATGGAGGGAGAGAGGGAAGGAGGCCTATCTATGCAGGGATGGAGGGAGAGAGGGAAGGAGGCCTATCTATGTAGGGATGGAGGGAGAGAGGGAAGGAGGCCTATCTATGTAGGGATGGCGGGAGAGAGGGAAGGAGGCCTATCTATGTAGGGATGGAGGGAGAGAGGGAGGGAGGCCTATCTGTGTAGCAATAGAGGGATACAGGGAGAGAGGGAGGCCTATCAATGTAGGGATGGAGGGAGAGAGGGAGGCCTATCAATGTAGGGATGAGGGAGAGAGGGAGGCCTATCAATGTAGGGATGAGGGAGAGAGGGAGGCCTAGTTATGGAGGGATGGAGGGAGAGAGCGAGTCTTAGCTGTGTAGGGATGGAGGGATAAAGGGAGGCCTATCTACAGTACGTTCATTACATGCATCCATACTAAACTATTTGCATCCAAAAATGCCATTCTTTGGGTGTATCCGTGTGGTGTTTTTGGAGGTGCAATGTTTTGATAGAACAGGAAGCCTTATGGTTGACCTGATTCAAGTTATTGACAATAAGGCTGATTAAAACTAGCATGCCTGTCCTCTTCAATTCCTAATCACCACACGATTAATTACAGCGATATAATTGAGGAGACGTAATCTAATTAGGTTGCACCCTGGGCTCGCACATTTCACATATTCTGAAGAACCCACTCTCAGGACCAATACGTTTCACATATTCTGAAGAACCCCCTCTCAGGACCAATACATTTCACATATTCTGAAGATCCCACTCTCAGGACCAATACAGTTCACATATTCTGAAGAACCCACTATCAGGACCAATACATTTCAAGAATCTGAAGCTGATGTTTTATTTTTAAGAAAAAAACTTGAAAGATACGGCTAGGGATTAAAAGTATCCACTTTACAGTAATTATGTTACACGCCAGACAGTTTCCTGTAGAGCCTGAGCACTTCCTGTAAATCCTGAGTACTTCCCGTAGAGCCTGAGTACACAGATTCTGTCCCAATGTCATGGTCGGCATAATGAGGAGATCAAGGAGCAGCGTGATAAGCGTACATAATTCTTTAATGAAAGAACGAACACTGAACAAACTATACAAAAACAACAAAACGAACCGTGAAGCTAATATGGCTAGTGCAGACAGGCAACTAAACATAGAATAAGAACCCACAAACAACCCAAGGAATATGGCTACCTAAATTTGGTCCCCAATCAGAGATAACGATAATCAGCTGCCTCTGATTGAGAACCAATCTAGGCAACCATAGACATATAAACACACAGACAATACAAAAACTGAAAAAACCACCCTCGTCACACCCTAACCAAAATAATAAAGAAAACAGAGATAACTAAGGTCAGTGCGTGACAGTACCCCAAAGGTGTGGACTCCCGGCCGCAAACCTAAGGAGGGTCTGGGTGGGTGGGCATCTAACCTTGGTGGCGGCTCTGGTTCTGGACGCCGCCCCCCTTCTTTACACTGATCCATCCGCCCTTGTAGCACAGACCCATGGTTCATCGCCGGAGGCTCTGGACTGCGGATCCTCGCCGTAGGCCCCAGGCTGGAGACCCTCACTGCGTGGTTCATCGCCGGAGGCTCTGGACTAGGGACCGTCGCTGGAGGCTCCGGACTGTAGCCCGTCGTTGGAGGTTCCGGACTGGGTACTGTCACCGGACGCTATGGACTGGGTACTGTCGCCGGATGCTCTGGACTGCCAAGGCGCACTGTAGGCCTGGTGCGTGGTGCCGGCACTGGGGGTACCGGGCTGGTGACACGCACATCAGGGCGAGTGTAGGCAGGAGGAACAGGACATACTGGACCCTGGAGGCGCACTGGGGGCCTAGTGTGTGGTGCCGGCACTGGTGGTACCGGGCTGGTGACATGCACCTCAGGGCGAGTGCGGGGAGGAGGAACAGGACGTACTGGACTGTGGAGGCGCACTGGAGGTCTGGAGCGTAGAGCTGACACAACCCGTACTGGCTGGATGTTTATTTTCACCCTGAAAATGCAGGGCGCTGGCACAGGACGCACTGGGCTGTGCAGACTCACCGGAGACATAGTGCACAGAGCCGGCACAGGATAACCTGCTCCAAGGAGGTATAATGGAGACCAGGAGTATTGAGCCACACACCTTCCTTCCTGGCTGAATGCCCGTTCTAGCCCGGCCAATGCAAGGAGCTGTTATAGAGCGCACCGGGCTAGAATAGCGCACTGGAGACACTGCGCTCCACCACATAACACGGTGCCTGACCAGTAACATGCTCCCCACAGTAAGCACGAGGAGTTGGTTCAGGTCTCCAGCCTGACTCATGCAATCTCCTCATGTGCCGCCCCAAAAAAATCTTGGGGCTGCCTCTCGGGCTTCCGTGTTAGCTGTGTACCCTCATATCGTCGCCTATCCTCTATTCTCCAGTATTTCTCCTCGTAGTATCGCCGTTCTGCTTTCGCTGCCTCTATCTCCTCCTTAGGACGGCGATATTCCCCCGGCTGCGTCCAGGGTCCTGCGCCATCTAATATCTCCTCCCATGTCCATTTCCCCATTAAATGCTGCTCCTCCTTTTCACGCTGCTTGGTCCTGTTATGGTGGGTTCTTCTGTCGTGGTCTTCATAATGAGGAGACCAAGGCGCCGCGTGGTAAGCGTACAAACTTCTTTAATGATAGAACGAACACTGAACAAATTATTCAAAACCAACAAAACGAACCGTGAAGCTAATATGTTTAGTGCAGAGAGGCAACTAAACATAGAATAAGAACCCAGAAACAACCCAAGGAATATGGCTACCTAAATATGGTCCCCAATCAGAGACAACGATAAACAGCTGCCTCTGATTGAGAACCAATCTAGGCAACCATAGACATATAAACACCTAGACAATACAAAAACTAAACAAACCACCCTTGTCACACCCTGACCTAACCAAAATAATAAAGAAATCAAAGATAACTAAGGTCAGGGCGTGACACCCAAATGGAACCCTATTCTCGATAGTGCATTACTTTTGACCACAGTCCATAGCCACAGCCTACACACTTTTTTATTTCCAATGCAGGCATTGCCATGCCAGAACAGATATTGTTGTAATGAGTAGTATTATGAGTGAGTGCTATTATCAACAGAAAGACCAAAACCTGTGCTTTTTTCTCTCCTGATGCCTATTGATGTAATGACAGCTCAGACTAGATTTGAGAGTGGACAGGGAGAGATAATATAAAATACAAATATAGCTGTCTTGCCCTGTTGATGATTATTGTTTTGTTGGCGACATCTTATAATAAAGAAGTATGTATGCTCACAACGCTGCGCTTTGGTCTGCTGTTTCCACCTTAGACGATCGTGACAATAGCCCGACTGTGTCCCAAATGGTGCCATATTCCCTATATAGTTGACTATATTTGTGACTCACGACCTAGGGTTCAGTCTTTTGTAGCAAAAAATGTGAAATTGTGTTTTTTACATTGGATAAAGGTAAATCAACTTGTAAACTCACTTTTGAGAAAATCGCCTTTGAATGTTTTGGTATCTAGTGAAGAGCTCTTCTTTGTCTACACCCATTCAGCATCGTTCACACCCTCTTAGCTTTAGCCCCACCCATCTCGGTTCGCTCTCACAGCGCACAAGACGCTGTTTATTTGTTTACCTCTGGATAACAAGAAAACAGCCTAACCAGCTCTGCTGGCAACAATTTCCTTACGCTTTTTTGCAGATGTTTACTGACACCGGCCATATTCAACGGGTGTTGTACACACGTCAGGTAACGTTCGCTAACAAGCCAGCCAGCTAATGTTATCTACTTAAATAACAAAGTGCCAACAATGCCTATCATTAGGCTCTAACTAGAAAAGCAAACAGCTCTGGGAAACTAATAATAACATCCGCTAGGGAGCAAGCCAGCTAACGTTAGCTAGCTAGTTAACAGTACACTTTAGCTTAAGACCTATACTGTAGCTAGCTAGCTAGATAAGCAATGAACCTAGCTAGGTAAACAATGTTTAAGATTACACACGTCACGTAATGTTAGCTAACGAGCTAGCCAAACAAAATTGAACAACATGCCAACGTGCCAACACTCTAGCTTGAGATGAAACCACTTTCTATCAAACTTGGAAATGTGTAATATTTGAAAATGTAGCTTGCTAACGCTAGACTACCTTACCTGTATACGTCATCATGCTTGATGGATGCATCTCCCTAACATTAGGCTCAAACTAGAAAAGCAAACAGCTCTGGGAAATGAATAATTACATTCCCTAGGGAGCCAGCCAGCTAATGTTAGCTAGCTAGCTAACAGTACAATTTAGCTTAAGAAATATAGCTAGCTAGCTTGGTAAACAATTTACCCAGGTAGGTAAACAACATTTAAGATCACACACCTAACGAGCCAGCCAGCTAACGTTTGCTTGTTAAACAACAATGAACAACATGCCAGCAATGCTTAAAATGAAACCACTTTCCGTCAAAATTATTACAAAATGTAGCTTGCTAAGCTAGACTACCTTACCTGTATACATCATCATACATGATGGTTGTGTCTCCCTGTCAGGAATGCCGTACCACGATTGCCCTTAGTTTGAAGATGTAATCCGGAGACAGTTGTTTTCTCCATCACTTTAGCTATCATACTCTAATTCCACTGATTTCCAAACTTGATCCTCCAGAAAGTGGAGAGCCACACTTATGCAGCTCCACCATTATAAAAGCTTTGTTCGACAGGATTACCAACACAGACTGACAAACTCAAATAGATAGAAGCCTTCAATATGACAGACCAATCCGAACTCCTCTCTCGGCATTTCCAGTCCACTCATTATCTCAGCCAGTCATGGCCAGTGGGAAAGTTGCTACTTTTTCTGTGCCTTAACCAACAAGGCTCGTAATTTAACAATTTTATTTGTATTTACAGATGGCATACAAGTTTTTTATTAAGGCAAATGAAGTTCACATATTCGAGAAGGCATTTCTACAAAAAAAAAACGCATTTTGATAAAAAATGTTTTACTTTCAAACAGCTTTTCTGTGAAGTTGTGACTTGCGACATATGCCTAGTTTCCTGAATTGGGTCACATTTAGTCAAAGTTATTGGGTGCTATATGGGACGCAGACTCTACCCATAGGTCTCTGTCACATTTCTCTCAGGGCTTGTCTACGAGATCTCTAATGGTCTATGGGTAGTGATCACGGCTGTGATTATTACTGCAAAGGAAGATCAATTCCGTTGGAGGCTCATAGTGCTTCAATCAGCTTCTGCTGTGTAGATGTAGATTCAGAGGACTCACATGTACAGTAATTGCATGTTGGGGGGGGGATTTAAAGGCACAATGCAGTCAATTCAGTTTTACTGTGTTAAGTAGCATAATGTAAAACAGCTGATGAAACTAACACTATAAAAATGTGAAGACATTTTATCAACGTTATATCTTGATACAATATTCACATGACCTTCTAATTAGCAGGGTTTGCATGGGTGGAGTTTTGGTTTGTCTGGTGACATCATCAGGCGGTATATGTTAACATAGACCAATAACTAAAGCCGTGGTTACATTTTGCATTGGTCGTCGTCATCTGATCAAGATGATCTGATCACTATCTGATGGAGATTTGTTGCATCTACACATGTGCCCGCATTGTGACCAGATTCTCTTGTCCCGCCCTGTATGCAAATGAATCAAACCTGCCTTGGATATCCCCTTATGACACAAGCTGGGTAAATCGACTGAAAACAGCACACTTCTTTTGTGAATAGTTTTATACTCTCATCATTACTGCCTGCAGAAAAGGCTAATTAACATTGTAGGCTACAAAGGTTGTGTTTACACAGGCAACCCAATTTAGGTATTTCTTCCACTAATTGGTCTTTTGCCCAATCACATCAGATCTTTTCACATCAGCTCTTTTTAGTGAAATAAATGGGTCTGCCCTTCTAAACACAGCCATATCCAAGCAGGCGTGGACAGAGTTGATCTTTACGCATGGATTTTTACATACATTGTCATCTTGTGTTGTATATAACCTTTAATATAGCCCTAAACAGTAATAAATGACAAAAATGTGACATGCTGGGAGATTGAACGTGGTTTGCTTTCCAACAAATCATTCATCAGTGATAATTCACGAACGGAACCTCTAATTTGATAACCGATAGCAAGACGTGTGGTCAAATTCTGAAAACGGATAAAGGCAGCAATCGCTAAAAAGAAGTGCAAAAGGTCCAAGCATGTATAGCAAATACAATGGCTTTGTTATTGAATAAAGTGTCTATCTGAAAGTAGTCTAAATAGTCCTGTGTATTGTACATTATATTGGACAATGGCCTCGCTGAAGCATACAGAAGCTATTCACCTTTATGCATATGTTTAAAGTCTGCTCTTTATTCATAGCTGGAAAATGCTTGAAGATTACAAAATATAATAAATTAGAATAAGCCAAGAGAATGTACTAAGTATGAATTCTGTCATAATCTGTTGTTTTCTATAACTATCTTTTTGCCAGCTAGGGCCATCTACTTTATTATTTTCCATCTTACTAGCTCTGACTTTAGTGATAGCTACTTTATTGAGGACAAATGTACTTACTACTACTGTATGACTGTGAGATGTGCTTGTCCCAACTAGCTGTCTTAAGATGAACGCACCAACTGTAAATCGCTCTGGATAATAACATATGCTAAATGACAAAAATGTAAATGTTAAGTATTACAATTGAAAAAATGGCATTATAGTATCACTGTTTTATTTTCCTATCTGATAGAGCAACTGAAATAGACTATGCATCACCTGCTCACTGTTCCTTCTGGCTAAATCTAAAGGTACAGGTGGAACATTAGGCCTACACGTTATACCTTGCCATACACTTGTCATGCACTGTTCTCTTCTGCTGTGACTCCATCATAGTCCATCCCATGCATCCCCAATATATGTGTAGTTCAGTTTAAATGATGCTATTACAGTCCTTTGCCTGGCATTTGACATGGGAATGGGAGAACCCTTTTTCTCTCATTCAGGACAGTATCGCTTCATAAATATCTTTATTTCTACATGTCAATTTTATTCAGAGCTGAACACTGTATTGGACTATGGTATCCGGTCACAGTACCAGTATGCACTTTGTTTCTAATGAAGATAGTGATCTAAATTCTGGAGGAAAGTATCGTTGTCCATAATCACTCACTACCCCAACTGGCCGGTGTGATTTTTTTGGAAAGGGCGGGACAACTGTGACATTGTCCAAATTTATACGGTTTTGTTGTCTGGATTTGTTTACACTTCAAGGATATAGGTACAAGATTCATCATATTCGTCTACTTCCAGAAGTGGTCAGGAAGATCTAATCACAATCAGTTCACAATGCATATTTTTATTGTCTACACAATGTGAATGTAAACAAAATCAGGACAGTCGAATGTTAGAAACAAGTATAAATGGGGCTAAAGAGAGTTACAAACCTTTCAGCAAATCATGCCCTCGTTCCCACTCAGACCACTTCTAAATAGCCCAAGCTAAATTCTGTCTTGAGAAAAAAAAATTGCAAAAAATATATTTGTTTCTTTTTTACAATTAAAATGTAAAACTATTGCAGCAAGAATCTTAATTGTTCCCCAAAAATGATTTTATATTGAGCTAAAAACGGCTTCGTTGGGGCTTTAGGTAACCATCAAGGTGATAGGTTGGTATGCACATCTGCTTGCATTTGACTGGTATACCCATTTAAACCTCACACCCATCCTCAGACCAATCCAGATAATGACAAAAGTTTGTCATACATACATAGGTAACACCATAGTTTCTGGATAAAAATTTAAAAAATCTCAGAGTGTCTCTGCCAGTGCCTTCCTCTATACTCATTTAATTTATTCCACTCATTATTTTACTCTATTTTTGTGCCTCAGACAGCTGGTGTTCCTGTGGCTGCAAGACAACATTTTCCCTGTGATATTTACCATTCTCCCACACATTTTCATTCACAAGCAATAATACTGCCTGACAGCCCCCCGCCATCCTTCCTTTAACCAAGCACCTCAAACCATTTACAATATCTCACCATGATAGATGGGAGGCCAGAGAATGCGAGGAGAACCAAAGGCAATTTAAGTTTTTTTCTCTACTTTGTTTTGTTTGGTGAAATTGAGTAGTATTACAAAGCTGAGATAGCTAGGATTTAGGGAAACAGTGTATACGTACAGTATTAAAGTCACTGAAATGATCCACTGCCACTCAATCACAGCAATACATGTATATTCTGAGCTGTTATTAGGCTACTGTAACTACAGAGCTACATTTAGAGGTCAATGGTATTGCACAGTGTTAAGCTAACTGTGACAACATAACTGCCTCTGCATTCATTATTGTGCAAACAAAATGGAGTCGCATGATTTGCCTTTTCTACAAATCATGACACGCACATTGATCAAGGTGTAATCATCTAATCAAAAGAGACAGCAATTACATTCCCAGAGTCTGAGCTATTTTCTCATTAGATCAGCACAAGTCAACAGATCACAGGAATCCAAAGACCACGAATTAATGTTGGCTGTGTTCACAGAATGATGTTTGCAATGAATGAAACGACTTAATAAAATGGTCATTGTCATTGTGAGGAACACTTGTAGTGTATTATGTATTGTTAGTATGGTTTCACTACTTATGATGACCTGTAATCCTCTGTAACCATCACAGATTTGTAAGTACAAACCAATTATGAGTTTTGGAATATTCAAAACATTATTTGCTGTTGGGTATAAAGAGTATTCCATCTCATGTGGAGTAAAGAAGATCCCTGTGATCTTTGGACCATAACGAGATTTACAGCATTAATTAACCAATTAAGGAAGAGGAACCAATTAAGGGAGAGGATTACCTCAATGTACACTGCTCAAAAAAAATTAAGGGAACACTTAAACAACACAATGTAACTCCAAGTCAATCACACTTCTGTGAAATCAAACGGTCCAATTAGGAAGCAACACTGATTGACAATAAATTGCACATGCTGTTGTGCAAATGGAATAGACAACAGGTGGAAATTATAGGCATTATACACCCCCAATAATGGAGTGGTTCTGCAGGTGGGGACCACAGACCACTTCTCAGTTCCTATGCTTCCTGGCTGATGTTTTGGTCACTTTTGAATGCTGGCGGTGCCTTCGTCTCATGCTACCACGAGAGTGGAGTCTACAACCCACACAAGTGGCTCAGGTAGTGCAGCTCATCCAGGATGGCACATCAATGCGAGATGTGAAAAGAAGGTTTGCTGTGTCTGTCAGCGTAGTGTCCAGAGCATGGAGGCGCTACCAGGAGACAGTCCAGTACATCAGGAGACGTGGGGAGGCCGTAGGAGGGCAACAACCCAGCAGCAGGACCGCTACCTCCGCCTTTGTGCAAGGCAGAGAAGGAGGAGCACTGCAAAATGACCTCCAGCAGGCCACACATGTCCATGTGTCTGCTCAAATTGTCAGAAACAGACTCCATGAGGGTGGTATGAGGGCCCGACGTCCACAGGTGGGGGTTGTGCTTCCAGCCCAACAACGTGCAGGACGTTTGGCATTTGCCAGAGAACACCAAGATTGGCAAATTCGCCACTGGCGCCCTGTGCTCTTCACAGATGAAAGCAGGTTCACACTGAGCATGTGTGACAGACGTGACAGTCTGGAGACGCCGTGGAGAACAATCTGCTGCCTGCAACATCCTCCAGCATGACCGGTTTGGCGGTGGGTCAGTCATGGTGTGGGGTGGCATTTCTTTGGGGGGCCGCACAGCCCTCCATGTGCTCGCCAGAGGTAGCCTGACTGCCATTAGGTACCGAGATGAGATCCTCAGACCCCTTGTGAGACCATATGCTGGTGTGGTTGGCCCTGGGTTCCTCCTAATAAAAGACAATGCTAAGACCTCATGTGGCCGGAGTGTGTCAGCAGTTCCTGCAAGAGGAAGGCATTGATGCTATGGACTGGCCCGCCTGTTCCCCAGACCTGAATCCAATTGAGCACATCTGGGACATCATGTCTCGCTCCATCCACCAATGCCCCGTTGCACCACAGACTGTCCAGGAGTTGGCGGATGCTTTGGTCCAGGTCTGTGAGGAGATCCCTCAGGAGACCATCCGCCACCTCATCAGGAGCATGCCCAGGCGTTGTAGGGAGGTCATACAGACACGTGGAGGCCACACACACTACTGAGCCTCATTTTGACTTGTTTTAAGGACATTACATCAAAGTTGGATCAGCCTGTAGTGTGGTTTTCCACTTTAATTTTGAGTGTGACTCCAAATCCAGACCTCCATGGGTTGATAAATTTGGTTTCCATTGATCATTTTTGTGTGATTTTGTTATCAGCACATTCAACTATGTAAAGAAAAACGTATTTAATAAGAATATTTCATTCATCCAGATCTAGGATGTGTTATTTTAGTGTTCCCTTTACTTTTTTGAGCAGTGTATTTTACCTCACTGTATTTCATCTGGATTCTGTCACTGCATTATCCATCCCTTCTGTAGAGATGGTGCTGTTGAGGGCTTCCGCCATTTTAAAGTAGTCAACTGTGTAGGGATTCCTTTATTGTAGGTTGGGAGTGATCAGTCAATGAGAAGTTCATTGTCGTCTTATTCAAATTGGTTTGCCTTTGTAAATGGTTTTACATTATATGACTGCAATCTAGTGGCCACAATAAATTAATGACTCATAAGATTTAGTTCAATTCTTCAGCACTGCAAGTTGCGGCAAGTCACCAATATTAGCTTTACTCTCCGATGGGCCATTGTTGTGCCGTATTGCTTACACCTGTCCAATCATCTCAGATCTCCACAAGCGTCTAGGGGTTAGGGGCCAGGGTTTGTTTCTACCTCTGGGATAATTTAAACCTCTCACTGAGTTCATCACCATCCTCATACGTCCTCTCTCTCATTGCTTGGCTCCCCTCATCCCTAAGGACAAGGAATTGGTGCTCAGAGGAATAGAATATGTTAGGAACGGCTCGCAGTTCTAGGATCTCTTTCTACTGTTAAAGTGTTGTTATGCAACTGTCCTTTGAGAGATTGACTGCGCAAACATCACCCAGTCACAGCAAGGATCGACTATTGATTTGGCCCTTTACCACTAGAATCCGTATTTGCTATATACATTTTTATATTCTTGAAGAGCATCATTTATAAATGCCTCAAGGCCCTAGTTCAACTGTCGCAACCCATCAGAACCCAACATATAAGCTTGATTGACCCAAATGTTTTAAACAATGTAAATGTAAACAACACCACATAGCCTCAAAAAACATGGTTAAAACTATAGTTTTGATATCATGAAATGTCAGTCCTTGCATCCATAGCTCTGGCTATGAATTTAAGTTGTACATTTATCCAGGCCCATTCTTGGGGGGAGACTGGTGCGATCAAGACAGATGGTTCCTCACATTCAGCCTGCCTGCCTGCCTGACAGGCTGCCACTTGTCAATCACAACCCCAAAGGCAAACACATGAGGATGGAAGTCACAGAACTGAAATGCAGTGGTTAACGGTATCGCCATTCCCTCTGCTCATGATACAAATGTATATATTATGTTATAACCATTGATGGACTTTAAGACCTTTTTACCATTGTTGACCATTGTTTATCGATGTATTAAGGTGAAGCGTACTGCTAAAACTGCTGTGATGTAGCTAATACACAACGTAGCCCATCCTTATAACATATAGTGGGTGTTGTTTGGTTTGGTAGTGTACTGTATATAGGGAATCTGTGTAGGGGATCATTGAGATAACTTCTGTTATACTGTCATACTGTGCAGTTGTGCTCTTCTCCATACTCACAATTGAATTAAGTCCACAATTACATTTCTAATCAAATATATATTTGTTGTTTGTTAGCCCAAAGTACACACTCAGTATTCTGTGTTCCTGGTGCCTTTGGAGTAAACACATAGACTGAGAAAGCTTCAGAATTCAATTTTGGGGATCAGTTGGTCCGTCCGTAATGGTCCATGGAGATGCATTCCAAGTAAACAATGATGCCTTGAAGTAACAAAGTTAAGCAAAAGTGTCCTTCCTTAAGCACAGAGAACAGAAAGTACCAGTACCAGCATTAATTACTCATAGAAGACACAGCATTACACCATTTCAACTAGTTAATTTTAAGAACAAAACAATGTGGGGGGGTTGGATTGAACTGAGCTCATAACTTCCTGCGATAATGAAGATGTATTTTTTAAGTTATGTCTGAGACTGCGAGCACCATAAGGCAGCATATGCAAAACAGTGAGATGTGGCCTTAAAACAATCTGCCTGTGGACATTTTCAGAAATATGTAAATTCAGCTTTCTATGCCTCCTGGCGTCACAAAAAAAATATGTCAGGTCTATCTGATCGTAAGGTTTGTTCCTCTCCTTCAGACCCTGCTGACTGTGTTTTGTTCCTCCCACCTGCTTGGTAGGGTATATGGAACCTCAGGGTATATACACGTATATATATATAACTTCCAATCCAGGCTGGGAGGGTGAACCTATACAGTTATTTTAGCATAAGGATGATTAAAAACACAAAGCTTAAGAGAGGCTGGGTCATGGGTAAGTTGGTTGCATGACTGTCATTGAACCTACAGTATAATGAATAGCAGGAGTTTAATCCAAACACTATATATATATATTGTTTTTCTAGTGGTAAAGGGCCAAATGCACATATTTTTTTACGAGTACAATTTTATATATATATATATATATATAAAATTGTACTCGTAAAAAAATATGTGCATTTGATTTGATCTCTATTGTATGTCACTTAAACCTTCGGATGTGGGAAATAATTTCCCCATACCTTCACATGATCAGATATGTGGGAGGACTGTCAGGTTCAACATTTTACAGGACAGACATCTCTGTGCATACAGCTACTGTAGAATCCCTTCTACTCACATAAAGTAGGATGTTTAGGGCATTAGTATCCCCAGCTAGCACAGTCGTAAAGGGAGGTTACTTCTACAGTACATTCATTGCAGGATAGCACCGAGGGAGTCTAGATCAGCATTAGAAACCTCAGAGGCTCCAAGGAGGGTCTCTTGTGAACTGATTTCAGTGGCCTATCCCGCATGAAACCTGTAATTTACACACTCTCTCTCTCTCCCTCTCTCTTATTCCTTCCCTCTTTCTCTCTCTCTTTCTTTCCCATTATCCCTCTCTCTTTGTCTCTGTAATCCCCTTGGGATGCACCATGGCTGACCTCTCTTTATCCTCTCATGTAACATTAAAGCTGAGGCACTGTCTTCTCCACAGGCATGCTGATGAGCAGGACCATTCCTGTTGCTGCTCAGAAGTGCTAATCAGTTAAATTAAACAGACAGCAGTAATAAGACGGCCAATAAGACAGCCGTCTCTACCGCCGAGTCCTTCTCTCATCCATCATACCCTCATCCAAGACCCTCTGCATATCATATACATCCTGGATATGTATAGCCTAATGTTTTGAAGAGGGTTGTATCTAGGTTATGCCTTTTTGAGGAGTAAGTAAGCAACATATTTTTAGGACAATTATATTTGTACAGTGACATCAGAAAGTATTAATTCCCCTTGACTTATTCTACATTTTGTTGTACAGCCTGATGTTTGCAAATGTATTGAAAATTAAATACAGAAATATCTCATTTACATGAGTATTCACACCCCTGAGTCAATACATGTTACATCACCTTTGGCATTAATTACAGCTGTGATTCTTTCTGGGTAAGTCACTAAGAGCTTACCACAAATGGATCGTACAATTATTATTTAGAAAATTCTTCAAGCTCTGTCAAGTTGGTTGTTGATCATTGGTAGATAGCCATTTTCAAGTCTTGCCATAGATTTTCAAGCCGATTTAAGTCAAAACAACTAGGCTAAGATTTTGCATGTGCTTAGATCTATTCCGTTTCTTTTTATCCCCAAAAACTCCCTAGTCCTTGCCAATGACAAACATACCCATAACATGATGCTGCCACCACCATGCTTGAAAATATGAAGAGTGGTGTGTTGTGTTGGATTTGCCCAAACATAACGCTTTGTATTCAGGATATAGAGTTAATTTCTTTGACACATTTTTTGCAGTTTTACTTTAGTGCCTAATTGCAAACAAGATGCATGTTTTGGAATATTTTTATTCTGTACAGGCTTCCTTCTTTTCGCTCTGTCATTTAGGTTAGTATTGTGGCGTAACTACAATGTTGCTGATCCATCTTCAGTTTTCTCCTATCACAGCCATTAAACTCTGTAACTGCCTCATAGTGAAATCCCTGAGTGGTTTCCTTCCTCCCCGACAACTGAGTGAGGTAGTCATTCCAAAATAATGTTAAACAATATTATTGCCCTTAGAGTGAGTCCATGCAACCTTTTATGTGACTTGTTAAGCACACAATACCATAACAAAGGGTTTGAATACTTAATGACCCAACACATTTTAGTTTTTAATTTGATTAATTTGTAAGAATTTTGAAAAACACAATTCCACTTTGACATTATGGAGTATTGTGTGTAGGTCAGTGACACAAAATCACAATTTAATTGATTAGAAATTAAGGCTGTAACATTATAAAATGTGGATAAAGTCAAGGGGTGTGAATACTTTCTGACTGCACGTGCCTAAATGCTAGTTTCAGTCGTCTCACGTACAGTGGGGCAAAAAAAGCCACCAATTGTGCAAGTTCTCCCACTTAAAAAGATGAGAGGCCTGTAATTTTCATCATAGGTACACCTCAACTATGACAGACAAAATTAGAAGAAAAAAAATCCAGAAAATCACATCGCAGGATTTTTTATTTATTTATTTGCAAATTATGGTGTCAAATAAGTATTTGGTCAATAACAAAAGTTTATCTCAATACTTTGTTATATACCCTTTGTTGGCAATGACAGAGGTCAAACGTTTTCTGTAGGTCTTCACAAGGTTTTCACACACTGTTGCTGGTGTTTTGGCCCATTCCTCCATGCAGATCTCCTCTAGAGCAGGGATGTTTTGGGGTTGTTGCTAGGCAACATGGACTTTCAACTCCCTCCAAAGATGTTCTATGGGGTTGAGATCTGGAGACTGGCTAGGCCACTCCAGGACCTTGAAATGCTTCTTACGAAGCCATTCCTTCGTTGCCCGGGCGGTTTGGGATCATTGTCATGCTGAAAGACCCAGCCACGTTTCATCTTCAATGCCCTTGCTGATGGAAGGAGGTTGTCACTCAAAATCTCACAATACATGGCCCCATTCATTCTTTCCTTTACACGGATCAATCGTCCTGGTCCCTTTGCAGAAAAACAGCCCCAAAGCATGATGTTTCCACCCCCATGCTTCACAGTAGGTGTGGTATTCTTTGGATGCAACTCAGCATTCTTTGTCCTCCAAACACGACGGGTTGAGTTTTTACCAAAAAGTTATATATTGGTTTCATCTGACCATATGACATACTCCCAATCTTCTTCTGGATCATCCAAATGCTCTCTAGCAAACTTCAGACGGGCCTGGACATGTATTGGCTTAAGCAGGGGCACACGTCTGGCACTGCAGTATTTGAGTCCCTGGCGGCGTAGTGTGTTACTGATGGTAGGCTTTGTTACTTTGGTCCCAGCTCTCTGCAGGTCATTCACTAGGTCCCCCCCGTGTGGTTTGGGGATTTATGCTCACCGTTCTTGTGATCATTTTGACCCCACGGGGTGAGATCTTGTGTGGAGCCCCAGATCGAGGAAGATTATCAGTGGTCTTGTATGTCTTCCATTTCCTAATAATTGCTCCCACAGTTGATTTCTTCAAACCAAACTGCTTACCTATTGCAGATTCAGTCTTCCCAGCCTGTTGCAGGTCTACAATTTCGTTTCTGGTGTCCTTTGACAGCTCTTTGGTCTTGGTCATAGTGGAGTTGGGCGTGTGACTGTTTGAGGTTCTGGACAGGTGTCTTTTATACTGATAACAAGTTCAAACAGGTGCCATTAATACATGTGACGAGTGGAGGACAGAGGAGCTTCTTAAAGAAGAAGTTACAGGTCTGTGAGAGCCAGAAATCTTGCTTGTTTGTAGGTGACCACATACTTATTTCCCACCATAATCTGCAAATAAATTCATTAAAAATCCTACAATGTGATTTTCTGGATTTATTTTCCTCATTTTGTCTGTCATAGTTGAAGTGTACCTATGATGAAAATTACAGGCCTCTCTCATCTTTTTAAGTGGGAGAACTTGCACAATTGGTGGCTGACTAAATACTTTTTTGCCCCACTGTATAGTATAGTTTCTTAGAGCTTACATGGTAAATAGTAATGACCAAATATACTTTTTGGGTTTTGGGGATTCCTTAATAAGCAAATGCCATTAAGTACCAATTGGCACGAGAAGAATGTAAGATAAAACATTTCCAGCGTCACACACCAGATTGTAGTGTGATGTCATTGATCCCCTGTTGATGGGGTATGAGGTTAATTAAAACAAATGGTTGTTCTGGACTTGGAAGAGGTGTCACTATGTGGCAGTAGGGAGTAAGTAGGATTTATACAGGCTTGAGGTGACATGACTACACATCAACATGTTCTCTTATACCTCAAAACCCCAGCATGGGAGGAGGCAGTGTGATCAGTCACTGAGGAGGCATTCATATGAGGAGGAGCCATAAACATGTCTGTCTGTCCACACCGCCTCTGGTCTGTCTTTCTCCTCACAACCTCGAGCTTGTCTGTCTGTCCCCACCACCTCTGGCCTATCTGTTTGTCCCCATCACCTCTGGCCTGTCTGTCTGTCCGCACCACCTCTGGCCTGTCTGTCTGTCCACACCGCCTCTGGTCTGTCTTTCTCCTCACAACCTCGAGCTTGTCTGTCTGTCCCCACCACCTCTGGCCTATCTGTTTGTCCCCATCACCTCTGGCCTGTCTGTCTGTCCGCACCACCTCTGGCCTGTCTGTCTGTCCGCACCACCTCTGGCCTGTCCACACCACCCCGGGCTTAGAGTAATGCTGAATCGTTGGCCAAATTAGGTCCTCTGGAGGAAAACATACAGGCTCACGCTGCCTCCCCCTTCCAAGTGAGAAATATTGGTTAATCCATCAGTTGAGAATTACTAATCTCTCTCTCTCTCTCTCTCTCTCACACACACACACACACGCACCTGCCTCCTTACATGTTAGTAGTGGTTGCAGCCGTAAGCATTTCTCAAAGGAGCAGCTAGCTCTCTCTTTTGATTATCCACCATCACTGATAAACAGCACACCTCCCTGTGTCTCCACCATACAACCCTCACAGTTTATAAATACCTGTGGAGGGGAGAAATGAAATGACTCTGAAATGAACATTTCCATTTTAATTGCCTCTTCACCGACTCCCCTGCATAAATTATCCAGGCTTTAACCAACAATATTAGCCCAACAAGCAGTGCACAGGATTAAGCCTGTATCACTTCATGATACTTCACAATGAATTTAATGTGTGTCATTAGACACTGACAAAGTAGACATTATTGTGTGCTAAATGTATTTAACGGCACGCAACAGAGAAAGGACAGAGAACTGGATTAGGATAGCAATATGAAGTACTGAAATAATGGAATCATGAGAGCGGCATAATGCAGTATCCTCATGCTGCATACAGTATGTTTACAATCCTTCTACCCTCCTACCCTCTGCCTACCCTCATCCAACCTTTCTCCTGTTTTCCTCTCCAACCCTTGTCCAATCATCCTCTTACCCTCTTCCTACCCTCCTCCAACCTTCCTACCCTCTACGAACCCTCCTACACTCCACCTACCATCATTCTACCCTCCTCTAACCTTCCTCCAACCCACCTCTCACCCTTATCCTACCCTCCTCCAACCCTCCAATTCTTCTCCAAACATCCTATCCCCTTCCAACTCTCCGCTATCCTCCTCAAACCCCCCACATACCCTCCTTTAACCCAACTTCTACCCTTCTCCAACCCTCTTCCTACCCTCATCCAACCTTCCACTAACCCTCCTCTTACCCTCCTCCAACCCTCCTGCTATCCTCCTCTTACTCTCTTCCTACCCTTCTCCAATCCTCCTACACGACACCTACCCTCTTCCTACCCTCCTCCAACCCTCCTTCTACCTTCCTCTAACTAATCAAACCCTCCTTTTACCCTCCTCCTACCCTTCTCCAACCCTATCCCTCTCCTTCCCTCTTCCAACTCTCCTACTAGCCTCCTCCAAACCTCCTCCTACCCACCTTTAACCCTACTTCTCCAACCCTCCTTCCTCCTCCTAACTGCTTCCAACCTTCCTCCCACCCTTCTTTTACCCTCATCCAAACATCCTACCCTCTTCCAAACTTCCACTAACCCTCCTCCTACCCACCTTCAACCCTACTCTCCAACCCTCCTCCTATCCTCCTCTTACCCTTCTCCAACCCTCCTACACTACACCTACCTTCCTCTAACCCTCCTACCCTCCTCCAACCCTCCTCTAATCATCAGCCTACCCTTCTCCAACCCTCCTATCCTCCTCCTACCTTCTTCCTACCCTCCTCCTAACATCTTCCAACCATCCTCCTGCCTTCATCCTAACCTCTTCCAACCCTCCCCCTACCTTCGTCCTACCCTTAACCTCCTCCAAAAATCCTACCCTCTTCCCACGTTCCTGCTACCCTCCTTCAACACCTCTCCAACCCTCTTCCTATCCCCCTCCTACATTCATCCTACCCTCGTCCTAACCTCTTCCAACCCTCCATCAACCTTCTTCTTACCCTCCTCCTAACCTCTCCCACCCTTCTCTTACCCTCCTCCAAACATCCTACCCTCTTCCAACCTTCCCCCTACCCTCCTCTCCAACCCTCCTCATATCTTCCTTCTTACCCTTCTCCAACCCTCCGACACTACACCTACTCTCCTCCTACCCTCCTTCTACCCTCCTACCTTCCTCCAACCCTCATCCTACCCTTCTGCAATCCTCCTATCCCTCTTCTACCCTCTTCCAACTCTACTACTAGCCTCCTCCAACCCTCCTTTAACCCTACCTCTACCCTTCTCCAACTCTTCTCCAAACCCCCTCTACCTTCTTCCTACCCTCCTCCTAACTTCTTCGAACCCTCCTCCTACCTTCCTACTACCCTCCTCCTATCCTCTTCCAACCCTCCTCCCACCCTTCTCTTACCCTCCTCCAAACATCCTACCCTCTTCCAACCTTCCACTAACCCTTCTCTTACCCTCCTCCTACCCTCCTCCAACCTTCCCCCTACCCCCCTACCCCCCTCTCCAACCCTCCTCTTACCCTCTTCCTACCCATATCCAACCTTCCTACACTACAGCTACCCTCCCTCTAACCTTCCTTCTACCCTCCTCCAACCCTCCTTATACCTCCCTCCAACCCTCCTCTAAACATCAACCTACCCTTCACCAACCCTCCTACTACGCTCCTTTAACTCTACCTCTACCCTCCTCCTTTGAAACCCCACTCCAAACCTCCTCCTACCTTCTTTCTAAACTCCTCCTAACCTTTTCCAACCCTCCTCCGCCTTCTTCATACCACCCTCCTTAACCTCTTCCAACACTCCTCCGACCTTCCTTTTTCCCTCCTTCAACCCTCCTCCAACCCTCCTCCTAACCTCTTCTAACCCTCCTCCCACCCTCCTCTTACTCTCTTCCAACTTATCTTCAAACCTCCTCCTCTGCCCTCCTCCAAGCCTCCTCAAACTTCCTCTTACCCTCTTCCCACCCTCCTCCAAACCTCCTACCCCCCTCCCACCCTATTTCTACCCTCCTCCAACCCTCCTCCTACCCATCTTCAACAGTCCTGCTACCTTCTTCTCCTCCTCCACGTGACCCTCTCTACCCTTCTCCTACCTTCATCCTACTCCGCTCTTAACCTCCTCCAACCTTCCTCCTACCCTTCTCACCCTCATCGTACCCTCATCGACCCCTCATCCTACCCTCCTCCTATCTTCCTCTAACCATTCTCCTACCCTCGGCAAACCTCCTGCTACCCTCTGCTAATTCACTTCCTACCCTCTTCCTACTATCCTTCAACCCTCCTATAACCCTCTATCGACCCTTCTCCTACAACCTTTCAACCCTCCTCTTACCCTCCTCCAACCCTCGCCCTACCTACTACTTACCCTCCTCCTAACCCTTTCCAACCCTCCTCTTCCCCTTTTCTTCCCCTCCTCCAACCCCCCCACCCTCCAACCCTACTCCAACCCTCCTCCAAGCCTCATAACGTCCACAGACCCTCCACCTATCCTCCTCCAAGCCTTCTACCCTCCTCTAACTTTCATCCTACTCTACTTCAACCCTCCTCCAAACCTCCCACTACATTATTTCTACCCTCCTCCTAACCTCTTCCAACCCTCCTCCCACCTTTCTCTTACCCTCTTCCAACGCTCTTCAATCCAACTCCTACCTTCCTCCAACCCTCCTCCAAACATGCTACTCTCCTCCCACCTTCCTCATACCCTCCTTCAACCCGTCTCCAACCCTCCTCCTACTTTCCCCTTACCCACCTCTAACCCTCCTCTTACAGTGCCTTGCGAAAGTTTTCGGCCTCCTTGAACTTTGCGATCTTTTGCCACATTTCAGGCTTCAAACATAAAGATATAAAACTGTATTTTTTTGTGAAGAATCAACAATAAGTGGGACACAATCATGAAGTGGAACGACATTTATTGGATATTTCAAACTTTTTTAATAAATCAAAAACTGAAAAATTGGGTGTGCAAAATTATTCAGCCCCCTTAAGTTAATAATTTGTAGTGCCACCTTTTGCTGTGATTACAGCTGTAAGTCGCTTGGGGTATGTCTCTATCAGTTTTGCACATCGAGAGACTGAAATTTTTTCCCATTCCTCCTTGCAAAACAGCTCGAGCTCAGTGAGGTTGGATGGAGAGCATTTGTGAACAGCAGTTTTCAGTTCTTTCCACAGATTCTCGATTGGATTCAGGTCTGGACTTTGACTTGGCCATTCTAACACCTGGATATGTTTATTTTTGAACCATTCCATTGTAGATTTTGCTTTATGTTTTGGATCATTGGCTTGTTGGAAGACAAATCTCTGTCCCAGTCTCAGGTCTTTTGCAGACTCCATGTTTTCTTCCAGAATGGTCCTGTATTTGGCTCCATCCATCTTCCCATCAATTTTAACCATCTTCCCTGTCCCTGCTGAAGAAAAGCAGGCCCAAACCATGATGCTGCCACCACCAAGTTTGACAGTGGGGATGGTGTGTTCAGGGTTATGAGCTGTGTTGCTTTTACGCCAAACATAACGTTTTGCATTGTTGCTAAAAAGTTTAATTTTGGTTTCATCTGACCAGAGAACCTTCTTCCACATGTTTGGTGTGTCTCCCAGGTGGCTTGTGGCAAACTTTAAACAACACTTTTTATGGATATCTTTAAGAAATGGCTTTCTTCTTGCCACTCTTCCATAAAGGCCAGATTTGTGCAATATACGACGGATTGTTGTCCTATGGACAGAGTCTCCCACCTCAGCTGTAGATCTCTGCAGTTCATCCAGAGTGATCATGGGCCTCTTGGCTGCATCTCTGATCAGTCTTCTCCTTGTATGAGCTGAAAGTTTAGAGGGACGTCCAGGTCTTGGTAGATTTGCAGTGGTCTGATACTCCTTCCATTTCAATATTATCGCTTGCACAGTGCTCCTTGGGATGTTTAAAGCTTGGGAAATATTTTTGTATCCAAATCCGGCTTTAAACTTCTTCACAACAGTATCTCGGACCTGCCTGGTGTGTTCCTTGTTCTTCATGATGCTCTCTGCGCTTTTAACGGACCTCTGAGACTATCACAGTGCAGGTGCATTTATACGGAGACTTGATTACACACAGGTGGATTGTATTTATCATCATTAGTCATTTAGGTCAACATTGGATCATTCAGAGATCCTCACTGAACTTCTGGAGAGAGTTTGCTGCACTAAAAGTAAAGGGGCTGAATAATTTTGCACGCCCAATGTTTCAGTTTTTGTGTTGTTAAAAAAGTTTGAAATATCCAATAAATGTCGTTCCACTTCATGTTTATGTCCCACTTGTTGTTGATTCTTCACAAAAAAATACAGTTGTATATCTTTATGTTTGAAGCCTGAAATGTGGCAAAAGGTCGCAAAGTTCAAGGGGGCCGAATACTTTCGCAAGGCACTGTACCTTCTTCCTTCCCTCCTTCAACTGTCCTCCAACCCTGGGCCACATTCTCAGTACCAATATTTATTTATTTATTTGTTGTCTGTGTATTCAATGTAAATCAAATCAAATTTATTTATATAGCCCTTCGTACATCAGCTGATATCTCAAAGTGCTGTACAGAAACCCAGCCTAAAACCCCAAACAGCAAGCAATGCAGGTGTAGAAGCACGATGGTTAGGAAAAACTCCCTAGAAAGGCCAAAACCTAGGAAGAAACCTAGAGAGGAACCAGGCTATGTGGGGTGGCCAGTCCTCTTCTGGCTGTGCTGGGTAGAGATTATAACAGAACATGGCCAAGATGTTCAAATGTTCATAAATGACCAGCATGGTCGAATAATAATAAGGCAGAACAGTTGAAACTGGAGCAGCAGCACGGCCAGCTGGACTGGGGACAGCAAGGAGTCATCATGTCAGGTAGTCCTGGGGCATGGTCCTAGGGCTCAGGTCCTCTGAGAGAGAGAAATAAAGAGAATTAGAGAGAGCATATGTGGGGTGGCCAGTCCTCTTCCGGCTGTGCCGTGTGGAGATTATAACAGAACATGGCCAAGATGTTCAAATGTTCATAAATGACCAGCATGGTCGAATAATAACAAGGCAGAACAGTTGAAACTGGAGCAGCAGCACGGCCAGGTGGACTGGGGACAGCAAGGAGTCATCATGTCAGGTAGTCCTGGGGCATGGTCCTAGGGCTCAGGTCCTCCAAGAGAGAGAAGGAGAGAATTAGAGAACGCACACTTAGATTCACATAGGACACCGAATTGGACAGGAGAAGTACTCCAGATATAACAAACTGACCCCAGCCCCTGACACATAAACTACTGCAGCATAAATACTGGAGGCTGAGACAGGAGGGGTCAGGAGACACTGTGGCCCCATCCGAGGACACCCCCGGACAGGGCCAAACAAGTTGGATATAACCCCACCCACTTTGCCAAAGCACAGCCCCCACACCACTAGAGGGATATCTTCAACCACCAACTTACCATCCTGAGACAATGTATTTGTTTGTTTTTTTTGTATCAGAAACCATGTTAAAGGATATTTGGCTACCTAAATAAAATCGCAACATATAAGCAATAAAATAGAAAGTTACACATTGGTAAATAAACATTGTCTATTAACATTTGCATTATATATGAACTTTGGTAAGGTGCTGTAAATATGTCATAACAATGGCCTAGTGCGAGGCCCCCTCTGCTTTTCTGATTCAGGCAAGCCAGGATTCTTGGATAAAAGCAAAACAGGCTTAGATATATTATTCAGTACCTGCTATTAGAAAAATTGCCCTAGTCTTTCCTCTAAATAATTGATGACTAGTTGTATGAGTTAACATCAGCAGACTGCCTGCCACCAACTGAGAACGAAGAGAAATATCCAAAATGCCTCAATGAGGCTTAAAGTTTTGCACGATTAAACTTAAAAGGGGTATTTTTTTGTCATCTTAATTGAGGGATTCAACAGTAGCTGTAAGACAACCAGTTTAAACCTCTTGGAACTCCCCATCCCGGATCCGGGATCGTGACTAAAGCCCCAGGCTCATTAGCATAACGCAACGTTAACGATTTCTGAAAATCGCAAATAAAATGAAAATAATGCGTCTGCTCTCAAGCTTAGCCTTTTCTTAACAACACTGTCATCTCAGATTTTCAAAATATGCTTTTGAACCATAGAAATTGACTAATTTGTGTAAGAGTATGCAAAGCTAGCATAGCATTTTGAGTAGCATTTAGCACGCAACATTTTCACAAAAACCAGATAACCAAATAAATAAAATCATTTACCTTTGAAGAGCTTCTGATGTTTTCAATGAGGAGACTCTCAGTTACATACCAAATGCGCAGTTTTTCCTGAAAGCGTCTGTGTGTAGGAGAATTCGTTCCGTTTTCTACATTGCATCTGGCTACCGAAACGAACCGAAAATTCAGTCACCTACAACGTAAAACTTTTTCCGAATTAACTACATAATATCGACCGAAACATGGCAAACGTTGTTTGTAATCATTCCTCAGTGTTTTGTCACATATCTCTTCAGGCAATACGCTCGACCTCATCTTCACTAGATGCTGTTCTTCCACTAACCTCACTGCAACTCCCCTCCAAGTCTCCGACCACTACCTTGTATCCTTTTCCCTCTCGCTCTCATCCAACACTTCCCACACTGCCCCTACTCGGATGGTATCGCGCCGTCCCAACCTTCGCTCTCTCTCCCCCGCTACTCTTTCCTCTTCCATCCTTTCATCTCTTCCCCCTGCTCATACCTTCTCCAACCTTTCTCCTGACTCTGCCTCCTCAACCCTCCTCTCTTCCCTTTCTGCATCCTTTGACTCTCTATGTCCCCTATCCTCCAGGCCGGCTCGTTCCTCCCCTCCCGCTCCGTGGCTCGATGACTCATTGCGAGCTCACAGAACAGAGCTCCGGGCAGCCGAGCGGAAATGGAGGAAAACTCGCCTCCCTGCGGACCTGGCATCCTTTCACTCCCTCCTCTCTACATTTTCCTCCTCTGTCTCTGCTGCTAAAGCCACTTTCTACCACTCTAAATTCCAAGCATCTGCCTCTAACCCTAGGAAGCTCTTTGCCACCTTCTCCTCCCTCCTGAATCCTCCTTCCCCTCCCCCCCCCCTCCCTCTCTGCAGATGACTTCGTCAACCATTTTGAAAAGAAGGTCGACGACATCCGATCCTCGTTTGCTAAGTCAAACGACACCGCTGGTTCTGCTCACACTGCCCTACCCTGTGCTCTGACCTCTTTCTCCCTCTCTCTCCAGATGAAATCTCGCTTCTTGTGACGGCCGGCCGCCCAACAACCTGCCCGCTCGACCCTATCCCCTCCTCTCTCCTCCAGACCATTTCCGGGGACCTTCTCCCTTACCTCACCTCGCTCATCAACTCATCCCTGACCGCTGGCTACGTCCCTTCCGTCTTCAAGAGAGCGAGAGTTGCACCCCTTCTGAAGAAACCTACACTCGATCCCTCCGATGTCAACAACTACAGACCAGTATCCCTTCTTTCTTTTCTCTCCAAAACTCTTGAACGTGCCGTCCTTGGCCAGCTCTCCCGCTATCTCTCTCAGAATGACCTTCTTGATCCAAATCAGTCAGGTTTCAAGACTAGTCATTCAACTGAGACTGCTCTTCTCTGCATCACGGAGGCGCTCCGCACTGCTAAAGCTAACTCTCTCTCCTCTGCTCTCATCCTTCTAGACCTATCGGCTGCCTTCGATACTGTGAACCATCAGATCCTCCTCTCCACCCTCTCCGAGTTGGGCATCTCCGGCGCGGCCCACGCTTGGATTGCGTCCTACCTGACAGGTCGCTCCTACCAGGTGGCGTGGCGAGAATCTGTCTCCTCGCCACGCGCTCTCACCACTGGTGTCCCCCAGGGCTCTGTTCTAGGCCCTCTCCTATTCTCGCTATACACCAAGTCACTTGGCTCTGTCATAACCTCACATGGTCTCTCCTATCATTGCTATGCAGACGACACACAATTAATCTTCTCCTTTCCCCTTCTGATGACCAGGTGGCGAATCGCATCTCTGCATGTCTGGCAGACATATCAGTGTGGATGACGGATCACCACCTCAAGCTGAACCTCGGCAAGACGGAGCTGCTCTTCCTCCCGGGGAAGGACTGCCCGTTCCATGATCTCGCCATCACGGTTGACAACTCCATTGTGTCCTCCTCCCAGAGCGCTAAGAACCTTGGCGTGATCCTGGACAACACCCTGTCGTTCTCAACCAACATCATGGCGGTGGCCCGTTCCTGTAGGTTCATGCTCTACAACATCCGCAGAGTACGACCCTGCCTCACACAGGAAGCGGCGCAGGTCCTAATCCAGGCACTTGTCATCTCCCGTCTGGATTACTGCAACTCGCTGTTGGCTGGGCTCCCTGCCTGTGCCATTAAACCCCTACAACTCATCCAGAACGCCGCAGCCCGTCTGGTGTTCAACCTTCCCAAGCTCTCTCACGTCACCCCGCTCCTCCGCTCTCTCCACTGGCTTCCAGTTGAAGCTCGCATCCGCTACAAGACCATGGTGCTTGCCTACGGAGCTGTGAGGGGAACGGCACCGCAGTACCTCCAGGCTCTGATCAGGCCCTACACCCAAGCAAGGGCACTGCGTTCATCCACCTCTGGCCTGCTCGCCTCCCTACCATTGAGGAAGTACAGTTCCCGCTCAGCCCAGTCAAAACTGTTCGCTGCTCTGGCCCCCCAATGGTGGAACAAACTCCCTCACGACGCCAGGACAGCGGAGTCAATCACCACCTTCCGGAGACACCTGAAACCCCACCTCTTCAAGGAATACCTAGGATAGGATAAGTAATCCTTCTCACCACCCCCCCCACCCCCCCTTAATGATTTAGATGCACTATTGTAAAGTGGCTGTTCCACTGGATGTCAGAAGGTGAATTCACCAATTTGTAAGTCGCTCTGGATAAGAGCGTCTGCTAAATGACTTAAATGTAAATGTAAATGTAATTGATATATCGTTCGTGGAAGCTTGCTTTCCTCTCTGAATCGCATGGAAAAATACTGGCAGCTGACTTTTGCGCACCAATTTCGGCGCAGGACACCGGGCGGACACCTGGTAAATGTGGTCTCTTATGGTCAATCTTCCAATGATCTGCCTACAAATACGTCACAATGCTGCAGACACCTTGGGGAAACGACAGAAAGGGTTGACTCACTCCTCTTGCATTCACAGGCATATAAGGAGACAATGGAAAACAGAGCCTCAAAAATCCTGCTCATTTCCTGGATGCCGTCTCATCTTGGTTTTGCCTGAAGCTCACGTTCTAGGGCACGCACAGAAAATATCTTGGTAGTTCTGGACACGTCAGAGTGTTTTCTTTCGAAAGCTACCAATTATATGCATAGTCGAGCATCTTTTTGTGACAAAATATTGCGCTTAAAACGGGCACGTTTTTTTATCCAATAATGAAATAGCGCCCCCATAGATGTAAGAGGTTAAGGGGTTAGATACGGTGCCTTCAGAAAGTTGTCATACCTTTTGACATATTCCACATTTCGTTGTGTTAAAGCCTGAATTTAAAAAAAATCTAACCCATCTACACACAATACAACATAATAAAAAAGTGAAAATGTTTCTAATTTAATGAAAATGATTTATTGAAATACCTCATTTACATAAGCATTCACACTCCTGAATAAATACAAATAATATACAATACAAATAAGAATCACCTTTGGCAGCGATTACAGATGTGAGTCTTTCTGGGTAAGTCTCTAAGAGCTTTGTACACCTGGATTGTACAATATTTTCAAATTCTTCAAGCTCTGTCAAGTAGGTTGTTGTTCATTGCTAGACAGCCATTTGTTAGTCTAGCCATAGGTTTTCAAGGGGTTTTAAGTCAAAACTGTAAGCAGGCCACTCTAACAATCAATGTTGTCCTTGTAAATAACTGAAAGATGAATTTGTCTCCCAGTCTCTATTTGAAAGCAGACTGAACTAAGTTTTCCTCTGGGATTTTGTCTGTGCTTAGCTCTATTCCGCTTCATTTTACAACCCCCCCCCCCCCCACACAAAAAAAACATACCCATATGCAGCCACCAACATGCTTGAAAGTATGAAGAGTGGTACTCCATGATGTGCTGTGTTGGATTTGTCCCAAATATTACCCTTTGTATTCAGAACATAGTTAATTTCTTTGCCACATTTGTTGCAGTTAGACTTTAGTGACTTATTGAAAACAGGATGCATGTTTTGGAATATTTTTATTATGTGGAGGATTCCCTGGTCAAAGGGATATTCAATGTCTGCTTTTTTCATTTTTACCCATCTACCAATAGGTGCCCTTATGTTACGAATCCCTTTTGGCCCGACAGTCTAGGGGGGATGGTATTGAGACCCGTAACATAACTCATGCAAATTATAAAAAAGCAGGAAAAGGGGCTGAGCTGGACCCAAGGAAAGAAACAAGTATTCAAAAACACCCCTAAGCTTTAACAACAGCGAACTAACTAACCAAAAATACAGTGGGTGGTCCGCCCAGTTCTAACGAGTTTATTTAACAAAGTCTACCTACGGATAGTGTATGCCCATGGGCGACTTGTCTTGGTTTCCCCTTTTCCCACCAGCAAACAAACACCATAACCAAAAACAATACTCACAGGTATTGCTCAAACAAAAGAGAGGTTAATACACAAAGAGAGCGTGAAACACAGAGACCTACAGACATGGCATTTACAGCGAGATAGAGCTCTAGAGCAAACTACTGACAGGGTTTTTAAACCAAGGGAAAGGAACTGTGATTGGGTAGGAAACAGGAGGAGGTGTGCCTTCTGATTGATGATTGATTGTTGACTGATTGGGGAGTGATGATTTTCACCTGTGAGGGGAGAAGGAGAGAAAAGAACACAGGATACACACACACACACACACACACACACACACACCCACACACACACACACAGGATACACACAGGATACTGGTATCCGTAACATGAGGCATTGGAATACCTCTCTGGTCTATGTGTTTGAATCTGTGTTTAAAATTCACTGTTCGATTGGGGGACCTTACAGATGTGTGCGGTACAGAGATAAGGCAGTCATTCAAAAATCATGTTAAACACTATTATTGTACACAGAGTGAGTCCATACAACTTATTATGTGACTTGTTAAACAAATTGTTACTCCTAAATTTGTTTAGGCTTGCCATAACAAACGGCTTGAAAGACATTTGTTTTTATTAATTTGCATATTTTTCAAAAATCATAATTCCACTTTGACATTATAGGGTGTTGTGTGTAGGCCAGTGACACAAAATCTCAATTTGATCTATTTTAAATTCAGGCTGCAACACAACAACATTTGGAAAAGTCAAGGGGTGTGAATACTTTCTGAAGGCACTGTATGTCTCAGGGGAAAATATGCCTTCATATTAGAGACATATCGGAGGCAGGTTTTTTGTTTGCGGAGACTTGTTTATTGTTTGAACCATATATGCAAAGAGAAACACTTGAGGGGTTTGCATACAGGAGTAGGTGTATGCACACAATATGAATGTCCTTTTGAAGTTATAAATCAAGATAATGAAAATATGATTTCAGAGCACTTCTGATTTGAAACAAAAAGTTGTGTGTATGAGTGGTTTATTATAGTAAATCCTGAGAGTGAATCTACTGTAACATGGTTGCAGGTGAACAAAAGGAGTAATCTATTTTCTGGTTGGACTCCAGTGGCCCCTAAACATATTATCAAATTGATGGCCAGATCTTCATGTTATCGCCTCCCTATGACCCTGGTGTCTATGTATGCAACAGCAAGCATGAAATGATTCTCACAGTACTGACTTGTTTTAGCTGTAGGGTTCCAACTGTAAAATTGTGATAGGAATGCAGTTTTTACTTATTAACTGAGTGAACAAAACAACGGTTTACATTTGAATGTCCACCCAGACCTATGTTTCACTCAACGTTTGTTCTATTTCCAGTAATTGGGGAAAATGCATGACTGTGAACTATGGTTTGGGCTAAAAATGAAAGAATGTGACTCACAAATGCAAATGTCATGATTCCATTCACCCAATGCTCTGGCCCCCCAGACAAATTCAGATTTTCTTGCTGCATGGCATTTTATTGTTTTTTTTATTTGTATGCAAGGCAAAGTAACACAAACAACAATAACTAGTGTGAAACTACGAGAGCTCAGAAACGTTAGACATTTTAAAAATGCAATGCATTATGCTTTCATTAAACTTGAAATGTTGCTTTCAAATGATTTTATAATTCTATAATTATTATTTTACTGAATTAACTCTGTTGAGCACTCTTTTAAGTCATTTATCTTTTTTCTGCATATTTTGATCTTGTGGCTGCTGATATTTGACATGATGCTTAATATTTGGGGTAGGGGGCAATATTCGGAATTTTGGATGAAAGGTGTGCCCAAAATCAGCTGCCTGCTACTCAGCCATGAAAGCTAGAATATGCATATAATTAGTAGATTTGGATAGAAAACACTATGATGTTTCTAAAACTATTTGAATGACGTCTGTGAGTATAACAGAACTCATATGGCAGGCAAAAATCTGAGAAAAAATCCAACCAGGAAGTGGGAAATCTGAGGTTGTAATTTTTCAACTCAGTCCCTATCGAATACACAGTGGGATATTGGTCATGTTGCACTTCCTACGGCTTCCACTAGATGTCAACCGTATTTAGAAACTGGTTTGAGGGTTCTACTATAAAGTAGGGGGTCATAAGAGCTCTTTTGAGTGATTGGTCTGGCAGAGTGCCACAGCCTCAGTCTCGCACGCTCAAGTGAAAGGTAGCTACGGTTCACTTCATTTCTGAAGACAAAAGAATTGTCCAGTTGGAATATTATTGAAGAGTTATGTTAAAGACATCCTAAAGATTGATTCTAAACATTGTTTGACATGTTGCTACGAACTGTAACAGAACTTTATTTGACTTTTCGTCTGCTCTGAGTGAAAGCGCGTCATGAATGTGGATTACTGGACTGAACGCGCAAACAAAATGAGCTATTTTGACATGAATTATGGACATTATTGAACAAAACAAACATTTATTGTGGAACTGGGATTCCTGGGAGTGCATTCTGATGAAGATCATCAAAGGTAAGTGAATATCTATAATGCGATTCTGACATCTGTTAACTCCAACATGGCGGATAGTTTTAAAAAAATCTGACACAGCAGTTGCATTGAGAAGTGTATCTATAATTCCGTGCATAATACTTGTATTTTCATCAACATTTTATGAGCATTTCTGTAAAATGATGTGGCTCTCTGCAATATCACCGGATGTTTTTGGAACTAGTGAACGTAACGCGCCAATGTAAACTCAGATGTTTGTATATGAACTTTACCGAACAAAACATACATGTATTGTGTAACATGAAGTCCTATGATAGTCATCTGATGAAGATCATCAAATGTTAGTGATGCATTTTATCTATATTTCTGCTTTTTATGACTCCTCTCTTTGGTTGGAAAATGGCTGAATGCTTTCTGTGACTAGTTGCTGAACTAACATAATGATATGTTCTGCTTTCGCCGAAAAGCGTTTTTGAAATTAGACACTGTGGTTGGATTAACAAGAATTTTATCTTTAAAATGGTGTAAAATACTTCTATGTTTGAGGAATTTTAATTATAGTATTTCTGTTGTTTTGAATTTGGCGCCCTGCAGTTTCACTGGCTGTTGGGAGGTGGGACGTTAAGTACCCTAGAGAGGTCAAGTCTTAAGATATTTTTGTAGCTAGTGCAGTGACCTTTAAGAAAGCCTACTTAACAGATTAATCACATAGAAGTAATTCCGGAACACTGTATCAAATTAGCTCCCTCTCTTTGTAGCTACTTTGCCTTCAGAAAGTATTCACACCCCTTGACTTTTTACCCATGTTGTTGTGTTACAGCCTGAATTTAAAATGGATTAAATTGATATTTTGTGTAACTGGCTTACACACAATACCTCATAATGTCACAGTGGAATTATGATTTTAGAATTCTTTACAAATTAATAAAAAATTAAAAGCTGACATGTATTGAGTCAAAAAGTATAATTGGCCTAGCATTGTCCGGGTTAGGGAGGGTTTGGCCGGTAGGGATATCTCATTGCGCACCAGCGACTCCTGTGGCGAACCGGGCGCAGTACACGCTAACCAAGGTTGCCAGGTGCACGGTGTTTCCTCCGACACATTGGTGCGGCTGGCTTCCGGGTTGGATGCACACTGTGTTAAGAAGATGGAAGCCTGTACAGAATAAAATATTCCAAAACATGCATCCTGTTTGCAACAAGACACTAAAGTAATAATGCAAAAACTTTTTTGTCCTGAATACAAAGTGTTATGTTTGAGGCAAATCCAATACAACACATTACTGAGTACCACTCCGCATATTTTCTTGGGAAGTTTTTCATGATAAACTGGAGCTAAGCACAGGCAAAATCCTAGAGGAAAACATGGTTCAGTCTACTTTCCAACAGACACTTTTCAACAGGACAATAACTAAAACACAAGGCCAAATATACCTATTTATTACCGTGACAACATTGGATGTTCCTGAGTGGACTAGTTCACTTAAATTGTCTTGAAAATCCATGGCAAGACTTGAAAATATCTGTCGAGCAATGATCAAATACAAACTTGACGGAGCTTGAAGAATTGAAAAAAGAATAATGTGCAAATGTTGTACACTCCACGTATGCAAAAGTGATTATATTATGTATTGTCTTAGGGGTGTGAAGTATTATGTAAATGAGATATTTCAGTACTTAATTTTCAATAAATTAGCAATCATTTATAAAAACATGTTTTCATTTTGTCATTATATTGGGTGAGAAAAAAATCTACTGAATCAATTTTAAATTCAGGCTGTAACACCAAATAATTGTCTAATAAGTCAAGTTGTAAGAATACTTTCTGAAAGCATTGCAAATATTGGCCACCCTAATTTTGAATCACAGCTTAATTTTCTACTGTCTTAAGGCAACTGATAGGGGAAAAAAAATGTTCGACCCAGTTTTACTGGACTCACACTTCACTTATGAAAAGGGTAAACACCAACGCCAGATATCTGAAAATAGAGATACTTTACAGAATATATACATTTAAAAAATCTGTTATGCAGTTGACGTAAGTGTTATTACATTACAGTAAATGCAATACTAAAACATTTAGATGATAAAGTTCTAAACACGATTGATAAATGTTTCCAAATACAGTCAATGACATTACAGCATCTGAACCATCTCATATATGCAGATACACACCACACACACACACACACACACACACACACACACACACACACACACACACACACACACACACACACACACACACACAGAGGCAGCGTGCTGGGGGTGAAGTGCTGCCAGCCACTCAGCTGAAGTCACTCAGCACCCAGCTTGGGTCAGTTGTGGCTCATTAGCAAGTCATAAATATACATGGTGCCTCGCCAGTGATCCACATTACCTCCACCATGAAACTCAGCCCAGGTGGCCGGCTCCGAAGGACGTTGAAGCGCGAGGAGTGTCGCCGTGTTTCTCACATTCACTGACTGACTGACATTTACTCCACTTCATATTCCTCTCACAACTTATCCAGTGATTTAAACACGTTAGGTCTGACACACAAATATGAGGATAGGATGACATAATTACCATCACAACATACAGAATGACAGTTGTACATTTTGCAGATTGTACTTTTCTTTGCCTTAGCACTGACAGCAATAGTTAAACAGACAAGCCTATCTGTATTAAAAATGTTGTCCTAATGAAAGTAATGTGATTAGTCATTATTGTGTTGGGCTGAGATTTGGCTTATGTTAGGAGCACGCATAGATTCATACGTTATCTTATTTGCCAGACTGCAACACAACTTGTCTTCCCCATGAGTGAAGTTTTCCCTGAAATGCGTAAAAATCAAAAATATTTAATTCAAGTGAGATCACACTGCTCTATTTGTGACAGATAAAAGAAACCATGAATTGCTGTGCTGCTGGAACTGCTCCATTGGAAGATGGTCAGTAATTTAATTTTAATAGATAGTTTAAGTAAAACCATAAATCGTCCAGGAGCACAGAAAAATATTATTTCTTTTAAACATGTTGCACTCCAAGGAAAGCTCTTGCCTTGCAATAAATATATTTCAAAGGTTCAATGAGCCCTCCAAACCCAAGCACTCCGTATTATTTTGGCCCACAATACATCTCAATGGTTGTTTTTGTAAGGGATTTAATTTATTAGACTATTCTGATACAGAAGGTGAACTCTAAATCTGTAACAGTATTCAATTATGGAAAATATTGGTTCAATGAATGGTACAAATAGGGTATGAATAATCATTTCAGTAGTATTATTGCAGGCTCCAAAGAAAAGTACAGCAGAAAATCCTCCTCACATGGGTCACCAACATGTAAGTAACTGCCCTCATATGGGGCACCAAATACATTCTTAACACTTTAACCACTAAAGCAGTCATTTTGACTGCTAAGGAATTTAATTGTTTTGCAATTAAGTCATGCCCCTCTTTATCCTTGACCTTTCCTAAATAAGTCTATATAACACAATGCCGTTATTGTTGTCATGTGTTTTTATGGTTTCACTGTTGCTCCTCCATCTGACAGTAGAAACTATGCTCCTCCTTCTCCCGTGCACACTTGATAATCATCACGATAATTGCCTCGAAACTGAACCTAAACTAAACCAAAACTAATTTCACGCATATATAACAACAGATTAAATAAATGAAGTAAATAAAGTATGATGGGGAGAAATTAGTTCTTCTGATTCTGAGCCTCAGCACCAAATGAAATGGGAGACAGTAGAGAGGAAGGGACAGCGCAATTTAGATAGAACAAGCTGGTGACAATGCTATTGGCTGATTTTCAGCCATAAATGTCTCCACTGAGAGAGCAGGCCCTACATCTCATGCAAAAAAAACAACACTCACTAGCTTCCGTTGATTATGTGACATGCTACAGCATTCAGGGCTGTACTGTGGCTAAGGCGCAAACGGTCAAGGACACACTGCCGGGGATCTGTCTATTGATGAGCTGGAAGCATTCATTTCAATCCTGTATATTCATGGAGCATTTGGTGGAAAGTGCGTGTATATGGTTTAGTTGGTTGTCTTTGGAGAAACCATATCACAGGATCGCTTCAGAGAGATCATGTGTTACCTCCATTTTGATGACAAAGAAACAAATTCGCCATGGTATCCGACGTATAAATAATTGACAATTTTTGACTGCTGTCATATCGACAGTTACAGTGGGGCAAAAAAAGTATTTAGTCAGCCACCAATTGTGCAAGTTCTCCCACTTAAAAATATGAAAGAGGCCTGTAATTTCCATCATAGGTACACTTCAACTATGACAGACAAAATGAGAAAAAAAATCCAAAAAATCACATTGTAGGATTTTTAATGAATTTATTTGCAAATTACGGTGGAAAATAAGTATTTGGTCACCTACAAACAAGCAAGATTTCTGTCTCTCACAGACCTGTAACTTATTCTTTAAGAGGCTCCTCTGACCTCCACTCGTTACCTGTATTAAAGGCACCTGTTTGAACTTGTTATCAGTATAAAAGACACCTGTCCACAACCTCAAACAGTCACACTCCAAATTCCACTATGGCCAAGACCAAAATGTTTCGTGTTAGGCTATAAAAATGGATTTTATCAAACAAAAGACCATTCATTGTGTAACAATGAGCATTGGGATTGCAAACAGGAAGATCGTCAAAGGTAAACTATTTATTTTATTGCAGTTTGTGATTTTGTTACGCCTGTGCTGGTTGAAATAGTTGTTTTTTATGGGGCTCTATCCTCAGATAATCGCATCGTATTCTTTCGCAGTAAATTTCAAAACATGTGAGACACTTGTATTTTCATGAATATTTAATATGACGATTTATGTAGCGATCACCGTATGTTGTCGAATTTCATCCCGCTACCGGGTTCAGTGCGCAGAGGTTAAACGGCACCATTAAATGTAAATAGTTATGCTCAAATATAAAGGGATGCTACAACTCTATCAAAAGTAGGATGTTTTTTTCTGGTAAAGCACCTATGCTTTTCCACTTACCTTGTCATGGATATCAAGTGACAAAAGGAAAATGATTCTGAGTGTACATTGGCTGAATGTGACTGGCGTAAAAGCATGGGAGCATCAGAAAGACTTTTACTTCCCAGAAAACCGACATGGTTTGGTGGATTCAGTCAGGATGCACTTTAGAGAAAATGCTTGTGACTCCTTTCTGAAGGATTTCAGCAGGCCACATGTCAAGCTGATGTATCAGTGTGCTGACGATGCCATAAGAAAGGGCCTCAGAGAGAGAGAGAGAGAGAAGAGGAAGCCTGGTGATTGGGAGGGTCTCCATCATGAGCCGTTATCTGGCCACCCTGCTGTCAGATCACCCTCTTAATGACAATATAAATCCTGTTATGCAGTTTACATAACATAAGAGGGAGACAGATTAATCCTTCCTCAGCATATACAAGTATAAAATGAAAAACGTCCATCTCCATTTGTAATATCTCTCACAACGGTCTAACAGAATTGTTATTCTGATATTTATCAGCCAATAAAACAAGGGGGCTGTCTAGCCTGGCATGTGCCGGTAATCCTTTAACGTGAAGACATAAAGGGTGGTTAAGGGAGAAAAATCTCCCCAATAAGCCCTGTTTTCTCACCCCATTACACCGCTCCCTTGTCGGGAGGCTCCAAGGGAGACGGAGGATACACTTTTGTCATGATGGATCAGGGGCCTACTTTTCTGAGCCAGATTGGTAATTTTGAGCCAGTTCGCCTGCAGATAACAAACACATTTTGAACATTGTTGTTAGATACTTACAGTACCTATGAAATACACCAAAAACAATAGTTTAATTTTGTATACCTACACATCCATCTCATTATGCTTGATTATAGCACAGCCACATTGTTTTTAAGAATTGAAAAGCATCACCATGCCAGTGAGATGTGTAAATGTAGGTTGACTTACATATTGACTTACACAGTGAGTTGACAACAATTGTTTGTTACGTTGTGCTCCTTTCAGTGCAAACAGAAAGATATGCTCTATTCTGTGATCTTCAAGGCTGCGATGTGGGTGGATTTCGTGACAAGCTGTAAGGCACCAACACACTAAGGTGCAGCAAGCTCACACGCACACACACACACACACACACACCAAGGACATGGATTGCATGCTTCATCCTAACTGTGGAATGGGTTTGTCACTCTCAATCTTCCCTCCAAACTTTACATAATTAAAAATACAAGAGCCACCAGCTGTTTTATTCAGAAACGTTTTGACATGATCAGTTCTCAGGCTCTCAAAAGCTTTTCTTCAGTATGCTGGTTATCTATATATAGAAATGTACTGTCTGTTTGGATGGATGTCTAACTGTGGTGCTTCATCAGACCTGCAAGGGTTCAGTGGTGTATGAAACCTCAGTTAGTGTGTGAGTGTGTCATGACTACGTTGTGAGCCATCTCGTCACCACACATAAACCCTGCTATGCTACGCGAGCCTGGTAGCGTCGCAGAAGGAAATGGAATCTGATTTAATTCTCGAGGTGCGGCTGCTTGGATTATACAATGCCAACATTCCAAGGCTTTGATTAAGTCCCTCAATTAACATGGTGCCTCATCAGCATGCCCCACACATTCATAATCTACTCTAAGGGAGCGGAGAGGTAGAATGATAATATAATGATCCCTTTTTGATATGGGACATTAAACCCCAATCTCCATCATCAGCATGTCATCAGGACTTGGCAGTGATTCCAGCAGCACCAAATCGATATCGGTTTTGAATTGGTTGTCTTGTGTCTTTTTTGGGATGCATTGCAGAGCTTGTTATTTGAGGCGGCTCAAAGGGGGGGTGTACTAATCAACATCACTGCTGACTGAGTGCTGGTTAACCTCATAACATTCTGACTTGTTTGAGGCCATGTGTTGTAGCAAGTAGTCAATCCATCATGTGGACTCCGTTAAACGCCCCCCTCCCCCTTTCACCTATTTATTTTTTGCTCTCTGTCTCTGTGTCTATATCTCGCTAACCTCTCATTCTCTCCCCTCTTTCTCTTCCTTTCTTTCTCTCCCTCCCCACTCCCTCTCCTTCCCTCTCTCTCTGCACTGATAAACAACTGAACATCTGATAAACACAGACAGATTTTAAGCCACTACCCTCCAGAGCCATACTGATGCTTGTGCTCGGTCGACAGCTGTTCCCAACATCCAAAACTGCTGTGCATGGGTAGTTAAAGACGTGGCTTGCTTGGTTTCCCATTTAGCAATGTAATTAATGTTACGGTCTGTGAAATCTCTAATTACTATGATTTACACCAGCAATGAGGCGGGATGGGGCAGGTAGTACGGTGAGGAAGGGGGAAATAAGTAATCTAAGCAGCACTGTCACAGATCCCATCAAAACTTTGTGAGTTTAGGAAAGTGACAATCACAATTATAATCAAGTGTGCACAATGTGTAGACAGGCAGAAAGAATGCTCAATATGTTTAGTTTGTTAGCGTTTATCTTCTTCTGTTTGGCCTGTGCACAAACTGAAGCATAGTCTAACTGTGAAGGCTGTTTTGTATTTTTATAGGCATGCATTCTTTAAACCATAGTGCGCAAGTATGCATAGAACAATCACGCTGTTGCAGGTTAACTTTCTTGTAATGCAGGAAATGTAAAACATATAATGTATTTGAGGTTTAAAAAGTCTTCTGAAGTTTGTATTTTCCGCTTAAAAAATGTACCAACCATAAACAATATCCATTAATTATAATCCACATAATAATTCACATTTCCTGTTGATAATAATTCACATTTCCTGTGTCTGTAGAATTATTTTCCTACTGTAGCAAACTGGCTCAAATTAAGATCCTACGTCTGTAGATCTTTATAATGTCTGTAGGAGTGTTTCATCTTCTGTTCTGCAATAAGAATCCTATACAGATTTAAGATCTTAATTTGAGCCAGTTTGCTACAGTAGGAAAATAATATTGCATCAACAGCAAATGTAAATGATTGTGGTTTATAATTAATGCCATTTTTTGTAGGGGTAGATACATTTTTCATTACAGCAAATCAAGTCTGACATTTTGAAGTGGAAATTAAACTTTAGAAGCCTTTTTAAACCTTCAATATGCATAAAGTTTGTCAGCAACAATAGCATGATAAAATCAAGATTCTGCATCTATAATTTACGCAGACCTGCACATAATTTTCTGCAAGTCTCTCCTTCCTTACCCAGTGAGAACACAGTTGAGCTTCAGAAGTAGCAGGTACAAAGGTTGTTTACGTGGACATAGCTGACAAGAACTCGAACAGAGTTGTCAAACTGTGCCTTTAGGCTCACGTCAGTTGAAATACCCCACAAAATCTCCTCAACTCATCGGTTGTTCCCCCTCAAATCCGGATGATTACCATGTTATCTGGTTATACAGTGCATTCGGAGAGTATTCAGACCCCACATTTTGATACATTACAGCCTTATACTAAAATTTACCAAATAAAATACAAATCTTCCTCAATCTACACACAATACTAATGACAAATCAAAAACATGGTTTTAAAAATACATCAATTCAGACCCATTGCTATGAGACTCGAAATTGAGCTCAGGTGCATCCTGTTTCCATTGATCACCCTTGAGATGTTTCTACAACTGGATTGAAGTCATCCTGTGGTAAATGCAATTGATTGGACATGATTTGGAAAGGCACACACCCATTTATATAAGGTCCCACAGTTGACAGTGCATGTCAGAGCAAAAACCAAGCCATGAGGTCTAAGGAATTGTCCGTAGAGCTCCGAGACAGATTTGTGTTGAGGCACAGATCGGGGCAAGGGTACCAAAACATTTCTGCAGCATTGAAGGTCCCCAAGAACACAGTGGCCTCCATCATTCTTAAATGGAAGAAGTCTGGAACCACCAAGGCTCTTCCTAGAGCGGACCGCCAAACTGAGCAACTAGGGGGGAAGGGCCTTGATCAGAACCAGATGGTCACTCTGACAAAACTCTTGAGTACCTCTTTGAAGATTGGAGAACCTTTCAAAAGGACAACCATCTCTGCAGTACTCCACCAATCAGGCCTTTACGGTAGAGTGGCCAGACGGAAGCCACTCCTCAGTAAAAGGCACATGACATTCCACTTGGTGTTTCCCAAAAGTCACCTAAAGGACTCAGACCATGACAAACAAGATTTTCTTGTCTGATGGAAGCAAGATTTAACTCTTTGGCCTGAGAGCCAAGCAACACGTCTGGAGGAAACCTGGCACCATCTCTACGTTGAAGCATGGTGGTGGCAGCATCATGCTGTGGGGATGTTTTTCAGCGGCAGGGACTGGGAGAATCAAGGGAAAGATGAACGGATCCTTGGTGAAAACTTGCTCGAGAGCGAGGGTTCACCTTCCAACAGACCCTCAGCCAACAGCCAAGACAATGCAGGAGTGGCTGCAGGACAAGTCGCTGAATGTCCTTGAGTGGCTCAGCCAGAGCCCGGACTTGAACCCGATCGAACATCTCTGGAGAGAACTGAAAATAGCTGTGCAGAGATGCTCCACATCCAACCTGACAGAGCTTGAGAGGATCTGCAGAGAAGAATGGGAGAAACTCCACAAATACAGGTGTGCCTGTAGCTTCATACCCAAGAAGACTCAAGGCTGCAATTGCTGCCAAAGATGCTTCAACAAAGTACTGAGTAAGAGTCTGTAAATGTGATATTCCAAATTTCTAAAAACCTGTTTTTGCATAGTCATTATGGGGTATTGTGTGTAGATTGATGAGGAAAAGCTATAATTTAATCAATTTTACAACTAGACTGTAACGTAATAAAATATGGGAAAAGACAAGGGGTCTGAATACTTTCAGAATTAACTTTATAAAGTTCTAAGTTGGAAAAAGTCGAAAGACACATGCAGCATGCTGAAATGTTGTAATGTCCACATTGCCTGTCAGGACCTTTAAATCAAAAGTGCAGTTTAAAAAATGACGAATAAGAAGAAGAAATAAAAGGAACAAGTAATCCTTATCCCTGTGATAACTGTATCTTGCTGCCATTATCTAGGGTGTGAACAATGCAGTACATCAAGTAAAACGTATCATTCTTGAAGAACAGTCCCTCTGGTCTGAAAATGTAATAGCTTTCCTATTCCACCCTGAACATCAATGATTCATCTAGTCATTATACCCTGCCTATGGGGTGATGTGTTCATGATCAGAAGTACAGTATACTGTAGCTACAGTATACTGGTCCCCATTGAACTCCCATTGCCCTACGATCAATTCCAGTTCTGTCTCTACCTGTGGTTCCTCCTGGCTTTATAAGCCATTCATCTTTTGCAGTGATCTCAGGCTAAATATAGCCCCATAGCTGGAGGTTTTTGCAGCGTTGCTGAATGGGTGATTGCAGCTGACGAAATGTTCCTGCTTCTCTACTGAGTTACCCAGAGAAATATTCACTGGAAAGTGAAATTTAAATATAATTTAAATCTTTGTTAGAATAAGCTGTTGATGAGCTTGTTAACTACTGTTGTGGTTTATTCAGTTCAATACCCTTGTTAGTAATAATAACTACAAAGCAAATACAGCTTATATGTAATTATTGAGCAATGAATTTGTTTTTCAGCTGGCAGTCCTAACGATTTTTTAAAGTAAGTCCCACTGCATTCCAATTAGTAGTGCATCATATGGTGGTACCGTTTATACACTGAGTTCACAAAACATTATGAACACATGCTCTTTCCATGTTACTAGTACTATATAATGCATTAATTTCGAAATTGACAATTTTTCTCATCTCAGCAGACTCTTCTAATTAATAACATACACTATGTACACAAACGAATGTGGACACTCCTTTAAATTAGTGGATTTGGCTAATTCAGCCACAACCGTTGCTGACAGGTGTATAAAATTTAGCACACAGCCACGTAATCTCCATAGCCAAATATTGGCAGTTGAATGGCCTTACTGAAGAGCTCAGTAACTTTCAACGTGACTACGTCATAGGATGCCGCCTTTCCAACAAGTCAGTTCATTCAATTTCTGAACTCCAAATAAATATCTGGGCAAAAATTATATTTGAAGTTACTAAAATAAAATACATTTGTTCATTATATTTTTTGTGTATGTGGACATCTGCTTGTCGAACATCTCATTCCAAAATCATGGGCATTAATATGGAATTGGTCCCCCCTTTGATGCTATAACAGCCTCCACTCTTCTCGGAAGGCTTTCCACAAAATGTTGGAACATTGCTGTGGGGACTTGCTTCCATTCAGCAACAAGAGCATTTGTGAGGTCGGGCACTGCTGTTGGGCGATTAGGCCTGGCTTGCAGTCGGCATTCCAATTCATCCCAAAGGTATTCGATGGGGTTAAGGTCAGGGCTCTGTGCAGGACAGTCAAGTTCTTCTACACTGATTTTGACACCCATTTCTGTACGGACCTCGCTTTGTGCACTGGGGTATTGTATAGAATCATCTAGAATGTTATTGCATGCTGTAGTATTCAGATTACCCTTCACTGGAACTAAGCCTGAACCATGAATAAGAGCCCCGGACAATTATTCCTCCTCCACCAAACTTTACAGTTAGCCCTATGCATTGGGGAAAGTAGCGTTCTCCTGGCATCCGCCCAGACAATGACTAGCGCCCACAAACCCAAGACTCTCAAGTTAGGATTGTAAAGGCCAACAGTAATAGATTGTCTGATAGCTAATATGATGCACTGACTATCCAATAGAGTTTTGCTCAAGGTCAATGGAGTAGTCTGTTATGCCTTCAGTTCTTTCCATATAGCATGTGCCAGCCTCATATGTCAGTGTCAAACTCATCCGGTTTGGAATACAGTGTTACCTATGCTGAGCCGTATATTGCCTAAAAGGACTGTAAAATGTGTCTGGTTTATATAAAGACTCATGATATGCTTTGTCTCTGCCATGTGGAGATGGAAACATTCATTTCTGTCAGTGGTACTGTAACATGCAAATATTTGAGCATTGTTTATTGAGGACGTTCTATTTCATCCACTTTCAGAACTCAATGTGCCAAGAGTCCTACCCTAAATATGGATGCTTCAGAGGCTAATAACTAAAGCTGAGTCAATTGCCATGTTAGAATAGTCCGTGCTTCATTCCAAAGTTTAATTAAATTCTATGATGCTTCCGACAGAATGCCAATTTTGTCAATGTGTGTAATATTGACTCCAAACATAGTTGAATCAGCATTGTCCACCCCTAACCTCTGTCTTATTTATTGCACCATGCGGAAAGGCTTTATAACATATCTGTATATCATTTGGCTTTCTGTGAGTCTTTCTATTCAATGAGACATCCAAGGTGACGTAAAAATAGTTGCCAAGTTACCAATTTCTATGCCCAGCTGACCAAAGTAGGTTAGACAAGGTAAGGTGAAACCCAAGATGTGATATGGTGAAGATGACAATGGACATTCACAGATCTCAACTGTATGTCCGATGCTTGTCTTCTTCACCATATTTCTACATCAGATGGATCACGTCTATCACCATCAGATACAGAAAACTGCCACTCAAACGGTATTAAACTTCTCTCTGATGCATATCTTTGACCGAATCTCATCTTGAAATTAGACCTTTTTTTCTCCTCTCCTTTTTCTGTGCTCATATTCAGTTCTTCCGACTGGGAAATTATTGACAGGCGCTTTGTCTTTGCTTCACTCCAGTGTGCTTGATTTAGATTGCAAATGTGACAGTCTTATCTGCATAACCACAGTATTAAAATTGGCCTGGTGTTCAAAGCAGCAGAAGCATGGGGCCTTAATATTGCCTGTAGCTAGTTCTCCAAATAATCACCTTGGTAAATACAACACACCCCTTATAGTAATAATACTGTGCCTGTTTTGCAACAGGGGATATATGACTACCCCATTTGGTGCGTACTGTACATTTCAACATCATAAATATATTTTCTGTTGAATTTCACATTGAAAAGTGAGAGCAAGAAGTTGCCACATGGGAGATGTTTTTTTTAGCGAATGATCAATATTTGAATACTTTTGAGACGGACACTCTTTTAAAATGACAATCATTGGGCTGGAAGTGATGCACTTTTCCCCCATCTTCAAATGATTGACCATGATAACTATCTCCCATGTTGCTGTATTGATCCCTCGATGGGACGCTGCTGGGAAGTCGAAGCTAAAACACTATAGTAGAACTCACACTTTTCATTACCCTCATTGTGTTAGTTGTAACACTGAAAAATAATATTGGATTCTTGAGTATCCTGATATCATCTGTGAGTGTAGATAATAATGTGGGCCTTGCATTGAGGGAGGACACTAGACACCAGAGACAGCAACCTTGTTCTCACCCCTCCTCCGCTCCTATATCATTTGGCTTTCTGTAAGTCGTTCTATTCAATGTGACATCCAAGCTGCCATAAAAATAGACACCAACTTACCAATTTCTATGCCCAGCTGACTGAAGTAGGTTAGACAAGGTAAGGTGTGTAGATAATAATGTGGACTTTAGTGTCTAGGGAGCACCCTCAATACAAAGACAGCACCCTTGTTCTCACCCCTCCTCCCTCCCTCCTTTTCTCTCTCTGCTCTCTGCAATGCAGCATCTCTGCCAGGAAACGACTCTATCGACTGTCTGAGACTGCAGTCAGTCGTAGCCTCGTGGCCAAAGATTATGATGGATACCATTGATTTATTTCTGCTCTTCTCTTCCTGCCGTTTGTATTGAGTGTCTGCCTATATCCCTACACGGTGGGGTACTCTGTACACTGTGGAAGTGAGAGTGAACCTGATTCTATTGGTAGTCGGACCCTTCACTGGTGAAACATGAACAAATAAAACACAATACCTCTTGCCTCGATCTTTACAAGGCTCAGATTACACACAAAATCTTTATATATTTAATCATGGTGGGTAAGGCATAAAGAAAGAGAGAGAGAGCAGCTAGTGTGGAGTATGAATCAGGATATATTCCAGCTGCAAAGACAATCAAGGACAGCAGTGAGTCATTTTAATGTCATGCATATCATTTTGTTTAATGGTGGAGGCAAGCAAGGTATTTAAACTGTTTGTATTTTAATGGATTTGTAGCGTTGGCCAACATGATGGGCTGGGACTGGGATGAGCGTTAGCCGTTTGGCAGGTCTATTTTACAGTCCTGTCCTCTGGGGAGCCCAATGTTATTTGTCATGCATGGCAGATGAGATGTTCAAATACAGATATATTAATATGGGTCATTTTATCCTTCAAATTAAATTGGGTTTGGGGGCCTACCTTTCACTCATAATCTGTAGAAATACACAACTGTAAAACGACTGCTGGGAAAAAAACATTTTGCAAACATGACGAGATCATATACTTTCATTAAAGGACAATTGCATGCAGGAGATTTTCTCACTAAACCATTACTGTCTCACCTTACTGTCATTATTTGAGAAATGAACGCCAGCATGTAAATCAATATAACCTCCCTAATTTTCAACATACTTATAGTAATACTAGAAAATGCAAAGCCATACGTGAGGAAATACATTGGTGACAGAACAATATAAAGAACAGAGAGAGATATAGGGAAGCCTTGGTCTAATGCAAAGCTCCATTTAATAGCAGTATGTCAGCAGACAGGAGCTATATACAGTAGCTACCTACCCTAAAAATGGTCTTACATAAGACCAAGGCTTCCATATCTTTCTCTCTCTATATATATTTTAACAAATATGTTTAATTGTCACATACACCGGATAGGTGCAGTGAAATGTGTTGTTTTACAGGGTCAGGCATAGTGGTACTGCAGCTCTGGGGTAAATTAGTTTTAAGTGCTTGGCTCAAGGGCACATTGACAGATTTTCTCTTGTAAATTATTGTAACGAACCAGCAACCTTTCAGTTACTGGCCCAACACTCTAACCGCCAGGTTAACTGCCTCCGTTAGTGACCCCTGGAATAGGTTAGTGCCTGGACAATAGCCTTATTTGGAAGCATTACACACTTAAACCACATAAAGTCCCACATTAAACTGTGGGTTGTCCAGATACACTCTTAGAAAAAAAGGTGATATCTAGAACCTAAAAGGGTTCTTCGGCTGTCCCCATAGGAGAACCCTTTGAAGAATTATTTTCGGTTCCATGTAGAACCTTTTTGGTTTCAGGTAGAACCCTTTAGAGTTCCATGTACAAGCCTTTACAGAGAACTCTACATGGAACCCAAAAGGGTTCTACCTGGTTCTGAAAAGCGTTCTGCTATGGGGGACAGCCGAAGAACCCTTTTGGAAACCTTTTTCTAAGAGTGTAGAATATCATTGACAATAGACTGCCACAGAGATTTGATAAATGTGATAGTGTAGTAAAGTGTGAAAAGGCCTCAGCAGGTGACTTTAACAGGATTGTTCTGTGACAAAGGGCTGAGGTCTATTGGATAGCTATTTGCACAGTTTCTCTGGCTGGTCACTGTTCAAGCCATTGGCCTAATTTACACCAGTAAGAGTGATGGGGTTGCCTGGCAGCTGAGCTAGAGCACTAGTGGTTAAATATATCATAGTTAGGATAGGTCAGACTTATTGGACAATGGTAAGGATGCTGGACACTGCAATTCATCATGAAGGGTGACAAATAACTGATCATTTAAATTGATTGGGGAGACAGGAAGGAGGAAATGGAGAAGCTTTGATTTGCAATGTAAAGGAAGTACAGGCTATAATTATAGCCATTCAAGCAGTGGGATTGGTGTCACCAATCTCTTTTGATATGTGCTTTTGCGCTCATGCTATTAAGTATCACAAAAGGGGAGCAACGTCACTGACTATTCAATGAGTCAAGAGGCTCTATTTTTTTTAACTCCTTTTGAAATTGAATTCCTATTAGAAAAAAATAAAGAAAAATAAGGCAAGGGCAAGGTCATTCGAAAAAGGCCTTGTGGATTATGCTCAGCATTCTAATTGATTGTAGAATAAAACATTTGTAGCTAGCTGGGAGAATTTCATTGTGATATAATAGCTTGAGAACTATTAGAATCCTTATTAACAACGTTCTCCATGGTTACAGATATGCACAAGGAGACAATAGTTTTAATGGCCAGTTGTGTAGTTCCCGGACCATCAGTATGCACCAACGGAAACTACTCCTTTGTCATCATACAGATGTAGGATCTTAATTTTAAATATATTGTCACAGCAAAATAATCCTTCAGCAACTGAATTTGAACATTTAGTCCATAAAGCTGCTAGGCTATCAGCTGGCCAAAAGTAGGCTATATGCAAAGTTCAATATAACCATGTGTTTGTGTGGATTTTCAGGGAATTTATGTAAACCACGAAGCTCACATGCATTTTCTGCAGTGCAGGAAAATTCTCAGAAAGAAAAGAGTGATCAAATTAAGATCCTATATAAACTCAGCAAAAAAAGAAACTTTTCAGGACCCAAATAACTTCACATATCTTCATTGTAAAGGGTTTTAACACTGTTTCCCATGCTTGTTCAATGAACAATAAACAATTAATGAACATGCACCTGTGGAACGGTTGTTAAACACTAACAGCTTCAAGGCGGAAGGCAATTAAGGTCACAATTATGAAAACTTAGGACACTAAAAAGGCCTTTCTACTGACAAAATAACACCAAAAGAAAGATGCCCAGGGTCCCTGCTCATCTGTGTGAACGTACCTTAGACATGCTGCAAGGAGGCATGAGGGCATGAAGGTGGGCGGTCTGTGCATATTTGTAAACAACAGCTGGTGCACGAAATCTAAGGAAGTCTCTAGATTTTGCTCGCATGAAGTAGAGTATATTATGATAAAGTGCAGGCTACACTACTTGCCTAGAGAGTTCTCAGCTATACTTTTCGTGGCTGTTTATTTACCACCACAGACAGATGCCGGCACTAAGACCACACTCAGCCAGCTGTATAAGGAAATAAGCAAACAGGAAACCACTCACCCAGAGGCGGCGTTCCTAGTGGCCAGAGCCTTTAATGCAGGGAGACTTAAATCAGTTCTACCAAATCTCTATCAACAGGTTAAATGTGCAACCAGAGGGAAAACAATTCTAGATCCCCTGCACTCCACACACAGAGATGCGTACAGAGCTCTCCCTCGCCCTCCATTTGGTAAATCCGACCACAACTCTATCCTCCTAATTCCTGTTTACAAGCAAAATTTAAAGCAGGAAGCACCAGTGACTCGGTCTATTAAAAAAATGGTCAGATGAAGCAGATGCTAAACTACAGGACTGTTTTGCTATCACAGACTGGAACATGTTCCGGGATTCTTCCGATGACATTGAGGAATACACCACATCAGTCACTGGCTTTATTAATAAGTGCATTGAGGAGGTCGTCCCCAGAGTGACTGTACGTACACTTTAATTTTAGAATACATTCAAGAACCTCCAGAAGCTAATCAGCTAATTAGCTACAAGCTGTTTAGTCATTGTTAGCCACTGCTAGCGGCTTTTACCCTCTGCACAGCCAGCCCTGTTTTTAGCCTGGATAATACTCGCCAGTCTACCAGTATCGAACTGTCTCTCCACAATAACGCCGGATTCCTGCAGTAATCCCTGGACCACTACTTCTGATCTTCACAGCTAGCTTGCACACAGTATTGAAGCTATCCCTGAGGCCCACCTCCCGGCCTACTCAGCTGTTCACCCGAACCACACTCATACACGGCTAGAGCCCAATACTCCACCGGATCCTTGCTGTAAATTCTGGACCTTGGCTAACGCTACTGCCACGAAGCTAGCACCAGTTAGCCGTGAGCCAGGCACTTCTCTCTGCTCGCAAACTAAATTCTACAATACCTCTTTCGCCATCTGGCTTGGATTCTCTGTCGACACGGCCCCCACCGCACCATCACGACTGGTCTGCCAACGAATACTCCATCCGCTGTGCCTTCAACCGGCCTCCGTCTGAGTAGACACCCCCTACCACCCCCGGACTACTAACTTTAAACGCAGTGTCGCCCGAGTGCTAGCTTAGTGGCGGCTTCCCTGTTCCATCTACTGCTGCCCCCTGGACACTATGATCGCTTGGCTACATAGCTGATGCCTGCTGGACTGTCCATTAATCACGGACCTCCATTCTGTTTATTTATGTTTTATCTGTCGGCCCCAGCCGCGAACTCAGGCTCTGTGTGTAGTTAATCCGACCCTCTCTTTCTAGTCATCGCCATTTTATCTGCTGTTGTTGTGTTAGCTGACTAGCTGTTGTTGTCTCACCTGTTGTTTTAGCAAGCTCTCCCAATCAAGACATGCGATTACAGGGAGACAGGACGGACAGTTGATCATCCTCACAGTGGCAGACCACGTGTAACAACACCTGCACAGGATTGGTACATCCAAATATCACACCTGCGGGACAGGTACAGGATGGCAACAACAACTTCCCGAGTTACACCAGGAACGCACAATCCCTCCATCAGTGCTCAGCCTGTCCGCAATAGGCTGAGAGAGGCTGGACTGAGGACTTGTAGGCCTGTTGTAAGGCAGGTCCCCACCAGACATCACAGGCTACAACGTAGACTATGGGCACAAACCCACCATCGCTGGACCAGACAGGACTGGCAAAAAGTGCTCTTCACTGATGACTCATGGTTTTGTCTCACCAGGGATGATGGTCGGATTCGCGTTTATCGTCGAAGGAATGAGCGTTACACTGAGGCCTGTACTCTGGAAGGGGATCGATTTGGAGGTGGATGGTCTGTCATGGTCTGGGGCTGTGTGTTACAACATCATCAGTCTGAGCTTGCGTTACAGGGCAGACATCCCCCTCCCTCATGTGGTACCCTTCCTGCAGGCTCATCCTGACATGGCCCTCCAGCATGACAATGCCACCAGTCATACTGCTTGTTCTGTGCATGAATTCCTGCAAGACAGGAATGTCAGTGTTCTGCTATGGCCAGCGAAGAGCCTGGATCTCAATCCCATTGAGCACGTGTAGGACCAGTTGGATTGGAGGATGAGGACTAGGGCCATTCCCCCCAGAAATGTCTGGGAACTTGAAGGTGCCTTGGTGGAAGAGTGGAGTAACATCTCACAGCAAGAACTGGCAAATCTGGTCCAGTCCATGAGGAGGAGATGCACTGCAGTACTTACTGCAGCTGGTGGCCACACCAGATACTGACTGTTACTTTTGATTTTGAACCCCCTTTGTTCAGGGACACATTATTCCATTTCTGTTAGTCACATGTCTGTGGAACTTGTTTAGTTTATGTCTCAAGTTGTTGAATCTTATGTTCACACAAACATGGGGCGGTAGGGTAACCTAGTGGTTAGAGCGTTGAACTAGTAACCGGAAGGTTGCAAGTTCAAACCCCTGAGCTGACAAGGTACAAATCTGTCGTTCTGCCCCTGAACAGGCAGTCACTGTTCCTAGGCCGTCATTGAAAATAAGAATTTGTTCTTAACTGAATTGCCTAGTTAAATAAAGGTAAAATACAAAATATTTACACATGTTAAGTTTCCTGAATATAAACGTAGTAGGCAATGAGAGGACATTTATTTTTTTGCTGAGTTTATATACAGCAATTTGATAATGTGCATATAATTCTACTTTTCATATGAAATTACAAGTCAGTCAGTCTAGTTCATTAAATATCAAAACGCTCATCTAAATAATGTATCAAACATTGCCCTAAAAACAATGCAAAAATAAACATCATTTTTGTTAATTAATCAAAAGTGCATCCACAGTCGACCGACCAGGCAGGCCAGCTAGGACACTAATTAATTCAGGTCCAAATGCATTACTTATTCATGTATGCTATATCAGTAAGCAGCACTTACCATTGTCTTCCCCTCTTTTAATTATTTAAGATCCACTCATTTCCCTCCCCTGGTTTTGTCTGACACATGCATATTATCTTTTCAATGCTGACAGGTGCCATTCTCTCCCGCAGTAGAGTAAACTGCCCTAACCCAAAGGGGGTTTGAGTGTGTAAAATAAACATGAGTTGTCGAGGTCTGTACAGACAATATCAAACTGGTAATGCATGTATTAGTATTGTGAGTTCCCTATTCAAATAGAAATGTAATTCAGAATGAGCAATCACATTTTTATGAAAGTTTCCAGCTCTCGTCCACGATGATGTGTACTTACCGACCTTCAACAAGCACAGAGGGATAGCAGAGGCCAAGGGTGTGACACACTGAAGCAGAAGTGAGTGGTGGAGGACAGACACCCTTTAGTTATCAAGAGCTGTTTAAACATTAACACTTTTTAAGTTAAGAGTCATACTTCATTAACACATTCAAGTAATTTAGATAACTATAGCATCTGAAATAAAAATGCTATTAAAACAGATTTTTGGGGGGATTGAACCCAGTCAGGAATAGAATACGGACAGGACACACTGGCTATGGGCCCTGGTCAAAAGTAGTGCACTATATAGGGAATAGGGTGCCATTTGGAATCCAGTCATTATTCTGTAATCTTTACAGGATTTCCGACCCCATTATCAGCTCACACTGTAAATACTGACAAAAACAGTAACTTACCGTGGAAATGGAGCGGAGTATTAAACATATTTTCTGCAGCATAAATACAGTCAATAAATATTTAATCCCTTGATGAAAGGTCAGTAAAAAATACTGTATCAAGTACAAATTCAGAGCTATATTCAAATTCAGAGCTGGCATACAAATTCAGAGCTATATCGTATGCTGAAAAAAATATTTTATACTAATACAGCTGCTCAGAGAAAGAGATGTTTAACAAGTAATTAAAAAAAAAAAAGTAGTGGTCAGAAGTATTGTATCCCCTGTTGTCAATACTCCAGCACCCTCCCCTTGTGGGGATAATGACGCTGAACCTTTTTCTTAAATGTTTTATGAGTTTGGAGAACACATTTGGAGGGATCTTAGACCATTCCCACATACATAATCTTTCCAGATCTTTGATATATCCTTTGTCTGAACTTCTGGACCGCCCATTTCAATTAAAAATAGGTTTTCACAAAAAATGGAACGTTGATAGAAATGCCAGGGACGATTTCTGGTCCTCATCCAGCCCTAATGGGGTTGAAGTCTAGAGACGGGCCTTTGCAAAATGCTACTGCTTTCCTGGAAAATCCACTTGCGTCCAAGTTTCAGCCTCCTGGTAGAGGCAACCAGGTTTCTATCTAAAATGTTCTGGTAAAAAATGACTTGTTAAAGAAAATCTCTTTCTCTGAACAATTGCTTTAGTATAAAATAAAACATTTTTTTGTGTGCATAGCTCAGCATTTGTTTTACACTGTATTCTTTTCTCATCTTTATCAAGGGATCCAATCAATTTGCACTCCACTGTATATCATTTAATAATTGTGATAGGGTGTGAATGTAACGATGTGAGCTGAGAGCCGGGAAGCAAGTTCAGGGAGTGAGTGATTTAATCAATAAATAAACAAAACATTAAACAAAACAAGAAACGCAAACAATGCACAGACAGGAAACTGAAACAGAAACAATGACACTTGGGGAAGGAACCAAATGGAGTGACATATACAGTATAGGGAAGTTAATCAAGGAAGTGATGGAGTCCAGGTGAGTCTGATGATGCACAGGTGCGCGTAACAATGGTGACAGGTTAACGAGCAGCCTGGTGACCTAGAGGCCGAAGAGGGAGCCCACGTGACAGTGGATGTGATTATGTTGCTAGCTAGGCATCTACCCGATCCAGTATGCCAGACATGGGTAGAGTCAAGCAATAATGGTCTGGAGGCTTTGTTTGCTCTCTCAGGCTGTTTGTTTGAGCTGCTGCTACCTGCCTAGCCCACCAAATAGGATATCATTTTTTATTTCATTTTGATTCGTATGAATAGAAGTGCCTCGCAGCACAGACACTCCTCTTATCTATCAGGTCTCTCAGTCACAGGTGAACTGCCTGACTTCGCCTCTGCCTTGAGAGAAACTCAGAACACAGACAACAGTCTGTAACTACTAGTCATTAATCCGAATTCCGTATTTTAATGCTCACTCATACTTTGTTTACATCTAATATCGTACACTTACATTTGTAGGGAAATATTCCATGCCCTCCATTAATTAACATTAAGATTCAAATCTCGTCTTGGAAATATCACTGTTTAAATTTCCAATGTATTCATGTACTTATGCATACAGTATTTGCATGTACTCAGAATAGCACAATAAGGTTCAACTCAAATTTGCATTGAAAGGTTAAACATTACATTAGAAAAAAGCTACAGTCGAAATCATGTGTTGATTTAATTGGGTACTAAAGTAAGTCATTTTGAGTGCATGAAATAGTGTTTCTAATAGCTTTCAGAACATATCTGTACTTGTGTGGTTGAGGAGGGAGTGTATGTTTTATTCATTACATTTACATTTACATTTAAGTCATTTAGCAGACGCTCTTATCCAGAGCGACTTACAAATTGGTGAATTCACCTTCTGACATCCAGTGGAACAGCCACTTTACAATAGTGCATCTAAGTCATTAAGGGGGGGGGGAGAAGGATTACTTATCCTATCCTAGGTATTCCTTGAAGAGGTGGGGTTTCAGGTGTCTCCGGAAGGTGGTGATTGACTCCGCTGTCCTGGCGTCGTGAGGGAGTTTGTTCCACCATTGGGGGCCAGAGCAGCGAACAGTTTTGACTGGGCTGAGCGGGAACTGTACTTCCTCAATGGCAGGGAGGCGAGCAGGCCAGAGGAGGATGAACGCAGTGCCCTTGCTTGGGTGTAGGGCCTGATCAGAGCCTGGAGGTACTGCGGTGCCGTTCCCCTCACAGCTCCGTAGGCAAGCACCATGGTCTTGTAGCGGATGCGAGCTTCAACTGGAAGCCAGTGGAGAGAGCGGAGGAGCGGGGTGACGTGAGAGAACTTGGGAAGGTTGAACACCAGACGGGCTGCGGCGTTCTGGATGAGTTGTAGGGGTTTAATGGCACAGGCAGGGAGCCCAGCCAACAGCGAGTTGCAGTAATCCAGACGGGAGATGACAAGTGCCTGGATTAGGACCTGCGCCGCTTCCTGGGTGAGGCAGGGTCGTACTCTGCGGATGTTGTAGAGCATGAACCTACAGGAACGGGCCACCGCCATGATGTTGGTTGAGAACGACAGGGTGTTGTCCAGGATCACGCCAAGGTTCTTAGCGCTCTGGGAGGAGGACACAGTGGAGTTGTCAACCGTGATGGCGAGATCATGGAACGGGCAGTCCTTCCCCGGGAGGAAGAGCAGCTCCGTCTTGCCGAGGTTCAGCTTGAGGTGGTGATCCGTCATCCACACTGATATGTCTGCCAGACATGCAGAGATGCGATTCGCCACCTGGTCATCAGAAGGGGAAAGGAGAAGATTAATTGTGTGTCGTCTGCATAGCAATGATAGGAGAGACCATGTGAGGTTATGACAGAGCCAAGTGACTTGGTGTATAGCGAGAATAGGAGAGGGCCTAGAACAGAGCCCTGGGGGACACCAGTGGTGAGAGCGCGTGGCGAGGAGACAGATTCTCGCCACGCCACCTGGTAGGAGCGACCTGTCAGGTAGGACGCAATCCAAGCGTGGGCCGCGCCGGAGATGCCCAACTCGGAGAGGGTGGAGAGGAGGATCTGATGGTTCACAGTGTCGAAGGCAGCCGATAGGTCTAGAAGGATGAGAGCAGAGGAGAGAGAGTTAGCTTTAGCAGTGCGGAGCGCCTCCGTGATGCAGAGAAGAGCAGTCTCAGTTGAATGACTAGTCTTGAAACCTGACTGATTTGGATCAAGAAGGTCATTCTGAGAGAGATAGAGGGAGAGCTGGCCAAGGACGGCACGTTCAAGAGTTTTGGAGAGAAAAGAAAGAAGGGATACTGGTCTGTAGTTGTTGACATCGGAGGGATCGAGTGTAGGTTTCTTCAGAAGGGGTGCAACTCTCGCTCTCTTGAAGATGGAAGGGACGTAGCCAGCGGTCAGGGATGAGTTGATGAGCGAGGTGAGGTAAGGGAGAAGGTCCCCGGAAATGGTCTGGAGGAGAGAGGAGGGGATAGGGTCGAGCGGGCAGGTTGTTGGGCGGCCGGCCGTCACAAGAAGCGAGATTTCATCTGGAGAGAGAGGGGAGAAAGAGGTCAGAGCACAGGGTAGGGCAGTGTGAGCAGAACCAGCGGTGTCGTTTGACTTAGCAAACGAGGATCGGATGTCGTCGACCTTCTTTTCAAAATGGTTGACGAAGTCATCTGCAGAGAGGGAGGAGGGGGGGAGGGGGAGGAGGATTCAGAAGGGAGGAGAAGGTGGCAAAGAGCTTCCTAGGGTTAGAGGCAGATGCTTGGAATTTAGAGTGGTAGAAGGTGGCTTTAGCAGCAGAGACAGAGGAGGAAAATGTAGAGAGGAGGGAGTGAAAGGATGCCAGGTCCGCAGGGAGGCGGGTTTTCCTCCATTTCCGCTCGGCTGCCCGGAGCTCTGTTCTGTGAGCTCGCAATGAGTCATCGAGCCACGGAGCGGGAGGGGAGGACCGAGCCGGCCTGGAGGATAGGGGACATAGAGAGTCAAAGGATGCAGAAAGGGAAGAGAGGAGGGTTGAGGAGGCAGAGTCAGGAGAAAGGTTGGAGAAGGTATGAGCAGAGGGAAGAGATGAAAGGATGGAAGAGGAAAGAGTAGCGGGGGAGAGAGAGCGAAGGTTGGGACGGCGCGATACCATCCGAGTAGGGGCAGTGTGGGAAGTGTTGGATGAGAGCGAGAGGGAAAAGGATACAAGGTAGTGGTCGGAGACTTGGAGGGGAGTTGCAGTGAGGTTAGTGGAAGAACAGCATCTAGTAAAGATGAGGTCGAGCGTATTGCCTGCCTTGTGAGTAGGGGGGAAGGTGAGAGGGTGAGGTCAAAAGAGGAGAGGAGTGGAAAGAAGGAGGCAGAGAGGAATGAGTCAAAGGTAGACGTGGGGAGGTTAAAGTCGCCCAGGACTGTGAGAGGTGAGCCGTCCTCAGGAAAGGAGCTTATCAAGGCATCAAGCTCATTGATGAACTCTCCGAGGGAACCTGGAGGGCGATAAATGATAAGAATGTTAAGCTTGAAAGGGCTGGTAACTGTGACAGCATGGAATTCAAAGGAGGCGATAGATAGATGGGTAAGGGGAGAGAGAGAGAATGACCACTTGGGAGAGATGAGGATCCCGGTGCCACCACCCCGCTGACCAGAAGCTCTCGGGGTGTGCGAGAACACGTGGGTGGACGAAGAGAGAGCAGTAGGAGTAGCAGTGTTATCTGTGGTGATCCATGTTTCCGTCAGTGCCAGGAAGTCGAGGGACTGGAGGGAGGCATAGGCTGAGATGAACTCTGCCTTGTTGGCCGCAGATCGGCAGTTCCAGAGGCTACCGGAGACCAGGAACTCCACGTGGGTCGTGCGCGCTGGGACCACCAGATTAGGGTGGCCGCGGCCACGCGGTGTGGAGCGTTTGTATGGTCTGTGCAGAGAGGAGAGAACAGGGATAGATAGACACATAGTTAACAGGGTACAGAAGAGGCTGGCGTAGATGTGGATTATCGGAGTATGTTCATCAATAACATGGGAAATCTCAAACACAGCTCCACAGGGGCGGCTCTGCTAGTCAGGTTTCGTTGGGGGAGGGTGAGGGTTTACATTGAACGACTCCTCTCGTATCTCCCCAGCTTTGTTTTGTAACTCATTATTTTGATTGTGGAGTAAGTCTTATTGCAAGTGTTTCTTCTGTTTCCCCGTTCTGAATTACAAAGGTTATGGGGTTGATTTATTCTATTTATCTCTCCCTCTCCCTGTCTCTTTCTGTATCTCTCTAGGCAGAGCGTAACGCTTGGTAAGCCCTTGTGAAGGATCAACATTTCAACAGTGAGCTGCTTTGCTGAAAGAAGCTCACATCATACAACTCTGAGTGATGAAAATACAGTACATGGCCATGGACACATTTTAATCAGGAAGAAATATTTACAGTGACTATTGAGTGTGGAAATTACAATTTTCTGGTTGTCATGATTAAATTCAGTCGTACACTGTAAATGTTTTGGTGATGTATACAGTGTTGACCATGTATAATGAATGGTGACATACAGTGCCTTCGGAAAGTATTCACAACCCTTGACTTTTTCCACATTCTGTTACGTTATAGCCTTATTCTAAAATTGTTTTGTTTTTCTCATCAATCTACACACAATACCCCATAATGACAAAGCAAAAACAGGTTAAAAGAAATATTTTCAAAGTTATAATAAAAAATAAAAATATCACAAAAAAATATCACATTTACATTGGTATTCAGAGATGTTCAAGTACGGGCTCTGGCTGGGCCAATCAAGGACATTCAGAGACTTGTCCCGAAGCCACTCCTGCATTGTCTTGGCTGTGTGCTTAGGGTTGTTGTCCTGTTGGAAGGTGAACCTTCACCCCAGTCTGAGGTCCTGGGCGCTCTGAAGCAGGTTTTTATCAAGGATCGTCTGGACTTTGCTCCATTCATCTTTGCCTCAGCCAGACTAGTCTCCCAGTCCCTGCCGCTGAAAATCAACCCCATAGCATGATGCTGCCACCACCATGCTTCACCATAGGGATGGTGTCAGGGTTCCTCCAGACATGACGATTGGCAATCAGGCCAAAGATTTCAATATTGGTTTCATCAGACCATGGTCTCATCTTAGGTGCCTTTTGGCAAACTCAAGCTGGCTGGCCACTCTCCCATAATGGCCTGATTGGTGGAGTACTGCATAAATGGTTGTCCTTTTGGAAGGTTCTCCCATCTCCACAGAGGAGCTCCAGAGCTTTGTCAGAGTGACCATCGGGTTCTTGGTCACCTCCCTGACCAAGGCTCTTCTCCCCCGATTTCTCAGTTTGGCTGGGCGGCCAGCTCTAGGAAGGTCTTGGTGGTTTCAAACTTCTTCCATTTAAGACTGATGGAGGCCACTGTGTTCTTGGGGACCTTCAATGCAGCAGAAATGTTTTGGTACCCTTCCCCAGATCTGTGCCACGACACAATACGGTCTCGGAGCTCTACAGACAATTCCTTCGACCTCATGCCTTGGTTTTTGCTCTGACATGCACTGTCAAATGTGGGACCTTTTATAGACAGGTGTGTGCCTTCCAAATCATGTCCAATCAATTAAATTTACCCCAAATGGACTCCAATCAAGGATGGTCAATGGAAACAGGATGCACCTGAGCTCATAGCGAAGGGTCTGAATACTTATGTACATAAGATATTTCTGTTTAAGTTTTAATACATTTGCAGAAATGTAAAAAAAAAAAAAAATGTTTTTTTGCTTTGTCATTATGGGGTATTGTGTGTGTTTTTTTTTAACCCATTTTAGAATAATGCTGTAAAGTAACACCATTTTGAAAAAGTGAAGGGGTCTGAATACTTTCCGAAGGCACTGTATTTTATCAGTAGTAGTGTACTATTTGTAAACTATGTCTTTTGTCAAATCTGTTAAATGTGTCTCTGGTCTCCAGTGTCTCTGGCCAGAGACGTCTGTCATCAAGCCAATTGAATATTTAATCTATTCTTCTGTAGGAGTGTTATCCATTTCATTCAATTTCTGTTTGAGGAAGAAATACTAAACCGTATCTGTGCATCTCACCACCTTTCAGCAGCTGAGGGAAGGCCGTCATTATGATTCGCAGCATGATCCCACCAGGGTAAATGGAGAGCGTTTAAATTAACTGTCGAATTCTTAATTCCCCCCCTTTCGGAAAGTGAAATGGTCTGCAATGTTGAATTTTGTTCGGTGACAGAACAAAAATTGTCAAATACTAGCTTCCTTCTCTGCCTGTGCTTTCATCATTGGAGAGGCTGCATTTAATGATACAAAATAATTTGTAAATCTCTGTGGCAGGAAAGATGGATATAATTTTAGATGCAGTACCACTGTGACATAGTCATAATCAACACCAAATACAACATGGGGCCTAGAAACATACTTTCTAAATCAGCTAGCTCAGGAGAGTGTCATTTTAAAATCTACAATTAATACAGGAGAGTCGTGACCAAAAGTTGAGATTGACACAAATATTAATTTTCATCAAGTCTGCTGCCTCAGTTTGTATGATGGCAATTTGCATATACTCCAGAATGTTATGAAGAGTGATCAGATGAATTGCAATTAATTGCAAAGTCCCTCTTTGCCATGTAAATGACCTGAATCCCCCAAAAACATATCTACTGCATTTCAGCCCTGCCACAAAAAGACCAGCGTTCCTCACTGAGTTCCCTGAATTCCTATCGGACCTTGTAGTCATAGCAGATAATATTCACATTTTTGGTGACTTTAATATTCAAATGGAAATAATCATGTTTGTTATCCCTGATCTTCTACTGTGAAAATTGGAAAAGCTCAGCTCCTTCAGCTTTGAATAAAGTTTCATAATTTAAGTGTCACGCAGCTCCCTATTCTGCAGAACATCTAAACATGACCTTTGAAATTCTCTTTGACAGGTACCCAATTTCAGAAGTCAGGCTTTCTGCTTTGAAACGGGCAAAGAGGTCCGTTATGTTCTATATAATGACACCTTTTGGGTTTCCTTTGAAAATGAGCAAGATGGCCAGAAGTCAAAAATGAAAAGATATTTGCATAATGCACACCTGCAGTTCTTTCTAATTCATTCCTAAAGTGCTTACTCTGCCTGCCCCAAAAAATCTGGTGACTTCAAAACGCAGGAAAAGCTATTAATAACGGCCGGTGAAAGTTCTCTACTCCCTTTATGCCATAGTTTCATACAATAATGAACAACAGCTAATTTTCTTCAATTAGGCTGAATGACATTATTTTGTTAGAGCCTCTCTTTGATCAACATGATCAGTTAGAAATGGTTGGAATCTGACTAAATAAGTGTGGCATTCAATGCATTGCTGAGACGTACAAAAAAGAATATCCAAACATCCACTCGTTTTGATGATCTACTTAGATCTTCATATTATCCAGTGTTGCTCCTCAATGCTTTATCAGTAGCAGACTCTCTGTGGGAGACTACAGAGAGAGGATGAAACATTTTACTCCACTTGTGCGGCTTAATAAGGGAAGGGGGTAGTGAACGAACAAGGGCCTCTGTAGCTCCTCTGAGTTTCTGGTGTTGGCAGGGATTTGATAAAGCCAAGCACAAAATCCAACCCCTGGGTCTACCTTCTAGAACTTAATCTCCAGAGTTGAAAGCACAGCTCATTCAGTCCTAGCAGGGACGCAGTGGGACCTGAGCTGAACCCAATCAGGCTGAGAAGCATACTCCGCTCAGCACTTCAGTTACACAGTGACCTGTAGTAGGTACACTCCAATACACTTCAGAGAAGCAAACCTACAGGCTACAGGGGAGCCCTGCACAGAAAGGCATTCTGAAGATACATGTTGTTAAGTAGCCTCATGAAACCAAACTGATCTTATGATAGCTTGCATTCTGCTTCACTTGAAACAAAACGTGAATGCAGTGGTCACTCTGCTTGACCAGGCTAACAAGTAGTTGACTGTTTGGATTCAAACTTCAATAGGGCTCTGTCATTTTATTCATCCTGATTTAAGAAGTTTGGAATTATTTAGAGCAACCCACACAACCTCACACCATATGACTCATAGAATGACATATAGAATCACTAGGGTCTCTGTGATATGACTTGTCAACCAATCTCTCATCTTAGTGCTCACCAATAAACCCATTCCCAGCTTGTATAGTCTACACATCCCTGTGATAAGCTCTAAAAGGTTGTTTGAGAAGACTATTGATCCATTCAATAGCAGGTTTGTTGAGGTAATCAGCCCCTCTAGCTCATGGCTCATATGATACAGCAGGGGCTATTCAACTGGAAGTCCACAGTCCAGATTCAGCACGTTTATCAATTCTGAACATTAATCAAATAAATCCAGACCAAAAATGAAATGGATGTTTATAGTGCAAAAATGGGTCCTCGTTTAACATTCTCCAGCGTGAGAATCTGTTTTTCTGTAGTCTCGTCCATTAAGTGCTGTTAATCAATGTCAGGCATATGTGTATAGGTGGCAGGGAAGTCAGGCGCAGGAGAGTCAAACGGAGTGTAAAATGGAGTCTTTTAATAAAGTCCAGGTAACATGCTCCATAACACTAAATAGACAAAATGAACAATAAAATAAATATGGGTACGAAGACCCAATGCGCACCTATACAAAAACACTACACTGACGATGAACAATCTCTGACAAAGACATGAGGAGAAACAGAGGGTTAAATACACAACAGGTGATGAATGGGATTGAAAACAGGTGTGTGGGAAGACAAGACAAAACCAATGGAAAATGAAAAATGGATCAATGATGGCTAGAAGACCGGTGACGTCGAACGCCGAGCACCGCCCGAACAAGGAGAGGCAACGACTTCAGCAGAAGTCATGACAATCAATATCACCTAACGTACCAGTTACAGCCAATCAGAGCTATCAACAGGGGTACAGGGTCAGTCTGCCCACCTATCAGCTCTTTCACCGCAGATGAGAAAGAGCTGCCTGAAACACCAGAGCGTGCTTTGAGATTAACTCAGCGGTGAATTTAAAAAACACCATGGACTCAGTTATGCCTGACATAAACTTTATCTGATCAACATCTAGCCTGCAACATCGCTTGTTTTGTAATCTGCTGAGCATCATGATCTACTTTTACATAATGATGTTTGGTGGCTAAACAAGGGTAATAATACTCTCAGGAGAGCAGCCTATAGTATATGAGCTTAAGGAGAAAGTTGTTTTCTCTGTCTATTCCATCACAGGAAAGCCAAGGCATAATGTATCTTGTAAAAATGCTTGGTGAGGAGTTAATATCAGTTGTATGATTTTTGTGACATCTTCAATCAATTTGATGGATTTCATTTGGGACTACAGGGGAGGGATGAAGCAGTTATTGACATGATTGATAAACTGACATCTTTTCCAAATAAATGTTATTTTCTCCTCTTATTTGAGCCCAAACAATACGCACCATTTCCCTACACAGAGCAAATATATATATTCAATCATCATCAAATGAATTAACGTGATGCAGGTCAACTGGGTTATAAGTATAAATGTGTTCCATTATTTAAACAATTCGATGCACTGAATTAGGCTAATTTAAAGCACTTAAAATATACTTTTAGCAACATTGAATTATAATACAAGTGCTTTATAAGATTTGAATTGTGTCTGTACTGGTTTGAAGAAAAATAATCCCATGTAGAAAATGTCTGGCTCCCCTGTAAATAACCCTTTTCAAATCTGGCCCCCATAAGAATATTGTGGTATAGCCCTGTGATACAGTATGTCTGGATAAAGCACCGGTGTTGTCCTATAGCAGTTATGGTGATAGAATGAGTCAGTCCTTCATGCTGTTAAGCTGTAGCAGCTCTAATGACCAGTTCTGTTTCTCCATCACCCATCTGTACTGAGCTGTCTGTAGATTAAGCTCTGATCTAAAGTGAAAAATCCTCTGAAATGAAGACTCTGATCCTCGTTTCAGCCACCGAGGGGAAACGGTTCAGGGTATGGACTCGTTGTCTGTTAGTCTCTCTGTGCTGGACAAGACCAGAACATATTCTTCCATCATTGTGCTTCTGTCTACACTTCCACTGTAAGGTGCTGTAATCAGAAAGCTTCAATTAGACTCAGGCATACACTTGAGGCTTTATAGAAGATTATTATCTTCTAACAAACAAGTTTTTTCCTATGTTTATAGTTGATGGTCCATTATTCTAGTCAGTTGATTGATCAAATGAGAAGATAATTAATTGCACAATGTAAATTCCTTAGGAAACATTAGGAAACATTAGGAAACAGTGCAGAATCAATGATAGATAGATAGCCTAAATCTTACTTGCTCAGAGCTATTTTGCAAGCCAATGTTTTTCATCAGTACATGTCATATATAAACCATCACAATTGGATGTTTGAGGTGGGTTATTAAGAATTCAGGTTAAGTATGCTTATAGGGATACTGCATGCCGTTGAGTCCCACCTGGGATTTCATCCTAAGACCTTGTTGTAGTTCCAGTTCCCAGTGTGTACTCCCCTGCCACACCACTCCACCACTACACATCAGTCTTCCAACATGCCAGCTCTGTCCTGTCAGGGAAAAAGAGGACTTGCCATGATAAATGAGCAGCGGTGTGAGAGCTGTCAAAGAGCAGGCAAGCCAAAGGGCCCCATGCATCCATCCTTCTCTTTCTGTGTCAAGTGGAAGAGATTCCTCAGACAAGGACCCACAGTAGCTGCCACACTGCTCCTCACAATAAGGCCAATTATTGGGTGTTAAACCCCGGGGTTATTGACAGTGTCAATCAAGTTTGACAGTAATCCAGATATGTTAAGTCACATGTACTAACAGGTCTAGTTTCAGTGCACATTTAACACAAGGGCAAGTAGTGTACCAATGTCAGTGTAATTGTCTGTAACACTGAACTTCTAGCATTAACCGTCTTCTCATCCAACTTATATTACAGGAGTGGTTGAATAACAGCTCCTCTAAGGCTGCAAAAAACTACATCAATCAATCAACCAACCATTTTGAAAAACAAATTTAAGTGAATGATTGATGTATTAATGTATTAGTTTTATTGCTATCGAAGGGACCTTGTTATGTAACATTTTACTTGGCTCCAGTAGCTACCCTCCATTTGATCTCATATAAGAAAATGAAAGGATGGATTCTTCTGATCCTTTGTGAGATACGTGTATCATAAGCCTGAGCTGTTGTTTGAACCAAAACAAATGAGTCAATGTAGGACCACCGGCAGTATTTTGGACTAGAGCCTTCTCTGTCTGAAGACATTGTAACGGCTGTCCTCGGAAGGATGAGCCCAAGGCACAGCGTTCCTTGAGTTCCACATAATATTTATTGTTGAAGTGAAACTCTTAGACAAGACAAGACAAGACAATACAAGACAAGACAATACAATACAATACAATACAATACAATACAATACAATACAATACAATACAGAAAACAACGACCAACCAGCTTTGTAGTGCAAACTACCTGGTCACAAACAAAGAATAAGTATGATTCCCAATCAGAGACAACGATAGACAGCTGTCCCTGATTGAGAACCATACCTGGCCAAACACAAAGAAATAGAAAACATATAAACATGAACATAGAATGCCCACCCAAATCACACCCTGACCAAACCTAAAATAGAGACATAAAAAGCTCTCTACGGTCAGGGCGTGACAGACATATAGTTTGAACTGCATTTTCATCACAAACATAAACTACAAGTTGTTATTTTTCTCCTGTCCCAACTTTTTGTGAAGATAAGTATCGCTTCAAAACACATTTTCCTGATTCATCTTTAATACTCCTTTGTGTGCTCAAAATCAGTCTAAATCAAATCAAATATTATTTGTCACATGCGTCAAATACAACAGGTGTAGACTTTACCATGAAATGCTTACTTACGAGCTCTTTCTCAAAGATGCAGAGTTAAAAATAGGAAAATAAAAACACAAGGACTAAAATAAACAAGATTGAAACCTTATAAAGGGAGATCTAGTACCATATCAATGTGCAGAGGGTATGAGGTAATTGAGGTAGATATGTACATGTAGGCAGGGGTAAAGTGACTAGGCATCAGGAGCGAAGAAAGCGCAAATAAAAAATTGCTTAATAGGTTGTGCATCCATATCACTTTGTAATTAATTGCAGTGTCATGTCATGCAGCTAGATCGGCCTTTAATTTTTTTACACAGATTTGAACTGCAGGGATTTAGTGACTTATTAATAACGTGATTGTGCTTGCATGTGTTTGAGAGAGAGAGAGAGAGAGAGAGAAAACGATAGAAAGATAAAAGAGAGAGAGAGAAAACGATAGAAAGATAAGAGAGAGAGAGAGAAAACGATAGAAAGATAAAAGAGAGAGAGAGAGAGAAAACGATAGAAAGATAAAAGAGAGAGAGAGAGAAAACGATAGAAAGATAAAAGATCCAAGGGTATCGGAGAAAAGAAAACAAACTTTCCCAATATACTTGTGCTTGTGTAATTTAGTCACCTAAAACAGGATGCGGTAGGTAATAAAAGAGTAGGGAGACAAACAATGACAAACATAATAAATACACATTAAGCCACATAAGAAGGCGCCGTGCAAATTAGTAGCCATAACATATAGTATGATTCAAAGTTGTCTATCCTATTTTAGGGAGTCAAACAACAAATCATTCATAATAAGAAGACATCATGAATCAGTTAATCATTACACTCATTTAAAAGCCTCATCGCTGTGGGTAAGAATAACCATGTTCTTACAATGATACCAACCAGTGAAGGCTCCTCAGAGGAGGAAGGGGAACACCATCCTCCTCAGTGAATTTCATGAAAATGTAAATGGTAAAACATTAAAGTTATGCGTAACTATTTAAATATAATCACATCACCAAATTATTGATTAAAACACATTATTTTGTAAAGAAGGTCAACAGTAGCCTCAACAGCACTCTGTAGGGTAAGCACCATTGTGCAGCCGGAGGACAGCAATCTTCCGTCCTCCTCTGAGTACATTGACTTCAATACAAAACCTAGGAGGCTCATAGTTCTCACCCCCTTCCATAGACTTACACAATAATTATGACAACTTCCGGAGGATGTCCTCCAACCTATCAGAGCTCTTGCAGCATGAACTGACATGTTGTCCACCCAATCAAAAGATCAGATAATTAATCTAGTACTGAAATCATAAGCTACACTGCAATGCATAAAATATGGTGAGTAGTTGACTCAAAGAGAGAGAAAGACAATAGTTGTACAGTTTTGAAAAAAAATTGAAAGAGAAGAAAGAGAGAACTAGAAATATAGAGAGACTATAATTTTTTTCACTTTCAGTTTCACTTACTTAGCTAGCAACTGCAGCGAGCTAGTTTGTCTATTGAAACACCCTGCTCAATCAGAAGGATTCTGTTCATCCCGGTTAAAGGAAGTGGGTTCTTTTTAGCTATTGCAAAGAGAAACTCGACAGTATAAAGCATTGACATCACAAAGAGGTTTATTTCATACATGACAGAAGATACAACATTGCCGGTTCATCTGCACACTTGAATACCTTGGCCTGCCAATTAAACTATGCTCATCCAATCAGATATATATTTCCAATATACACATTGAACACGTGCATACCATTTTAAACAGGTGTGCATAATAAATGCTGCTTATCTCTCAAACACTACATATTCTATGTTAGCTAGTCAGCTGTGACTTTCCAACACAACGCTGGAACTCTTCCAAGTCAAGGTAAGCTTTTGGTTTTAGTAATTTATTGCCACCGGTGTAACTGCTTACTGACTGTACACTGTAACATTACTGCATGATTGTAGGGGGTTTACTAATATGTTAGTTCTATTAGCTATGCTGACTATGATGTTACTTTAGCTAATATGGTGACAACAATGTAGGCTGTGTGTAGCAGTTATGATATGGTTTGGCTTGGAAAGGTTTTTTCACCTGGTCACATACAGCTAATGTGTTGTGCATTGAAGTCCACAAGCGAAGGGAGGAGAGTGCATGGGTGCGAGAAGGAGTACAACGTGGCTATTCATTCCACCGATTCTGTTGAAAAATGTTTCTTAAACGGAAGCAAATGGAACAAAACTGGGTTAAACATTTTTTACGTTTGCAACTATTGGACTAATGATTACATCCTATATCAGCTAAATGTAGGCAAGAGTGTGCAAGGTGTGTACATGTGTCTCTATCTGTCACCTCAAATTTGTCTCTCGACCTGTGCACACCTACGTTGTAAACTTTCATTCATAGGCTAGATTGTAGCAACCTCATGTCGGTTATAGGGACAATTTGAGTATAATGTAGCAGCCTAAACCTATCGCTGTTACATTGAACTGGGTGAATGGAATCTGAATGACAGTCATCCAATATGCTGTAATAGAAATAATGCCATGCTAATGAAAAAAAATGTGTCCTCCCTCATCTTAAACCGCACTGACCGCCACTGATACGAACACTATGGATAGCGCCCTCAAATGTGTGTACTACTTTCTGATTTATAAGCATTCCACCCAAGCCTGACCGTAGTGAATGTCTGAAACATATCGCCCCCAGCCATACATTGATGCACACAGTGATGGCACTGAGGGGGAGTGGATGTTGAGTTTATGCTTTGACACATTGCAGCTATTAGCTGAGGAGAGGGCTGTTTCTGACGGCTGCTGAGTGTGATTGGTTGACAAGATGGCTCTGAGAAAATGAAATGCTGTGTGCTGACACACCAGTCAAGGCTAGTTCATATCTGAGAAACAGTAGGAGATAGGGTTCTATCTTTACCCTCCCACTCTCCAAGTGCCCTTTTGCGTGGTGCTATATTTTTTTGGGGTGGTATACAGTTTTTGTCGTTATTGTTCTGAACCAACTGCCCCCAAGTCATTGTTTGCCACCCCCCACCCATACCTCGCCCTGTACGGAGCTCACATGTGCCCAGTTGTTACTTTTTCCCCAGTATGCCCTGTGTGCAGATTGTGCACGCCGTGCCAGATTGCGCACACATGCATGGCTTGAAATGTGGTCACTGGTCAGGTGTGTGTGTAGCAAACTACCTAGTTTAAATATTAACAGTACCGCCACAGCAGCATTATATTTGATTAACACTTGATAACACTTGATTTACATCGTCATCAATATTCAGTCCGTTTGGCTGATAGCCTATTAGCAGCAGCCCTTCATAATTGATTTCCTTATAGAAGCGATGGAGGTGCTGCAACAACCCTCATACATTTTATAAATAAAAAGTTATAGAATGACTGCTGTCCTTTGACATGAAATCATTCAGAATAACCTACTACATGAGTAGGCCTAGGGATCAATAGCTTTTTTTAAATAGCCTAGCTGCAGATTTTGTGTAGCCAATTATTAACAAGTCAGAAACATGCTGCAAATCTGTCAGTGAACAGCATGCAGACTAAACAGGCCTTTCGCAATATGTCAAATACAATCGCAGGAAAACACAGGTTGGAAAGCAAATTGCACCCGCTGAAAAGTGAAGATTCTAATCTGTCTGCTGTCGGCTACCAAAAGATTTTATAAACTTCAAAATAGGCCTATTGAGAGAACATTGTTTTACAAAGTAAAACAAGAGAGAGGTAGGCTTTTGGCAGGATCGCTGGCAAGTAAGCTGCGCATCATTGTGTGAGTCAGTGAAACTAAAAAGCTTTTATAGGATAACAATTTCCTCCTCATGTTGCATAATGTGTATCTCCACACACCTAGGCCTGGGCCATTGATGGAATCAAGACAAATTGTTTAAATTGATCTCAGATTCTCAGTTCTCAATTTTCCATTGGTTTTGGCTTGTCTTCCTTCACACCTGGTTCCAATCCCATCAATTACATGTTGTGTATTTAACCCTCTGTTTCCCCTCATGTCCTTGTCGGATATTGTTTTGATTGTATGTGAGGTGCTATTTAGTGTTGGTGTGCGATGGGTTTTGTACCCACATTGTTATTTTGTACATTTTGGTTGTTTTGGAGTTTTGTCAGCATTTATTGAACAACTACGTTTATACCAAGTTCGTTCTCCTGCGCCTGACTTCCCTGCCAACAACACGCACCCCTTACAGAATCTCTGACCACCTATGGAGTCTGCAGGAGAAGATACCCCAGCCATGGAGGTGGAGGAGCGCGTCCAGGAGCATGGGGTTATTCTTCACCATCTGGGCGCCGCCATGGATCGCGTTATTCAGACTGTGGAAAGCTGGAAGAGACGGGGAGTTCTTCCAGTGCCTCCACCAGCACAACCGGGGTCTCTCCTGAGCGCCCCTTTCCCGCCTGATCCCAGTGGGATCCGTCTCTCCTTGCCACAGGAGTACGACGGGAGTGCTGCCAACTGCCAGGGGATCCCCCTTCAACTATCGGGCCTCACCAGGAAAGCCCTGGAGTTGGCCAACGCCATGTGAAGAGAGGGAGATGCGGCGTTGGACCATTTTGAGGAGTTCACCCGCCGTTTCCGGGCAGTCTTCGACCACCCGCCCGAGGGCAGAGCGGAGGGTGAGCGCCTCTACCATATGAGGCAGGAGACGAGGAGCACCCAGGAGTTTGCCCTGGAGTTTAGAACCCTGGATGCCGGCACGGGATGGAACAACAGGGCCCTGATCGACCACTACAGCTGCAATCTGCGCAAGGACGTCCGTCGGGAGCTGGCCTGCAGAGACACCACACTCACTTTCGACCAGCTGGTCGACCTGTCCAGCTGGACAACCAGCTGGCTACTCGCTGACGTCCAGATCGGGGTCTGGTGGTTCCATCATCCCGCACCCCCTCTCCGATACCCTTGGAACTGGGATGGGCGGTGCGCAGGGAGACCGGGGGTGGTTTCCACTCGTGCACCATCTGTGGCCGCAGAGGTCACACTGCTGGTCAGTGCCGCATTGGTTCCTCAGGGAATCGAGGCAGCAGGCAGGGCGCTCTGGCGTCACCCCAGGTGAGCTGGCACTATTCTCACCCAGAGTCCTCTGTTGCACGCATGTTTGTGTCTGTCACTTTTTCTGAGTTTTCCCCGCATTCCCAACATAAGTCGCTCGTAGATTCAGACGTGACTGGGAATTTCATTGATAGAGCGTTAGCTCATAGTTTAGGGACCCCCATTGTTCCCATGGATGTGCCCTTCCCCGTTCACGCCTTAGATTGTGGACCATTGGGGTCAGGGTTAATTAGGGAGGTCACCGCTCCTTTGGGCATGGTGACGCAGGGAGGTCACATGGAGAAAATGTGTCTTTTCCTTATTGACTCTCCTGCGTTTCCTGTGGTGCTGGGCCTACCCTGGTTAGCTTGTCATAACCCCACAGAGGACTTTCACGTGGTGGTCGGGAGAGTGCTCAGCTAGGTGTTTAGGGGTTTCCGTTGGTGCTACTACGGTGAAGAGTCCAAACCAGGTCTCCACTGTGCGAATTTCCCCTGAATATGCCGATTTGGGCTCTCGCCTTCTCTAAAAAGAAGGCGACTCAATTACCATCTCATGGATGGGGTGATTGTGTGATAGATCTCCTGGTAGACGCTGCACTTCCCAGGAGTCACGTGTATCCCCTCTCACAGGCGGAGACGGAGGCTATGGAAAAATATGTCTCCGAATCCCTGCGTCAGGGGTATATTCGGTCCTCCACTTCACCAGCCTCCTCAAGTTTATTTTTTGTGAAGAAGGAGGGAGGTCTGCGTCCGTGTATTGACTACCGGGGTCTAAATCAGATCAAGGGGAGGTATAGATACCCGCTACCGCTCATAGCCACAGCGATAGAGTCAATACACGGGGCCCGCTTCTTCACCAAACTAGATCTCAGGGGCGCTTACAATCTGGTGCATATCCGAGAGGGAGACAACTGGAAGAACGCTTTCAGTACCACTGCTGGGCACTATGAGTACCTCGTCATGCCGTACGGGTTGATGAAAGCGACATTGGTCTTCAAAGCTTTTGTACACAAGATTTTCAAGGATTTTCAAGGGTGCAGTGGTGTATAGTGATGACATTTTGATATACTACCCTGCATGCTCCGAGCATGTGTCCCTGGTGCGCAGGGTGCTTGGTCGCCTGTTGGAGCATGACCTGTACGACAGGGCTGAGAAATGCCTGTTCTTCCAACAGTCCGTCTCCTTCCTAGGGTAACGCATTTCCACGTCAGGGGTGGAGATGGAGGGTGACCGCATTGCAGCCGTGCTTAATTGGCCGACTCCCACCACGGTAAAGGAGGCGCAGCGATTCTTAGGGTTTTCCAACTACTACAGGACGTTTATCCGGGATTTTGGTCAGGTAGCGGCTTCCATTACTTCACCTCTGAAGGGGGGCCCGGTGCGCTTGCAGTGGACAGCTGAGGCGGACAGGGCTTTCAGTCCCCTGAGGGCTTTGTTTACCTCAGCTCCCGTGCTGGCCCATCCAGATCCCTCTTTGGCATTCATAGTGGAGGTGGACGCGTCCGAGGCTGGGATAGGAGCTGTGCTTTCTCAGCGCTCAGGTACGCCAGCGAAGCTCCGTCCTTGTGCCTTCTTTTTGAAGAGGCTCAGCCCGGCGGAGCAAAACTATGACGTGGGGGACTGGGAGTTGTTGGCTGTCGTCAAGGCCCTGAAGGCGTGGAGACGTTGGCTTGAGAGGGCTAGACACCCTTTTCTCATCTGGACTGACCACCGCAATCTGGAGTACATCTGGGCAGCGAGGAGACTGAACCCTCGCCAGGCAAGGTGGGCCATGTTTTTCATCCGTTTTGTGTTTACCCTTTCTTACAGACCAGGCTCCCATGACGTTAAGGCAGACGCATTGTCCAGGCTGTATGACACAGAGGAGTGGCCCATGGATCCCACTCCCATACTCCCCGCCTCTTGTGAATGAATATGTGTTGATATGACAGCAGCAAAATTTGTCAGCTAGTGCTTACATGGTGTGCAATGGCAGTTGGAGCATCTCCATGTCAAATAAACAATGAAAGCTGGTGAGTACGTTGCTGATGTTTTTTGCTTGAGATGTACAGGGCCTGCTTTCTCAATGATGACATTGTCACCTGCTTGTTCTAGCTAAACGGTGCCATCCCTTTCTCTCCCCTGTCTCACAGTTTCATTTGATGGTGTCATGGGCACCTGCTCAGTGCGCACCGTTCTGGGGTATTTTGCGTTTTGGCCTCTGAGGTTGAGATTCAGGATGAGGCTCAGAATCTGAAGAATAATCCTCAGAGATGTCATGATTATTTTCTTCATTTTTCCCCACTTTCTGAGTCATTGCAGCATGTGCATCCATTTGTCTTGGTTTTCTTGCCATTGTAAAATATGTACAGTCTCACTATGCTCAAAGTAGGCCAGAGTAGAGACTGCTTGGATTTGGTGGATTGATATAGTGTAGTACATACCATTTTGAGATTATAAATAGAATAGATCAATACAAAATAATGTTATTCATTCATAATTGGTGATTACATACCTGTAGCTATGCATTGTTCACTTCCCCTCGCTCATCAACTGACATTCTCCCTGTTACTTCATTACTTTTATCCGTTGTTATATATGATTCAGTATAGTTTAAGTTCTGTTTCGAGGCAATTATCGGGGTGATTATCAACTGGGCACGGCATCTTCAACTATCAGGAGAAGGAGGGGAGCAGGCCCTGCTGTCGGGAGGAGGGGCAATGGGGGAAAACCATTAAAAAAATGGCATGCCCTCCCAACTGCAGTTCTGTTTGTGATATTACTATTCTAACGACAGTGTGTTAAATAGACTTCTTTAGGAAAAATCAAGGACAGAGGGGGGCATGATTAAAAAAAAATTGCAGTCTTTTTTTTTGTCATCCATGACAAGTCCAAATGACTGCTTTAGTGGATTTAGCTGTGTTAAGTTTTACCTAAACTCAGTGGTGGTGATTGACACAAATGATCTGACTGTTCCTCCTTACCGTTCAATATGTCTCCTTAGTGATTCATTATTCAGGGTTGATTGCAGCTGTCACAGAAATGACCTGGCTGAGACCCCTCGGGTTACTGTACTGCTCACCTACAGGAGTGATGTATGGTGTTCAGTGTCAGTATCTGACCCTTCTCTCTCTTCTGGCCAGGTGACTAGGATGTGCCAGCTATATTGACACTATAAACACTACTTGTAATGAGTGATGACTGACAAGCAAATTAACATAATCAAAACTGATATATTAGCTAGCCTGTTGTAAACATGAAATTAAAGGCCCCCCGGGGATTTACAGGAACCACATGATATATCCTTACACAACTCACCTCTGTAATTGACTTTAAGGCAACCATGATCTGAATATACTATTACTGTTGTAATGATATGTCACTACAAAATAGGTGCCCTATGTGAGGACAATTAACACCATTGTAATTGTGCTGCTACAAATACCATGGACAAAGAAAGTCATTTTTCTTTTATGTATTCTTGCTCTCTGAGAGATATTGTGGTCAATATCATATACATGCAGTACATAGTCAGTATTGGGTTTTTAAAACAATTTATACCATGGGATTGTTGAATACTCATTTGATATTGGCTTGAAGGGCATTATAGAGTGTGGATTATTTCCCTATAATGCAGAGTATAATTCAATGGTGATGAAGTTATTTCTTACATGATGCATATTTTAGCTGCTTTTGAAAGCAGAAGTCGAATTGAAAACATTATTGCCATTGTTTAATTAGATGTTCATAATAGCAAGCTAGGACTGATTGTTTGGTTAGCTAAACTAGCATGTTTGTTTTGTTACCAAGGCAACTTCTGTAGCTATTTAGTTAATGTGCTAGCTACTTCAGCGGATTTTGTAGAAATAAACACATATCTTGTATGTTCAGTGTTTTACTATATTTGGCACATTTAACAAATGCGCTGAGAGTCGGGAAGCAAGTACAGGGAGTGAGTGTTTAACATAATAAAAGGAACAGAAAACAAGAAACATGAGCAAATCACAAACATGGAACAGAGTCAATAACACCTGAGGAAAGAACCAAGGGGAGTGACAAATATAGGGAAGGTAATCAAGGAGGTGATGGAGTCAAGGTGAGTGTCATGAAGTGCTGGTGTGTGTGATTTTTTAAAAATTTATTAACCTTTAACTAGGCAAGTCCGTTAAGAACAAATTCTTATTTACAATGACGGCCTAGGAACAGTAGTGACAGGTGTGCGTAATAATCAGCAGCCGGGTGACCTAGAGGCCGGAGAGGGAGTATACGTGAAGACACATAGGTGGGACCTAGCTTCTCCATCCATGATAGTGGTCAGTAGGATCAGTGGTGGAAAAAGTACTCAATTTTCATACTTGAGTAAAAGTAAAGATACCTAAATAGAAAATTACTCAAGTAAAAGTAAAATACAACTTGAGTAAAAGTCTAAAAGTACTTGTATCAAAAGAAAATGGATTTGCTAAAATGTACTTAAGTATCAAAAGTAAAAGTATTAACCATTTCAAATTCCTCATATTACGCAAATCAGACGGTACAACTGTCTTTTTATATTTTCATTGGCGAATAGCCAAGGGCACACCAACAATCAGACATAATCTGCAAACAAAGCATTTGTGTTTAGTGAGGCCGCCAGATCAGAGGCAGTAGGGATGACCCAGGGATATTTTCTTGTTAAGTTTGTGAATTGGACCATTTTCCTGTCAAAATGTAACGGCTACTTTTGGTTGTCAGGGAAAATGTATGGAGTATCTTTCTTTAGGAATGTAGTGAAGTGAAAGTAAAAGTTGGCAAAAATATGAATAGTAAAGTCCAGATACCCCCAAAAGGAACTTAAGTAGTACTTGAAAATATTTTTACTTCAGTACTTTACACCACTTAGTGGGATGAAACCTCCTCTTGGAGCGTCACCTTGTGTTCACAGTGGTCTGTGTTCAACTGTTAACATCATAATAAGGCAAATATCAAAAGATCAGAGGTCCTTATGATTGCCTTACATGACATTCTAAACAATCTACAGTTAGAGACCTTTGTACCTGTCCAGAAGAAAGGGTCAGTGGATTTGTATCACTAAATTTGTACACTTGTATTTAGGGAGTTTGTCCCATTCTTCTCTGCAGTTCATCTCAAGCTCTGTCAGGTTGGATGGGGAGCGTTGCTGTACAACTATTTTCAGGTCTCTCCAGAGATGTTCAATCTGGTTAAAGTACGGGTTCTGGCTGGGCCACTTAAGGACATTCAGAGACTTGCCCCGAAGCCACTCATGCGTTGTCTTGGCTGTGTGCTTTGGACCATTGTCCTGTTGGAAGATGAACCTTCACCCCAGTCTGAGGTCCTGAGCACTCTGGAGCAGATTTTCATCAAGGATCTCTCTGTACTTTGCTCCGTTCATCTTTCCGTCGATCCTGACTAGTCTCCCAGTCCCTGCAGCTGAAAAACATCCCCACAGCATGATGCTGCCACCACCATTGCCCTCTCTAGAAGCATGTGTTTCAGACATAAGGAAGTGGATAGGCTGCAAACGTTCTACTTTTAAATTCGGACAAAACAGAGATGCTGGTTCTAGGTCCCAAGAAACAAAGAGATCTTCTGTTAAATCTGACTATTAATCTTAATGGTTGTACAGTCGTCTCAAATAAAACTGTGAAGGACCTCGGCGTTACTCTGGACCTGATCTCTCTTTTGAAGAACATATCAAGACCATTTCAAGGACAGCTTTTTTCCATCTACGTAACATTGCAAAAATCAGAAACTTTCTGTCCAAAAATTATGCAGAAAAATTAATCCATGCTTTTGTCACTTCTAGGTTAGACTACTGCAATGCTCTACTTTCCGGCTACCCGGATAAAGCACTAAATAAACTTCAGTTAGTGCTAAATACGGCTGCGAGAATCCTGACTAGAACCCCAAAAATTGATCATATTACTCCAGTGCTAGCCTCCCTACACTGGCTTCCTGTCAAAGCAAGGACTGATTTCAAGGTTTTACTGCTAACCTACAAAGCATTACATGGGCTTGCTCCTACCTATCTCTCTGATTTGGTCCTGCCGTACATACCTACACGTACGCTACGGTCACAAGACGCAGGCCTCCTAATTGTCCCTAGAATTTCTAAGCAAACAGCTGGAGGCAGGGCTTTCTCCTATAGAGCTCCATTTTTATGGAACGGTCTGCCTACCCATGTCAGAGACGCAAACTCGGTCTCAACCTTTAAGTCTTTACTGAAGACTCATCTCTTCAGTGGGTCATATGATTGAGTGTAGTCTGGCATAGGAGTGGGAAGATGAACGGAAAGGCTCTGGAGCAACGGACCGCCCTTGCTGTCTCTGCCTGGCCGGTTCCCCTCTTTCCACTGGGATTCTCTGCCTCTAACCCTATTACAGGGGCTGAGTCACTGGCTTACTGGGGCTCTCTCATGCTCCGTGGCGGAGATCTTTGTGGGCTATACTCAGCCTTGTCTCAGGATGGTAAGTTGGTGGTTGAAGATATCCCTCTAGTGGTGTGCGGGCTGTGCTCTGGCAAAGTGGGTGGGGTTATATCCTTCCTGTTTGGCCCTGTCTGGGGGTGTCCTCGGATGGGGCCACAGTGTCTCCTGACCCCTCCTGTCTCAGCCTCCAGTATTTATGCTGCAGTAGTTTATGTCGGGGGGTTAGGGTCAGTTTGTTATATCTGGAGTACTTCTCCTGTCCTATTCGGTGTCCTGTGTGAATTTAAGTGTGCTTTCTCTAATTCTCTTTCTCTCTTTCTTTCTCTCTCTCGGAGGACCTGAGCCCTAGGACCATGCCCCAGGACTACCTGACATGATGACTCCTTGCTTTCCCCAGTCCACCTGGCCGTGCTGCTGCTCCAGTTTCAACTGTTCTGCCTTATTCTTATTCGACCATGCTGGTCATTTATGAACATTTGAACATCTTGGCCATGTTCTGTTATAATCTCCACCCGGCACAGCCAGAAGAGGACTGGCCACCCCACATAGCCTGTTTCCTCTCTAGGTTTCTTCCTAGGTTTTGGCCTTTCTAGGGAGTTTTTCCTAGCCACCGTGCTTCTACACCTGCATTGCTTGCTGTTTGGGGTTTTAGGCTGGGTTTCTGTACAGCACTTTGAGATATCAGCTGATGTACGAAGGGCTATATAAATAAATTTGATTTGATTTGATTTGACCATGCTTCACCGTAGGGATGGTGCCAGGTTTCCTCCAGATGTGACTATTGGCATTCAGGCCAAAGAGTTCAATCTTGGTTTCATCAGACCAGAGAATCTTGTTTCTCATGGTCTTAGAGTCTTTAGTTGACTTTCGGCAAACTCCAAGTGGGCTGTCATGTGCCTTTTACTGAGGAGTGGCTTCCGTCTGGCCACTCTACCATAAAAGCCTGATTGGTGGAGTGCTACAGAGATTGCTGTCCTTCTGGAAGTTTCTCCCATCTCCACAGAGAAATTTTGGTCACCTCCCAGACCAAGGCCCTTCTCCCCCGATTGCTCAGTTTGGCCTATGAAGGGTCTTGGTGGTTCCAAACTTATTCCATCTAAGAATAATGAAGGACACTGTGTTCTTAGGGACACAATCCTGTCTCGGAGCTCTATAGACAATTCCTTCGACCTCATGGCTTGGTTTTGCTCTGACATTGGACCTTATATAGACAGGTGTGTGCCTTTCCAAATCATCTCCAAACAATTAAATTTACAACATCAAGTTGTAGAAACAGCAGTGCAGTGCAGACGTGTTTTGTTCGTCCTCTTGTGTACTTTTGTAAATCAATTATACCTTCCGGTAACCTGCCTCACCCAATATGATACGGAACCGCTATTATTTTTTATTTTTTAGACCTTAGAGCCAGAACCACCTAGCCATCAGAAGCTAACCAGCTAATTAGCTATAAGCTATTTAGTCATTGTTAGCCACTGCTAGCGGCCTTTACCTTCTGCACAGATACCAGCCCCCTTTCTTTTTTGTCTGGATAATCCTCGCTAGCCTACCAGTATCGGACTGTCTCAGCACTACAACGCCGGATTCCTGCCGTAAACCCTGGACCATTACTCCTGATCTTCACAGCTAGCTAGCACCCACCGAGTTACCCAGTACCGAAGCTATCCCTGAGGCCCACCTCCCGGCCTACTCAGTTGTTCACCCGGACTCCACCCAAACACGGCTAGAACCCACTACTCCACCGGATCCTCGCCGTAAGCTCTGGAACTTGGCACCGGATCACCGCTGCTACCAAGTGGCTATAGTGGCTAATGCCCCTGCCCTGAAGCAAGCACCAGTTAGCCGTGAGCCAGGCGCATCTTCCGGCTAGCAAACTAAATTACTACAACTACAATACCTCTTTCACCATCTGGCTTGGATCCTTAGTCAACAAGGCGCCCCGCCACACCACCACGACTGGTCTGCCGATGAATACTTCATCCGCTGTGCCTTCAACTGGCCTCAGTCGGAGCAGACGCTTCTACTAGCCCAGGGCTACTAACTTTAATAGTAGTATCGCCCGCATGCTAGCGTAGTAGCGACTACTCCGTGGCTTCCCTGTTCCATCTATTGCTGCCCCTTGGACCCTACCTCTCCCAATCAACACCTATGATTATTTTATGCCTCGCTGCATGTCTCTCTCTATTGTCAATATGCCTTGTATACTATTGTTTAGGTTAGTTGTCATTGTTTTAGTTTAGAATGGAGCCCCTAGTTCCATTCATCATACCTCTGATACTTCCTTTGTCCCATCTCCCACACATGCGGTGACCTCACCCATTATAACCAGCATGTCCAGAGATACAACCTCTCTTATCATCACTCAGTGCCTGGGCTTACCTCCACTGTACCAGCACCCCACCATACCCCTGTCTGCAAATTATGCCCTGAATCTTTTCTACCATGCCCAGAAATCTGCTCCTTTTATTATTTGTCCCCAACGCTCTAGGCGACCAGTTTTGATAGCCTTTAGCCGTACCCTAATCCTACTCCTCATCTGTTCCTCGGGTGATGTGGAGGTAAACCCAGGCCCTGCGTGTCCCCAGGCGCCCTCATTTGCTGACTTTTGTGATCGAAAAAGACTTGGTTTCATGCATGTTAACATTAGAAGCCTCCTCCCTAAGTTTGTTTTACTCACTGCTTTAGCACACTCCGCCAACACTGATGTCCTTGCCGTATCTGAATCCTGACTTAGGAAGGCCACCAAAAATTTCCACACCCAACTAAAACATTTTCCATCAAGTTAGAACTGCCAAAGGGGGAGGAGTTGCAATCTACTGCAGAGATAGCCTGCAAGGTTCTGTCATACTTTCCAGGTCTATATCCAAACAGTTCGAACTTTTAATTTTAAAAATGAATCTCTCCAGAGATAAGTCTCTCACTGTTGCCACCTGCTATCGACCCCCCTCAGCTCCCAGCTGTGCCCTGGACACCATTTGTGACTTGATCGCCCCCCATCTAGCTTCAGAGTCCGTTCTGTTAGGTGACCTAAACTGGGATATGCTTAATACCCCGGCAGTTCTACAATCTAAGCTAGATGCCCTCAATCTCACACAAATCATCAAGGAACCCACCAGGTACAACCCTAAATCTGTAAACATGGGCACCCTCATAGACATTATCCTGACCAACTTGCCCTCCAAGTACATCTCTGCTGTTTTCAATCAGGATCTCAGTGATCACTGCCTCATTGCATGTATCCGCTATGGGTCCGTGGTAAAACAACCACACCTCATCACTGTCAAACGCTCCCTAAAACACTTCTGCGAGCAGGCTTTCTAATCGACCTGGCCCGGGTATCCTGGAAGGATATTGACCTCATCCCGTCAGGCGAGGATGCCTGGTCATTCTTTAAAAGTAATTTCCTCACCATCTTAGATAAGCATGCCCCATTAAAAAAATGCAGGACTAAGAACAGAATCCCACTGTACCTTCTCCACTGTGTAATCCTGTTTCCGAGCCGGTCACGGGTGCACCTCAGCCACGCTCAAGGTACTAAACGATATCATAACCACCATCGATAAAAGACAGTACTGTGAAGCCGTCTTCATCGACCTGGCCAAGGCTTTCAACTCTGTCAATCACCGTATTCTTATCGGCAGACTCAATAGCCTTGGTTTTTCTAACAACTGCCTCGCCTGGTTCACCAACTACTTTGCAGACAGAGTTCAGTTTGTCAAATCGGAGGGCATATTGTCCGGACCGCTGGCAGTCTCTATGGGGGTACCACAGGGTTCAATTCTCGGTCCGACTCTTTTCTCTGTATATATCAATGATGTCGCTCTTGCTGTGGGTGATTCCCTGATCCACCTTTACGCAGACAGCACCATTCTGTATACTTCTGGCCCTTCCTTGGACACTGTGCTAACTGACCTCCTAACAAGCTTCAATGCCATACAACACTCATTCCGTGGCCTCCAACTGCTCTTAAACGTTAGTTAAACCAACATCACCAACCTGGACTGTTCCAACCTAGAATATGTGGACAACTATAAATACCTAGGTGTTTGGTTAGACTGTAAACTCTCCTTCTAGACTCATACTAAACATCTCCAATCCAAAATAAAATCTAGAATTGGCTTTCTATTTCGCAAACAAAGCCTCCTTCAACCACGCCGGCAAACTTACCCTAGTAAAACTGATTATCCTACCGATCCTCGACTTCGGCGATTTCATCTACAAAATAGCTTCCAATACTCTACTCAGAAAACTGGATGCAGTCTATCACAGTGCCATCCGTTTTGTTACCAAATCACCTTATACCACCCACCACTGCGACCTGTATGCTCAAGTTGGCTGGCCCCCGCTACATGTTCGTCACCAGACCGACTGGCTCCAGGTCATCTATAAGTCTATGCTAGGTAAAGTTCTGCCTTATCTCAGTTCACTGGTCACGATAACAACACCCATCCGTAGCACACGTTCCAGCAGGTATATCTCACTGATCATCCCCAAAGCTAACACCTCATTTGGCCCCGTTTCCTTCCAGTTCTCTGCTGCCAGTGATTGGAACGAATTGCAAAAATCGCTGAAGTTGGACTTTTATTTCCCTCACCATCTTTAAATATCAGCTATCTGAGCAGTTAGCCGATCACTGCAGCTGTACATAGTCCATCTGTAGATAGCCCACCCAGTCTACCTACCTCATCCCCATACTGTTTTTATTTACTTTTCTGCTCTTTTGCACACCAGTATATCTACTTGGACATCATCATCTGCTCATTCATCTGCTCAGTGTTGATCTGCTAAATTGTAGTTACTTTTTCCTATTGCCTACCTCCTCATGCCTTTTGCACACACTGTATATAGACTTTCTTTTTTTTCTACTGTGTCATTGACTTGATTATTGTGTTATTGGTGTAAGGGTTGTCGTCGGGAGAAAGAGAGGACCAGGGTGCAGCGTGGTAAGTATTCATTGTAATTTAATAAAGAATGAATACTGAAACAAAAAACAATACACAACAAATGAACAGTCCTGAACGGTGCAACAAAACACAGAACAGAAAATAAACACCCACAAACAAAATGGGGAAAACAGGCTACCTCGACTGCCCACCCCAACTCATGCCCTGACCATTTTTTATTTATTTCACCTTTATTTAACCAGGTAGGCAAGTTGAGAACAAGTTCTCATTTACAATTGCGACCATACTAAAACAACAAAGACAAAACAAAGGAACTAAGGTCAGAATGTGACAATTGGCTTGTTTATTGTTTATTCCATGTGTAACTCTGTGTTGTTGTCTGTGTCACACTGCTTTGCTTTATCTTGGCCAGGTCGCAGTTGTAAATGAGAACTTGTTCTCAACTAGCCTACCTGGTTAAATAAAGGTGAAATAAAATTTAAATTAAAAAAAGAGTAAGATGAAGACTAACTGAAGGCTGGACCTAAAGGGATGGGTGACAGAGGGGAACAAATTCCCCTGAGCCTGAACAAATATAATGACAAAATGTATACATCTGTAGGAATAATTTAATGAATCATCCCTTCCATGTTTTTTTAACCACCACTTATAATCTTAAATCCCAAAATTGAATTTTTGTTTTAGGTTTCCCGCAATGTGTCATCACTTCAAAGGCCCTGTGTCCAAGTCTGGGTTCTGAAGTCAAAAGCTGAATGCCTGGTTTGTGTCAGATGAATGAATGCTGTGGTTTATTTCCCTTTGGAACACATTGGCAATCATCCCGTTTCTCCCCCTCCCCTTAACCCTCCCTACCCCTTTGACCCCTCCTCCTCCCAAGCTGAAACACTCTCATTAAGAAGGCCTCCTGGACAAAAACAGCGGAGGGAATGATTAATTAGGATGTGGCTTGTTAAAATCTCATCGCCCTCAGCTCTGTTTTGATGCTGAAAACATTTGCAAGCCCTGGAGGTGCGGTTCTTCCATTGTGCCTGTGGAGAGATTCAAAGAAAGAAAAGGAGAAAGAGACAGATCGAGAGGGAGAGACAGACAGAGAGAGAGAGAGAGAGAGGGAGAGACAGACAGAGAGAGAGAGAGAGGGAGGGAGGGAGGGAGGGAGGGAGGGAGGGAGGGAGGGAGGGAGGGAGGGATATAGATAATGGGAGAGAGAGAGAGAGAGAGAGAGAGAGAGAGAGAGAGAGAAAAAAAAATATATATCATGGGAGAAAGAGAGATAGAGAGAGAAACTGAGGGATATACAGAGAGAGAGGGAAACGGAGACAGGGAGCCAGATCGCGAGAGAGGGAGAGAAACAGAGAGCGAAAGAGACAGAGAAAGCGGGAGGTGGGTGTCACACATGTCTATTCTCTGCCCTGTCTCACTGTGCCATATGAGGAAGAGAAGAGGAAGTCCTTACAAAGCTACTTACAGTTAAGTGTTTAGGGCAAAAAATTGCAGAGCAAAGTCTGTAAAGCTGTGAAACATGACTGTTATTGCCACCATTGGCAGATTTCGGCGGAGCTCTGATGGGAAAATTAAAATAATATTGTGCATTCTTGTGCAGGGAAAGATGTCCCATGTTAAATCATTCCACACGGATGGCTAGTGGACTCATGCCAGTAAAGAAAATCTTCATGGAATAAGAGAGGGAAAATATAGCGAATGTGAAAAAGAGAGCGCGCTGTTGTAATTATAACCAGTTTGTTGTGCTCCTCCCAATCCTGGAGATTATGATATTCTATTTTAAGATATTGTAATTATTTCAACATTGCACCAAAACAAAAAGAGAAATACCATATGTTTGATCAGATTCTATAATCCATTGTGAATTCATAGTGTCAAAGGTCAGACGGGAAAACAATAAGTCAGTTTGTTGCCAAGTGAGGCTTACAAAGCTACGTCATGGATTTGCTATATGACAAAAAAACTGAACTCTGTTGTTTCCAATATATTATTGTGACACTTTTGTGTCTACTGACATGTATAGGCATGGTTTGCAGATGCATTATAGAGCTATAGAGCAATAGAATGACAAATAGTCCATAAAATGTACCCAAAGGTGAATCAACATTCAAATCTTTATGTGTCAACTAGTCATACACTAGTGCTTTGATGTGAGAGATCTAAAACCAGGAACCGACTTGATTGAGACAAATGGGAGCGTGTATGAATCCTGACAGTATACTCATCCCAGCTGGCAAAGCTGCTTGAAATGACATCATTACAACCTGTCGGTTATTATTTAAGAGAGGATGCCCGTGAAGCCGGTGTTAGGAGGATATATTGGCACGGTGTTGTAAGGCCCGAGACAAAGTCGAAGGCCTGCAAACCGTGTCAATATATCCTCCAAACACTGGCTTCGAGGTCATTATCACTTTTATACAACAGATTACCAACATATTCAAATAATGATTGAAATATTTTCATTAAAAACGTTATTTTGATTAATTTATTTATACAATTTCATCCTTCCACAGGATATAGTCCCAACACAAATCTAGGGTTGCTACCCAAGCCGGCTGGTCGTTCGTTCTATTGGTTTGGTTGCCAGAGACAAAACCCAGTCATTCGTTTTAAATGATCCATTGCCATACTGGCTGGCAATATTCTTATACCTTGCTTGGTAGCTAGTCAACTACAATAAGCTTCCAGTCACATCAAACAGTGCAGCCAGAATAACAGCAAAGTAACTGCATTTGTATTTTTTCTAAGCTGTTTTCTAGTGACATTTATTTGGAGACATCTATAACAATGAGCTAATGAGGCGTCATTTTGCCTGGCATAGAAAATGTGCTCACTTGTCAGGACACTGTTGTTCAGATGATCTAGCCAACAACACAGCTAACACAATCACTTCAAACTGAAGCTGGAAAGATTGTAAACTAGCTGCACTTCGTTTAGTTTGACCTTTTTTCAATTTACATGTCTTTGAATATATCCATAAAACCTATGCCAGTTGATTCATGATTTTTGACTGGCTGAGAAACGCTGCCTGTCTGTCCGTATCGTCTCAACTCTTGACACGTTCCTTACTATGCGACAGTTGGAGATCGAATTTCAGTATTGAAACAATGTTGCAAATGTCAGAGAGACAGACAGCAAGGTTTAAACAAATCTCTGCTGTTGAAAATGAAATGTTAGTATAAAAGAAATCTGAGATAATGTCAACATGCTTTTTATGGTGGAGGTCAAGTTCATAGATAGCCTGGCTGGGCTGATGAGACAGTGGATTGCACAGTCAGATGGAACTGAGTAAATAGACATTTTAATGTCATCAATTTAGCCGTTGGTAAGCTCTAGACCACATTTTCATCTATATTCTTCGTAGCTGTCTATTTACCACCACAAACCAATGCTGGCGCTAAGACCACACTCAATGAGCTGAATATGGCCATAAACAAACAGTAAAACCCTCATCCAGAGGCGGCGCTCCTAGTGTCCGGGGACTTTAATGCAGGGAAACTTAAATCTGCTTTACCTCATTTCTACCAGCATGTTAAATGTGCAACCAGAGGGGGGAAAAAAGCTCTAGACCACCTTTACTCCACACAAAGGCATGCATACAAAGCTCTCCTTCACCCTCCATTTGGCAAATCTGACCATAATTCTATCCTCCTGATTCCTGCTTACAAGAAAAAAATTAAAGCAGGAAGCAACAGTGACTCAGTCAACAAAAAAGTGGTCAGATGAAGCAGATGCTAAGCTACAGGACTGTTTTGGCTGGCTTCATCAATAAGTGCATCGATGACGTCGTCCCCACAGTGACTGTATGTACATACCCCAACCAGAAGCCATGGATTACTGGCAATATCCACAGTGAGCTAAAGGATAGAGCTGCAACTTTCAAGGAGCGGGACTCTAACACGGAAGCTTATAAGAAATCCTGCTATGCCCTCCAACAAACCATCAAACAGGCAAAGCGTCAATACAGACAGGACTAAGATTGAATCGTACTACACCGGTTCCGAAACTCGTCCGATGTGGCAGGGCTTGCAAACTATCAAAGACTACTAAGGGAAGCACAGCCAAGAGCTGACCAATGACGCGAGCCTACCAGGCAAGCTAAAATACTTCTATGCTCGTTTCGAGGCAAGTAACACTGAAACATGCATGAGAGCATCAGCTGTTCCGGACAACTGTGTGATCATGCTCTCCGCAGCCGATGTGAGTAAGACCTTTAAACAGGTCAAAATTCACAAGGCTGCAAGGCCAGACGGATTACCAGGACGTGTACAAACTGGAAAGTGTCTTCACTGATATTTTCAACCTCTCCCTGTCTGAGTCTGTAATGCCAACATGTTTCAAGCAAACCACCATAGTCCCTATGCCAAAAAACACTAAGGTGCCTAAATGACTACCGACCAATAGCACTCACGTCTGTAGCCATGAAGTGCTTTGAAAGGCTGGTCATGGCTCACATCAACACCATTATCCAAGAAACCCTAGGCTGTAACGGCTTTCTTCTTCCTCCTTCTCTGACGAAGAGGTGGAATAAGGATCGGACCAAAATGCAACGTGGTTCGTTCGATACATATTTAATTATGACGAAACACGAACAATACAAAACAACAAACGTCGAAAAACCAAAACAGCCCTGACTGGTGCAACAAACACAGAGACAGGAACAATCACCCACAAACACACAGTGAAACCCAGGCTACCTAAATATGGTTCCCAATCAGAGACAACGATAATCACCTGACTCTGATTGAGAACCGCCTCAGGCAGCCATAGACTAATCTATACACCCCACACAACCCCAAGACGAAACACACTACAAATAAACCCATGTCACACCCTGGCCTGACTCAATAAATGAATATAACATAATAAATATAGACCAGGGCGTGACATAGGCCCACTCCAATTTCCATACCGTCCCAACAGATCCACAGATGATGCAATCTCTATTGCACTCCACACTGCCCTTTCCCACCTGGACAAAATAAACACCTATGTGAGAATGCTATTCATTGACTACAGCTCAGCTTTCAACACCATAGTGCCCTCAAAGCTGGAACTAAACACCTCCCTCTGCAACTGGATCCTGGACTTCCTGATGGGCCGCCCCAATATGATAAGGGTAGGTAACAACACATCCACCATGCTGATCCTCAACACGGGGCCCCTCAGGGGTGCGTGCTCAGTCCCCTCCTGTACTCCTTGTTCACAAATGACTGCATGGCCAAGGACGACTTCAACACCATCATTATCAGCGGTAGGCCTGAGAGCTTCAAGTTCCTTGGCGTCCACATCACCAACAAACTAACATGGTTCAAGCACACCAAGGCAGTCGTGAAGAGGGTACGACAAAACCTATTCCCCCTCAGGAGACTGAAAAGTTTTGGCATGGGTCCTCAGATCCTTAAAAGGATCTACAGCTGCACCATCGAGAGCATCCTGACGGGTTGCATCACTGCCTGGTATGGCAACAGCTCGGTCTCCGACTGCAAGGCATCAGTACATCACTGGGGCTAAGCTTCCTGCCATCCAGGACTTCTATACCAGGCGGTGTCAGAGGAAGGCCCTAAAAATGGTCAAAGACTCCAGCCACCCTAGTCATAGACTGTTCTCTCTACTAAGGCACTGCAAGCGGGACCGGAGCACCAAGTCTAGGTCCAAGAACCTTCTAAACAACTTCTACGCCCAAGCTATAAGACTCCTGAATATCTAATCAAATGGCTAACCATACTATTAGCATTGCCCCCCCTCCCCCCTCTTTTACGCTGCTGCTACTCTCTGTTATTATCTATGCATAGTCACTTTAATAACTGTACCTACATGTACATATTACCTCAATTACCTCGACTAATCGGTGCACTCGCACATTGACTCTGTACCGGTACCCCCTGTATATAGCATCGCTAAAACTGCATTGTTGGTTAAGGGGTTGTATGTAGGCATTTCAATGTAAGGTCTAAACCTGTTGTATTCGGTGCATGTGACAAATAAAATTTGATTTGGTAACTTGTGGAATAGACACTGGATGGAATGCAGTTTTAACCAATCAGCATTCAGGATTAGACCCACCCGTTGTATAAAAGGTTGTAATGATGTCATTTCAACTAGTTATCATTCCATCTACCACCAATGTGTATGACATGGGTAACCAACAACATACTTTGTTAATGTACAGTGTCTATTTTGTATACAGCAGTTTTGTGTGTCTTAGACAATTTTCCCCTCGGGGACATTGAAGTTCATCCTATTTGTCCTATCCTATGTCACTGCCCACAGAATTAGTTCAGCAGCATTGTACCATTTGTCCAGGTTAAAATATCTGTGTTTTGTGTGGAAGAAATGATAAACACATTTTGGAATTGTACTAAAACATGTAAATCCCACTCTAATGGTACATGACATAGCAGGCTTAGAGCTCGATGCATCTGGCATCAGATTGATCCAACTCTCCTGAAGTGAAGTCCTTAGGTAGCGTGAGTGAGCATCATCAAACCTGCATGTCAGTTTCCATGCTATGTGAGCGTTATCTCTTAAAATGGATTTACTACTGTGACATTGACAAGTCCCCATAAATCAGTAGTTATTTCCTATCAGCCTTTTTTTTGTTATTTAACTAGGCATGTCACTTAAGAACAAATTCTTATTTTCAATGACGGCCGAGGAACAGTGGGTTAACTGCCTTGTTCAGGGGCCAAAAGACAGATTTTTACCTTGTCAGCTCGAGGATTTGATCTTGCAACGTTTTGGTTACTGGTCCAACGCTCTAACCACTAGGCTACCTGCCGCCTTGATACATACCTCTGAATGAATGTGCCAGTAAAATAAGTAGGCCTCCTATGGTAGCATGGTACTACTATATGTCTGCAATCTTCTTATCTTGGTATGGATAATTCCATATGGATTCTGTCAGTGTTTCCCTACATGGAGGTCCCGCCAGTGAAAGCCTACAATAGCATCTGGAAACACTCACTTCGTTTAACTGGTAGGTCAGAGGAACATTTGACAAGCTATGGGAACCCAAAAACATTTCAGGACTAATGGATGAGGTTCGACTGAACCTTAGAGAGGGTTTCTCAGGTACACTACATTAGCAGAAGTCTGTGGACACCTGCTCATCGAACATCTCATTCCAAAACCATGGGCATTAATATGGAGTTGGTCCCTCCCCTTTGCTTCTATAACAGCCTCTATAACAAACTGTTGCCACACAGTTGGGAAGCACAGAATCATCTAGAATGTCATTGTATGGTGTAGCACTAAGATTTCCCTTTGCTGGAACTAAGGGGCCAAGCCAGAACCATGAAAAACTGCCCCAGACCATTATTAATTACCCCCAAACTTTACAGTTGGCACTATGCATTAGGGCAGGTAGCATTCTCCTAGCATCTGCCAAACCCATATTCGTCCGTCGGATTACCATATGGTGAAGCGTGATTCATCACTCCAGAGAACGCGTTTCCACTGCTCCAGACTCCAATGGCGGCGAGCTTTACAACACTCCAGCTGACACTTGGCATTGTGCATGGTGATGTTAAGCTTGTGTTTGGTTGCTCACTTCAGCACTCTGCTGTCACGTTCTGTGAGCTTGTGTGGCCTACCACTTTGTGGCTGAGTCGTTGTTGCTCCTACACATTTCCACTTCACAATAACAGCACTTACAGTTGACGGGGCACTCTAGCAGAGCAGAAAATTGACAAACGGACTTGTTCGAAAGGTGGCATCCTATGATGGTGCCACGTTGAAAGTCACTGAGCTCTTTAGTAAGGCTATTCTACTGCCATTGTTTGTCTACGTAGATTGCATGGCTGTGTGCTCGATTGTATACACCTGTCAGCAACGGGTGTGGCTGAAATAGTCAAATCCACTCATTTGAAGGGGTGTCCACATACTTTTGTATATATAGTGTATGGTAGGGCTAGCCTGAGAATATACCTGTCTGTGATGAAGAGATTACCAACACAAGACCATTGAAATATACTTATTTCATATTTTTTATTTTACACAACATAACAACACAGCAGATGTTGTTTCTATGTACAGTTTTTTTGTGCCTTTAAACAAAGGCAATATCAATGTCATTGAAAAGAAAGCTTGAATTTGTCTTGAAAAAATATCAATTTAAGAAGAGGCCAAGTAACAAGTCTTTGATAGTTTTTTTTGTATTGTCTCTATATGCAGGAAATGTTATTTCCTTGTAATAGAAAGGCTTTTTGTGAAATCGCTCTTGTTCCTCTCGATCCCACATCCTGTTTCAGGGACAGCTGAATTCCTGTTGGTACTCCTGGCAAAAGGACAACTGTTATGCAAAGGTAAGGCACCAATGCTTTTCTCTTGCCACAACTTTAACAGTGGGACTATGTAATGTATAAGTGGACAGGTATGTTGGTTTTCTTTTTCTCAATGTTTTCCTTTTTCGTTTCTTTGTTGTATGGGTATGAAAACACTGCTGAGCTCTGGGCTCCGAGCCCTCCTGGAGATTTTCTCCATCGGAGGAAAGCAGGGATGCAATTCTGATTCCTACAAGGCAAGCATCCATTTTATTGTTGGTCTTTGAAAATAAAAGTAAACTGAAACCCGAGGAGAAAAAAAAGAAAATGGTTCAAAAACAGATTTCCCAACTCTCACACACACACACACACACACACACACACACACACACACACACACACACACACACACACACACACACACACACACACACACACACACACACACACACACACACACACACACACACACACACACACGTCACACAGTGCTTTCTAGAATCCACTCTGAACTGGAAAAGGTGGCCTTCACACTGTCTATATCTTCCTGTTGAAGTACAATCTCGTTCATGGACATACTCCGATTAGACCACATATTCCCAAATTGTGTTGTCCCAACATAGCAGTGGTGCTTGGACGAGTCCTCGTTTAGAGAGTACCTACGTTTGGCCCTCACCCCTTCCACCGGTAAGGTCAGGTACTTGGAAGAGGGTCTGGGGTGTGCACGTCTCAATATGGGGGTGTCCTTGACACTCGAAAAGGGTAGGGTGGAGTGGAATACTGGGGCGCACGGCTGCTCCAGAGCCGTGGAGTTGTTGCGGTTGGTATTCTGGGTCTCAGCGTTGGGGAGGGCCTCTATATTGGGCTCAGGGGTGGCAGCAGCAGCGTAGGGCTTTGGTGCAGGCTTGCGCTTTGGCTTCAGAGACCCTGAGGATCCAGGTGTGTTCCAGCTTTGGGTCACCTGGGACGTAGCAGTAGAACAGTCTGGGAGAGAGGTCTCGGACGAGTGCGTTAGCGTGTCTGACGCGTGGCCAACAGCCTTTAGACATCCTCCACCCCCTCCGTCTGACCCTCCCATGGCCTGCTTGGACACAGAGGGTGTGACAGTGCACCCCTGAGACTGCGCCCCGTTGGTCTGTGAGTGGACGTTGGTGACAAGGGTGCCTTTGCCCGAGTTAGTGGTGTTGCAGACCTTGTAGCGAATCATGAGGATGATGATGAAGACGAGGACAGAGGCCACGATGATGCCACCGATGATGATGATCATGGTGCCTCCCAGGAACTGGGACTGCATGAAGTGACAGCGCAGGTACTCAGACTCGGTGGTGAACTGGACACAGCCCACCACGCGGGTGGCGGTGAGTGAGGTGATACCGTCGTCATAGATGGCCAGAACACACAGGTCGTATGACGTCCCAGCAGCCAGGTTGTTGACTAGGAAGTTTTTGCTTGTGGGGGGAATCATTCTGAGAGGAGAGAAGGACAAAGGAAAGATATGTCAATGTGGATTTAAATGAAATGTGTTATAAAGACAATTCATGTCATTAATGCATACTCTTTTCTTACCAATTGTTAAAATGTACTTCTGTTTCTGGCAAGCAATTTCATATAGTCTTAAAACAATGCTAGTTGCTGCATTTGATAAATATTGTTATATAATATCTCATTATCCCAAAACTACAAGGCTAATAAAAATGAATATATTTTTGGAGAGCAATGAAACATAAAATGTTCAAAGACAACATAAACAACCTCAAGATGTTACAGCATTGTGTGTGCAATATTCCTGTATAACATTAGACAGCATACATTGACTAGGTGAATGCTAATGTTATTTATATTCCTGAATATTGTTTGACCTCTAATGTTGTCTTTGCCATTGTGGTGTTTTTTTATTTGGAAGAAAGTGGCCAAGAAAGCAGCATTTATTGGTGGCTAGCTGTGTTATTATCTCTCTTATTAAAGTTGGCCTCGCTATGTCTGCCTAGGACTGTTCACTCTAAGAACCAGCAAGGACTCATTTAATGAACAACGCTCTCAGGCCTGTCCATTCCTTCCCTCTTTTTTAACCATCTTCTGACAAATATTTGGAGAATTTAATGTTCTTAAATAACTGCCATAAAATTCTGAACAGTTAACACATTGATACATTCTAGAAATGGCTGACAAATGGAAAGACTAAGCCAGTCATGGTCTTTTTCGAGTGAAGAGATATCCATTTTTACATTTACATTTTAGTCATTTAGCAGACGCTCTTATCCAGAATGACTTACAGTAGCGAGTGTATACATATTCATCACTATACAAAAATGAGTTACAACAACATTACTTGGCAGAGATTGTCATTGTCATTTAAAAATGCTTAGCTTTATCGATCTTTCAAACTGTGACAGTCACAGAATAACCAGTAAATACTGTATTTATTTTCCCTTTCTTTGTTGTTTATGATTTTGCGATGGTCAAAACCACATGGAACTGACTGCATTGCCAAAGAAATTCAAGTAATTGAATCCTTTCATACAGAAGGCTTAGCTTATGGCAGGCACGTAACGTGGCTCTCTACCAGTAGAGTATGGTACATTGTCAAGAAAATTACTGTGCAGCTATTAAAATGTAAAAGATAAAAACAATGGCACCCAAAAAGTAAACAACACTTCCACTGATTCATTTACTATTAACATTTGCTGAGCCTGAGGTTGTCAAACCAAGATAATGTAGGCTGACTTCACATGCAGGTTGACATCCTTGACATCAACCAACAGTCATCGGGCAATGTGCACAGCACATCTCCATCCAGCCATGTCATCGAAATCTACAGCTAATGGAAAGTTTTTCTTATTTTAGTTTAAAAATATTTAAAATCACATGAGACACAGACGAGACATAATTTTAACAAAATTGCTATGTTAGCCTGGGTGTGTTTATTGGACAATAACAAGGAAATTGGGACCATTTAATTTGAATGAAGCTGTTTCTTTTATGCCTTAAGCACATCGGAGCCAGGTATTACCTGCCCCACAGGACTTTTTACTGGCTAAAATGGCCCAAGTTAGAGTGCTTTAAAAGAGGCTCATTCTCCTGATTTGTGTGCACATAAAAGCTTGCTGTACAATTTGCTTGATGCCCACATTTTTTAATCACCCCCCCATTGAGTAATAAATATGCTTGAAAGGAAAATGACTGTGTGCAGGTGAAACAACCAGAGGAGCAACTTTGGTTTTAGAAGTGGGGGGGGCATAATTATAATTTTTTCATCCAGTAAGTTAAACACTCCAAATAGCCTACCGAACTGCTCGGAGGTGTCCGCATGGTCCTAAATCATACCGTTGCCTCATTTTGTATCATATTCCAATTCTAAAACTTGGGGGGACAAAAATTCAATTTCAGAATGTGGGGGGGACATGTCCTCCCTGTCTCCAGTGAAAGTTGTGCCCCTGGAAATAACTATAGAGAAAACTGTAGTAAAACCGAAATGGCCTGTGCTTGTGGGATATATAGACAGGAGACATGCTATTCAAAAGGTCAATGTGATCCTTCATATACACACAAGAACACAAACTCAGTACTAGTGAGAGGGAAACATTTGATGTTGTAGTTGTGTGAAGCTTTAAATAAGTTATTTTTAAGACTATGTTAGTGGAAAATGAGGTTCAATGCAGAACCTGAAGATACGCTAATGTTAGAAACCCTTTAAAAAGAAGCCTGGTGTTGCCACTCCCAACTCTCTGAGGATAGATGCTGCAGGTGGCCATTACACGCCCTATGCTCAAAAGATATAGGACTGGTTTCCATTCATGCCTCTACAGGCAAAGAGAGCAAAGGGATGGATCCTTCCCTATTAGATCAACATAAAAAAGTGACAGATGTATTTGTTAATGAACCGCAGATGGTTTCTTCCTGCCCATTGGAATTCTCCAACTACATAAATCCATGTACTGCATGTGCCCATTGCAATTCCAGTTAGTTGTAGTTGTTGAGACTGAAATAGCCATTTTACTGAGGACCTTCAAAATTCAATAATATCCTATTTACATCACAGAGAAAACAGGCTGGTTATGTGCTGCTTCACGATGCAGAGTTCAGCTCATCTTAATCTATATGAAATCATGACTGAGAGACTGCTGTCTTTCTTTGATCCCACTGCCACACAGCCCGCCTGCTCTGAGCCAATGCGGGGATGTGAGTTTTGCTTTGCAGGGGTTTTACTAATTAATTTTCAAGGATTACAAAGGATCTAAAACAGATGTAATAACATTGGGATTTGGTTTTTGTAATTCCACTCTCATGTATTTTTTGAAAATATTTGTATGTTTACTCAATTCTGTTGTGCAAATACAATCGCTCACTGTACAACAGCCTAACATCAAATGTAATAGATTACAATCCCACAAATCTAGCATGAGCTACTAGCTAAACAGCTTTAAATCTCAGATTTTGGCTACCGTAATTGCAATTGAATATTGGTTGATTTTAAAGATGTTGAAAGCCTATAAAAAACATTTTGGGTTTGCATGGTGTGTGAATGTGATTGAGAAAAAATATATATTATGCACAGATGAATCTCCATGAAAACATCTCTGAACCAATACTATAAGTGCACTTGATTGAAATGAAATCACCACGAATTTCATACACAAATCCGGTCAATAAAATTACCAAGAGGGGATTGAACGGAACCTACCTGTAAACGAGAGAGTCATCATAACTGCCATTGTACTGAATCTGGAACATCCGGATCCCAGGTATATTCCTCTGGAAGTTGAACTTGATCAGCGCAGTGGAGGACGTGGCCTCGGCGATGACCACCCGTTTATCTGTGCTAGTTTTGGTGTCTCCAGTGTGGTTGCTGCCGTTGGCCCCAGCCCTGGTGGATGTGGAGATGTCCGAGGAGCCAGGGTCAGGCTCCTGGATGTTGTTGGTGCTGTTGGAGATGTGTGGGAGTTTGATAATCAGCAGCTCCACAGTCTGATGTGCCTCACCTGCCGGGTTGGACGAGATGCAGGTGAAGGATCCTGTGTCCTTCACTGTGCTGATCAGAATATCCAGGCTGCCGTTGGTGTACACAAGCGTTCGGGAGGAGTTTGCCACCAGCTTCCCCTCTGGGGAGATCCAGTGTATGGCAGGCTCAGGGTCCCCCCGGGCCTTGCACCTCAAGACCACCCTCTGGCCTTCCAGCACCCGCATCTCATGGGAATGCCGGGTGATGAGAGGAGGTTCACACAGGAACTCCTCCTCAGGTATAGACCAGAAGTAGCGTCCGGAGAGATGCTGCGGTGAGGCGCATGTCTCCAGATCATCCTCTCGGCTCAGGCGCCTCAGCCACAGCAGCTCACAGTTGCAGTGCAGTGGGTTCCCACCAAAGCTCAGCGCGAACGAGGGAGAGTTCATGATCCCAGACGTGGCCAAAACCTGGGCCCGCTGGAACAGAGGATCAGGAGGGAGTTTCTGTAACTTATTAGAGGTCACGTCCAAGCGGTTGAGCTTTTGGAGAAGAGAGAAGGTCCCCTCAGGAATGTAGTCGATCATGTTGTGGTCAAGGCTGAGGGTGGCAAGGCTGGTCATCCTCTGGATAGCTTCCCAGGGGATGGACTCCAGGTTGTTGTAGGACAGGTCCAGCTCCTCCAGGGCCAGCAGGTCATTGAAGGCCCCCAGGTGGATCAAAGTCAGCTGGTTGTTGTTGAGGATGAGGTGGTGCAGTTTGGACATGCCGCTGAAGGTGTCATTGGCTATCCGGGTTAGACGGTTGCTGTTCAGGTGCAAGGCGCGGAGGTTCTCCAGGTCAGCAAATGCATGCGGCGTGATGAAGCTAATGGTATTCCTGGACAGGGTAAGGTCCTGCAGCCTGGTCATGTTGGCAAAGTCTTTCCTTTTGATGCTGGTGACAAAGTTGTCGGCCAGCCGCAGCTCCACAGTGTGCCTGTCAATGTTCGGGGGGGCAAAGAGGAGCCCTTTTTTGGCACAGAGGGTTGCGAGGTTGGGAGATAGTATTTGACAGACACAGCGCTTCGGACAGATCTGGGCCTTCACTGCTATTCCGATAACCAACAGACAGACCAGCAGTTTTTCCATTGTAAGTCAGGTTCAAACACCTGCAACATAAGACAGAGAGAGGGAGAGAAAAATAGATAATTTATCATCTGAGCTGGATTATTTCATTCATTTCATGACACCAGCAGTGACACTGACAGCCTGAGTCAAAGATGCTCTGATACTTAGTTATATTTCACCTCAGTCTTGAACATCCATTTGTATAATGTGTCCATTTAGTAGGACAATACCCAGGAGTCAAAACTTGTTGAAATGACACCAGTATAACTAGAAATTGATTGAGGTCAGTACAAATTGTTGAAAGTACATCAGTACAACTAGAAATTACATCAGTACAACTAGAAAGTGGTTGAAATGACATTAGTACATCTATAAACTGGTTGAAATGATGTCAATACAACAAAAAATGGGTTAAATAACGTCAGTACAACTATAAACTGGTTAAATAACGTCAGTACAACTATAAACTGGTTAAATAACGTCAGTACAACTATAAACTGGTTAAATAACGTCAGTACAACTATAAACTGGCTAAATAACGTCAGTACAACTATAAACTGGTTAGATAACGTCGGTACAACTATAAACTGGTTAAATAACGTCAGTACAACTATAAACTGGCTAAATAACGTCAGTACAACTATAAACTGGTTAAATAACGTCAGTACAACTATAAACTGGTTAAATAACATCAGTACAACTATAAACTGGTTAAATAATGTCAGTACAACTATAAACTGGTTAAATAACGCCAGTACAACTATAAACTGGTTAAATAACGTCAGTACAACTATAAACTGGTTAAATAACGTCAGTACAACTATAAACTGGTTAAATAACGTCAGTACAACTATAAACTGGTTAAATAACGTCAGTACAACTATAAACTGGTTAAATAACATCAGTACAACTATAAACTGGTTAAATAACGTTGGTACAACTATAAACTGGTTAAACAACATCAGTACAACTATAAACTGGTTAAATAACATCAGTACAACTATAAACTGGCTAAATATTCGAACAGAAAGAAGAAATGTGTGTTTACATGAATCACTAGCCTGTCCATACACTATAGTTCCGAACAGAGCTGTTTACTTTTAAACACATCCCCTGCTGCTCTGCTCTCTACCCCCAGAGTGAGTAATGTTATCCCTGTGTTGGGGTCACTCACTCAGCATTAGAAGTGTGTGGGGTTGCCGAACAGAGGAGCTGTTTCATCTTGCTTAAGCCTGTTCTGTGGACTGCAGCAGACACATCTAGCACATGACCTTGATATGCGGGAAGGTATCACCGCCGTAATTACACTGAGGAAAGTATGGAATGACAAGATAAGTGTCTCGCTACTCTCTCAGCCTGGCTGGCTGCCTGCCTGGCTACCTGGCTGGCTGCCTGGATACCTGGCTGCCTGCATGGCTGCCTGCATGGCTGCCTGACTGGCTACCTGGTTGCCTGCTTGGCTGCCTGACTGGCTGCCTGGTTGCCTGCTTATCTGGCTGCTGTCTGCCTAGCTACAAAGGAAGGATGATGGGCAAATTAAATAAAGTCAATGTGATGAGGTGTGAAAAATTCTGACAGGAGAATTTAATTTCGTGCCATAGAGTGAATGGGATCATGTCAACTTAACGGTCTATCATCATAGTCAGCCAGACCATACTTGACACTGACACATGCCAAAACCACAGGCCTGTATGATGTATGAACATATGATTACCTCACATTTGGAAAAGGCCTCATTTAGCCTATCACATGATCTGGGATGATACATTATGTCATTTTTATGAAGGAGAAGAGGTACTCGTCACATGACAGGCTACTAAATGTAGGTAAAGAGCCAATATCTGCATCCAAAATAGCACCCTACTGTCCCTATTCCCTATATAGTGAAATACTTTTAACCAGGGTCCATAGTGCACTGTATAGGAAATATGGTGCTATCGGGGACACAGTGAATCACATGACATGCATGTCCAGTGAACTTGCATGGCAGCCTGTGTGATTTTCTAATTTTGTAGTTTTGTCTCCAGAGCACACAGGAAGGTCATACCACCACAGGGTAATGAAAGCAACACTGCTGCCCACTCACAGAGCAGACAGCAGGATCATGTTCATTACCACACTGTAATTCTTTACCATCGATTTTCCTTTCCAGGCTATACATACTGTTGTTTGTGTGTGCATGAGGGACTAGAAAGAACGAGGATGAGGGAGGGAAAAGGAGGAGGAGAGAAATAGGAGATCATAAGGGAGAGAGTGCGCTCTCCCTCTCTCCCTCTCCCTCTGCAGTCTGTATTGCATATACAGATCTGCAGTGGAACATTAAATATTTGATTCATAGCTCGGTAGATCTGATTCACAAGCCTGGATAAGGGCCTTCACAACAATATACAAGACGTGATGCATCATGGTTAACATGTGATGCTTAAGGAAGTGAATTGCCATGGTCAGTGGTGTAAAGTACTTAAGTAAAAATACTTTAAAGTACTACTACTTAAGTAGTTTTTTGGAGTAACTGTACTTTACTTTAGAATTTATACTTTTGACTACTTTTACTTTTACTTCACTACATTCCTAAAGAAAATTATGTGATTTTTACGCCATACATTTTCCCTGACACCCAAAATAACTAGTTACAATTTGAATGCTTAGCAGTAAAGGGAAAATTCCAATTCACATACTTATCAAGAAAATGTCCCTGGTCATCCCTACTGCCTCTGATCTGGTGGAATCACTAAACATGGCTGTCAAAAAAAAGGAAATTGTGCCATCTTGTTTGATAAATATAAGGAATTTGATGTGTAGAATGTACTTTTACTTTGTACTTTTACTCAATTATGACAATTGAGTACCTTTTCCACCACTGTACTTAAGTACATTTAAAATCTGATACGTTTAGACTTTTACTCAAGTCATTTTTTACTGGGTTACTTTCACTTTTAATTGAGTCATTTTATATTAAGGTATCTTTACTTTTACTGAAGTATGACAATTTAATACTTATTTCACCTCTGGCCATGCTGGAATGCCAGGACAAACGGAATGTGCCGTTTAAGGTTTAGCTTGCTTTCATAATTCAATATCCATGAACAAGGACCTACAATATCAATACAATATCATCTAAATCCTCTAGCTAAATCACAAGTCTAAGAAAGACAGGGAATATGTACAGTAGGGGAATGGCCCATCAATCAACACATTTTCTACATGCTTTGGATTGAAAACAAAGAATGTCACAACTATGCAAATATACCCATGCATATAAATTAGAAGCTGTTTTTACTGAGGCTAAAACCTTAATGCAATCTCTCAGTGACAGCCACGAGTGGTGGTTTAAAAATAGCATTGATACACAGAGAGACTGCAGAGAACCTTAAAAAAGCACTGTTTGATGATTCCCCATAAAATCAGATATGAGAATAGCAGTTAAAGTAGGAACTTTGAGACTAATGGCCTGACTCCCTGCAGAGACACAGTACATACACTCCTGTTTGCTCTGTAAGTCCCAAATAGCATCATTTTCCCTATTTAGGCACTACTTTTGACCAAGGCTTGTAGGGCTCTGGCCAAAAATAGTGCACAATATAAGGAACAGAGTTCCATTTAGGACACAGCCTCGTAACTGTGTCACTGGAAACCAACCAGGACTATTTTCAAACTGAGGAGACTGTGTGGCATATAGCCAGCGATACAGCCAGGAATGATTGCTAGTATAGCAGTTGTAATGAGGTAGTTGAGCTGAGCACACTATGACTCCCCGATCAACGTTGAGGAGTATGCCAAGATCATTCTTGGACACACAAACAGTATTGTAACATGTTCATGACATCTACTAGATACAGCACCTTGCAAAAGTATTCACCCCCCTTGGCGTTTTTCCTATTTTGTTGCATTACAACCTGCAATTTAAATGGATTTTTATTTGGATTTCATGTAATGGACATACACAAAATAGTCCAAATTGGTGAAGTGAAATGGAAAAAAATGGAAATGGAAAAGTGGTGCCGACATATGTATTCACCCCCTTTGCTATGAAGCCTCTAAATACGATTTGGTGCAACCAATTACCTTCAGAATTCCCATAATTAGTTAAATAAAGTCCACCTGTGTGCAATCTAGGTGTCACGTGATCTGTCACATGATCTCAGTATATATACACAACTGTTCTAAAAGGCCCCAGAGTCTGCAACACCACTAAGCAAAGGTCACCACCAAGCAAGAGGCACCATGAAGACTAAGGAGCTCTCCAAACAGGTCAGGGACAAAGTTGTGGAGAAGTACAGATCAGGGTTGGGATATAAAAAAATATCCGAAACTTTGAACTCCCACGGAGCACCATTAAATCCATTATTAAAAAATGGAAAGAATATGGCACCACAACAAACCTGCCAAGAGAGGGCCGCCCACCAAAACTCACAAACCAGGCAAGGAGGGCATTAATCAGAGAGGCAACAAAGAGACCAAAGAAAACCCTGAAGGAGCTGCAAAGCTCCGCAGCGTAGATTGGAGTATCTGTCCAAAGGACCATTTTAAGAAGTACACTCCACAGAACTGGGCTTTACAGAAGAGTGGCCAGTAAAAAAACATTGCTTAATGAAGAAAATAAGCAAACATTTGGTTTTTGCCAAAAATAATGTGGGAGACTCCCCAAACACATGGAAGAAGGTACTCTGGTCAGATGAAACTAAATTTGAGCTTTTTGGCCATCAAGGAAAAAGCTATGTCTGGCACAAACCCAACACCTCTCTTCACCCCGAGAACACTATCTCCACAGTGAAGCATGGTGGTGGCAGCATCATGCTGTGGGGATTTTTTTCATCAGCAGGGACTGGGACACTGGTCAGAATTGAAGGAATGATGGATGGCGCTAAATACAAGGATAATCATGGGGGAAACCTGTTTTTGTCTTCCAGATATTTGACTTTGAGGGGGTGAATAGTTATGCACGCTCAAGTTTTCAGTTTATTTGTCTATGTCTTGTTTGTTTCACAAAAAAAATATTTTGCATCTTCAAAGTGGTAGGCATGTTGTGTAAATCAAATGATACAAACCTCCCCAAAATTTACTTTAATTCCAGGTTGTAAGGCAACAAAATAGGAAAAATGCCAAGGGGGGTGAATACTTTCGCAAGGCACTGTATTGATGAGAGAGAGAGAGCAAGAGAGAGGAGTATGACATTGTATGATTTGTCCTTGATGCAAGTGGAGGCAGGATTATTCAACGAAGATGGGTATTCTTTATGTATGCAAGTCACATACTCAAATGCAATGCTCTGCTAGCAGGATGTTTGTTGTTTGTTTACGTATAAGCAAATTATAGGGTGTTACAGAATCCAGAATAGGAAATGCTGGAGAATTGAAAACATAACATTATCGCCTTTCTTTCATGATGGAACATTATGTGTTTGTCCCGAATGTGCAATTAACCACAAGAGTGTCAATGCAATTACTGCATTATTATTACATTCAACCAAAGTTCAGGAAGTTCATGCTAATTTATAGTCTGAAAGGGTCCTTTATTTAACACAGATTGAGGCAGATTTGAAAGGCATGTTTTACCTACTTTCAATTACTTCCATCTCATATTAAACTAGGAAACATCTGAACAAAAGTAGTATTCAGAATGGTCAAGTTCCAATTTATTACACAGCCAGACAATAACCTTTCATAACTGTGTAAAATAAAAATGCTCTTCTGTTTTACAGCATGCCTGCCTTCAGCCTTCTAACTAAACTACAGTGTTCATATTAAGAGCATTCTGCATTGCAAGACCACAATAACTATGGCTTATGAAATTAACTCTAGCACAGCACAGCACTCAAAAGACAAGCAACAATGGCTAGTTACTAATAATCATATTCACCTACACAGTCACACTCAATATTAAGGACAAGGTGAAGTTGTGCAAGAGGTACCGTTCTGTTTCTGTATCCTGTTCATCAATAAAACAATTGGCTGACTGACTGTGCAGTGGAGGGCAAACAAAACTTCAGGGGGAGCATTGGGGGAGCGATGTGTGGAAGACACTCCACCCGATGAATTATGCATATAGCCAAAAGATGAACACTCCTCTATAATTCACACTGATCAAATTTAACACACAACGCAAACATGAATATTTTAAGTCCTCTAAAAGGGGATGTTTCCATCACATTCAAAATCTGATCCTAAATGTTTAAGATATGTCAACACACGTGCAGGTGGTCTGGTGTACACAGAAAAGGGGGATGAGGAGAAGGATGAACGAGCCCTGTGGCTTGGCAGCTGGCCCTCAGGACAGTGAGAGCATTGACATGAATGTCAACTGGAATTAGGCTGCTATTGTGTCACGGTCCCTAAAATAACCACAGTCAAATCACATGAAGATGTTGATGTTTAACCTGGAATAACCCACATTGTTTTCATCACACACCAATTGCTCAATACATTTATTTTCGAAGTGTTATGGATATTTACCTCTAACCTCAATGTAACCGAAGCATAACCTGAAACCCCTAATAGCCCCTTAACCACTAACCCCTAACTACTAACTGTAAACCTTATCATAACCCCTAACCACTAACCCATAACTATAAACCTTATCATAACCCCTAACCACTAACCCCTAACTGTAAACCTTATCATAACCCCTAACCACTAACTGTAAACCTTATCCTAACCCCTAACCCATAACCACTAACCGCTAACCACTAACCACTAACTGTAAACCTTATCATAACCCATAATCCCTAACCCTTAACCCCTAATTGCTAATCACTAACTGTAAACCTTATCATAACCCCTAACCACTAACTGTAAACCTTATCATAACCCCTAACCACTAACCCATAACTGTAAACCTTATCATAACCCCTAACCACTAACTGTAAACCTTATCATAACCCCTAACCACTAACTGTAAACCTTATCATAACCCCTAACTGTAATGGCGTTCTTCGTTTGTCGAAAGAAAGTCGGACCGAAATGCAGCGTGTTGGTTACTCATGTTTTTTAATGAAACAAATGAATCGCGGTACATAAAATAACTGATATAAATGAATAACAACAAAACGGAACGTGAAACCTAATTACAGCCTATCTGGTGAAACTACACAGAGACAGGAACAATCATCCACGAAATACACAGTGAAACCCAGGCTACCTAAATACGGTTCCCAATCAGAGACAACGAGAATCACCTGACTCTGATTGAGAACCGCCTCAGGCAGCCAAGCCTATGCAACACCCCTACTCAGCCGCAATCCCAATAACTACAAAACCCCAACACGAAATACAACAACATAAACCCATGTCACACCCTGGCCTGACCAACTAATTAACGAAAACACAAAATACTAAGACCAAGGCGTGACACTAACCACTAACTGTAAACCTTATCATAACCCCTAACCACTAACTGTAAACCTTATCATAACCCCTAACCACTAACTGTAAACCTTATCATAACCCATAACCCTTAACCCCTAACCCCTGACTGTAAACTTTATCATAACTCCTAACCCCTATCCACTAACCCCTAACCGTAAACCTTATCATAACCGTTAATACATATAGAAGCCAATGCAAATATAGTCACCTTTCTAATAAATGCTCTTAAAAACCGTGGAGCAGTAGAGATACCTCGAAGGGAATCACATGGTGACGGGGTGCTAAAGGGTTCTCACAGTATCTCAGCTTGGCAGCCCTGCTGTGTACAGACTAGAGTCTCTGAGTGCAGGCCAGCATATACATGCTCTACTCTACTCTGGTCTGACATTTGGCATGGTAGCTTCTGTTAAACTGCAGTCATACTATTAACCCTCAGTGAGTGCTACCCAGAAAGGAGAGCAAGAGGAAAAAGAGAGGGAGTGATGGAGAGACAGAGCAAGACAGACAGACACAAAGAGACAGAAAGAGGGGGGGGGGGGGTGCTGAAGAGAGGTGGTTAATTTCCCAGAGAAAGAGTGATAGAGGAGGGTGTTACAAGGATCAGGGCAACACGGTGGCTTCATACTGTACTAACAGCCCACTTACATATTGATGTGTCTGTCTGCCTGTCTGCCTGTCTGTCTGTCTCTCTTTCTCTTTCAGTCTCTCTCTGTCTTTCTCTGTTTCCCTCTCTCTCTCGCTCTCTCTCTTTCTATCTACTCAGAAAGAGAGAGAGAGTGGGGTGGACAGTGTATGGATGCTTTTTTTATCGTAATAAAAGTGGTTGGCCTCAAAACAGAACATGTGCATGTGAGCATGCACATACACAGATGTACACATAGTAACATACACAAAATCACACATGCACATTGAGATAGTAGCTAGTCGCCATGTCTCCAATATGAATATACCTATCAAAACAATACATTCTAAATGATTTGTATGCATGCCCTGTGGTGGTATGTTTTCTCACCAATATGCACTGTTCCCGGCTTTGGCTTTTGTTGTAGTCATAGCAAGACATAATGAAGCTGCTGAGCAAGACTAGAAAAGTCTGATTCATTCTTTCCCCGAACAAATTACATAGTCATTTCTTTCAGTTTTGTTTGGAGAAACATTTGCATTTGCTATTTTTGATTGTCTCTCTGCATGGCGTTGACATCTTCTTGCATTGCAAAGTAGAATAGTATGAGGTGCTAAGAAAATATTTCCAAAGTGAACATAGCTTCAAGCTGCTTCTACACTGCTTATGGCTTCTAAAGCGCTACAGTATATACTGAGTGTACAAAACATTAGGAACACCTGCTCTTTCCAGGACAGATTGAACCTATGCTCCCTTATTGATGTCACCTGTTAATTACACTTCAATCAGTACAGATGAAGGGGAGGAGACAGCTTACAGAGCCAATTGAGACATGGATTGTGTATGTGTGCCAATCAGAGGGTGAATGGGAAATATAATAGTAATATATCCCATTTAGCAGACGCTTTTGTCCAAAGCGACTTACAAGTCGGCTGGGGCCACTACTTTTACATATGGGTGGCCCCAGCGGGAATCGAACCCACGACGCTTGGCGTTGCAAGCGCCATGCTCTACCGACTGAGCCACACAGGACAGACAAAAGATGTAAGTGCCTTTGAACGGGGAATGGTAGTAGGTGCCAGGTGAACCGGTTTGAGTGTGACAAGAACTGCAACATTGTTGGGTTTTTCATGATCAACATCTTCCCATCTGTATTTAAAAAAAAACAATTAAATAGGCAAGCCAGTTAAGAAGAAATTCTTATTTACAATGATGGCCTACCCCGGGCCAAACCCTGACACTTCTGGGCCAATTGTGCGCCACCCTATGGGACTCCAAATCACAGCCGGATGTGATACAGCCTAGATTTGAACCAGGGACTGTAGTGACGCTTCTTACACTGAGATGCAGTGCCTTAGACCACTGCGCCACTCGGGAGCAAGGCAAGGCTCCCGAGTGTGTCCACCAGTATCAAGAATGGCTCACCATCCAAGGAACATCCAGCCAACTTGACACAGCTGTGGGAAGCATTCGATTCAACATTGGTGCGCATCTCTGTGGAACACTTTGTAAAGTCCATGCCCCAACAAATTGAGGCTGTTCTTAGGGCAAAATGGGGTGCAACTCACTATAAGGAAGGTGTTCCTAATGTTTTATACACTCAATGTATGTTTTGTCTATTTTCAAACAGCTGAAGACGTAGCTTTACTTAGGTGAGGACTTTAGGGATGAAAATACTTCTTTTCTCAGCGATAAATGGCGGTGGCAGCATTTCCACAGAATATCTCACATAAATCACCATCTTAAAGAGGAAACATGAGCTGAAACCCAGCGCTGCATGCTGCAAAGGCTGTTCCCCCAAGAGCCAGGCAGCAGCATCCGCCACTGTGCTGTATAAAGCAGCAACAGCCTCTCCCTGCCCTGTTCCCTCAGAGACTTTCATCACAAGGAGACAATGGAGTGTTCTGGAAGGAAGGCGCTCTGAGTCACAGACTCTCTTTTACCTCTCTCTCGCCATCTCTCTTTCCATATTTGCTAGTTTAAATATACAATTGTTGTCTTGTCAGCTATTTGTGATGGTAAGTTGGGGGGTAAAAAAGTTTTAAAAATACATTGTCGACAGTATACCCATATCTTATTTCATTCGCACCACTTCCCTCTTCTCTGCAGCAATGCTTGAAAAACTTCAATAACAAGAGAGGAACAACACTGTTCAGCATGAGTAACAGCATGTGTGTGTGTGTGTGTGTGTGTGTGTGTGTGTGTGTGTGTGTGTGTGTGTGTGTGTGTGTGTGTGTGTGTGTGTGTGTGTGTGTGTGTGTGCGTGCGTGCGTGCGTGCGTGCGTGCGTGCGTGTGTGTGTGCAGGCCGACGTGCAGGCATGTGTTTATGTGCAAGCGTGAGTGTGTGTGTACGCGAGTGTGTACATGTGTACATGCATGGGTGCATGTGTGAACCTGTTTGCCTGTTCACTCAGGCCTTTTTAATTGTAAAGGAATATAAATCCAGCGCTGCATGGAATGAGATACATATTAATAAACAGGCTGAAGCAGCTCATGACACTGTGACAAAGCTTATCGAGCTACCGACCTGATTTCCCATGGTTCCTTAGACATGTTGTTTACTGGTCACTGAATCGCAGGTTACCATCCAGGACAGTTGAACCTGTCCCCTTCCCCCTGCCTGTGTTTCACAAAGGAGAATATGTGTGAGTGTGTTGGTGCATGCGTATGTGTGTCTGTGTGTGTGGGCATGGGGTGATGTGTAGCTGTTGTGTGGTCCAAGGCCTCCAGCAATAGACGCGCGTCAGTGGAGGAGCCGGAGGCCCCAGCATCCCATCAGGCTTTGCTGGGGAGAGAACCACCAGCGGGCCCATATGCTAAGCGGACGGCATGGTGGAGAGCCGTGGAGAGGGCAAGAGTAACAGGCTGCGTATATACAGTATAGCTGGCCTCCACCAGGCCCAATGAGCAGTCAGGCCTCCCTAAGTCCATCTTTCATCTCCCCAGGAGAGCACAGCCCCCCTGCTACAAACCCTCAGTCTGGTGGGTCTGATCAGAACAGACTGACACCACGCTGCAAGTGTTCGAGCCCGGGAGGAAGGAGCTCTCAGTGGGTGATAATGACGAGGAGAGGGGGTTCCAGAAAACTGCTGCCTCAAATCACTACTAGCCTCTGTGAACCCTGTGCTTTGAACAGTGTTGGGGGAACGAGGGTCAACGGCAGCTTTGATCTGAGTCGTGACCATGTCCAGAACACTCCAACTGAGAAGCAGGTGGTGAATAGATGGGTAGCCGCGAGGGTAATGGGTTCAAATACCTCGTCTTCCCTCTACCTGTCTCTTTTCACCTCTGCACCTTACGCTTAATTACATGCACTGTAAGCCTGTAAGATACTCTCCCTGAACTGTTCTTGGGTGAAGTTGAAATAATGGCACCAAGCTGAGCTGAGTAGCCAGCAGAAAACATCCATGGATAGGATGATCTGATGTGGGGATCTGGATGAAGACCCAGATGAGATGAGAGGAGGAGCGGATAGAGATGGAAGGCAGCCTCCAGCTTCCAGGCAGGCAGGCTGCTTAGATGGGCCGATAATGTGCTGAGTAGCTTCCCACTGGCCCCAGGCCTACTTATCGCCAATCACACAACCCTATCTCCTGACAATTAAACAAGACAGAATCCATGCCCAGAGCCTGGGACTAAGCCAGGAACTGACTGGCTGAATTGGATGTGAGAAGCCTACAGTACAGTAAGTAGTATGGTCTTTTGGCAAATTCCACTGTGGTTGCACATGCAGTATGAATGCTATTCACTGTGAGATTATGTTGAAGGTATTTTTTTCCCCCACTGACGGACACCGTACGTCTGACTGCAAAGGGATCCATTTCATTTTGTAACATGGTATAAGCAGCTTTTTTTATATATCCCGCTTTCAGAGAAGTGATATCAATTGCCCTGGATTTGTAATGACTAGCATGGAAAAACAGCTTAGCTCGCCATTATCATTACTAAAACAAATCCATTAGCAGTTTATATGATGACATCACACATATTAAACCACAATGGAGACATTTGTAAAGTAGCTATGCCTTATTACCAAATGATAAATCAATAATTAAGTATAAATTATTTCAATTTCAATTTTGTTACAGTCTCACATCTGGTTCAAATCCAGGCTGTATCAGATCCGTTTGTGATTTGGAGGCGGCGCACATCCGGGTTTGGCCCAGCGTCGTCCGGGTTTGGCCCAGCGTCGTCCGGGTTTGGCCCAGCGTCGTCCGGGTTTGGCCCAGCGTCGTCCGGGTTTGGCCCAGCGTCGTCTGGGTTTGGCCGGGGTAGAGGCCTTCATTGGAAATAAGAATTTGTTCTTAACTGACTTGCCTAGTTAAATAAAGGTTGAATAAAATAAAAAAATGCCAGCTTGCCTTTTACTTTGTTTTCTACTCATGCGACTAATGCCACACCTTTTCAAACATCATATTATGTTCACTGTCCTCTCCTAACATCAGACAAAAGATCCAAAGTCACAATTTGCATTCACCATCTTTGTATCTCCCCCAGGATTATGTGCCACACCATCTTCTAATAGTCTGTCAATGCGGTTTTCTGCTACAACCGACCAAACATTTGATGCAAGCTACAGTAACTTACCGCGAACCTCGCTAAGCATGGTTGGATTATATAACAATCACTAGTGAAAAATTACAACATTTGAACCCTAAAATTGAGCTTAAACATTATGTATCATTGTTATGTTAGGGCCGAGGTGGGACCAAGTAACTAACTATTAAGTCCCATGGTCCAAGTCTCAAGTCGAGTCCCAAGTAGGATGGGTCAAGTAAAGTCCAAGTCGTGCCTTCTAAGAGCAAGTCTAGTCGAGTCCCAAGTAGAATGGGTCAAGTAAAGTCCAAGTCGTGCCTTCTAAGAGCAAGTCTAGTCGAGTCCCAAGTAGAATGGGTCAAGTAAAGTCCAAGTCGTGCCTTCTAAGAGCAAGTCTAGTCGAGTCCCAAGTAGAATGGGTCAAGTAAAGTCCAAGTCGTGCCTTCTAAGAGCAAGTCTAGTCGAGTCCCAAGTAGAATGGGTCAAGTAAAGTCCAAGTCGTGCCTTCTAAGAGCAAGTCTAGTCGAGTCCCAAGTAGAATGGGTCAAGTAAAGTCCAAGTCGTGCCTTCTAAGAGCAAGTCTAGTCGAGTCACAAGACAAGTAAAGTCCAAGTCGTGCCTTCTAAGAGCAAGTCTAGTTGAGTCACAAGTCTCAAGACAAGTTTAAAAAAAGTCCATATATGCAATGACTTGTTCAATTACAAATCTTGTTCAACTACAAATCTTAGTCTATTTATTGGGGCTACTAGACAGCCCTTTGCACTATTTCATTTTTTTGGAGCTGCATATTTCTTTATGGTAATTCTCTCTCCCTACAATTTGATGTTTTTTCGAACTGGTTTGATTGACAGTTTTCTGGTCCAAACAGAGGACCTAGTGTGTGTTTCACGAGCCAATCTTTTGCGATGCTGTGGCGATTGTCTCTGGCTGCATGGAGAGTAATCGGCAGGAGACTGTGCCACAAAACGAGTGACAAAACATGACAATACTTGGCCAGATAAAATTATCAGTCTCAAGTCAAAGACGAGTCCCGAGTCTTGTGGTCCAAGTCAAGTCTCAAGTTATTTTATTTTATATCAAGTCATCAAATTTAAGACTCAAGTCAGACTTGTGTCCAAGTCATGTGACTCGAGACCACACTGTGCTAGGGAGGACAATGATAGAGTTGTCTATAACACTATGCATGTCCTGCTGCACAAACATAAAATGGCATGAGAATAATGTAACACAACATGTTATCTATACAGACTTAAACTTAATCTCCCCAAAGCTCCAAGAAAGGGGAGTACTTTTTCATTATGCTCTGAAATGAGTAATGGCTTTGGCATTTGAAGAAAATACAAAAACTCCCGATCCGGTCAAGTGCCACTCTCCTTTACAGAGTAAAAACTTTCTGAAGTTACATGATCTATGAGTAAACCTTGCCAGGTAAATGTTCCCTTACATTTTCTCTATGTGGATTCCCAGCGGAGATTAAATTCTATGTTGTGATCAATAAACTTAATCTCATCACCTGCCCATGCTAGCAGAAGTATAATTTCACCACCACGGAAGTGCTGCCGATCTGTGGCTATTATTCTTTCCCTTGTCATCTCCGGCTACATTGGGGAAAACGACCTCGTACATGAGACGGACAGGAACACCCCTGAGACGCTTCATAAGTGTGTGCGTGCGTGTCTGCCTGTGTGTAGTGTATGTGTGGAGCCTTCACACGTGAAACTGTGAAGAGCTGTGCTTTCCAACGCTGTATACATCCTCAATGTGCCTGAAACCATAGGCATGTAATACAACACACAGCTGCTACACATGTATGACTATTGCCTCTCTCTCTGTGTGCAGCACCTGGTTAAAAAGAGAAAACAGCCCAGCCAGTCGTACCACTGAATAATTCAAACAGTGTAGAAAAGACAGCACACTCTATACAAGATCAGGAGCCCTGTGCAATTAAAGAGACATGAATAATGCAAAAACAAATAAGCACTTAGAAATGCATGGAAACTCTTTCATGAAGGGTGGTGGGGATCGTGAAGCAATTAAATGTGTCCATTAATTTTGGATTCGTTTTTGTTATAGATGAGGTGGGCAGGCTGATGACCCTTAACAGACGCAGCAGACAGAACGTTATGCTTATGTAACGATGTGTGTGCACTCTGCCATGCATGCAGAACACCTCTGAAATTATGTTCCGTAGTGCACATTGTGTGTGTCTTTGTGTTCCCTCCCTCCAACCATCCCTTCAACCCTCCCTCCATCCCTTCCACTCTCCATCCCTCCCTCCATCCCTTCAAACCTCCCTCCATCCCTTCCACTCTCCATCCCCTCAACTCTCCATCCCTTCAACCCTCCCTCCCTCCATCCCTTCCACTCTCCCTCCCTCCATCCCTTCCACTCTCCCTCCCTCCATCCCTTCAACCCTCCCTCCCTCCATCCCTTCCACTCTCCCTCCATCCCTTCAACTCTCCATCCCTCCCTTCAACCCTTCCACTCTCCAGCTCTTCATCCCTCCCTCCATCCCTTCCACTCTCCATCCCTTCATCCCTCCCTCCATCCCTTCCACTCTCCATCCCTTCATCCCTCCCTCCATCCCTTCCACTCTCCATCCCTTCATCCCTCCCTTCAACCCTCCCTCCATCCCTCCCTTCAACCCTCCATCTCTCCCTTCATCCCTCCCTACAACCATCCCTCCCACCATCCCTCCCTCCCTCTCTCCCTTCGTCAATCTATTTGTTAATTTTTTCTAGTAAAATCTGTAAATCCTCTTGTCTGAGAAAAATAGGATGTGCGTTTGCTGCACGGCAAAGTCATGAGAATAACTTATAGCTTAATAGCTTAACCCCAAATCTTTCAACGTAGCGGGCCATCTACTGAGACCATCTGTCTGTTTGTGGTGCTAGTGTAGAGAGGAGGGCACACAGACACACACACACTCGCTTCCTGTCCTGTTCTCTCTCAAAAACACCCACTTCCTCCAGCCTGGCCTGTCTACCATGACGCCAGGGATATGAACATAAAACGTGCTACAGATGGACGGGTCCAGAGTTCAGAGTTATTTCTACAGTTAGACTGGCAGCAGCACATATATAGTGGCTGTGGTTCTGCTGCTCTCATGAAACTTGTATGGGATCCAGAAAGAGAAAAATGACCTAATTCCTGTAGCCTCATTATGAGACGAGACAAAGCAGACTGATTGTTGCATGAATATAGGATTTGTTATTATAGCCAGGTGGTAGACCATGATGTCTGTTGAATGTGCTGTTTGTTTGTTTTCCCAAGACTTATTCCAAGACGGTACTATACCAAGCAGCAAAGGTGCCTCATTTCCAACTGGGGGCAGCAGCCTCGGCCTAGGCCTAATCTGTCACGCCCTGGTCGAAGTATATTGTGTTTGTCTTTATTTATTTGGTCAGGCCAGGGTGTGACATGGGTTTATTGTGGTGTGTTTTGTCTTGGGGTTTTGTTAGGTATTGGGTGTGTGGCTTAGTGGGGGTATCTAGCGTAGTCTATGGCTGTCTGGAGTGGTTCTCAATCAGAGGCAGGTGTTTATCGTTGTCTCTGATTGGGAACCATATTTAGGCAGCCATATTCTTTGAGTGTTTCGTGGGTGATTGTTCCTGTCTCTGTGTTTGTTGTCACCAGATAGGCTGTATAGGTTTTCACGGTCCGTTTGTTGTTTTTGTATAGTTCATTTTTCATTCGTCATTAAACATGTCTCAAAAATACCACGCTGCATTTTGGTCCGCTTCTCCTTCGACAGACGAGAACCGTTACATAATCATTTATACTGGGTGGTTCGAGCACTGAATGCTGATTGGCTGAAAGCCATGGTATATCAGATTGTATACCATGGGTAAGACAAAACATTTATTTGTAAGAGCTGTATCCAGGCACTGCGTCATACATAAGAACAGCCCTTATCTGTGGTATATTGGCCATATACCACACCCCTTTGGGCCTTATTGCTTAGTATAAGATTCCTGTACTATACATTTGGATAAACACAGCTGTATGTATATCAGGCACACAGCTCGGGCACCCATGCATACCCCACAAGACATGCCACCAAACGTCTCTTCACAATCCCCAAGTCAAGAACAGACTATGGGAGGCACACAGTACTACATAGAGCCATGACTACATGGAACTCTATTCCACATCAGATAACTGATGCAAGCATTTCAGTACACTCGCAATAACATCTGCTAACCACGTGTACGTGACCAATAAAATGTGTTTTGATTTTGATCAGATTTTAAAAACAGATAAAAATACACCTTATAGAACAGTGGGACTGTGAAGAGACACACACAGGCACAGACACACATACACATGATAAGACACGCACCCTACACACACGTTCACCTTTATTTTGTATTGTAGATACTGTATGTGATGGTAGAGTAGTGGCCTGAGGGAACACATTTTTATACTAGAAAAATGAAATGGTAGCCTACTCTGCTGACATGGACAAACAGATAGGTTTTATTTATGTTGTCTGATACATATAATAGGCCTATGAAAAGGGGAGACACAAATACAATATGACGTTGGTCTCACCTGGAGGAGGAAATGATTGTCCAAAAACAAACAAAGGTGGCACTGACCCAATGAAAAAGATTATGCACACTCACCGGGGATATGGCCGCTGCTCTCTGCTAGTGCTAATATGATAGGCTACTGTTTGCTCAATTAAGTTAAGAATTTGTATAGCTAAAAGACAGATTCGAGTCTTTTCATTGTCATCTCTTTACAGCAATAGCCATTTGCTTTCCAAACAGTTTTTCCGCGATTGTATTTTAAATATTGTGATATGCCTGCCTCCCTGCTTTTCATTGACAATCTCAACTCAACAATCATCTATTTGGTATTTGCAAAGTGCGCTGCCTAAATGCTGGGCCCTTCTGACATTAGGCTATGCGATTTAAAATTATTCAAAGCTTTTTTTTGTGGAAGCTAATAATCCTCTGTGGCCAAATCATGCTTTCTGGTGTAGGAGCCTACTTGTTATGATTTTATTTATCTGTGTATAGACAGGAGTAAGCTAATTAAGCTTTATATTATTGTTTTGGCAATTTAATTAAATCTACTTTAGGGAAAGTTTAGCTTCCCCTAGCCTTATGGACACACACTATGCATCCTTTTAATGTAGCATAAACACAACCAGTCATGATGTTTTCATCTGATTGTCAGACAATCACTTAACAAAGGCGCTCCTGTAGACTACCTACGCACTCACAAAATAATTTCAGCATCCAAACCCCAACAGTGCAATGTGCATCCCGCAATTTGTTGAATGGAAAGAGACATCTGTTAGGAAACCTAGGTGTATTGTAATGACATTCTGTGATTGTCAATAGGCCTGCACTTGTAGCCTGATTTGATGCATCCACTGTTGTCCACATGCACCTCGGTCTAGGCCACTCATCTCCACCTTGTCCAGGAGCGTCTCAGCCACTCATCTCCACCTTGTCCAGGAGCGTCTCAGCCACTCATCTCCACCTTGTCCAGGAGCGTCTCAGCCACTCATCTCCACCTTGTCCAGGAGCGTCTCAGCCACTCATCTCCACCTTGTCCAGGAGCGTCTCAGCCACTCATCTCCACCTTGTCCAGGAGCGTCTCAGCCACTCATCTCCACCTTGTCCAGGAGCGTCTCAGCCACTCATCTCCACCTTGTCCAGGAGCGTCTCAGCCACTCATCTCCACCTTGACAAAGTGTAAGTGTTCTCCTCAAACCACAACATGGGGGCATGTTGTACTAATTGTGATAGGCTCATGTTTTACCGGTATGGCTTACTCCCACTATTTATTTTGCACACATTGTATGCAGAATGCATCTACAGTATGAGGCAGCTACAAGCAATTACACGGCACTGACTGACAAAACCTACTGCTTTTTGACTTAGTGAGATTAGGTCAAGACATAATATTCATAGATGTGTTGTTACTAATCTATGACTTTGGCTTGCAGAAATGCATCGAACGGCTTTTCAACATCATGTTTTATAATTCAATAATGATGTGCAACTGCAACCATTACGATTCTATTTGTCATTGATTTGTCTTTGATCCAATGGCAGGCATACTGTATAGCCTTTACCTGATGCCCCTGACTTTTTATTCCACTCACATTTCACTTCCTGTATTGATTCCACATTTAGGGATTAATGCAGGGCCTAATGGGCAACCACTCCAAATCTCTCTCCTCCTCCATTTGTGTGTCCACTGCCTAGCAGCAGGAGGCATACAAAGCAATCATATACAGATATAGAATCTTAATTTGATTGCCCTGTTGCAGGACAACTTTCCTGCAATGCATGATATTTTAAAATGTGTGGTTTATTTGAGGTTTAAAAAGGCTTCTGAAGTTTGTCATATCTACTATCTTGATTTGTATCAAATGTATCAACCCCTAGAAAAAATGTCCATGAATTATAATCCACATAATAATTCACATGTTCTGATTGGCTCAAATTAAGTTCCAACATCTGTATCACACCTAGGCATACAATCAGTCTATAGTTGACCCTGGATCTGCTGATACAAGGTGATCACACCTATAATCAGTCTATGGCTGTTCCTTGACCTGTTGATTGAATGCTATCACACCTATAATCAGTCGAATTTGTCTACAGGCTATAGCTCTCCTTTCCAGCTGATGTTGTTTTGGTTAAATCTCAATCTCAGTGCTTTCAGGTCAACTCAGATGTTTTTCTGTCTGAGCAACTGTTGCAAGGGCAAGGCATAATAATACCATGTCATTTCCAAACAGAAGCAGCTACTTATAGAAATCCTAACGGAATGGCATGGTTTGTTCATAATGATAGAAGCAGGTTTGAATATATTATGCTAAGAATGCAGTTTTTAGTGAACAGTGATAATCAGTGTCAGGGGCTCAACAGCAAAAAATTCAAAACAGGCTGCTAAAATCATCCCGATTAAATCCTGATTAAAAGGAAGATGCAGTTTAGCGTTATTAGAAGCTGACTTTAGGACCATGCGGACACCTGGGACCGGAGGGAAAGCTGTTAGTATGGTTGGCTGGCTTTTTGGCGAGCGTGTCGACATTAGCTGCAGGGAACAGTGCAACTCTTCCTCGAAACAGTGCAGAGGTAAAGATGGCTGTGGTACATGGCGTTGGCTAGGTAACTGCTGTTTAACTTGACATGAAACTAAACTAGAGGTTTAATCCCGGTGCTGAGCTCATGCGTAGCAGCTAATCCTTGTATGACATGTGTTTGTAGAATGTTAAGTCCCTTATTGACTGAGGTAAATAAAGCTACAGCAACAAGGTGTTAATGGCTGGAGTCCATTTTGCTGTTCTCCAAATTGCATGTAGAGTTTCTTAAATTGTGTAGAAATGCAGTAAATGAGCTCCCCTGTGTGTAGAAATGCAATAAAAAAATCATCCCCTGTTACTTTGGCACACCTGAGGCTTAGCTGAAATTATACTCTTGATCAGTGTATATTCACAGCAAAGGAGAATATGGAAATGTATCAGTTCACTGTTTGCCATAGTGACATCAATGACTGTCTAGCTAGCCTAACGGATACATCCATCCAGACAGACGAGCCGATGCCCTGTCCTTGAGACCAGACATGTCTGCTCTGGAAGCACATCCACAAACCGTCTATCAATGGGGGAAAAAACTGTCCTAAGTGTGGCCGCTGCCCCTGGGGGGGGTAACCGCGGGGAGTGCAGATGGAAGCAGAATACACCCCTCATTTAAGTGGGCCTATCTAATCCTGCTGTTCTACTCTCCTCTCCTGGTTGGAAACTATTTCAGCCATTCAGCGATAGGCCATGTCTGACATCTCATCTCAGACATCAATCTCTCTCCTCTCTCTAGTCTCCTCAACTCTCTCCATAACAAAGTTTTGCTGCCAGGTGGAAGGCTGCCAGGTGGGAGCCTCAAAAGAGTCTCTAAAGAGATGCAGGCTATTGAACAGGACATGGTGGGTCTCTGTGATCTATCTAGCTGGTGGAAGTGGTCTTCATGTTCTGAATTCTGATTCTAGAAGTCCATTCAGTGACTGCATGGCTGCTCTCTCAGCTTTCTCTTGGCTATCTACCTCAACTTTGTACGTCATTGACACACATCCCATTCTTCTGCTGAGAAGTAGGCCATCATATATGTTACCTTAGCACCCAGACGGAATGCTAGAGATGTCCCAACAAGGAGGGGAGCCAGAGTTGGAGCTCTGTTTAGCAGAGCAGAGCTGTAGGGGTTTGTGCCAAGGTCTAGATCAGTCATGGAGATCATATGATTAAACAAACCCTGGATTCAATTTTGTGGACAACATGCAGCTCTGTGTATATTTAACTCACTTAGCTATCTACAATAGTATTTCCCCAGTCCAACAGAGTTTTCTGTTGTAGTGTTGAGGTCAGGTCCCATATTAGCCTAGCATGCAATGCCTGACTGTTATAGGGCAGCTGTCATTGACTCACCACACAGAGTCATTGAGAGGTCATTCCACTCGCCTCTCAAAATACATTACTTTCTACCTGCCTCAAGCAAGCGCAACCTCTGATTCTACAGTCTGTGCCTGTGCTATCTCTGCCGGCCATCTTCACAACTTCATGGGCTTAATTCAAAGTGTACAATCCCCCATACAACAGCCTATGCTACATAGCCCTTCAAAGGACAGAGGTGGGCAGATACCATGCTCTCACAGAAAGATAAGATAGTGATAGATAACAACAGGCACAGCTACAGTATTACACGATTCTAATCAGAAATATTTGATGTTATAGCGAGGTTCTGTGTGCTGTGTGTTTTCTTTTTAATTCTCAAGATGAGAAAACATCAGCCACAGTGCGAAAGCCATACAGTGTCAGCTATAGGTAGCTGGTTTGTTTCCAAACTACATTACTGGGGTTAATTGGATCTGTGTGTGATGTCACCCTATTTCACTTTGCACTACAGCGGAGGCTACTGGCTGAGCAAGGCAAGCATTGTGATCTAAGGCTGAATCATAAACACAAACTACAAAGAATTCATGACCTGTATTGATTTTAATATAGAGGCACATTAATTCAAGCTCAGAGTTAAGTTCTCAACAAATGTTTTACCTTCGGAGACATATTTTTGGCTGCCATGTTGGGTATCTCTGTGTGTGAAGTAGAGAGGCGTGATAATTAATAAGGACTGTCTTTAATGGCCCTCTGGTCACTTATGATGTACGATGTGCATCCTGTTCGGGTTACACAGCCTGAATATGTATGAAAAGCCATAAAATGTCATGACAGATTACCCACTCCCACCGCAGTGTACTGTGCCTTGGCGTGTCTTTGAAAATGCAAGAAAAAATACAATCTGCAGTTGTGTAACTCCCATAAAACATGTTATACTGTGTATGCTAAGATCCAACACATCCTATTATTATAAATTCAGGAGAGAAAAAACAAAGGTTCTGTTTAGAATGTGTCCACAATGCATTAAAATGCAGCAAGGTAAATCCATTAGGAATTTCAAACACTACGATTTTTTAGCTTGATGGTGTTCATGCAATGTCTACAAGACCTACTACAATATGCTTTCTGTCAATTCCCATGCTAGAGGCAAAGCTACTGAGATATTTCTGTATTTAACTGAGAGTTGGGAGAGTTTAAAACTCGAACTCCTCAAATCTAAGAAATATTGTCCTTGCGTATCACAGTCTTGGGCCTGAGCAGTGTTAAATGTGCTAAAAGGTTGTTCTGGCGTGTACAGGCAGCCACAGCTCTATATCTCTGCAAGCTTGGCGCATAACTACAGCACACCATGCCATGCTGACATCCCATCCCAGCATGCAACATGTCACAAAGACTCTCCTCTCAAGCCATTACACATGCCACCACCAGCACCAACCCACCAATCAACCAACCTAGCTCATCAATCTGCCAATCTCCCCACCCATCCCACCCAGCCTCGATGAAACTCAAATGCATACTCCCGTCTGCGCTACGAAACAACATCCCAGCAAAGCTCTCTCTCTTTCCCTCTCGTAATCAATAAAACTGGTGCATGCTAATGATTATCTTCCTCTGAAGGTCAAGCAGACAACCTGCAAATGACTGGTGATGGAAAGCAATAGAAAACAGTGAAGGAGGAGAATAGAGATGGATGCACTATGGGCTTATCCAATATATGCAGGGCCTCATTAAAGGGTCATTATGGGAGTATTGGCACTGTCACTAACTCTCTCTCTCTCCCATTATCGTTCTCTCTCCCTATTTCTCTCTCCCCCTCTGTCTCTCTCTGTCCATGTATCTCTCTCTCTCTCTGCCATGAGACACACTCACTTGCTAGAGGAGAGAGGTAGGGAGGGATGATAGTGATTTGCCAAGCGGCTGAGCTAGATAGCTAATAATTCTACTGTCTCTGTAGAATGGTTATATTATCTGTATGAGAGCCCAATCAGCATGCCAGCTGTGGAAGGGTGTGTTAGTGAGTTTGTATGTTTGTCGTTGGTATATTAAATCTCTCTCTCAAGTTTGTATGTTTGTCGTTGGTATATTTAATCTCTCTCTCAAGTTTGTATGTTTGTGGTTGGCATATATTTCTCTCTCTCTCTCCCTCGCCCCCCTCTCCATGTCGCGCTCACTCTCTGTGTGTGAGTATTTATGTTTGTCATTAATTGGCATATTTTATCCCTTCACATATTTCAAATCTCCCTGGGAGGTAATTAGAGAGTGGATTAATATTGTTACTGTGAAAAACTAATATCAAAGCAATGCTAATTTACAATAACTAAGAATGGGCTTGAAGTTTTTCATGTATCCGCCTGTATCCGCCTGTGTGGCAAAAATTAGGAGATGAACTAAAATGCCGTATTTAAAAGTTAAAGGAGAAGGATCGGCTACAACGACCAACAGCCAACAGGTAGGCTGCTACATAATATTCTGAATGGAGTTATTGTTATGTTTAACTGTAGGATGAGAAAGCACATGTACTGCAGCCTCAATTAGCCTGGCTAGCTAACATTAGCTAAGTAGCATCTCCCAGTTTGCTGCAGTCCAAGACAGGCACTATGTAATCATATTTGAGGATAAATTACCTAGCTATGACAGCTATTAGTCAAATATAGGGCGAGTCGGCTTGGTTGGTTGCAGTCTCTCATCTCTCCCTCCCTGCTCCCCGTGCCACTCGCTCACAGTACGCCTGGATAACTAGTTGTGAAAGATAGAACTACTGTTAGTCACTAAGAACAGAAGGGAATCCCACACCAAATGAGAATGGCCAACAGAAGTAAAAAATGGATTGTGCTTAGACGTATTAGCCCATTGAATGTAGATATATATAAAGGTATTGCAGCATGGCAGATGAAGCCATTCTAACCGAGAATATAACCAAGGACCAAGCAAGGAAACCATTTTGTGATGTGTCTAACTACTCAACTCAACTATATACTGCAGTTCAGCTTGGCTCTGACTAACATTGTCCCACATGCTTCTCTGTCTCTCCTGACCTCGGTCCATGGTTGTTTCAGTGGCATAAGGCTCCTCTCTCTCCTGTCCTCTAATGAACAGATCTCCTCCCAGCCCTTTCTATACCTCTGTTTCCTCATCTCCTCCCTCCCTCCTGTCTTCCCTCTATTCCCCCTCCTCTCCTCCCTCCCTCTACTCCCCCTCCTCTCCCCCCTCCTCTCACCCCTCTACTCCCTCATCTCCTCCCTCCTCTCCTCTCTTCCCTCTACTCCCCCTCATCTCATCTCCTCCCTCCTCTCTTCCCTCTACTCCCTCTCATCTCCTCCCTCCTCTCCTCTCTTCCCTCTCATCTCCTCCCTCCTCTCTTCCTTCTACTCCCCCTCATCTCCTCCCTCCTCTCCTCTCTTCCCTCTACTCCCCCTCCTCTCCTCTCTCCTCTCCTCTCTTCCCTCTACTCACCCTCATCTCCTCCCTCCTCTCCTCTCTTCCCTCTACTCCCCCTCATCTCCTCCCTCCTCTCCTCTCATCTCCTCCCATCTCCTCCCTCCTTTCTTCCCTCTACTCCCTCTCATCTCCTCCCTCTCCTCTCTTCCCTCTCTTCCCCCTCCTCTCCTCTCTTCCCTCTACTCCCCCTCATCTCCTCCCTCCTCTCTTCTCGTCCCTCTACTCCCCCTCATCTCTTCCCTCCTCTCCTCTCATCCCTCTACTCCCCCTCATCTCCTCACTCTACTCCCCCTCATCTCCTCCCTCTACTCCCTCTCATCTCCTTCCTCTACTCCCCCTCCTCACCTCCCTCTCCTCCCCTCTCCTCCCTCCACTCCCTCTCATCTCCTCCCTCCTCTCTTCCTTCTACTCCCCCTCATCTCCTCCCTCCTCTCTTCCTTCTACTCCCCCTCATCTTCTCCCTCCTCTCCTCTCTTCCCTCTACTCCCTCTCATTTCCTCGCCTTCCTCTTTGGAAGGTGTAATGGTGAACAGCATCTGTCCACCTCTCCCAACCCCACTGCTTATGAATATAAGCTTAGAAATAAACTCATAGTGACACTCTGGCCCTGTTTCATCTCCCGCTGTGCAAATTATGAAGTGTTTAATTGAATCTTTACGGTTTAAACATTTATCTTTTAATGGGAGTCAAATAAGTAGCCTGCACTAGCACACCTCTGTAGAAGATCGGTATAGGAAGCTCAATTCAGCAGTGGAATGATGCAAAGAAGTGTAAAGAAGAATTTAAATTGTAATCTCTCTCCCTTTCCCTCTCTCTCCCCTTTCTCTCTCTCCCTTTCCCTCTCTCTCCTTTTCCCTCTCTCTCCCTTTCCCTCTCTCTCACTTTCCCTCTCTCCCTTTCCCTCACTCCCTTTCCTCTCTCCCCTTCCCCTCTCTCCCTCTCTCCCCTTTCCCTCTCTCTCCCCTTTCCCTCTCTCCCCTTCCCCTCTCTCCCTCTCTCCCCTTCCCCTCTCTCCCTCTCTCCCCTTTCCCTCTCTCCCCTTCCCCTCTCTCCCTCTCTCCCTTCCCCTCTCTCCCTCTCTCCCCCCTTTCCCCTCTCCCCTTTCCCTCTCTCCCTTTCCCTCTCTCCCCTTCCCCTCTCCCCTCTCCCCCTTCCCCTCTCTCCCTCTCTCCCTTTCCCTCTCTCTCTCCTTTCCCTCTCTCCTTTCCCTCTCTCCCCTCTCTCCCCTTCCCCTCTCCCCTCTCTCCCCCTTTCCCTCTCTCTCCCCTTTCCCTCTCTCCCCTTCCCCTCTCTCCCTCTCTCCCCTTCCCCTCTCTCTCTCTCTCCCCTTTCCCTCTCTCTCCCCTTTCCCTCTCTCCCCTTCCCCTCTCTCTCTCTCTCCCCCTTCCCCTCTCTCCCTCTCTCCCCTTTCCCTCTCTCTCCCCTTTCCCTCTCTCCCCTTCCCCTCTCTCCCTCTCTCCCCTTCCCCTCTCTCCCTCTCTCCCCTTTCCCTCTCTCCCCTTTCCCTCTCTCCCCTTTCCCTCTCTCCCCTTCCCCTCTCTCCCTCTCTCCCCTTCCCCTCTCTCCCTCTCTCCCCTTTCCCTCTCTCTCTCCTTTCCCTCTCTCCCCCTTCCCCTCTCTCTCTCTCCCCTTCCCTCTCTCCCTCTCTCCCCTTTCCCTCTCTCCCCTTTCCCTCTCTCCCTTTCCCTCTCTCCCCTTCCCCTCTCTCCCTCTCTCCCCCCTTCCCCTCTCTCCCTCTCTCCCCTTCCCCTCTCTCCCTCTCTCCCTCTCTCTCTCTCTCTCCTTTCCCTCTCTCCCGTTCCCTCTCTCCCTCGCTCTCTCTCTCCCTCCCTCCCTCCCTCCCTCCCCCGTTCCATGTATTCTTACCCAGTTTATAGCTTCACAATAGCACATTGACATTAGGTTTGACAAAAGCCCAATCTAACGTTATGTATTATATAGAGTTTCAGTCATGCACTGCATGTAACTGTCTCCAGACTCCTATTTGACAGAGCAAATACTGGGGAGTGGAGACTGTCCTATCATCCTTTCATCTGTCCTCATGGGTTTATTCAACTCAATGCCCTAACTAGCTGGGCTCCTCCAGACACTTTCCTCATCTCTAATGCAATAAATACTTGAAATATCCCCACCACCACTACCAAGGCATTAACGTTATCTCTATCTCTCCCGAGATATTCGGCTCCCTTAATTATTCATCTGTAATATTCTAGCAACTCTTTGTTCTTTTCCGTGTGTTTGTCTTTAAGTGCACCAGGGAAAGAATATGATACATTACAAAGTATTATATCAAATTGTAACTTAGGGTCACAGAAGATATGAAATGAACCTGGTTGAGTGCATGCTCAGAGGATGCTCAGAGGATTTAAAAAAATTGTTGGTGTTTGATCAATCGTTGTTTTAATGAAATGAGAGAGATGCAGGAACCTACATTTGTATTCAGCACAACTGTCTGCAGGCGTATAACTGGTATGAGCCCATCCTCAATGAAGCAAGAGACACCATTATAGTATCACACTGTGGCCTCTATGCTGAATACAGATGTGCACAAAGCTATTCCAATTCATTACTGTGTGTGGAGCAATATAAGAGGTGGCTCTCAGAGAACACTCAGATCAGATGCACCATAGAACCTGAAACCCAACCTCCGTTATCACAACGCGTCAGGAATATCTAAATATCCTTGGAATCTAGATTTAGATTCCTATTCAGTCCGTAGCACAGAAAATACACTTTATAGCGCGGTTGACAATGTTCCAACAGTCACAGACTGCATTCAATGTAAAGGTTGCATATGCCGGGTCAATCTGAAAAGACCTTTACTTTGGCGATACATATTGAAAATACAGACCAAAACTCTTATTTTGCCTTGATGTTGTTATTCGATCTCATCTCTGATAAATACACTGCATGTCTGAATTATGGCAATTCCCAATAATAGGCCAAGTATGTTATAGATCATCGCCACAGAATTAGCCATTCTGTCAATCCACAGCACTCGTCAACCTTTTATTGCAGTGGGCTAAATCAGGGTCACATTGAGAATCTACTTTGAAACAGAAGAAAACACCTTACACACATGGTTGTACCATGTCAGATATAGAGTTGAAATGTATTACATTTTGAGTTTTGCATCCTAATATTACACTTTATGTACATCACAGAAGACTGAAATATAACACAACTGTTTGACATGGAAACACCAGATTTTCGACAGTAAAATATATATATATATACATAAATTATGAAATTATGATAAATATGAAAAACATTCCACCCATGAGGCCACTAGGTCATTTGACTACAGGAAGGGGTTGTTAATAATAGAACACAAGCCAGCCAGGACAGATGGCTGCCACCTCATAAGAGTTGGGGATTAGGGTTCCATGCTCCATCTCACTAAACGTGATGCATGACATACACACTGTACACTGTACCAGACTGGCTACCTTAACGTGCATCATTAGCAGTATCCTGAGTATGGTGCCAAAGGAACATCACTATTCATGCATATATTCATATCCACCAGGCAAGCTCAATCAAGCCCTGCTGAAGTGATAGAAAGAAACCCATTTGAAGGTCTGGTACAGTGGTCAATCACTAGCAGTATCCTGAGTATGGTGCCAAATGATAAACCCTAATAACAAATCAAATAACATTGTATTCATCACATGCACCGAATACAATTTGTGTAGACTTTACAGTGAAATGTTTGCTTACGAACCTGTACAACAATGCAGAGTAAAATAAATAAATCATTATATACAGTGGGGCAAAAAAAGTATTTAGTCAGCCACCAATTGTGCAAGTTCTCCCACTTAAAAATATGAGAGAGGCCTGTAATTTTCATCATAGGTACACTTCAACTATGACAGACAAAATGAGGAAAAAAATCCAGAAAATCTCATTGTAGGATTTTTAATGAATTTATTTGCATATTATGGTGGAAAATAAGTATTTGGTCAATAACAAAAGTTAGCAAGTGTAAAAGTGTGTGCGTGTGTGTAAGTATGTTTGTTTGTTTGTGTTGTATCGGTATGCGTGTGTGTTATGTGTGTGTGTGCATGTGCGCATGTAGTGTTTGAAGAGAATGTGTTAGGGATTTGTGTGGGAGTGACAGTGTAGTGTGTGTGAGTGAGTGTGTATATGGTGTGCATATAAAGTCTAGTCAGTGTGTATATGGTGTGCATATAAAGTCTAGTCAGTGTGTATATGGTGTGCATATAAAGTCTAGTCAGTGTGTATATGGTGTGCATATAAAGTCTAGTCAGTGTGTATATGGTGTGCATATAAAGTCTAGTCAGTGTGTTTATGGTGTGCATATAAAGTCTAGTCAGTGTGTATATGGTGTGCATATAAAGTCTAGTCAGTGTGTATATGGTGTGCATATAAAGTCTAGTCAGTGTGTATATGGTGTGCATATAAAGTCTAGTCAGTGTGTATATGGTGTGCATATAAAGTCTAGTCAGTGTGTATATGGTGTGCATATAAAGTCTAGTCAGTGTGTATATGGTGTGTATATAAAGTCTAGTCAGTGTGTATATGGTGTGCATATAAAGTCTAGTCAGTGTGTATATGGTGTGCATATAAAGTCTAGTCAGTGTGTATATGGTGTGTATATAAAGTATAGTGAGAGTGCGTAGGGTTGGTGCAAGATAGAGTCAGTGCAGATAGTTTGGGTATCATTAATTTAGTAGTCTGGCTATCACACTGATACACACACACACACACACACACACACACACACACACACACACACACACACACACACACACACACACACACACACACACACACACACACAGCTGTATATAGCTATACATCAGCTGTGTAATCACAATAAGACAGTTGTGGGAACAGACCCCAGGTGGTCAAACCAAATCAAAGCACCAATGATCTATATGGTTTAAACCACTGATCTCTTTGTTGGTTGCTTGGAAAATGCAATACATAAAACAGCTATTAAAATCAATGTGTGGTTTGGCTAATTGCATTTAAACTGAAATCACAAGAAGGTTATTTTTTAAATAATCTGCCCTTTAGAGTAATATGATTTAGAAAAGGAGGTGGTGCTGCTGGTAACACTGTGTGGCTGTGCTGTAGTGAGCCAACATGGCTCTGTAGTTTCCTGTAGCTCTACCTCTATCACAGTCAAAGCATCATTCCCAATTGGCATATATCACTCCTCACCTCTCCACCTGAAAGCTGATGTGTGGTGAGCGTTCTGGCACAAAAATGGTTGCCGTTCTTCACCCAGGTGGGTGCTACACATTGGTGGTGGATGAGGTGAGTTTCCCCATTACTATGTAAATCGCTTTGATTACCTCAGATGGTAGAAAAGCACTATATAAATCCAATAAATGACTTATTGTTACTATACAGAATAGCTCTGCAGCTTGTGTCTGTAGTTCTGCCTCTGTCACAGCCAAAGCCACGTAAAGGGCTTTTCCCATCAGTAGTGTGTGTAATCTTGTCAAATGTGCCATATGTACAGCAGTGCACGGCAGGTCCGTGTGTTGCTGGGCAGATTAGGGCCAGGCAGAGGAGAGGATATACCCACCTACTCACACTAATCTCATCACACTACAGGAAGTCGGCCCAGAACCTTACACACTACAATTTACTGACAGTCACAAAAAGCTGATAGCTGCCCACAAAGCATTAAGATTATATAGATAGTATTATGATATGTTTGTATTTACAAACACCTAATCGGCTAAGATAATATTGTGAATATTCATGTTTTACCTGAAAGTGGCTAGACTACACATCATGAAAGAAGATAGTATATTAGCTTGCAAAGAGTGTGCAAAGCTGTGATCAAGGCAAAGGGTGACTACTTTGAAGAATCTAAAATATTAATTTAAAAAATTGTTTTGTTTAACACTTTTTTGGTTACTACATGATTCCATATGTGTTATTTCATAGTTTTGATGTCTTCCTATTATTCTACAATGTAGAAAATAGTACAAATAAAGAAAAACCCTGGAATGAGTAGGTGTGTCCAAACTTTTGACTGGTACTGTATGTGTCATGAAGGTGTTTTTATGAATGTATACATCTGCCTATTTCATAGCAAATTATTGTTTTATCCCTTCTACTCTCGCTTCACTAAATACACTCTCACATCCATACATCTACTTCTGGTAATATTTTCCCAAATGCAAATTGACCAATAATGCACTACCAGGACAGCTCTGCTGATTCTGTTTTATCAAATTAAAGCTATAACCCGCCCAAAATGTGATGTTGGAAACTAGAAATGGAAAAATAGAATGAAAACAGAAAATTGCATCAACTGTGAATAACTTGCCTGGTTCGGGACCCTTCTTGGTAAATACTGTATTTACAAAGTCCTGGGATATTACTAAACCATTTTTTCCCTCAGTGTTGATTAAGACAGATGAACTCTCCTGCCCTATCAACAGAATACATATGTTTCTTAGTGGGTTTAAATTTGAATTTCTATGTTTATCCCATGCTATAGAACAGGGGTATTCAAATCCGAGCTGGAGGTTCGGAGTACTACTAGTTCTCTGTTCTACCTGATAATTAAATGCACCCACCTGGTGTCCCAGGTCTCGATCAGTCCTTGATTAGAGTGGAAGAATAAAAATCAGCAGTGGAACTCACTAACTTAACATTTCCTATACATAGCCCATGCTAATCGAACATCCAACCATCCCATCCCCCTGCTCATGTGGTTGGCAGGTCTTCTGAGATGAATTGCCTTTTTGGTCTCAATACATAACTATTTCATGGGTCTTGTTCCCATAGACTCACTTCCTGTGGTTTTACATGTTGTCTGAAGGTAAACTGAGAAATCATTTATATACAAATACGTATGAGCACATCCCTGGTGTCTCTGATGGAAAAATAACAGAACATGAAGTTCTGCTGTCATTTAATTTGGGATTTATCCCAGTGCATATCAATCTATCAATATTATAGTAACTGGGGATCAGTGCCTCATCAGTCAAATGTGTAACCGCATGACAGACTCACTAGCCTCCACCACTGAAACTGTTACCATTCCTGACTGCCACTTTTCTCCTGTTTAAACCAGCGGGTGGTTGCAAGATCAAAACAACCCACCGCTGTCACCTTGACAGCTCATTATCACAGACAAACACCCCTCAAAGTCCATCCCACTCACAGACAGACAGAGGAGCCCATTCTAGTCACCACATTACAATGACACACTGACACAACGCTCACCCTACATAAACAACTAGAGGAACAACAAATGAAGGAAATGAAAACATTGAAATACCTGGTGGTTTGGATTAGTCGTTCCCAGCTGGAGTTTTCTCCTACGCTATGAACTGTGACTTCTGAATGGTTTGGGATCCTCCAGAAGCGTTAGGACTCCACAGATACCTTGGCAACGATCTATGTCAGTCTGATTCTATGCTCTCTTCAATAAGGTACATTGGATACCAGGGTTTTGTCTATACCATAAGTAAAAACTCCCCGAAAAACTTGCATCCATTAAATATCACAAACCAATATTTATTTTTTAATTTGAAATCCAAAACAACAAAGGTTAATTTACCTATCAGTAAGGTAAAAGTATTGTGTAATCTTTCAAGTTAATGCTGGATCATGGATTTAGGATCAGTAAAGGGATCTATTGCCATACTAGGTGTCTAGCCAGTCTGTCATGTGTTAAACGGACCAGCGGGGTTTATCTGAACTATAAGATGTTATTTACATCCCATCTGGATATACAGCTTATACAGAGTCTAGCAGACCTGGTCCTCTGATTGGCATTTCATTCAATTATTCTTAATTAAATGTACATATCCAGCAATCCACTTTGGCACAATCTCTATTAACCTCGTGCTTAAAGGCAATACTGCCTGGTGACTTTTAAAATTGACTCAACAATTAACTCCTTGTTTAGCAATTAACAAATCATAAAAACTAATACATCCTTAAACACTACGAACACAGTAGGTAATTAAATGCTAAGAATAATGATTACCACAAAATCCAATGAGAACATCACATAAAGGTCAGATAGATTATAAATACATCTCTCTCATAAGCCTCATATCAAAGCTGTTTTGGGAGCAGAAAAACCTACAGTACAGTATATTTGAGCAACCAGATAATATGGTTTCTGTCCATGGTTCCCAGTTAATGAATGAGCTTGAAACATTTACATTTTAGCATAATTTCCAGAGCAACCTACAGTAGTGAGTGCATACTAGGAGGTCGACCGATTATGATTTTTCAATGCTGATATCGATACCGATTATTGGAGGACCCAAAAAAAGCTGATACCGATTAATCAGCTGATTTTTTAAAACGTATTTATTTATTTGTAATAATGACAATTACAACAATACTGAAATAACACTTTTAGTTTAACTTAATATAATACACCAATAAAATCAATTTAGCATCAAATAAATAATCAAACATGTTCAATTTGGTTTAAATAATGCAAAAACAAAGTGTTGGAGAAGAAAGTAAAAGTGTAATATGTGCCATGTACTGTAAAAAAGCTAACGTTTAAGTTCCTTGCTCAGAATATGAGAACATATAAAAGCTGGTGGTTCATTTTAACATGAGTCTTCAATATTCCCAGGTAAGAAGTTTTAGGTTTTAGTTATTATAGGACTGTTTCTCTCTATACCATTTGTATTTCATATGCCTTTGACTATTGGATGTTCTTATAGGCACTTCAGTATTGCCAGTGTAACAGTGTAGCTTCTGTCTCTCCTCGCCCCTACCTGGGCTCAAACCAGGAACACATCGACAACAGCTACCCTCGAAGCATCGTTACCCATCGCTCCACAAAAGCCACGGCCCTTGCAGAGCAAGGGGAACAACTACTTCAAGGTCTCAGAGCAAGTGACGTCACCGATTGAAACGCTATTAGTGCGCACCCCGCTAACTCCGGACTTGATGGGCTTGAAGTCATAAACAACTCAATGCTTGAAGCACAGCGAAGAGCTGCTGGCAAACGCATGAAAGTGCTGTTTGAATGAATGCTTACAAGCCTGCTGCTGCCTACCACTGCTCAGTCAGATTGCTCTAACAAATATCAAATCATATACTTAATTATAACATAATAATACACAGAAATACGAGCCTTATGTCATTAATATGGTCAAATCCGGAAACTATCATTTCGAAAACAAAATGTTTATTCTTTCAGTGAAATACGGAACCGTTCCGTATTTTATCTAAAGGGTGGAAATCATAAGTCTAAATATTCCTGTCACATTGCACAACCTTCAATGTTATGTCATAATTACGCAAAATTCTGGCAAATTAGTTCATAATGAGCTGTTGCAAACTGTTGCATATACCCTGACTCTGCATATGCAGGTTTGCATATACCCTGAACTAAATATGCAGGCTTAATAAAATATACTTCTGTGTATTGATTATAAGAAAGACAATGATGTTTATGGTTAGGTACATTCGTGAAACGATTGTGCTTTTTCGCAAATGTGCTTTTGTTAAATCATCCCCCTTTTGGCGAAGTTGGATGTCTTTGTTAGGAATAAATAGTCTTCACACAGTTGGCAACGAGCCAGGCGGCCCAAACTGCTGCACATACCCTGACTCTATTGCACAGAATGCCAGAGAAGAAGTGACACAATTCCCCTAGTTAAAAGAAATTCATGTTATCAGGCAATATTAACTAAATATGCAGGTTTAAAAATCTATATTTGTGTATTGATTTTAAGAAAGGCGTTGATGTTTATGTTAGGTACACGTTGGTGCAATGACAGTGCTTTTTTCACGAATGTGCTTGTTAAATCACAAATTTCGCGAAGTAGGCTACGATTCAATGATAAATTAACAGGCACCGCATCGATTATATGCAACGCAGGACAAGCTAGATAAACTAGTAATATCATCAACCATGTGTAGTTAACCTGTTATTATGTTAACCTAGTGATTATGTTAAGATTGTTTTTTATAATATACGTTTAATGCTAGCTAGCACCTTACCTTGGCTCCTTGCTGCACTCACATAACAGGTAGTCAGCCTGCCATGCAGTCTCCTCGTGGAGTGCAATGCAATCGGCCACGATAGGTGTCCAAAAATGCCGATTACCGATTGTTATGAAAACTTGAAATTGGCCCTAATTAATCGGTCGACCTCTAGTGCATACATTGTCTTACTTTTTTTGTACTGGTCCCCCGTAAGAATCGAACACATAACCTTGACGTCACAAACGACATGCTCTACCAGCTGACCTACCCTGTTGTGTGCACTCTCCCATGCAGAACCCAGATCAAGAGCGAGGAGCTGTCCATGGTTCTGACACAATAACACTTCTAGCCTCCCAAACTTCTGACACAATCTCACTTGTAACTGTCCATGGTGCTGAACTCTTGACCAAACTATAACAGTCCCCGCATCGCCAGTTTCATTGACAGCATATGATGCAAAAAAGACACATGGATATGCAACATTTGGTAAACACAGCATAGAGCATATACTAGATCATGGTAAAACACAACATCTCTAGAAAGGAAACTGGCATCTTGGGTTACACTAACTAAGCATAAATGCGTCACATGAATGTTAGCTGAGTGCTATGTCTAGTTTAATGTTCGACTCTATCCAGGTTTCTTCCCACCAGAGCTGTCAAGTCACACATCTGCTAACACGTATCTGTCTGAGACATACATGTCTCATGTCTCATGTATCAATAAATGTGTTCAAACCTGTCATGGTATTTCTTCACACACACACAGAGGAGAAAAGAACATGCATATCAAAGGCATAAAGATGGTGTGGTAGAGGACCGTAAGTACTTGCTGATCGTATGCTCTCTGTAAGAACAAGTAATATTGGCCGTAAATGTGTTCAAATACTGTATGTCATGGTAACTCCTCACACATGCACCCAGAGGGCATATCAAAGGCAGTATGCTGTAGTAGACTAGAGGATACAGTATGTACTTGTTGAGCACCCAGGTAGAGTGTGGTGCTAATCCTGCCTGGGGGAGGATGTTGTTTTGCAGCGTTTGATTCCCTCAGTTACCCTATCACAGTAACAGCAGGATCATCACACCGTGCTCTTTACTTCCTTGGCTCAGGCTCGCGACATCACGGGGTCTTAAGCACTGCTAGTGTAATTAAAACACGTCTCAGAGCTACAGGGACCGCTGCCACCACATCTCCAATGGCCCAAATCACTCACAGATTGAAAAAAAAGACAGATCTTTCAAATGATATTACAACAATTGAAGAAGTCCACGGGTCTAAAAATGAAGACATAATGCACTATACAATATTTTATTTTGAATACAGGCCAATGCGTTTATCAAAAATACATTCCACTCTCCACTCCACCCGTACGTCTATAGGTTGTAGGATAAAGCTGCTGTCCGTCTTCAGTGCTGCCCAGCCCCTCAGAGCTCCAGCAGGCAGCAGTATGGACGTGGAGGTACAGTAGCATAAATTGAATTATAGCACCACCAGCCACTGGCAGGGGAGCTGCAGCTCAGTTTACCTATATACTTGGTCAGAGGATATGGAGTACAGAACAGCCTTACATACAGTACATGGAAAACATTACATAACTACTGTTTATTAAGTGAAATTAATTATATAGCATATCACAATGTGCGTTCAAAAACAAATGAATATTTCAACCATTTCTAAGAGCGTTTAGGAATTGACAGGGGCTGCTGAACTGTCTACCTATTTGTTTTCTATTCCCCTGCCATCTAGAAGTAAATGTGAAAATCAACTTCATATATGGTAATAATAGTGCTTTGCCCATATGCTTTCATGTGACAGGTGTGAGATACATGTCAATGGATAAACATGCGCAGGTAAGCCTCATCAGAACACAGAGACGTGTCATTGTCTCCTCATAATGACGCCATAAAATAGCACACGTTTGACTATAAAGCACAACAAACACATTGTTGACACCAACACCATGGCAGCTACCCTGCCACGTTAAGGATGACATGTCGTGGGGTCTGAAGTATTGAAATATGTCGTGTTAATCAGATTCGATTTATAGAAGCGCACGTGCGTAAAGATAGCCTACCCGATAACCAGCGTTGCTGAAATAAAATAAACGGCTTGTGATATGGAATTCAAATGGGCATTGACGTAGTCTATTGTGCTCACTAGATGCCATAGTTTTGATGCACAAATGGTACCACAAGTACAGAACGCTAACTCAAAACACAAATACGCGCGCAAGAACACTGCGTAAATTGTGAATTTCCTGGGACACATTGTTGCCATTCTAAATAACATCCATGCATTGCCTTTACCTATACATAGCAAATATGAACTCCATGTCTCACCAAAGGATTATTATAGAATAATGTTGCTCATTTACGTATGATCTCTATACATGTAATCCCAGTGCATCAAGCATATGTGGGTGGTTATGTGGGCTGCATCAAGCAGCCAGACAGTGGTGCCATGGTAGTTAGCATGATGTATCGCCTAGGATAGGGCAAGAAGATGACGACGCCTGAATCCTCTATCATCATTTGAACCTATGCCAGGGTTGAAGACTATTGTAACATGCATGGGTAGCCTACATTTAGTACACACATTTCATGGGGGACATTTAGCGGAGTTATCTATCAAGCTGAATTGGCATGGTAACTCAGCTTGCATATAAATAGAGGTGATTTCAATCTAGCTCCTCGTGACAGGGTGAGGCAGTAAAAGAGGGTGCCTGCGTTAACACACCCACACACACACCATCATTACCATCACATTTTGGACCCCAGGAATAGTGGTGATCCTAATAAATAATGGGGATCCTAGTAAAATGCCAATATACCACATTCACCCAAATCAAGATAATGATAGAACAGGCCTAACGATACATAGGCTCGGTTGTGGTGTTTTGTAGGCTATGTATAACATTTCAACCAGCGACCTGGCCAAACAAATGATACCACTGCATAATTTTGATCTCCACCCATACCCTCAAATTCATAATATTGCAGTCAGACAGACGGAATTCCTTTAAACGACCAATATTCATTCAGGCTTATTTTTGACCTTGCGATGTACCTGAATACCTGGTTAAACTGCTCACACCTAGTTTTCAACAACGTCCTGCAGGTTATTCTGCTTTGGAACCTAATGGGTTCAGCCTTGACAATAGTAGCCCACATCTTAACACGGTTTTGTTCTATATGTTGACAAACGACGAACCAAAAAAAAAACACAAAAAGGACGGATGAAAATGTACAAACATTCTTAACATCTAAACTGTAAAAGTTTACCTTGAAGAAGGAACGCCAGTCCTGATCTGAGCACCGATGGTCAGGGGAATCGAATTTTCTCACATTTCATATTTTCCCATGTTCCTTTTTGTTTTGCTCCATTGGATTTTGGCTAAATTATATCGATACAAGGTGCGCTGGATTTCATAGCGCACAATTCCGCACAGACCATCTATTCAGAGAGCCCGAGTAATATGCCATTGGTTTGTACCCCTCAGAATCCAATCCACTTGTGCTTTTCTTCCGAGTTTAAAATAAAGATCCAAATAAACCAACACAGAAAGAGTCAAATTCCAACGCGGTTCGACAGAATCCTTTGCTGAAAAACGGGCGTTTGGTTTTCCCTCAGACTCGCTAAAGCCCTTGCCATTCTCCTGCCGCTCGTCGACACACCTCACAACAGTAGAGGCTTTCCTCCGCAGTAACACCGGCTTGCTCTATATAGCCGATCGCACGTCTCTGCAGCCGAGTGCGAAAAAGTGGCTGCTATGGGGAACTCGGATCAACTCTCAGCAGGGAGACCTTTGCACCTCTGCACCTTAAACGCACTTCCCCCGCTGTGCCTCTACACCGAGTTAATCCACAGTGACTGAGTGCTGCTTGCCCTCCATCCAAGTTATCAAAATGCTTGCTCCTACAGTCCTTCTTCAGTGTATTCTCAGCTATTCAGCCCCGCAACAGCGCATTATTATCCAAATATATGCTGCTCAATGGAGTTTCGATTTGAAATCTCGACCAAAAAGAAGGGACGCACATTACACTACACACATGAGCGGTTCTCCCCTTATTGCCATCGTTGTGCTTCCCTCCCCCCAAATACTTAGCTCTACCAGTCGAGAAGATTTAATTAACAAACTCAGAGCTTTAGCAGCAGTTACTGGGACATGTGATGTCATGTGATGTTTGCTATTTTCCCTCTCCTTTCGATTGGAAAAACATGGGAGGAAGTCATCACGGATTGGCTCATACGCACGTTCGTTCGTACTCCTTGATTCAGCCTTTCACTCTGTGGGACTTGCTAAAGAAGTGCTGGTGGTAGAGCTTTTGCAGGGAAGACGAGATAGTATTGCATTGAACAAAAGAGGTAGGCCTAAAGAACGACGCCACATGGGCAATAGAACCGCTCCGATGTCAAACAATAGGATCCCGTGCATAATCTTGGAGGAAACTGACTGCACGCACCCGACTCTTTTGTTGCATAACTTTTACAATTGACAATTATTAATACATCTGTTGTATTTTTTGCACTAACAATTAAGAGGGATACTGACTATAATATAGTTTATAGTCTTCGCAGACGTTATGCCTTTACGTAGTTTATAAAACATTTGCTAAATTTAGCAACGGCAACTGAAGTCTATCGGGTAACTGCACGGAATATCGCAAGGGTAGGATATTGGCTCCTCTAACAACGCACCTGATGTTTACGTATACCCCGCCATATCCTATTCATTCGCATAGCAATGCTGATAACATGGGAGTCTGACATCATTTTTGAGTGGGATACCAGGTTTCAGATTACTTCCAAACGGTGTGTGTGTTGTGTTACTGCAGTTGTAAAAGCGCACGTCACAATGCTTCTCAGTTGAGACTTGAGCTCTTACAATAAATACATTTCATTGGATGCGACTCAATGCCTTCAAGACAAGGATCCCCACTCAGAAAGAACATGCAGACGGTATCTACATCTACAGTGGAGTTATTATGACAATAGTCTGGACATGTTCTACGAACCTGTTTTAACCTTGTACAACCTACCTGTTGAAATTTACTCCGTTTACAAGGACTTCATCAACGCATGTTTACTGCAATGGACTTGATCAATGCAAGTTTACTGTAATACTCGAGCTACTACCTTGAGGGATTTAGCACTACGGACAGCGCAAACATATATACACTGCTTCAGCGAGCGATTCAGTACCATGGACAGAACTAATCTCTACACAGTTATTTTTCAATACTGGAGTTTCACGAGCGATTCAGCCCCAGGGACAGCGCCAACTTCTTCAATGGCATCAAGGGACTCGAGTACAGAACTTTAATATATTTGTTTAACATCTTAAAGGTTTCTGCATTTTCGAAGCAAATTCTTGTCGCATTTGTATTACAATTATACTGGAATGATGTAGGGCTATAGATTCCAGCTGCCATGCCTCATGAGCATGCCAGTGTAAACTAATGTTCGATGAGGTTTAAGATTCTGCAATCTCCTAACTTTGGGAAACTCTGCAACAGTGTTTGACAAACTCGGCCCTCGGCACGCCAAGGGGTGCACGTTTGGGTTTTTGCCTGAACACTCCACAGCTGATTCATATTATCAAAGCTTGATAATTAGTTGATTATTTGAATCAGCTGTGTAGTGCTATGGCAAAAACAAAAACGTGCACCCCTTGTGGTCCCCAGGACCGAATTTGGGAAACCCTAAACACTAGTGGATACCCCTATTCCATATTCTCTCATTGGTGCTTATTATACAACACATTTTACATCAGATACTTGTACATTCTATGTCAATGAGATTCCAGGGCCTCTATTTGTATTGATTACATGGTCTCTACTGGGGATTCTCAAGTCATTAAACCATCAAAAGATTACCCATTGATGGTTATTCTAATGAGTTACCCTGCGGACTGTCTCAGTGTCGGTCTGCGGTGCCTGCCACTGACAGATGTGGTGAGAAGGGGGAGCTGTTGTAATATGGAACAATGCCTCACAAAGAACACTTCCGGGAAGAAAACAAATGTATTTGACCGACATACTATATCTGTTATATATATATCCCATTTAGCAGACGCTTTTGTCCAAAGCGACTTACAAGTCGGCTGGGGCCACTACTTTTACATATGGGTGGCCCCAGCGGGAATCGAACCCACGACGCTTGGCGTTGCAAGCGCCATGCTCTACCGACTGAGCCACACAGGACAACTATTATCAAACTATTGTGAAACTTTAGTATTTTTTGTCTGAAAACAGTACACCAGTGGAGGCTGGTGGAATGAGCTATAGGAAGACATGCTCATTGTAATGGCTGGAATAGAATTAAAGCAACGTAGTCAAATGTGGGTTCAATATGTTTGATGTGTTTGATACCGTTCCATTTATTCCATTGCAAGGTACAAGAGAGGGTAGTGCGTATGGCCCAGTACATCACCGTGGCGAAGCTTCCTGCCATCCAGGACCTCTATACCAGGCGGTGTCAGAGGAAGGCCCTAAAAATAGTAAAAGACTCCAGCCACCCTAGTCATGGACTTTTCTCTCTGCTACCGCACAGCAAGTGGTACCAGAGTGCCAAGTCTAGGTCCAAAAGGCTTCTTTACAGCTTCTATCCCCCAAGCCAGAAGACTCCTGAACAGCTAATCAAAGGGCTACCCAGACCCCTCTTTTACACTGCTGATACTCTCTGTTTATGATCTATGCATAATCACTTTAACTCTACCTACATTTAAATATTACCTCAATCACCTTGACTAACCAGTGCCCTCGCACATTGACTATGTACCGGTACCCCCTGTATATAGCCTCACTATTGTTATTTTACTGCTGCTATTTAATTATTTGTAACTTTTATTTTCTTTTTTTTACTTATTTTTTATCGTACCCATTTTCTTATTTTTTTTTTGCCTAAAATGACATACCCAAATCTAACTGCCTGTAGCTCAGGACAGGAAGCAAGGATATGCATATTCTTGATATCATTTGAAAGGAAACAATTTGAAGTTTTGGGAAATGTGAAATTAATGTGGGAGAATATAACACATTACATGTCATAAAAGATAATAAAAAATAAAAAGCACTTTTTTCTCGTTCTCATCATCTTTGAAATGCAAGAGAAAGGCCACAATGTGTTATTGCAGTTCAGGCGCAATTTCAATTTTGGCTTCTAGATGGCAGCAGTGTATGTGCAAAGTTTTAGACTGATCCAATGAACCATTGCATTACTGCTCAAAATGCGGTATCAAGTCTGCCCAAATGTGCCTAATTGGTTTATTGATACATTTTCAAGTACAGTGCCTTGCGAAAGTATTCTGCCCCCTTGAACTTTGCGACCTTTTGCCACATTTCAGGCTTCAAACATAAAGATATACAACTGTATTTTTTTGTGAAGAATCAACAACAAGTGGGACACAATCATATGAAGTGGAACGACATTTATTGGATATTTCAAACTTTTTTAACAAATCAAAAACGGAAAAATTGGGCGTGCAAAATTATTCAGCCCCCTTAAGTTAATACTTTGTAGCACCACCTTTTGCTGCGATTACAGCTGTAAGTCGCTTGGGGTATGTCCCATTCCTCCTTGCAAAACAGCTCGAGCTCAGTGAGGTTGGATGGAGAGCATTTGTGAACAGCAGTTTTCAGTTCTTTCCACAGATTCTCGATTGGATTCAGGTGTGGACTTTGACTTGGCCATTCTAACACCTGAATATGTTTATTTTTGAACCATTTTCCATTGTAGATTTTGCTTTATGTTTTGGATCATTGTCTTGTTGGAAGACAAATCTCCGTCCCAGTCTCAGGTCTTTTGCAGACTCCATCATGTTTTCTTCCAGAATGGTCCTGTATTTGGCTCCATCCATCTTCCCATCAATTTTAACCATCTTCCTTGTCCCTGCCGAAGAAAAGCAGGCCCAAACCATGATGCTGCCACCACCATGTTTGACAGTGGGTATGTTGTGTTCAGGGTGATGAGCTGTGTTGCTTTTACGCCAAACATAACGTTTTACATTGTTGCCAAAAAGTTCAATTTTGGTTTCATCTGACCAGAGCACCTTCTTCCACATGTTTGGTGTGTCTCCCAGGTGGCTTGTGGCAAACTTTAAACAACACTTTTTATGGATATCTTTAAGAAATGGCTTTCTTCTTGCCACTCTTCCATAAAGGCCAGATTTGTGCAATATACGACTGATTGTTGTCCTATGGACAGAGTCTACCACCTCAGCTGATCTCTGCAGTTCATCCAGAGTGATCATGGGCCTCTTGGCTGCATCTCTGATCAGTCTTCTCCTTGTATGAGCTGAAAGTTTAGAGGGACGGCCAGGTCTTGGTAGATTTGCAGTGGTCTGATACTCCTTCCATTTCAATATTATCGCTTGCACAGTGCTCCTTGGGATGTTTAAAGCTTGGGAAATCTTTTTGTATCCAAATCCGGCTTTAAACTTCTTCACAACAGTATCTTGGACCTGCCTGGTGTGTTCCTTGTTCTTCATGATGCTCTCTGCGCTTTTAACGGACCTCTGAGACTATCACAGTGCAGGTGCATTTATACGGAGACTCGATTACACACAGGTGGATTGTATTTATCATCATTAGTCATTTAGGTCAACATTGGATCATTCAGAGATCCTCACTGAACTTCTGGAGAGAGTTTGCTGCACTGAAAGTAAAGGGGCTGAATAATTCTGCACGCCCAATTTTTCAGTTTTTGATTTGTTAAAAAAGTTTGCAATATCCAATAAATTTCGTTCCACTTCATGATTGTGTCCCACTTGTTGTTGATTCTTCACAAAAAAATACAGTTTTATATCTTTATGTTTGAAGCCTGAAATGTGGCAAAAGGTTGCAAAGTTCAAGGGGGCCGAATACTTTCGCAAGGCACTGTACATAGCTGTGCACTCTCTTCAAACAATAGAATGGAATTCTTTCACTGTAATAGCTACTGTAAATTGGACGGTGCAGTTAGATTAACGTGAATTTAACCTTTCTTCCCATATAAGCTTTCTGCACACATGTCTATGTGTAATGGCTGTCTATGTGTAACGGCTATAGTAAGGATCGGAGGACCAATGCGCAGCGTGGTACGTGTTCATGCTCTTTATTAAAACAATCAAACACTGAAACAAAACAATAAAAGACACGTGAAATAACCAACCGAAACAGTTCCATGTGGAACACACAGACTCAGAAAATAAACACCCACGAAACACAAGTGGAAAAAGGCTACCTAAGTATGATTCTCAATCAGAGACAACTAACGACACCTGCCTCTGATTGACAACCGTCCCGTGGAGGGGGGGACAACGATCCCGGTTAATGATGTTATGCCATGTTGGAAAGGTGCACATACATCTGGCAAATCAATTAAAGTGCTACTGTTAAGAGTAATGTGAAAGTCTCCTCCTTATGATTTTACAGACACATTTTACAGGTCCTTTTCCTGATGGTTTGATGAATAAAAATGGTCACTCTCAGTGTTCCTTGGGTCTATGCCATCAACATGATCTCATGAAGCTGACAGCACACATGCTTTCCTTACAGCACAGGAAATATTACATGAAATATTATGGTATTTCATATGTTGTGTACAATGAAAGAGATACAGTGAAACCTGAAAGTCTCCTCATTATGATTACACATTGGAACTGAACTGTTCATGAAAAACCAATCAATCATTCTCTGACACCAGGGGATTTACATAAGAGGAACAATTGATCATATTTTAGAGAAAAAAATGAAATCACATAACCAGCATTGTGATACTACTGTGTATCAGTATAAATTACATATATTGTAGTCACACATCCTGAGCGAGAAGCAGATCATCGGTAGTTTCACAGTAGTTAATTGACTGTATATCATTGTATTTTATTCTCTCCCATTCTATACATTGGAGATACAGTGTAAACAATAACCCATCAGATTTTCTCAAAACAATTGATACAAGTTTATGGTGAATTACATTGCAAAGACTAATTGTATAGACAATGCTGTAGAGACAAAGTGCATGGCTATTTTAGAGTAAACTATATCAATTAGATAACTAACCACATCACTACATCACGTGGTTAGAGAGTCAGCGAGATAACCAATTGCTGACACTTGAAATTGTTCGCCGTCACGACTTCCACTAAGTACAGGCTGACTGGTTATGATTAAGGCTAGGCACAATACTGCCCCTTTGGAGGAATTGCATGCCCATAGTAAACAGAACAAAAATCTGTCCAAAATTGCTAATAAATGCATATAATAATTATTATTGAATAGAAAACACTATAAAGCTTCCAAAACCGTTTGAATTATGTCTGTATGTAAAGCAGAACTCACAGGGCAGCCATTCTCCCAAACCCTCTCTCTCTCATCAGGAAAGTTGTTCCAACTTTGACGTCATCGCACCCACCCTTCCCAACCAGCTACGGATCTGCGATCTGTTTCTGTGTCTTCAGCGCGCTGTTTTCATTCAATGAGACGTGGAACGGAGCAAATCGCGGGAGCTTTGACCGGTTGGCGGGCAAAATACTGAGGTGTCACGGGAATTTAGCTGGCATCCTGGCACAAAGGGTCTCTTTCTTCCACATCGTCTGAGGAGAGTTGCGTTCTTTTTTTTGAATCGCCAATTGTTATGTACGTTAATAACATCCTAAAGCTTGATTCTGCACTTAGTTTGACAAGTTTAGTCGACATATAATATATAATTTTGAAGTTTTGATGCGCAACTGTTCGTGATCAGAAGTCCTTTTTGGTGTAATTCACCTGAAGCTGTTAGCATATGCTAATACAAAGACACACGAACTGAAACCAAACGTTATATTAGGTAAGTATAACTCCTTCCACTACATTCTGATCGAAGACCATCAAAGGTAAGGGAATATTTATGTTGTAATTTTGTATTTCTGTTGACTCCAACATAGCAGAGAAATATTGCTTATGTCTGAGCGCCGTTTCAGATTATTGAATAGGGAACGAATTCTGTAATGTTAAAAATAAATGTAACACAGAGGTTGCATTAAGAAGCAGTGTATCTTTCTAAATATATGTAGAACATGTATATTTAGTCAAATGTAATGCTGTTATCTGGCGTTATCTGTCGGAGCTATTTATAATTTCTCCGGACATTTCTGTAGCATTTTTTGAACATGGCTCAATGTAAATGGAGATTTATGGATATAAATGGCATATTATTGAAAAAAACATAAATGTACTGTGTAACATGTCTTATTACTGTCATCTGATGAAGATTTTCAAAAGGTTAGTGAATTATTTTTCTTTTAATCCTGCGTTTGTGATTGTGCTTTTTGCATGACAATGTGGCTACATATTGTATGTTTTCCTAGTGGTGGTTTGATATACATATGTGCTATGTTTTCGCCGTAAAACATTTTAGAAATCTGACTCGCTGGTAGATGAACAAGGTGTTTATCTTTCATTTGAGCTATTGGACTTGTTAATGTGTGGAGGTTAAATATTTCTAAGAATATTTTTGCATTCTGTGCGCCATCTTTTGAGTTGAGCTTGGGGGGGGGGGTGTTTTTCCTTGGGGAACGTGTAGCGTGAACAAGTTACACCTATACATACTTGGAAACAGGCCATTTTATGCAGTGTATGCTGTGGCAATACCTTCACATGATGAAATAAAAGCCATATTAGAAGAATTTACACTAACATGTATGTGTGCTCCTCATGGAAAGACATATCACAACGAGGGTGGGAGATTGGGAATAATAATCCACTAACACTGTAAATCACTCACCTGTCCTATTAATCAGACACACCTGCATGGTGCCTTCACTCACACACCTGTGGTCTTCATCTAATCTGATTTCCTTAATGGTCCAATGCAGCCATATTTTTATCTCAATATAAATTAATTTCTGGGTAACAATTGTGTACCTTACTGTGTTAATTTTTAAAAAACATTTTAATCTAAAACAAACAAAAATTGCTTCTTAGCAAAGAGCATTTTCTCAAGCAAGAATTTTGCTAGGACTGTCTGAGAGTGGTCTGAGCAGGGAGGGGAAAACTGAAAACTACCGTAGCTGTTATTAGCAGAGAGGTTTTGAACTCTCTTTCTTATTGGTCTATTAACTAATTTACCACCTGGTAAACAGCTCAAACAGCTCTTACACTAAAAGGACATTATCATAATTTTCATAAGTTCAAAGTATTATTCCAATCTCATAGTGTGGAAATATATAAAACACAGGAAAATCACATCTTTGACTGCACTGGGCATTTAAACGTGACGTTTTAAATGCATGTACAGTAGAAGTCAGAAGTTTACATACACTTAGGTTGGAGTCATTAAAACTCATTTTAAAACCACTCCACAAATTTCTTGTTAACAAACTATAGTTTTGGGAAGTCAGTTAGGACATCTACTTTGTGCATGATACAAGTACTTTTTCCAACAATTGTTTACAGACAGATTATTTCACTTATAATTCACTGTAACACAATTCCAGTGGGTCAGAAGTTTACATACACCAAATTGACTGTGCTTTTAAACAGTTTGGAAAATTCCAGAAAATGATGTCATGGCTTTAGAAGCTTCTGATAGACTAATTTACATAATTTGAGTCAATTGGAGGTGTACCTGTGGATGTATTTCAAGGCCTACCTTCAAACCCAGTGCCTCTTTGCTTGACATCATGGGAAAATCAAAAGAAATCAGCCAAGACCTCAGAATTTTTTTTGTAGACCACCACAAGTCTGGTTCATCCTTGGGAGCAATTTTCAAATGCCTGAAGCTACCACCTTCATCTGTACAAACAATAGTACGCAAGTATAAACACCATGGGACCACGCAGCCGTCATACCGCTCAGGAAGGAGACGAGTTCTGTCACCTAGAGATGAACGTACTTTGGTGCCAAAAGTGCAAATCAATCCCAGAACAACCTTGTGAAGATGCTGGATGAAACAGGTACAAATTTATGTATATCCACAGTAAAACAATTCGACAAGGAAGAGGCCACTGCTCCAAAACTGCCATAAAAAATTCAGAATACGGTTTGCAATTGCACATGGGGACAAAGATTGTACTTTTTGGAGAAATGTCCTCTGGTCGGATGAAACAAAAATAGACCTGTTTGGCCATAATGACCATCGTTATGTTTGGAGGAAGAAGGGGGAGGCTTGCAAGCCGAAGAACACCATTCCAGCCGTGAAGCACGGGGGTGGCATCACCTATAGAACATTTGTGGGCAGAACTGAAAAAGCGTGTGCAAGCAAGGAGGCCTACCTATTGTTGAAGCTTGTGGAAGGCTACCCAAAACATTTGACCCAAGTTAAACAATTTAAAGGCAATGCTACCAAATACTAATTGAGTGCATGTAAACTTCTGACCCATTGGGAATGTGATGAAATAAATAAAATCTGAAAAAAATAATTCTCTATACTATTATTCTGACATTTCACATTCTTAAAATAAAGTGGTGATCCTATCTGACCTAATACAGGGAATTTTTACTAGGATTAAATGTCAGGAATTGTGAAAAACTAAGTTAATTTGTATTTGATTAAGGTGTATGTAAACTTCCAACTTCAACTGTAGTTCTGTCCTTGAGCTGTTCTTGTCTATTAATATTCTGTATTATGTCATGTTCATGTTTTGTGTGGACCCCAGGAAGAGTAGCTGCTGCTATCGCAACAGCTAATTGGAATCTTAATAAAATACCAAATACCAGATAATGGTAATAGAGAATGTATATTCCCCAAGGGACTTATTTCATGGTGCATATTTGGTTCGGCTCCATGTTACATTGGTTTATTTTTGCATTGGTTGTTTTTCCTCTATTTGGTGGTCGAAATTAATGGAGAACATTGAAAAGAGGGCTAATTACCCTGATGGAGAATAACCAGCTTTAATTTTATGCAACAACCAAACAGGAATATATTAGTGACAGGTAGGGTATATGAGATATGCTTTCTCCCTTTGGTGTGTTTCCTAGGTAATGAAGCTACTGATTTGAAAATAGTTTTTACTTTGCCCTTGAGCTAGTGCCTGCATGAGCTGTTCTTCCATACGACTAATTTATATGCAGGTGAGTAGCTTCTTTATATGTTCCAGGGATGCAGCTGGAGCTGGAGTTTGGTATATCCATTGTATCCAACTATCTAACTAGGACCATCAAGACATAGCCATGTAGTCCATAGATCCCCATATCAAAACACTCTGTCTGGCAGGCACGTGCACAGATAGGGCTCAACCAGTGCCCAAGCACCTGCCCTTTTGCCCTCTTATGAAAAAGTGCCCTTGCAGCTCAGTGGATTTTATTTTATGAATTATGAGTTGATTTGAGTTTCATTTTTTATTTTTTAATAAATATATAACGAATTCCACATCAAACTAGCTAATTTCATAAGCTCTTGAATTTCAAAAACCTTCCCCGCTCTCTCGACCCAAAGGTGCACTGGTCTGACTTGCATGCAGTTGCCACTGGCTGCATGCGCCTGGCAGGGAGACATGAATACCGGTAGGAGGCTACTTTTGAGTTGGATCGATCATGTGTATCTCACTGTTAGGGGAAAAGAATAGGGCAATTCGACTGCTTGCTAGTAAGAGGCATATGTCAGCAGTCGAACAAACTCAAATCAAGTGAAAACTATTTTTTTTCAATAGCATAGCTAACTAGCTAGCATATTTAGCCTATATCATCGTTCGCTCTGATCAGCTTATAGCCACTCTTTTCCTGATGTCAATCATCTCTCATTGTCTCTAGGCCTAGGACTCACTGGCACTAGCTGGCTTACAATGTGTGATGAATGAGTGGGTTGTATCAGAAAATAAATAGGCCTATAAATGTTGATACGCTGCAGAGGCAGTTGGTATGTTATGATGTTATGATTTTCGAGTAATGAATTATGAAAGTCAATTTTATTTTTGGTGGTGGGGTGTGGGGCAGCACTATTTTATTTTGAGCATTTTCCCCCCAAAGGTCTGTGCATGGCCCTGCTGTCTGGGTTTTAAGTCTAACTGTATTTGAATAGGAAGATGAGATTACCTTTACACTGTACTCATTTGCATTTTGCCCTCCTGCTGTGCAGTCTCTGTGGTCTTTCATGATGTGCCTTTATTGTAGCTGCCCAGCAGACTATACAGGACCAATCCAGCATCATTAAAGCATGTGTGTATACTTCATTGTGTGTACATTGGCTGAGCAACTGAATATGAAGTGTTTGAGACAGCTGGACATGTGTGGTCTGATTTCTGATTGGGGGGGTGTGGGGTGGGGTGGGGTGGGGGGGTGTTTAGCTCAATGTGATACGGACGCCATTTTGTTCTGTTTTTCTAGTCTGCAGTACATTATGCTCCCTGCATGCACACACACATGCAGGCATGCAAGCACACAAAGCCGCGCGCACACACACACCTGCTGGTAATCCATCAGTCTTCTGATCCGGCAGAGAGAGAGAGAGAAAGAGAGAGAGTGAGAGAGCAGCAAGAGCAGCCCGGCATAAACCTCCTTCAAGTGATATAGTCACACGCTTATCTGTGACACAGACAGCTGCCAGAAACACAGGCTTACTCCTAGAGACAATGGAAACAGAATCCCCAAGTGGATTCGAAAGACAAGAATCCTCTGCATAACATTATCCCCATCTACTCCTGTCACCAAGCCAAATTCCTACGTTCATGGAAATGAAAACATGTTATAAACATTATCCACACATATTGAGAGCTGGAAGCTGCCTTGTTCATATTCAAATATATCTGGAATCAAAAACGTGTAATAAGGTGCAATAATTCGCAGCACTTCCAGCACATTAATTATTTCACAATGTTCCACCACACTCCATCCATGAACATTTGGGGATGTTTTCACTCTCTACATTTGTTTTGGGAAACCCTCATTACAAGTTGCCAGTTAGGATGGGTACATCATTAAAATCTTGTAGTGCCCAAAGCTCCACTGAATGCAACAAATGAGATACTGATCATAGCAATGTGTTTTTTTAATGCAATGTTCCCTAACACTCTTTGCCCCAGACATACAACACAGAAGGCTGAACTCCTCACCAAACTTGAAGGTTCTACTGTTAAGTGAGGTATGTGTCCTGGATTAAATCTTCCATTTTTCAATTTTAGTCATTTAGCAGTCTAAGGAATCGAAAACACAACCCTGGTGTTGCAAGTGGCATGCTCTACCAACTGAGCAACACAGGATACATGTGTTTTGTCTGCCAGTAGGACAAGTCATTGGATATGTCTGTCATCATTACAGGGCAGATGAGGATTCCGGAGCCTGGACTAACACAAGCACACACGCCCGCACGTGAGCAGTCGTGCATGCACGTACGTACGCACGCACACACACACTGGAGAAAGGCTGGAGAGGGGCTGGAGAGGGGCTAACATCACATCAGACCGTTAAAGAGCAGAGAGGAGAGTGGCTGACAGCGAGGCTATACTCACATCACAAGTACAGTGTGCGTTACAATCAAACCAACTGCACAACACTTTCCAGGAACATTGTTATTGCAGCTGAGAAACACAGCTGATCATCATGCCCACACTACCTTTTTCTCCTTTAAAAGAAAAGCACCCAGACCATTTTTACATATTTTGGAGCATGGTGTAACTATCCCATTTGTACTTGTTTATACAATCTCAAGCCTCTTACCTTGAGCTTGTGTTCCTCAGTATAGTTAATTTCAAGCAGACAGATAAGATTTGGTCATTGAAATGGGCAGTAATCTGTATGATGTTGTCCTATAGTGAAACACAAGGGGACATGGCTTTGCTATGCTCAGATTAGCTAGACAAAAATGAATTTACCAGACAAACAGTGCTCAATTTAATACCAATTAAAGGTGGGTAATGGTGTGAAATAAAGGGAACAAAGACAAAGCAGGCAGAGAGAAGACTACTCACCTGTGTGACTTCTGACTCTTTTGTTGTTTCAAAAAGTATGTGACCAGTTTACCTGTTAGGCAAGAGACACAACAGAACACTGTATAAACCAACACCAAGTCTAGAATGCCAGGCCTTCAAACTAAATTACTAATTAGGTATCTGTGGTAACACAAAAAACATGATGCTACTCGCAGAAAACGGTTAATTGTTTTCACTGCATAATACCTAATGTCCACATCCACATTCAAAGTGGTATGAGTGCTGTTCAGACATGGCCCATGCATTTAGGGAAGGGGAGGCAGCTGAGTCTCAGAAGAAAAGGCAAGCTGTTTCACCTCCATCAAATACAGAATCTGCGTCTGAAATCGCACCCTATTCTTTTTACAGTGCTCTACTTTTGACCAGGGCCCATAGCTCTTGTCAAAAGTAGTCCACTATATAGGGAGTAGGGTGCCATTTCGGACGAAGCAAGGCCTTGGTACTTGCTTTTGTTCCTCTTGCTTTGTTTGAGCAGAGTGTGGCTCTGTACCAAGGTTCTGTTACGTCCGTCGTCAATTGAATGAGATCAAAGTGCAGCGTAGAAAGTGTTCATCGTACTTTATTAAATGAACACCAAAAAACAACAAAATATAAATGAACGTAAAGCTCTGTAGCGCTAAACAGCAACTATACAAAGACAAGATCCCACAAACTCAGTTGGAAAACAGGCTGCCTAAATATGATTCCTAATCAGAGACAAGGATAGATAGCTACCTCTGATTGGGGACCATACCCGGTCAACAAAGAAATAGAAATCTAGAATGCCCACCCAAATCACACCCTGACCTAACCAAATAGAGAAAAACGTCTCTCTAGGGTCAGGGCTTGACAGGTTCCAACACAAGTCCACCAGCATACTACTTGGAATGATGTAAGGTACAGTATTTGGGCATGCATTCTGAGTTGGGTGCTAGTAAGGACATTGTAATGTGATAATCAGAGAGCGACATGCTAGGAAGACTAAGACATTTTAGAGGGGAAAGTTGATGTCTTGGTTGGATTTGGTTAATCTCTCCACTATTTTATTTCATGCATTGATAGAAACAGGAGAGCGTGTCTGTTCTGAAATCCACTGGATCGTCGCTTATATACCAGACCATTTTATTCCTCAAAGACAACTGTGAATACGCCCCATACTGTGCATCTCCTGTACCGGAGTGCCAAGTCTAGGACAACAAGGCTTCTCAACAGTTTTTACCCCCAAGCCATAAGACAACTGAACAGGTAATCAAATGGCTACCCGGACTATTTGCATTGTGTGCCCCCACCCCCTCTTTTTTACGCTGCTGCTACTCTCTGTCCATCATATATGCATAGTCGCTTTAACCATATCTACATGTACATACTACCTCAATCAGCCTGACTAACCGGTGTCTGTATGTAGCCTCGCTACTTTTATAGCCTCGCTACTGTATATAGCCTGTCTTTTATATGTTGTTTTATTTCTTTACCTACCTATTGTCCACCTAATACCTTTTTTGCCCTATTGGTTAGAGCCTGTAAGTAAGTATTTCACTGTAAGGTCTACACCTGTTGTATTCGGCGCACGTGACAAATAAAGTTTGATTTGATTTGATCTGCTTGACCATTGTAGTTTACTGGCTGTATAGACCATTTTAATGTCAATGCCAATTCACTTTAGTCTCACTCGCCAACAGTACAGACTATACTGTACGAATTCTATGTTGCATTTTGAACGAGAGAATAAATGCAGAGGAATGTGCAGCAAAAAAACCTAAGCCACATCTTCAACAAAATGCAGCCAGATAACGAAGGCAGGAAGAATGTGAACTGAGCTCAATGGGAATGATAAGGAGAGTTTGTTCTAACTATTCATCAAGCAGTGTTAAAATACACAATATCACAAGTCACATTTAAATAAGATGTCAATAGATATAGTCACCTGTCACTCATTTCAGATCACTTATTTCCCTATGAGGATTTATCATTGTTTCTTAGGACTAAACCAGTATGGCTGGTAGTTTATTCTTGAAACTTAAACTCCTGAGTTTTAAACATTTCAGATTATCCAGCCTTGATGAAACAGGGATATATTTGTTATGGGCGTCTCGGCCAACTAGTACAGTTATAACAGCAATGGAAATAAGAATTTAGTTTCCCCGTGAAGAAATGTTTTTATTATAATAGTATTGGTGCAGCCTGGTTGATCACAGGAGCTCAGTGCCGCACTGTTAACCAGCCCTGTCCCTCTGAATGAATCAGAGTCACCTTTATTCACCAAGTACATTTTCACAAACCCAGAAATGTTTTCTATTGCTGATAGCAATAGACACCAAATAGAGATACAGAAACAGACAGAGGAATTTGCATAATGTTTACATACATCATATGCAATAAAGAGAAACTGTAGGAATGTATAATCTACAGGATAAATAATACATCTAAATCACAGGAGGTTGGTGGCACATTAATTGGGGAGGACAGGCTCGTGGTAATAGCTGTAGTGGAATAGGTGGAATGGAATCATATACATCAAATACATGGTTTGATGCCATTCCATTTACTCCATTCCAGACATAATTATTAGCCGTTCAAACGGTTTTGGTCATGATTGACCTGAACCGTTTGCCAGAGGAGAGTTTTTGGAAAAGGGGGTGTACCCGGTCAGCAATTATCTTTCCTGCACGCTTCCTTGACCTGGAGTCGTGCATGTCCTCAATGGCAATGGAGGGGAGGTGGCAGCCGATGACCTTCTCTGCAGACCTTGAAGACTCTGCAGACCTTGCCCTTGAAGACTAACAATGTGCATTAAATTGTTTTTTTGCAACAAAGACCCTTGTTAATTAAATAGGGATCTACGGTGATGAAACTGAGTTGATTTGGGGATATTGTCTCTATACAGCCATGGGTGAAATGGTGATGGTAAGGGAGAATGGATGAACAGAGACATGAAGAATTGGAGCAGATAATGAGTTTATGTTTGCTAATGTAATCACTGGTAGGAAGGCCACTTCATTCAGCTAGTGCTCTGCTATGCACTTAATGTATCTGGTTGAAGCAGCATTTGGATACTCAACAAAACATGCAACAAGAAAAATACATGGCCAGTGAATGAGACTCATTCAAAAGGAGCAAACCCATTCAGACGCCTTGGGCAGCTGTCCTGAGCCACAAGGAGAGCTGAAAAAAACATGAGAGAAGGAGACAAAGAGAGGGAGAGAGAGAAAGAGAGAGAGAGAGAGACAGACAGAGAGACAGAGACAGAGAGGGATATAGAGAGTGAGAGACAGACAGAGAGAGAAAGAGACAGAGAGAGAGTGAGACAGACAGAGAGACAGAGACAGAGAGGGATATAGATAGTGAGAGACAGACAGAGAGAGAAAGAGACAGAGAGAGAAAGAGACAGAGAGAGACAGACAGACAGACAGACAGACAGACAGACAGACAGACAGAGAAAGAAAGAGACAACAAGAGAGAAAGAGAGCAAAAGAGAGAGACAGAGACAGAGATTGAGATAGATAGTGAGAGAGAGACAGACAGAGACAGAGAGAAAGAGAGAGAGAAAAAGAGAGTCAGAGAGAGAAAGCGAGCGAGAGAAAGAGCGAGAGAGAGAGAGAGAGAGAGAGAGAGAGAGAGAGAGAGAGAGAGAGAGAGAGAGAAAGCCTTAGAGAAACCTTGACAAAGTACAGGCTCAGTGAGCACAGCCTTGCCATCGAGAAGGGTAGACACAGGAAAACCTGGCTCCCTGTAGAGGAAAGGCTGTGCAACCACTGCACAACAGCAGAACCTGAGACGGAGCTGCATTTCCTGACAAAATGTCAAAAATATTAAACAATTAGAGAGTGTCATTTCCCTAAATTTGAAGCCCTTATTCAAGCTTTCAAAGACCTCTCTGATGAGAGTAGGCTACCCGTCCTGTTGGGGGAGGACACAGAGAGCTGTGGGTTGGCAGCACACTACATTGCTGCCTGCCATACGTTGAGGGACAGTGTCTGACCAATCAACCTGCACATGTCCTCTACTGTATGCTTATTGTTATTGTTCAACATATGGTTATTGTTGTTACTGTTGTCCCATTGACAATTTGGAATCGTATTATTTTCATATTGTAAATATCCAAAGTAAGCTTTGGCAATATGTACATTGTTACATCATGCCAATAAAGCAAATTGAATTGAATTGAGAGAGAGAGAGAGAGAGAGAGAGAGAGAGAGAGAGAGAGAGAGAGAGAGTTGGTGTTTGCATTCCAGGCAGCTCTGACACACATGGTCAGCTTGGCTGGGGATAAAGGGAGGGAGGGGGAGAGAGAGAGAGAGAGAGAGAGAGAGAGAAATAGAGAGACTGTGTAAAGAGAAAGAAAGTGAGGGCAGAAAAATAGATACACTGATGAATAGCTCCACACACTCGTCCCAATATGTCAAGCAGCTAGGGTCTGAACACCACAACACAGCATGGGTCAGAGTCAGACCAGGCTTTGCCTTTGTAAGCTATGCAGGTTGGCATGTATTGTCATGAATCTTTCCTGGAGGCAGCTATACATAGTGGTCAATAGCTGGCACAACCACAAAGTAATAATCCAACTGTAAATTAAGACCAAAAGCTGTGGTATCGTCAATTTTAACATTACAGCTGGACAATCTGGCAGAAATCGCTCAGTTCTGCCACCAGGGCAAGATCATGATAATAAACGTCAACCTGCATCAGCTACCCGCCTGGTATGTTGACACAACATATCCCTCTACCACTCCCCTCCCCCTTTGTAACCCCTAGAATAAATCTGAATGAAATAGAGTGATCATCTCAGCCTTACTGGGACCACACTGCAGGATAATCAAATGACCATCACCCTCACTCAACAGTCAGACAGCATGACAGGCAAATGACCATCACAAGGGAGTAAGAATGACATGCAGTCAAATGACCATCACAAGGAAGTCAGCATACCATCACACTTAGACAATAATCCACCCGACATAGAGTCAAATGATCCCTGTCATCAACCAACCCACAGCCTCCTGTACTGGTGTCCCCCAGGGCTCTGTTCTAGGCCCTCTCCTATTCTCGCTATACACCAAGTCACTTGGCTCTGTCATAACCTCACATGGTCTCTCCTATCATTGCTATGCAGACGACACACAATTAATCTTCTCCTTTCCCCCTTCTGATGACCAGGTGGCGAATCGCATCTCTGCATGTCTGGCAGACATATCAGTGTGGATGACGGATCACCACCTCAAGCTGAACCTCGGCAAGACGGAACTGCTCTTCCTCCTGGGGAAGGACTGCCCGTTCCATGATCTCGCCATCACAGTTGACAACTCCATTGTGTCCTCCTCCCAGAGCGCTAAGAACCTTGGCGTGATCCTGGACAACACCCTGTCTTTCTCAACCAACATCATGGCGGTGGCCCGTTCCTGTAGGTTCATGCTCTACAACATCCGCAGAGTACGACCCTGCCTCACACAGGAAGCGGCGCAGGTCCTAATCCAGGCACTTGTCATCTCCCATCTGGATTACTGCAACTCGCTGTTGGCTGGGCTCCCTGCCTGTGCCATTAAACCCCTACAACTCATCCAGAACGCCGCAGCCCGTCTGGTGTTCAACCTTCCCAAGTTCTCTCACGTCACCCCGCTCCTCCGCTCTCTCCACTGGCTTCCAGTTGAAGCTCGCATCCGCTACAAGACCATGGTGCTTGCCTACGGAGCTGTGAGGGGAACGGCACCGCAGTACCTCCAGGCTCTGATCAGGCCCTACACCCAAACAAGGGCACTGCGTTCATCCACCTCTGGCCTGCTCGCCTCCCTACCACTGAGGAAGTACAGTTCCCGCTCAGCCCAGTCAAAACTGTTCGCTGCTCTGGCCCCCCAATGGTGGTACAAACTCCCTCACGACGCCAGGACAGCGGAGTCAATCACCACCTTCCGGAGACACCTGAAACCCCACCTCTTCAAGGAATACCTAGGATAGGATAAGTAATCCTTCTCACCCCCCCCTTAAATGATTTAGATGCACTATTGCAAAGTGGCTGTTCCACTGGATGTCAGAAGGTGAATTCACCAATTTGTAAGTCGCTCTGGATAAGAGCGTCTGCTAAATGACTTAAATGTAAATGTAAATGTACTTTAAGCTTGTTCCAATTTACTGAAGTCCTTTGTTGAGCAATGTTAAATAATTTACGTTTTGAGAAAATAGTTCCCTTACTTGAAATATTTCACCCCAAAAATGATTTGTTGGAGCGTTAGAGTATGTGTTGGAATTTCAAAGTGGCCTACTATAATCAAGTTTTGTTCAACAGGTGGCCAGTCCACCAAATTACCTATCAGAAAGAGTCCAGCTGCCAGTAGGTGTCACCTGCATGGTATCCTTTGGCCTATGGTCTGTGGATAATTCCACAGTAGCCTCTCTTCAGATTACACACACACACACACACACACACACACACACACACACACACACACACACACACACACACACACACACACACACACACACACACACACACACACACACACACACACACACACACACACACACACACACACGGGGTTCAGTGGCATTGCACTCACCCTTGGAGGATCAAAATACACTTTCTGCTAATGAGCAGTTCAGGTGGCAGATGAGAGAGTGAAATAGAGATGGATGGAGAGAGAGAGCGAGAGAGAGAGTGAGGGAGGGGGTATATGGGGAGAGGTAGATGGAGAGAGAGTGAGGGAGGGGGTATATGGGGAGAGGTAGATGGAGAGAGAGTGAGGGAGGGGGTATATGGGGAGAGGTAGATGGAGAGAGAGAGCGAGAGAGAGAGTGAGGGAGGGGGTATATGGGGAGAGGTAGATGGAGAGAGAGTGAGGGAGGGGGTATATGGGGAGAGGTAGATGGAGAGAGAGAGCGAGAGAGAGAGTGAGGGGGGGTATATGGGGAGAGGTAGATGGAGAGAGAGAGCGAGAGAGAGAGTGAGGGAGGGGGTATATGGGGAGAGGTAGATGGAGAGAGAGTGAGGGAGGGGGTATATGGGGAGAGGTAGATGGAGAGAGAGAGTGAGGGAGGGGGTATATGGGGAGAGGTAGATGGAGAGAGAGTGAGGGAGGGGGTATATGGGGAGAGGTAGATGGAGAGAGAGTGAGGGAGGGGGTATATGGGGAGAGGTAGATGGAGAGAGAGTGAGGGAGGGGGTATATGGGGAGAGGTAGATGGAGAGAGAGAGCGAGAGAGGGGGTATATGGGGAGAGGTAGATGGAGAGAGAGTGAGGGAGGGGGTATATGGGGAGAGGTAGATGGAGAGAGAGTGAGGGAGGGAGGGGGTATATGGGGAGAGGTAGATGGAGAGAGTGAGGGAGGGAGGGGTATATGGGGAGAGGTAGATGGAGAGAGAGTGAGGGAGGGGGTATATGGGGAGAGGTAGATGGAGAGAGAGTGAGGGAGGGGGTATATGGGGAGAGGTAGATGGAGAGAGAGTGAGGGAGAGAGTGAGGGAGGGGGTATATGGGGAGAGGTAGATGGAGAGAGAGAGCGAGAGAGAGAGTGAGGGAGGGGGTATATGGGGAGAGGTAGATGGAGAGAGAGAGCGAGAGAGAGAGTGAGGGAGGGTATATGGGGAGAGGTAGATGGAGAGAGAGTGAGGGAGTGAGGAGGGGGTATATGGGGAGAGGTAGATGGAGAGAGTGAGGGAGGGGGTATATGGGGAGAGGTAGATGGAGAGAGAGTGAGGGAGGGGGTATATGGGGAGAGGTAGATGGAGAGAGAGTGAGGGAGGGGGTATATGGGGAGAGGTAGATGGAGAGAGAGTGAGGGAGGGGGTATATGGGGAGAGGTAGATGGAGAGAGAGTGAGGGAGGGGGTATATGGGGAGAGGTAGATGGAGAGAGAGTGAGGGAGGGGGTATATGGGGAGAGGTAGATGGAGAGAGAGTGAGGGAGGGGGTATATGGGGAGAGGTAGATGGAGAGAGAGAGCGAGAGAGAGAGTGAGGGAGGGGTATATATGGGGAGAGGTAGATGGAGAGAGAGAGCGAGAGAGAGAGTGAGGGAGGGGGTATATGGGGAGAGGTAGATGGAGAGAGAGTGAGGGAGGGGGTATATGGGGAGAGGTAGATGGAGAGAGAGTGAGGGAGGGGGTATATGGGGAGAGGTAGATGGAGAGAGAGAGCGAGAGAGAGAGTGAGGGAGGGGGTATATGGGGAGAGGTAGATGGAGAGAGAGTGAGGGAGGGGGTATATGGGGAGAGGTAGATGGAGAGAGAGTGAGGGAGGGGGTATATGGGGAGAGGTAGATGGAGAGAGAGAGCGAGAGAGAGAGTGAGGGAGGGGGTATATGGGGAGAGGTAGATGGAGAGAGAGTGAGGGAGGGGGTATATGGGGAGAGGTAGATGGAGAGAGAGTGAGGGAGGGGGTATATGGGGAGAGGTAGATGGAGAGAGAGTGAGGGAGGGGGTATATGGGGAGAGGTAGATGGAGAGAGAGTGAGGGAGGGGGTATATGGGGAGAGGTAGATGGAGAGAGAGTGAGGGAGGGGGTATATGGGGAGAGGTAGATGGAGAGAGAGTGAGGGAGGGGGTATATGGGGAGAGGTAGATGGAGAGAGAGTGAGGGAGGGGGTATATGGGGAGAGGTAGATGGAGAGAGAGTGAGGGAGGGGGTATATGGGGAGAGGTAGATGGAGAGAGAGTGAGGGAGGGGGTATATGGGGAGAGGTAGATGGAGAGAGAGTGAGGGAGGGGGTATATGGGGAGAGGTAGATGGAGAGAGAGAGCGAGAGAGAGAGTGAGGGAGGGGGTATATGGGGAGAGGTAGATGGAGAGAGAGTGAGGGAGGGGGTATATGGGGAGAGGTAGATGGAGAGAGAGTGAGGGAGGGGGTATATGGGGAGAGGTAGATGGAGAGAGAGTGAGGGAGGGGGTATATGGGGAGAGGTAGATGGAGAGAGAGTGAGGGAGGGGGTATATGGGGAGAGGTAGATGGAGAGAGAGTGAGGGAGGGGGTATATGGGGAGAGGTAGATGGAGAGAGAGTGAGGGAGGGGGTATATGGGGAGAGGTAGATGGAGAGAGAGTGAGGGAGGGGGTATATGGGGAGAGGTAGATGGAGAGAGAGTGAGGGAGGGGGTATATGGGGAGAGGTAGATGGAGAGAGAGTGAGGGAGGGGGTAGATGGGGAGAGGTAGATGGAGAGAGAGTGAGGGAGGGGGTAGATGGGGAGAGGTAGATGGAGAGAGAGTGAACGGCTGAGAAGGAGAGATATAGATGGAGAGACGGAAAAGAGGAGAGCACCAACAACATACCCTGTCACCTGTCAGTCTACCCCGGACCCGGTATGAGTTGTAATGGACATTAGGTGGGTCGGTCATCAGGCAGGCCGGAAAGCTCCTCTCGGTGACAAGCAGGGAGAATGAGCCATTCTGACAGCCACAGCCCTCCTGTGAACCCCTCTCATTGAAAACCTGTGTCACAGAAACATTGCACTCTCCGCTCCAAGCCTCCATACACGCACGCACGCACACGCACACACGCACACACACACACCCTTGAAATAGATCAGTTAGTCATGTATGGAGGAGAACGTGATATGGGGAAAGGGGTTCGGGGAAGAGACCTCCTGTTCTATTCTAATCTCGGACCACCTGTTTTTGAAGTTAAATTGCTCCACTCCTTCAGCCCATAGCCCGGCTGTGACAATACCAGTATCACAATATTTTTTCCATGACAAAAATCAAACACAAAGCAACCACACTCTTTGGTCCTTTAAAAACCTGCATTATGTAAAATATTGTGTGCTATAGCTTGGAAAATAAATACATGTGACTCCTCATGACAACATAATGATTTGCTGACAACGTTAGGCTGTTTTCCTAAAGAATTTAAATCCACTTGGTGATTTGTTTCCTTGCCACATTACAAACGAGTATCGTGATGATGGTATCATCCTGGCTCTGGTTTCGTCCCGACACACGCGTACGAGCACACACACACACACACACACACACACACACACACACACACACACACACACACATTGCAATACTGTTGTATTGTGGTATAATACATGTTGTATTGTAGATATGAAGTAGTGCAGTAATGTTATATGATGTACTATTTTATCTTTTGTTTTCTATGTAATGTAAGTGCCTTAATGTGTTTGGACACCAGGAAGAGTAGCTGCTGCCTTGGCAACAGCTAATGGGGATCCCTAATAAATACCAATAGACATATAGAGAGATGATAAATAATGTCAACCAGTCCACAGCAGATCTGCTTGAAGGAGCCCTTACAGAGTCCCGATCTGCCCTGTGCTCTTCTCTCCTAATCAGGGTTGAGGCCTTTCTCCTGTTTAAGATGAGATGTCTGGACCAGCGGTGAGCCAGGTTCACTCAACAATCAGGACAGCTCCGCTCTGCTCTGACTGACTACTGCCCTAATGGCACCCTATTCCCTATATAGTGCACTACTTTGACCAGTACCGTTAGTCATCACCTCAGCTGAAGGGTATTTATCCATTCTTTATTTCTTTAATTCATTGCCACTTTTTTGTTCAGTCTACGTTTCCCAGCTGGTACTGTATGTTGACCAGAGTGTTTCCAGCAGGGGGGGGGGCAGCTATATGTCAGGTGTCTATAGCCAGTTTTACACCTCCCTATTTTGTAGACTTTGGACAGCTCTAACTAGAGCCTGGATGTTGGCACCCGGAGGCATGAAGCAGATGTAGCTCCACCTGCACTGGAAAACCTGGCCCCTGTCTATGTGAGCATGTAAGAGGCAGCCAGGGGAGAGCCAAGCAGAGAGAGAGGCAAACGAGTGTGCTGTTCAAGCAGCGCTAAAATCATGGCGGACAGAAAAATGTAATCACGCGCAGATAAGTGGGAGCCCTTTTTTAAGATGTAAGTAACGGTCATTGTTCCAACCAGACACTCAAGATGGGCGGCAATTTAAGTGCTACATATTACACATGCAACCAGATATCGGATTTAAATTGGATGACCGACCTTCAGTCCATGTCAAGAGAAATCAAAAAGCCTTCTAAATCTATGAAGATGATTCATGTAATTGTGATTGGCAAACGCCGGCATGAATCTCACTCTAAAACAGCAATTTCACTGACAATTAACTGATGTAAATTTAAGGCACCTACATTAGATTAATATTAATTTAATAAGTAACTCATGATAATTTGAGACCCCTAACAATCAACACAATATACATATTCCTTAAATGGAAAAGTATCAGTGTCATTTGGAGCTGACAGTTCACAGTTAATCATCTCTTCTCAGAGGTATAGGGGAATGTATGGAAATTGTTGTGACAATGAGAGAGAAAATATGATAGCTAAAAAGACAGAGGGTGACAGAACAAGAGCGAGCGAGAGCGAGAGTGAGAGATAGAAAGTGCATAGAGAGAGAGAGAGAGCATAGAGAGTGAGAGAGCATAGAGAGAGGGAGAGCATAGAGAGAGAGAGAGAGCATAGAGAGAGAGAGAGCATAGAGAGAGAGAGCATAGAGAGAGAGAGAGAGAAAGAGAGAGAGAGAGAGAGAGAGAAAGCGCATAGAGAGAGAGCATAGAGAGAGAGAGAGAGAGCATAGAGAGAGAGAGAGCAGAGAGAGAGAGAGAGAGAGAGAGAGAGAGCGCATAGAGAGAGAGCATAGAGAGCATAAAAGGGAGGAGTGTATAAGAAGTACAAGGATGGATATTATTTCAACCAAACTAGGTTGATATCTCTTAAATCTGAGACAGCCCATTATATGAAAAAGCACTGCAAACCAGCACAGCCAGTGTGATTATTAGGATTTAGTACGGTGTCCTTAGGGAATGGGAGAAGAAAAGCAGTGTTCCTGTGAGAACCAAGGCCAGTGGAAAGAGATGTTTTGCGGCAGTATAAAACCAACAACTATTTCTCTGAGATTTAAGACCTATCCCCTGACCTGAGGGACTGTAAATTGCAGAAAGAAAGGGGTACATTTTCCCCCCTCGGTCTCAGTCCTCCACACATTTCATTCCCTCCCAAAAGAGAGGCCACCCACGTCTTACCCCCTTGTTCAGGAAAACAGTGAGTAATAAAACTGAGATGTGGAGGATGGAACAGGAAAGGAAAGTGAGAGTGCCGCCTGCCACCGATTAAGCTTTCTGCCAAGGAACTATTGGCAACGACTGGGTATCACAACCAATCTCCTTAGCTTCCAGTCCACTCTGTGCCAGTCAGAAAGCTTAGACAGCTTGGAGGATGTGGCAGTGCTGACCTTTTGATTTCTGTGATTCCTTTACACTGTATTGTGAGTTTAATTTGAATCCCTTTTTAAAAGACCACATTTGATTATTAGGTCAAATCTATGACTGCTTGAACATTAGTTGAGAAACTGTTGTACTGTGGTTATCCATCTTTTTTTTTTCCGTGTTGCTAGATTTATTTCTGGTGAGAACAATCAAGAGAATTCAGACAGTTCCAGAATCAGAGGGCTTCTGATGCTTAACAAAGTAACATGATTATTTACACTTGAGTATTGGAGGGTTATGAATGAATGAAACACATACTTATTTGTAAATCTAAATACATAAATAAATACTGCTGTCAAGTGTCAGTTGTGCAGGGGTGAGGACGGAGTCAGGCGCAGGACACAGAACTGAGTAAAATATCGTACTTTACTCTGAAAAATAAACAGCCCAAAAATGAATGCAGGGATAACAAACCCTAAGACAAAATACTAACACAAAACCAGGAACAATCACGCACAAAACATAATGAGAACCGGAGGGTTAAATAGGGAAATAATAATAACGTAATGGGAACCAGGTGTGTACACTCAAGACGTAACAAATGGAAACAGAAACGTGGATCGGTGGCAGCTAGAAAGCCGGTGACGACGACCGCCGAATGCCACCCAAACAAGGAGAGGCACCAACTTCGGCAGAAGTCGTGACAACTGCTTAATGATCCTCAGGTTGCACAGCAGATGTTGTGGAAATATGTGAGCCTAAAGGCGCGGATGCTAGACTGACTAGATGAACAAGATGGAACATACGTCAGAACACTCAAAGGGAAATGCGCACATGTGTTAATGTAGCTCTGTCTAAAGAAATAACCAATATTTACATTGTACATGTTGAGAATGTGTCCAAATGTTCCTTGCCAGTGAAACCTACAGTGATTCCGGAAAGTATTCAGACCCCTTGACTTTTTCCACATTTTGTTACGTTACATCAGCCTAATTCTAAATAAAAGTGTTTTTTTTAATTCTTCATCAGTCTACACACAATACCCCATAATTACAAAGTGAAAACAGGTTATTAGAAGCATGTTTACATAAGTATTCTGACCCTTTGCTATGAGACTCGAAATTGAGCTCAGGTCCTGTTTCCATTGATCATCCTTGAGCTGTTTTCACAACTTGATTGGAGTCCACCTGTGGTAAATTCAATTGATTGGACATGATTTGGAAAGGGACACAACTGTCTATATAAGGTCCAACAGTTGACAGTGCATGACAGTGCAAAAACCAAGCCATGTGGTTGAAGGAATTGTCCGTAGAGCTCTGAGACAGGATTGTGTGGAGGCACAGATCTGAGGAAGGGTACAAAAAATATTTCTGCAGCATTGAAGGTCCCCAAAAACACAGTGGCCTCCATCATTCTTAAATGAAAGAACTTTGAAACCACCAAGACTCTTCCTAGAGCTGGCCACCTGTACAAACGGGGGAGAAGGGCCTTGGTCAGGGAGGTGACCAAGAACCCGATGGTCACGCTGACAGATCTCCAGAGTTCCTCTGTGGAGATGGAAGAATCTTCCAGAAGGACAACCATCTCTCCAGCACTCCACTAATCAGGCCTTTATGGTAGCATGGCCAGACAGAAACCACTTCTCAGTAAAAGGCACATAGCCCATTTGCATTTGCCAAAAAGGCACCTAAAGGAATCTCAGACCATGAGAAACAAGATTGTTTGGTCTAATGAAAACAAGATTGAACTCGTTGGCCTGAATGGCAAGCGTAACATCTGAAAGAAACCTGGCACCATCCCTACGGTGAAGCATGGTCGTGGCAGCATCATGCTGTGGGGATGTTTTTCAGCAGCAGGGACTGGGATACAAGTCAGGATCAAGGAAAAGATAAAGGGAGCAAAGTACAGAGAGATCCTTGATGAAAACTTTCTCCAGAGCGCTCAGGACCTCAGACTGGGGCGAAGATTCACCTTCCAACAGGACAATGACTCTAAGCACACAGCCAAGACAAAGCAGGAGTGGTTTCGGGACAAGTCTCTGAATGTCCTTGAGTGGTCCAGCCAGAGCCTAGACTTGAACCCGACCTGAAAATATCTGTGCAGCTACGCTCCTCATCCAACCTGACAGAGCTTGAGAGGATCTGCAGAGAAGAATGGGAGAAAATCCCAAAATGCAGGTGTCACGCCCTGGTCTATATTTATTATGTTCATCTTCATTTATTGGGTCAGGCCAGGGTGTGACATGGGTTTATTTGTGGTGTGTTTTGTCTTGGGGTTGTGTGGGGTGTATAGCATAGTCTATGGCTGCCTGAGGCGGTTCTCAATCAGAGTCAGGTGATTATCGTTGTCTCTGATTGGGAACCATATTTAGGTAGCCATATTCTTTGAGTGTTTTCGTGGGTGATTGTTCCTGTCTCTGTGTCTTCACCAGATAGGACTGTTTAGGTTTTCACGTTCCGTTTGTTGTTTTTTTGTATTGTTCGTGTTTTTTCGTTCTTCATTAAACATGTCTCAAAAATACCACGCTGCATTTTTGGTCCGCTCCTCCTTCAACAGAAGAAAGCCGTTACAGCAGGTGTACCAAGCTTGTAGCGTCATACCCAAAAACACTCAAGGCTGTAATTGCTGCCAAAGTTGCTTCAACAAAGTACTGAGTAAAGGGTCTGAATACTTATGCAAATGTGATATTTCAGTTTTTTTTAAATCAATTTCAGAATAAGGCTGTAAAGTGTAAATATATGGGAAAGGTGAAGGGTCTGAATACTTCGCGAAAGCACTGTATCTTTGAATGCAAGTAATTATTGGTACAAATTCAGCTTGCTTTTTTATTGGGAATAATGGGAAAAAGCAATCAGAATTCATTA